>NC_042629.1:34473555-35073555 GCF_901001135.1 Rhinatrema bivittatum
TTGCTGCTTCTGGTGCTTTTGTGGGCTCTTAACTTGGTCATTGAGTTCTTGGCAGGTCCACCTTTTCGACCGCTATTACTCTTTCCTTGCGGCTACTTACTTTTGAAGACAGTTTTTCTGGTAGCAATCTGTTTGGCTAGTTGGGTCTCAGAGCTGCAGGTTCTTTCATGCTGTGAGCCTTATCTCTGTGTGACTCTGGGTGTGGTTCAGCTTCCGACTGTGCCTGCCTTTTTGTCCAAAGTAGTTTTGGACTTTCATTTATCCATTTCTCTGTCTGCTGGGACAGGGACAGAGATGAAGCTGAATACCACCTTTTGCATACCTTGGACATCAAGAGTCATTTACTGCACTGTTTGGAGGTGACTAAGACAGTTCGGAAGTCTGATCACCTGTTTGTGCTCTGTGGTGGAGGTAAGCAAGGAGCACTAGCAACATGGGCAACGATTGCTTGCTGGGTTAAGGAGGTCATTGGTTAGCCTTCTTAGGGTGAGTGCAGAGTATGATTCCTACTCTTCGATGATAACTGGTAAGTGACTTCTCTAGCTCTTAGTTTGCTAGATATGTTCCTTCTTTTAGCTGAGCTCCGTGTTCCTGTTGATTGAGAAACTCGAATGGTTGCCTGTTGCTAATAATATTCAAGTTTAATCAGGTTTGTCTACAGTTTGGCTTTTCCAGAGAATACTGTCAGGCTGATGTCAGGGCGGGACTATATAGACCTTATGTCAGCTTTGGTTCCGTCTCACTCTGCTAGCAGAGGTTCATATCCCACTTTTTGGGATTAACCTAACTTTCACTAAAGGAAAGGAAATTAGGTTAAGTAGTAATTTCTATATCCTTAGGGGACTATGTCCATACCCCCTCCCCTAATGGGAGCTCCAAGAACCACTATCCTTACCTGGCTTACCCTGGCAGCCCGGCACAACCCACGGCCTAGTACCACCAGCATCTTCCTCCCCCTGACCTGCACCACCCAGCAGCTGAAAACTTCTTATGACTGTGCTGCAACCTCTCTCCATATCTTTGGCTTAAGTGGCTCCACCTGCACAAGCAGCACTAATGTCAGTAATGCCTAATGCATCCAATGAGTGGTGGCCTTGCACCGATATGCCCCACCCATGACGTGCTACCACATGCATTTCTGATGTCCAGTACCTGAGCTAGTGGTAGTGGTGGAATGTGCCAGCACTGCCACTACTATAGCCCAGATCAAATTTCTATCATTGTTGGTGTGGGCAGATTCAAGCTCTTACCCTAGCGGCTGTGGGCAGGATCAAACTCCTTCCATTGCTGCTGCTAGATGAAATTCAGCCAAGGGCTGCAACCAGCCCTTGGGCCATTGTTTGGGGACCTCTGCATTAGACCTTTCCCATAAGGCAGATATAGAGTTTTTGCTGCTTAGGGACTATTCATTGTAAGCTGCTAAAGTTTCATAAGTCTCTTGCTAATGGCTCTGATACTTTAAATGTCTATTTTCTTGTTACGCATGCCGTCCGTGGCAGACCCGCGGCGCAACCTCCTCACCTTCTTAAACAGACTCCAGCTCCTGGTTCCTCCTCGCTAGCAGTGGTGGGCCGCCGGCTCCGACCTCAGGCCGCCCTCGGTGCCTCCCGCCCTGCCATGGTCCCCAGTACTGCAGCTCAAGATGCCATTGCTCGTCGGGCCTTTCCACATGGTCCGCGGAGAGACACCACTACCTGCGCAGCGCCTCTCCCTAGGCGCGTGCATCTCTGATCCTTATGAAGGGCCCGTGGCGGGAACCTGGCCGTGGCCCTGGATGATGACGTCAAACTCTTCAATGTATTTAAGCTCAAGCCTCGTTCCATACCATAGCTCGTTCCATAGCATCGCTACTCGAGTACTCGCTGGCGTCCAAGGTACAAGAATAGCAGCAGTTTCTTGAGGCATTGGCCTCCTCCATGGATCGTCTCCATGCCCGGCTTGATGCCCTCGCTAATAATCCTTTTCCGGCTCCTCCTCATCCACAGCCACCTCCATCAATGCCTTGAGCCTTGTTGGCACTCCCAGCACCCCCGCGCTTCAACGGTGACTCCAGACTCTGCAGAGGGTTTATTAACCAATGTTACATGCAATTCGCTCTTCCAGGATGAATTGACGAAGGTCACCTTCATTTTATCCCGCCTTGAGGGGAAGGTACTGGCTTGGACTTGCCCCCTGTGGGAACACAGCAATTTCTTGTTGAAAGAACTGACTCAGTTTGTGGCTGTGTTTTCAACAGACCTTCAATGATCCTGGGTGACATGCCATGGCAAGCACCAGCTTACTACACCTCCGTCAAGGTCAACGAAGTCTTTTCGACTATACCATCGAGTTTTGGATTTTGGCTACTGAGCTCTTTTGGATGGACTCTCCTCGCAGCTGAAAGATGAGTTGGCTGCACGGGAACTCCCTTCCTCTCTTGAGGACCTTATAGACCTGGCAAGCCGAATCGACCATCTCCAAGAGTGTCACCAGGAGAGTCGGATGCCCAAGAAGCCTTCGCGGGTTCACTCCCGTTCACCACCTATTACCAACCCTGCTCTCAGCAGCAATATTAAGGTGGTCAAGATAGAAGAGCCTATGCAGTTGGGTCGGGGGCAGCTGACACCGGAAGATCACCTCCGGTGGAGACAAACCGATCTGTGTCTGTATTGTGGAGCACCTGGCCACCATCTACAGACTTGCCCTATCCGTCCGGGAAACTCCCTGGCCCGAGTTCAGTAGGGGTCCTGAACTTGGGCGCAACCTCTCTGGCCCCTCAGTTATCTGTACCAATTACCCCTTTCCGGTTCTTGCTCTGGTAGATTCCGGAGCAGGAGGTAATTTCATTCTCAAGGACCTTGTTCAGCTTTTGGGCATAAAGACCCGCTCGCTTGAAACTTCTCTATGTATTGCTTCTATCTACGGAGAACTGTTACCCGGCCAAATTTCCCTGATTACAGAACCTGTGCAGTTACGCACTGGCGCCTTACATACCGAGGAACTCGAATTGCTAGTGTTGGAGAAATCCATCCCGTGATTCTTGGTCTCCCTTGGCTACAGAAGCATTCTCCCCAATTCACCTGGGGTTTGTTGCAACTGGTGGAATGGGGGTCCCAGTCCTGCCTTCAGAAAGTGATACCACTATCCGTGGTTCCTCTGGCTACTACATCCTCTGGCATACCTGCTCCCTATGCAGCCTTTGAGGACGTGTTCTCCAAGCAAAAAGCTGACCTCCTTTTGCCTCTTCGAAGGTTTGATTGTCCAGTCGATCTCCTTCCAGGAACCGCACCTACCTTCTGTCTCTGCCAGAGACGAAGGTGATGACGGAATATATCCAAGAAAATCTCGCAAAGGGATTCATCTGCCCATCTACTTCTCCCGCTGGGGTGGGATTCTTTTTTGTGACCAAGAAACATGGGTCACTCAGACCGTATATTGACTACCATGTATTGACTACCTTGCCATTAATTTCAGAATTATTTGATCGCCTCCAGGGTGCCTCCATATTTAGAAAGCTGGATCTACGTGGACCGTATAATCTGGTAAGAATCAGTCCTGATGACATTTGGAAAACTGCCTTTAACACCCGGGACGGGCACTATACAAATACCTGGTGATGCCCTTTGGCCTCTGTAACGCGCCCGCAGTATTCCAACGAATGATGAACGAAATCTTCAGAGATCTACTGTACACCAAAGTCATGGCTTACCTGGACAATATCCTTGTCTTTTCCAAAGACCTTTATACCCATTGCGCTGACATCCGAACTGTTCTTCAGCGCTTTCGTGAGAACTATCTGTTTGCGAAATTGGACAAATGCTTGTTCGAGAAATCCAGCCTACCTTTCCTGGGTTATATCATCTCCCGGCAAGGGTTGTCCATGGATCCAGCTAAACTAAAGGGAATCCAGGATTGGCCACAGCTGGTGGGCCTCAAGGCGCTCCAGTGCTTTTTGGGATTCCTCAACTACTACCGTCATTTCATCCCACATTATTCTACCCTGGTCGCTCCGTTGACGGCCTTGACTCATAAAGGTCAAGACACGCGAAATTGGCCTCCAGAGGCCGTCGCAGCCTTCCATTGTCTGAAGGAAGCCTTCAGAAAGGGTCCTGTCTGCACTATTCCAACCCAAATCGTCCTTTCCTAGTGGAAGTTGGCGCCTCCGCCATTGGGGCTGGGGTAGTCCGGAGTCAAGGCACCACTTCTGGTACTATAGTTCCCTGCTCTTTTTATTCCCATAAATTTTCATCTGCAGAGCAAAATTACAGCATCAGGGATCATGAGCTGCTCTCCATAAAACTGGCTCTGGAAGAATGGCGCCCGTGGCTAGAGGGCGCACAACACAAATTCACTGTGTTCACCGTTCATAAGAATCTGGAACATTTGAGTCAAGCACAATGTCTCAACGCCCGTCAAGCTCGATAGGGCTTGTTTTTCTCCAGATTCGATTTTGAACCGCTATCGCCCAGCCAACAAAAATCTCCGGGCAGATGCCCTATCACGATCCTTCGAGCCTGAAGACACTCCGGAAGAACCTACTCATATAATAGACCCGGCCTGTATTTGTTTATCTGCCACTCATCCAGTTGCTGCTGGAAAGACGGTCATGCCCCGACGACTCTGAGAAAGAGTTATCTGCTGGGCACATGATTCCAAATTCGCTGGTCACCCAGGACGAGCACAAATGTTGGCACTGCTCCAGCGGTTCTTCTGGTGGCCCACCATGGTGTCCTACGCGAAAGCGTACATCAAATCCTGTAACATCTATGCATAGCAAAAACCCCCGATCGGTCGACCTTGGGGTCTTCAACAACCACTTCCATCACCCGAAGAACCGTGGACTCAGTTGTCTACGGATTTCATCGTGAATTTGCCGCCTTCAAAGGGTCACACCGTAATATGGGTAACCACAGACGATTTTCAAAAATGGCCCATTTCGTCCCTCTACCAGACCTACAATCTGCTCCAGAGTTAGCACGTTTATTCTCCCACCATAACTTTAGACTGCATGGCCTACCCAAGGACATCGTTTCAGACAGAGGTCCTCAATTTGTTGCCAGGTACTGGTGCGCCCTCTGCCGAAAATTCGGTATTAACATCAGCTTAACAACGGCCTATCATCTCCAAGCTAACGGGCAAGCTGAGCGAATGAATCGCTCCTTGAAGGCCTTCCTATGCGCTTACATCAATGACCATCAAGACAATTGGACTGACCTCCTATCCTGGGCAGAGTTTTCTCACATCGCCACTGCTACTGGAATATCACCATTCTCAGTTGTCTATGGGAAACAACCACGACCACCATTGCCCATACCTCTATCAGTGCCGTCCCCTTTGGCACAGGCTACTGATGCCCTTAAGATGTTATGGGAGCAGACAAATGTCTGCTTGCGTCAGGCTGCTTCCCAGGCCAAGAGAACTGACAGTCGACGTCGCTAGACTCCTGAATTCTTCCCTGGCCAGAAAGTCTGGTTAAGTACTCTGTATATCAGACTTCGAATACTGTTCCAGAGATTCGCCCCTAGATATTTCAGTCCTTTCTCTGTTACCCGACGCATTGGACCCGTTACATACCAGCTTCGGCTGCCTCCTTTGCTGGAAATACATAATACATTTCATGTATCGCTCTTAAAACCTGTGATTCTATCTCGGCCTGCCCGGAAAGCCTCTGAGCCATCTCCATTGGTGGCAGAAACCGATACGACGTACAAGGTACACGAAGTCCTAGACGTCTGCCATCTGGGCCGCCAGTGGGAATACCTCCTTTCCTGGGAGGGTTACGGACCCGAAGAGAGTTCATGGGAACCAGCTGAAAACCACCTGGACAAAACTCTCCTCTTGAATTACCATCGCCCCATCCGGGCAAACCCCGACCTCCAAGAGGAGGGCATAAAGGGGGGGTACTGTTACGCGCGCCATCCGCGGCAGACTCACAGTGAGGCCCCCTCACCTGGTTCCTCCTCGCTAGCGGCAGTGGGCCGCCGACTCTGACCTCGGACCACCCCCCGGTGCCTCCGGCTCTGCCATGGTTCCCAGTACTGCAGCTCAAGGTGCCATTGCTCGTCTGGCCTCTCTGCGTGATCTGCGGAGAGACGCCCCTCCCTAGGCGCGCGTGCATCTCTGATCCTTATGAAGGGCCTGCGGCGGAAACCTGGCCACAGCCCTGGATGATGACGTCAAATTCTTCAATGTATTTAAGCTCAGGCCTCGCTCCATAGTGTTCCCTTTGCAACAGGTCTCCTCGCTACTTGAGTACTCATTGCTGCTAGAGAATCCTCTCTATTCTCCGTTCCTGACCTCCGTTGTTCCCGGTTCCTGTCTTCTTCATTCCTGCCCTGTCTATGTTTTGGACTGACTTTATGGATATCGACTTTGCTACGCCTGACTACACTACTGCCTATCTCCAGACCCAGACCTCCGCTACGCCTGACTATGCTACTGCCTATCTCCAGACCCAGACCTTTGCTACTCCTGACTCCACTACTGCCTTCTACGTGATCAGACCATTGCCTTGATTGACTAACTTTACTGACTTCTCCATGATAAGAACTCAGCATTGCTTGCCACGACCTCCGCTTTGCCGCCGTCCCTGATCTAAGCCTGTCATTGACGCCTCTTCTAGCCTACTCCCTGGACGTGGACTTATTAGGCTTCGGCCTACCATTGCTCGAGCGCCCCCAGCTAAACTCCATTCCATTGGCGCCCGAGTTCCAGTACCGTACCCAGTCCAGGATAGGACTACGCCACCTATCGTCTGCTGTCTCTGGGCTGAACCAACCTCTCTTGTTAACCAACCTCGAGGCCCACCTAACTCCTGCAGGCCCCGGCACCCAAAGACTCAACCCGCAGGGAACGAGGGCTGGTATAGGTGAAGCTCCAGCAGTCTCTACCTTCAGCCCACTCCACTTGCCAACGGTGGGGACCCGTAGGTCCTCACCTACGGGTTGCGTCAACCCCACCTCGGCCCAAGGGACCACCTCCGATGCAACATTTCTAACATGGCTTTCTATCAAAAGGCAGAATATTAGGTTTTTTTCAATTCAATTAAGTGAGGGCAATATTTGCTTTGCTTTGCTTTCATATGGTTCAGTTGCATGAATTAAACCAGCACGTTATAATTAAAGGAATGCATGAAGGTATTTATCTAGTCTGCATTACAAAGTACAGCATTTGTTCCTTAGCCTGCTGTTTACTGGAGTGATTAAACTTGATAAAACTTCCATTTAATGAAATGATAGTTAAGATACCATAAAATCATTTAGTGTTCCCTTAGGCTTTAATTGCTTACATATTCTGAGAGAAATTGCTTGAGGGCCATCTAGATAAGATTTTAGAAAATGCTGGGGAGGAGCTGGATGTAGTGGTATATATGGGCACTATTAACATAGGAAGGTGCAGGAGGGAGGTTCTGGAGGCTAAATTTAGGCTCTTAGGTTAGGAAATTGAAATCTAGAACCTTCAAGACCCCAGAGGCAGGCAGAGCTCTACTCAATGCATGAATGAGATGATGGTGCAGGGAAGAGGGTTTTAGGTTAGGAACTGGGGAATATTTTGTTGAAAGGAGAGCCTGTTCCGACGAAATAGGCTGCACCTTAACCAGGGCCGGCACTAGCGATTGTGCTACCCCATGCAAACAATTTCCATGCTGCCTCAACCCCCTCTTCCCACCCCCCCCCCCCCCCCCAGTGTCTCAAGATGACCTACAAAAAATGTCACCTAGAGTTACCAACACTGGAAGCATCATCGGACAGCTGCTGAGTGTTCAGTCTCAGAGAGCCAAAGCAAGGGCAGTGCAAATTCATTTTCTTTCACAAACAAAACCAGTATTCCTGGGCCTGCCTCTGTAGATAAGAGCGAAAACCTTCCAGTGATAAAGTCCAGTCATGCTACTGCTAGCCTGAAATTCTAGTGCCTGCGAAAGGTGTTCTATGTTGGCACTGCCAGGTAACTGCAGGGTACACTGTAAGTGCCTCATTATAGCACCCCTTGCTGAGCATCTCTTACAGATTGCACCTATCCCTAGACCGCTGCAGCATGGGGCTCGCTGTCAAAACATTTCCACTTTGTTCTAACAGGGCAGTGGTACTCGGACTCTAAATGCTGCCGATCTCTGAGCCAGGGAGAAAAGAGCTGGAGTTGATGCGCGACAAAGGCAGAGTTGCAGACTGGGAAGAAGCCTCTCTCTTATGCTGGGAATTCATTTTGTTTCTCTGGTGCAGCAAGGAAGGGCTTTGCATCAGGGCCGTTGCTAGTAGGGGGGGGGAGGGGGGGAGAGAGCAGAAGCTGTGCACGCGCAGCCACGCATGCACACGCAAACAGAGACAAGCCTCTCCAACGGCTGCCAGTGGCTTGCCCCTCTCTCCTCTTTTGGCTGCCAGCAGCCCCGCGGCCTCCTCTTGCTGCCACTGGCTCACTGCCTCCCCTGGGTGCACCACCCCGTGTAAAAACATGGTATGCACACCCGGTTGTGCCGGGCCTGACCCTAACAAGAGTGGAACCAGGCAGCTGGCACTATCTTTAAAAAGAAGATGGAGCAGCTTTTAAACTAGATGGGGGAAAGCTGACAGTCGCTCGGAAGTGCAACGTTCGCACTCATGTCTCTTTGAAGGATACTAACAGAACAGGGAAGTTACTGCATTCCAGTAGAGAGGTTGCAATAAATGCTAAAGTAGCTTAGATGCCTTTAAGTAAAAAGCAGATAGAACAGAAAGATTTCAAATTACCACTGTCAACTGATAAGCATCTTGTTAATACAACCCCCCCCCCCCAACATACTTTAAAATGTCTGTATACAAATGCTAGAAGTCTAAATAATAAGACGGGAGAGTTAGAATGTATAGGGCTGGACACTGAACGAAGAGATAGATATAATTGGCATCTTAGAGATCTGGTGGAAGGAGGTTAACCAATGTGACACTGATTCCAGGATACAAATTATATCACAATGATAGAATGGATCAAATTGTTAGTGTGGTGGGGCTATATGATAAAGAGGGCATAGAATAGGGCTTCCCAAATTTTTAGCCAATGTGACCCCATTTTAGCACTTGAAAATTCACATGACCCCAGAGGTCGACCAAAACACAAAAAGCAGGGGTGGAGACCTCCTTCAAAAATCACTCCACTCTCATCCTCACTGCCCTCCAGCTGATCTCTGTCCCCAGCTCCTCTCTCTTCCCCAGCTCACCCCTCTCTTTCACCCCTTCAGCATCCCCAGCTGATCCTCTCTCATCCCAAGCCATTCTAACCTCCAACTGATCTTCTGTCAACCCCTCATTTTCACCTCATCCCCTCCTCACTCTCATTCTCCATCCCATATCTCCCCAAAGTCTCACTTCCTCCTCTCCAACCCTTTCTCACAACCCCCGCTTAATCTCCTCATACCCTAGCTTCTTTCTTACATACACCAGTTGATCTTCTGTCATTACCCTCTCTCATTCTCCACAGCCAATCCTTTTCCTGTTGATCCAGCCCTGAAACCTCTTCTTCATCTGATCCCTCCTTTCAAACAGATCCAGCTCCAAACATTGCCATGGGCAAGGGCCAGTGGCAATATTTTCCTTTGGGCCTTGGGACAAAGGTGGATGACACCTGGTGAGAAGTGAGGGCAGGCTGAGAGGGGCAACATTTTTCTCTTAGGTAAATTAAAAGATGGATGAGGAGAGAGAAGCTGTGACAAAATTCACTGACCCATGCACACTCAGCTCTCTCCTCCCCTCACGGCTGGATCTGCAAACAGCAGCATTAGTAATGAGTCAGCAAGGGGCCTGTGAACCAATGCAAGCTCACAGACTCTGGAGGGGTCCTAATCCCTCTTTACACTGGGCTTCCTGTTACCACAGAAACTCATGAAAGGATGGTGCTTCCACTACTATTGCTACTGCTTTTGGGGCCTGAGGAGTACTGCCATTTGAGACACGTGTGACTCCATCTGGGATCCTAACCCACAGTTTGGGATTCACTGGCATAGAATCAAACAGGACAAAAGTTCTACAGGAAACAAAATGCACTGTAGAATCTTTATGGATAGAAATTCTATGTGAGAAGGGGAATAAATAGCCGTGGTGGTGTACTACAGTCCACCTGGCCAGAATGAACAGATGATGAAATGATAATTACCCCACTATTGACTTGGTAAATGTCATATCAGGGCATGCTAAGGAGGTAAGGTTTCTAGATGAAATAAATGGTTGCTTCATGGAGGGGGAGCTATTTTAGACCTAATCCTTAGTAGAACACATGATTTGATACAGGAAGTAACAGCGTTGGGGCCACTTGGCAATAATGATCATAGCATGAACAGATTTGATTTGATAATTGGAGAGAGAGGACACCAAGGAAATCTATGGGGAATGCAATCCTGAAGGTTCTGGATTTCAATTTTTTACCTAAGGTCCTAAATTTAGCCTCCATAACCACCTTCCTGCATCCTCCTATGTCATTGGTACCCACGTGTACCACGACAGCCAGCTCCTCCCCAGCTCTCTCTAAAATCTTATCTAGGTGGTGCGTGAGGTCCACTACCTTTGCTTCAGGCAGACAAGTTAGCAAGCCACCCATTTGTCTACTTTCCTAATGATCGAATCACCCACTATAATGGCCCTCCTGGTCACAGATCTGTCCCTTCCATCTTGATCACGAATCTCTGGAGAGACATCCTCAGTGCAAGAGGAAAAAGCATCATGTGGAGGGCAGATTCTAGCTACAGGATCACTTCCTGGCACATCACGGCTATGAGCTCCTGCCAGGTGACTTTTCTCCTCCAAAGCCAGCACAAGGGCTGCTAGACTAGAGTGGGACCACTCTACTATGTCCCTGAAGGTGGTCTCTATATACTTCTCTAGCTACCTCAGCTCCTCCAAGTCTGACACTCTGGCCTCCAGAGATCAGACTTGTTTCTGAGAGCCAGGAGCTCTTTGCACTGGATACACACATACAACCTCTCAGCAAAAGGTAGATATCATACATGTGGCACTCAGTGCAAAAGACTGGATAGCTCCCATCTTGCTGCTGGGCCTCTGTCTGCATCTTAATTTGTTGAGTTGATACAGTCTTAAAGACTGGCGAGGAGTAGGTAGTCTCAATGTAAGAGTTTCTAATTGTGATTAGCTGCCATCTTCTTTCCCTCTCTGGGCTCATGCATGTCACTTCCATAACATGCCTGCCTCCTTTGGTTATTTATCATTTTCAATTGCTGCAGTCTTCACAGTGGTTACTTTGTTTACGTTTGATCAGTATGAGCAGCTCCTCTGTGCATGATTCTGAAGCAAATTTATGTTTTCAAAGGTCAGGCCACTTGTTTCTCACTTTCACTTCTTCTGTCTGCCTTGTTTACAGTTCTGGAAAAGGAACATTAAAAACAGGTTGCAGTACTTCGGGTTCCTTCCTGGTGAAAGGAGTTGAATATTTACTTAATGAAATGCCCTTTTCCTCCCTGAGGCACCTGTGACTGACTGCTTGCATTGTGTTGGACTTTGGTATCAAGTAGCACACTGCAGTCTGGCTGCCCTGCTTCTTAATTTTGAATTTTCTGTTGGTGCTTCATCCTATTACTGACTTGCAAGTCTTCAGTGACTTCCCTTATGGATCCCAGCCTTAAAAGCTTAGAACCTTGCATTATAGAATATCCAAGTGAACTGTAAAGGATGAACAGCAACTGTTGAAGAGCAGACAAACAAGAGAAAGGAATAATAGATATAGTTGCTTTGGCAAAAAAAAAAACCTGCCACAACGGCACCAAAAGGTATAGGAAGAATTTCAAACCAAGAATTGTATTACCTTTTAGATATACGTAGCTTTCCAGGTAGAAGGATGGTGGTCAGCAGTATTTAATTTAAAATGTTTTTCTGAAGCATTGTGCTATTGGTCGCTTAGTGCATGGCCATGCTTTACTATTGGTTCGATTCATAACTTCGTTGACTCATGGATGGACATAATGCTGAAAGTCTCTGGAAAGAAGGTGGGCTCAGATATGACTTTACAGCAATGCCTACTGGATGACCAGGGGAGGATTGCAGGAAAATATCGACCTGGGGGCATTTTTCAAACCTGGCCCATGGGGTATCTGACACCCTCATGCATTTTCCCTGCAGCACATGTGTCAACAGCTCCCACTGTTTCTACGGTAGGGTTGTGCGACCTTGCAGGCCCATCTTCCAGCCACAGCAGGATGGGCTATGCCATGGCTATGCAGGCTTCTCTCCCGGCCATGGCAAGACGGCTCTGCCTCGGACCCACAGGTTTCTCTTCAGGCCACAGCAGCCCCTTTTCTTCTCTTTGCCCGGAAAATTTAAAAAAAAAAAAAAAGTGATGGGAGCGACCAGCCCACTGGGGGAAGCCCAATCTCCCGATAAAGCAATCCACCCTTGTGGCTGACACACGAGTGTATTGGAGATTTCTAAGCCTATATCAATTGGTTGGAGCTACCATATGTTGCTTTGGTGCCTGAGCATGAAGTACAGAATAAGATAAGACAACTAATGAAGCTTTTTCCCATGACCTCCCCTACTAGCAGGATGGTATCTGGGATTAGTGCAGCCATCACCATACCAGCAATATAGCAGTGATGATGATATAATTGTGAAACTTAAACAATACTTGAGTGACACACCAGTTGTATGACAAAGCTGCTGGCATTTCATGCTTCTCTTCATTCAGAAGCAGTGCTGATTGTGGAAATGTGAAACGAGATTAGTTTAGATAAAGGTATCACATGGTAAGAGATTAGTTTAAAGATAACCTAATGAGGTACATATTCAGCCACTGTGTGGCTCTGCTAGTTAGCCGATAACAACTTTATCCGGCTAACTTTAGGACAGCTTGACGGGACAATAAGAGTTAGCTGGATAAGTTATCCAGTTAACTCTGAGTATTGGCATTAGCAAGATAATGTATTCGGTTAATTCTGCTCCTCCCTAGTATTATCCAGCTAGATAATCCAGAGCTGGATACATGAGTATTTGTATGTGTTTTAAAAGCTAACGTTTACTAAAAAATATGCTATTTTCAAAACCTAGTATGCACACTCACAATTTTCATTTGTACAAAGTGACAATGAAACATGGCAGGCAAAAGCTGAAGGAAGGTTACAAAATATAACTTTTGTTCCTTGATTTTGAATCACACTCAGAATATGGAATATCTCCAAAGGGACAATGCCACATCTGCTTAATGCTGGAATGTTATACAAAATCTGAATGTATCCAAATATACTCTAAAATAAAATAAACTTGTAAACATTAGGAGGTCAACATTCAGATGAAGTTATCCATCTAAATTAAAATGTGGCCACTTATCCAGATTTTTTATAACATTCCAGCATTAAGCAGATGTGACATTGTCCCTTTGGAGATATTCCATATTCTGAGTGTGATTCAAAATCAAGGAACAAAAGTTATATTTTGTAACCTTCCTTCAGCTTTTGCCTGCCATGTTTCATTGTCACTTTGTACAAATGAAAATTGTGAGTGTGCATATTAGGCTTTGAAAATAGCATATTTTTTAGTAAACGTTAGCTTTTAAAACACACAAATGCCCATGTATCCAGCACATTAGTTTTTAAAACACATATACAAATGCCCATGTATCCAGCACCATTTCAGGCGGATGGACTCTTCCTACCTATTTTTGCACCATTAGTGTACTCTTCCAAGGATCCGGATAAGCAATTTTGGGGATTTTTCAGCAAAAAAACAAATTTAAGATGAATAAATTCTAGCATATGTAGAAGATGAGGACCGTTAGATGCATTTAGTCTACCCGTTTTCATCCTTGTCATAGATCCCAGTTGATCTCTGGATTTCCTCTCATGGCTTCAGAATTAGGGATTCTCTGTGTTTATCCCTTGCATCCTTTCTCTGAAGGAATATTGTCTGATGTTGCTCCTGAGTCTGCCCTCCCCCGGAGCCACGTGTTGACCTCTTTCTTGTAGAACATTCTTTTCTCTGAAAAAGGTTTGCTGCTGCTTTCTGATGTACGCCTTTGAAGTATTTGAAAGTCTGTCTCTGTCTTATCCCTGCCTCTTTCCTCTCCTACAGACTATAAGTTAGGCCCTGCATCATTTTAGTAACCTTCTGGACCACCTCCAACCTATCTTTTCAGAGATGCCTAGAATTGGACACAACATTCTCGGTCAAGTCTCACCTACAAGCTTTACAGGGGCATTATTGATTCCTTTTCTTTTTTTCTGCTCGTTATGCCTCTTCCTGTGCACCTTAGCGTCCCTGTAGCTATGGACATTGCCTTAGCACACCGTTTTATTACCTTGAGATCATTGATATGATTGCGGAAGTCTCTATCCTGGTTGGTGCACATCAAAATGTCACCCCTCACCGTGTAATGCTCCTTGGATTTCTGTACTCCAAATGCACAATTCTGACTTTTTTTTTTTTTTTTTGCATTAAACCTTAACTAACTCAACCACTCCTTAAGCTTTCCTTGATCAATTCTCATTCAGTCTGCTCTCTCGGGGTGTCCACTTTGTTGCAGAATTTAGTGTCATCTGCAAAAAAGTCAAACTTTCTTTTTAACCCCTGTGCAATTTCACTCTCAAAGATATTGAAAGGAGCAGGTCTCAGGACTGATTCTTGAAGAACTTCTCTGAGAACAGAAAAGTGATTAGAGAAGATTTGATACTCTGTTAAAGTGTAGAAGTGCTTTTTGTGGGTATATATCCATATCTATACATACATATATACACATATATACACATACATCTTCATCAAAAAGCTAGCTAGCCAAGGGCATTTGGTGGATCAGAATTGAGAACCTGAAAGAGTTCCAGTAGCTCAGGACTGTCTTTTAAACTTGAAAATTGCTCTCCCAAAGAGAGCAGGGGGAGAGAAACTGCCTTGGATGATTAACTACACTGAATAAATTAGTTGTGCCACACATGCTGATATTCAGAATTCATTTGGATTTCACTTTTTCTCTTTTCCAGGAATTGGAGTTTTTCTTTCCTTCAAACGGAGGTTGTGGCCCATCAAACACTTCAAAATTGTCAAACTGTACCTGCTGCATCATTAAACCTCATGCTGTATCTGAAGGTAAGCTCGCTCCCGCCATACAGAAAGTAATATTTTAATAATAAGAGAGAGATCATTGAAAAAGCATCAGCCGGTTGTGTGCCTTCATATTGTGTTATAAGTGGAATATAAATGTTTTTAAATAACAATCTACCTGTGCTAAGTGGATAACCTCTTGGCAGACTGCCTTTATTTGTGGGAGAGTATCATGTGCGATTGTTGTCAGAGCAGTGCTGTGCTCTCTCCCCACATGTAACATAGAAATGCCATATAGTGAAAACATTGGAATAAACTGCAAGGAATGGAGGTTATAACTCTAAACATACAACTGCCTCGAGCTTCCAAGAAGGCTAGGGTGACCTGCATGGAAGGACCTTGCCTGAAATCCAAACTTCCATGAGCGAGGGAAGGGTCACAGGATTTTTTTACATCAGTCTCACTAAGCTTAGCTTACAAAATGTGGTAATAAGGCATGGAAAGAGGCCTGGTGTTTGGATTAAGTATTAGTCTTCTAAGAAACAAAGTTGAAAATGACAAGCCCTGAAGTGGCTTACTAGCAGAGATGCTGAAGACCATCACTGTTTCAGATTTTGAGCAATGCTAGCGACAGCTGTGGAAGGCCGAGGTAGGAAAAAGAAATGGGGGAGGAATGAATGAGTGTTGGGTTGCATATCATCTGCTCAAAATGGATGAATCTCAGGTGGGCAGACTGGATCAGCCACTTTGTTCTTATCTTTGAAACTTTACAATGCTACTGATATGCTTTCAGTTGTTTTCTTACATAACTTTCTGGTTCTGATGTTGAAAGGATGTGTGCAAGTCTAGGTTTATATTGGAGTTGTTTAGTGCCAGTGGAAATTTAGCTGCTCAGCTTGCACCATCTATTCAAGTTCATGCTTTTTTATTTCAAGAAATACTGGCTGCTTAACTCTGCATTTAGATTCTAGTTACAGACATTCTCCAAGAAAAAAAATAGCTTGTTTGAATTATTTTTTTATTGATTTTATAACATTTATCGTAATTTACTGTTGCCTAATAAGTTGTATCAAGTGGTCCTTTTTGAGAATCCTAGCATGCAAATGGCCAGGTATTTTAAGTTGTGTTTTTTGTTTTGTTTTCAGTATTGTATCTGAGAAAATTTAAAATTATGAAAGTATTGGTATACAACAGCAAGACAGGTGACTCTGGAGGCCTGATCTCAGCTCTTTGGGCTGTCTACCTGGGGTAAGGACCTAAACTAAACAAAGAGGAGTTCCTGTACGTACCCGGATCAGTCCAGACAGTGGATTGAGCCTCCTTTCCAGCAGGTGGAGACAGACTAAAACTTGCAGGATGCCCTTTATCAGGACAGAGCCTATCCTCTAACCCTTCAGTATTCGTCTGTCTCCAGCAGGTGCAGCATCTCCCCTTCGGTTCTCTGCTGTAGGCTAGTCAGCCTCTTCTTTCTCTTTAGGCTCAAACAAGTACTTCTTTTGGTTCTTGTTTAAAAAAAAAAAAAGATTTCTGAAGGAAATTTCTGCCTTCTTTAGTGCTTTACTGTTTTTTGTGTGGGAGACGTCCGTCTCCCAGCTCTTGCCCAGCTCAGGGGGGCTTGTCCCCTTTTGCAGGAGGGGTTTCCCTGCATAGTCCTGAGTCCGTGGACGCTTCCAGGTGTGGGGACCGACGCTCTCTGGGCCTCGTTCCCCCTCTGGCTGCCGAGGGGGTTTTGAACCCGCTGCTGCGCTCAGTTAAAAAAAAAAAAAAAAAAAAAGGGAGTTAAAAGGTGTTGAACTTTCAATAAGTTGCAGGTACTCACCTACCTCTAACTTATTTGCAGCAGTTGACTAGCTTTTTTATTTTTTTCTGGTCAGAGTTAGGGCTAGAACTGGCAGTCAGAGAAGCAGAAGGCAGCAGGTTTCCCGCCTGCTCTCTCCTGCTGTGCAGGCTGTCAATCAAGCTTATTTTCAACTTTTTTTTTTCTTCAGCCGAGGTTTAGCTATGTCCCGGCTGACAGCCTGTCATTCTTGTGGGCTGTCCTCTTCACGTTTTTCGCGTCAGGGCCTCTGCACTGCTTGCCTGCCGGGTGGGGAAGGTCCCTCCTCAGCAGGACAAGCAAATTTAGCCCGGGGCTCCACTCCTCCCAGCATTGCTAGGCCTTTCCCGGGTCGGCAGAGCCCGGGAACGGCCGCCATCTTGGATTTTTCATCAGGGCCGATTTCACTGCTCCCTGGGGCTGGGGGGCTGGATTTTTTTGATTTAACCCCCAATTTGGCCCCTGTGGGTCCCCCAGGAGGGGGTCCTACCCTTCCCTCGCCCCCCCCTCCCTCCCCCCTCCAGCAAATCTAGGGTCCCTTTTTCCGCAGATTTCGTCGTCCTCATGCACAAATCTTATCTAGCTAGCCTGCATGAGCTGGATGAAAGCCCCCCCCCCCTTGCCCCCTGCCGCCAAAAATCCCTCGTTCAGCACCGTTGACCACTGGACCGGCTGCAGAGCCTCAGGGACAAGTTCGGGTGCGGGTGGTCCCAGGGGTGCCCCCCCCCCCCCCCCGGTGTCTCCTGGGTCCTTGGACCCCGCTGCTTCCTCTGATTCGGCGGATGCCCCCCCCCCCCCCCCCAAGGGGGATGACCCCAGAGCCCTTCGTCTTTTTCGTAAGGAGGAGTTAGAGCCCCTCCTCCCTTTTGTTTTGGAGGAGCTGGGTCTGGAAAGTCCCTCCGTGGATAATCTCATGGCCTCACTCCCTAAGGATATGAACCCGGTTTTGGGAGGGCTCCTGGCTCCGGCCTCGGCCTTTCCCTTCCACCCCATGCTTAAGCTCCTTATCCTGCAGGAATGGGAGGCTCCTGAGGGTGCGCTCCGGGTGGGGTGTGCGATGGATAAGCTCTATCCCCTCCCGGAAGAGGGCTTGGAGCTGTTGCGATATCCATCAGTGGATTCTTATGTTTCTGCAGTGGCCAAGCACACCACGATTCCGGTGGAAGGTTCCACGGCCTTGAAGGATTCACAAGATCGTAAGCTGGAGGCTCACCTGAAGCGCATCTTTGACGTCCTAGCCCTCGGGGTTCGGGCGTCTTGCGGTAGCAGTCTCATGATGTGGGCGGGCCTCCAGTGGGTCCAACAGTTACTCTGCACCCGGGAGCTTCCGCCAGGTGAGGCAGAACAAGCCGAACGTCTGGAGGCGGTAATCGCTTACGTGTCAGACTCCCTCTACGATTTGGTCCGTGTGCAGGCGAAGGCGATGGTTTTGGCAGTGGCTGCCTGGAGGCTCCTTTGGCTACGCCACTAGTCGGCTGATCAGTCCTCGAAGACCTGGCTGGGCACGCTTCCCTTCAAAGGTAAGATGCTCTTTGGCGAGGACCTTGACAAGCTTATGGACTCCTTGGCTGACAACAAGGTCCATAAGCTTCCAGAGGACCGCCCTAAGTCTTCTCTGTCCTTCGTGGCCTCTCGCTTTCGCTTCAGGGGTCAGCGTCGCTCCGCTTCTCGCGGGCGGGGCGGTGCTGCAAGGGGGGGTCTTCTCGTGCGCAGTCCTGGTCGCAGTCCTTTCGTGGCAGGCGGCCTTTTCGCGAGGGCCAGCCCGTGCGAACCACCGCTAAACCTGCCACGCAATGAAGTTCAGCCGACCCATTCCTTGGTCCCTTACCTCGGCGGACGCCTCTCCCTGTTTTTCGAGGAATGGGTCAAAATCACGTCGGATCAGTGGGTCCTCGACATTATCAGAGACTGGTACGCTTTCGACCTCGTCAGGGAACTTCCAGATCTCTTTCTGTTCTCCCCTTGCGGCCAGGCCAAGAGGGACGCGGTGGTTCAGACTCTCTTCAAGCTTCTGGATCTGGGGGCGGTGGTCCCAGTCCCAAAAGGGGAAATTAGCGCCGGCCAGTATTCTATTTACTTCAACGTGCCAAAAAAGGACGGGTCCTTCCGCCCAATCCTGGACCTCAAGAGGGACAATTGGGCCCTCAAGATCCCCCACTTCCACATGGAAACCCTACGGGCGGTCATTGCGGCAGTCCGTCCCAGAGAGTTCCTTGCTTCCCTCGATCTCGCAGAAGCATATTTTCATATTCCCATCCACCGCGACTGCCAGAAGTATCTCCGATTCCACATTCTCAACCAGGACTTCCAGTTTCGAGCTCTCCCCTTCGGCCTCGCGACCGCTCCTCGCACCTTCACGAAGGTCATGGTAGTAGTGGCAGCGGCCTTGCGCCGGGAGGGGATTCTCGTCCATCCCTATCTGGACGATTGCTCATCAGGGCCAAGTCGGAGACCTCTTGCCGGCGGGCGGTGGATCACGTCTTGGAGCTCCTTGCCTCTCTTGGGTGGATAGTGAACTTTTCCAAGAGCAAGCTTTAGCCCTCCCAGGAGTTGTAATTTCTGGGAGCACACTTCGACACCCGAGTAGGCAAGGTATTCTTACCTCGGGCGCGAGCCCTCAAGCTGATCAATCAGGTCCAGAATCTGATTGCGCTAGCTTCCCCGACGGCCTGGGATTATCTCCAAGTCCTGGGCTCCATGGCTTCTACCATCGATCTGGTCCCCTGGGCCTTTGCTCATATGCGTCCGTTACAGAAAGCTTTGCTGTCTCGTTGGCAACCAGTGTCTGAGCAGTTCCACGTAGTCCTTTCGTTCTTGGAGTCTACTACCCACGAATTACAGTGGTGGCTGTCTCTTCCTCATCTCCTGCAAGGGATGCCTCTTCAAGCTCCACAGTAGACGATAGCCCCTCAGTCCACCCAGGGGACATGGTCCCAGACTCAGTCACGCTGGCACATCAATCAACTGGAAACTTTGGCAGTCCGCCTGGCCCTTCAGGAGTTCCTTCCCCTGATCCACGGCAAGGCGGTACGAGTCCTGACTGACAACTCCACCACAGTCACCTACATCAATCGCCAAGGGGGCACTCGCAGTCCCCTGGTAGCCTTAGAAGCCAGCCGTCTCCTCGCTTGGGTGGAGCGTCACCTACAGTGCCTTGCGGCTTCTTACATCGCCGGAAAAGACAATGTTCAAGCCGACTTCCTCAGCTGGCAGTCGCTCGATCCGGGAGAGTGGGAGCTCTCGGATGCGGCCATGGCTCTGATAGTGGACAGGTGGGGTCCTCCTCACCTCGACCTCATGGCGACTCTGCGCAATGCCAAGGCCAATCAGTTCTTCAGCCGCTGGAGGGAGCACGGCGCAGAGGGCGTGAATGCTCTGGCTCTGCCTTGGCCAGCGGATGTCCTTCTGTACGTGTTTCCCCGTGGCCACTGGTGGGGAAAGTTCTCAGGAGAATCGAGCTCCACCGGGGACCGGTGATTCTCGTCGCTCCCGAGTGGCCGTGAAGGCCGTGGTTCGCGGATCTCATCAATCTAGCGGTGGACGGGCCCCTGCGCCTCGGTCATCTCCCTCGTCTCCTCCAGCAGGGGCCTGTATTTTTCGACCAGGCCGATCACTTCTGTCTTGCGGCCTGGCTTTTGAACGGCGTCGCCTGAGGCGCAAATGTTATAGGGAGGCGGTCATCTCCACCCTGCTGCGAGCCCGGAAGCAGTCGACTTCTCTGGCCTATGTGCGCATCTGGAAAGTTTTTGAGTCCGCGTGTACGGAGGCGGGTGTCCCTTCGCGCTCTGCCTCGATTCCTTTGATTCTTTCTTTTCTTCAGAAGGGTCTCTCTAAGGGCCTCTCCTTCAGTTATCTACGCGTTCAAGTCTCAGCGCTCGGCTCTCTCCTGGGTCGGGTGGACGGTCATGCCTTAGCAGCTCACCCTGACATGATTCGTTTCTTGAGAGGCGTTAGACATCTCCGCCCCCCCTCTCGGGCCACGTGTCCGTCGTGGAGTCTCAACCTGGTCCTTAGTGCTCTCTGTGCGGCTCCCTTCGAGCCTCTTCGCCACGCTACGCTCAAGGATCTTACTCTAAAGACTGGCACCTTGATTCTCCTTTTACAAAAAGAGGACTGGCTATGCTCCCTTGATCTAAAGGATCATACACTCACATTGAGATCTTCCCTTGTCACAGGAAGTATCTTCAATTTGTGGTGGGAAAACAGCACTTCCAGTAGTGGATATTGCTGTTTGAGCTAGCGACACAACATGCCTGGTCCTGGTGGCGGCACATTTCCGCAGGCAGGGGCCGCCAGGTCCATGCGCATGACCATCCGGGTATTGGAGTCATTAGGGTTCATTCTCAACTACCTAAAGTCCCATCTCGGCCATTCACTTCAATTGGACTTCATAGGAGCCCTGCTAGACATGGCTCAGGCCAAGGTCTTGCCTCATCAGAAGGCCGTTAGCTTGAAAATCGAGGCAGAGATTCAACAGAGCCAGCATTGTCAGCTTGGCACATGTTGAGGCTGTTGGGCCTTATGCCCACAATGTCCATGTCACTCCTTCGGCACATTTACACATGTGTAGAGCCCAATGGACTCTGAGGTTGCAGTGGTGCCAGGCCACTCAGAGCCTCCAGGATTGCATCTGAGTCACCCCATCTCTCTGAGATTCATTGTCATAGCGGGTACTTTGAAATCTGGAACAGGGGATCTTTTTTCAAAGTCTCCCTACCTAAATTGTCCTAACCACAGATGCATCCCCCCGGGGGTGAAGAGCTCATGCAGATGGACTCAGCACCCAGAGTCTCTATTCCACTCAGGAACGCTCTTGTCAAATCAACTTCCTGGAGCTTCAGGCGATCAGGTGTGTGCTATAGGCTTTCGGAGATTGGCTGTCCAACAAAGTTGTCCTGATCCAAACAGACAACCAGGTAGCCATGTGATATGTCAACAAGCATGTAGGCACAGGGTCGTACCTCCTGTGTTAGGAAGAGGTCCATGTAAAAAGCCCCAGTCTGGCTTCTAAGACCAGGGCAACTTATCGTTCTCTGTAAACCGGATTGATTTGTATCTAATACAGGAATTTCGGTATATAAAAATTAAAAATAAATAAATAAATATGGTTGTGGGCCCTGTCCCACAGGATGGTGCTCAGGACCATGTACCTGGCCAGAATGGAGAATGTGGTAGCGATCAGGCTGAATCAAGCCTTCAGACCCCACAAGTGGTCCCTGGACCGGGCATAGTGAATCAGATATTCCGCTTCTGGGGAAACTTGGAAATAGATCTGTTCATGCTCCCTTGCAAAAGGAAAGTGCCTCAGTTCAGCTCCCTATACAGGTCAGACGGCAATTCAGCCTCAGATGCCATTGCCTGTCATTGGGGCAAGGGTCTTCTGAATGCATATCCTCTGATTCCCTGAAGCTTCACGAGGACAGGGGGCTATGATCCTCATAGCCCCTCATTGACCGAGACAAGTCTGGTTTCTACTCCTACAGGAGTTGTCCATCTGGAGACCAATTAGTCTGGGGTCTTTCCAGATCTCATCTCGCAAGATCAAGGCGGGCTGCCTGCTTCATAACCTCCAGGCCCTGTTGCTCACAGTCTGGAAGTTGAGAGGTTAATCCTCGAGCCGCTTGATCTTTCAGTGGATGTGTCTCGGGTCCTGGTGGCTTCTAGAAAGCCTTCCACTACAAGGTCCTATGGACTGAAGTGGAGGAGGTTTTCCATATGGTATGAACAGAAGGCCTTAGATCTGTTCTTCTGCCCCCCACAAAAACTGCTTGATTACCTTCTACACATATCAGAAGCTGGCATAAAAACCAACTCTGTTAGAGTTCATCTCAGTGCAATTGCTGCATACCAGCAAGGTGTAGATGGTTCGCTCATCTCTGTGCACCTGTTACCTGAAGTACCTGACCTGGAAGGCCATATCTTTGGTGGCAGTCACCTCAGCGCGCAGGGTCAGAGAGCTCCAGGCCTTAGGGACATATCCACCTTTTACACTAAGTTTTATCAAGACAAGGTGGTCTTGCATACGCACTCTAAGTTCCTGCCTAAGATGGTGACTGTCTTCCATCTTAACCAGTCCATCATCCTACTAACATTCTTTTCCAGGCCCCATTCGCACCAAGGCAAACCTCACTGCATAGTTTGGACTGCAAGCGAACCTTAGCCTTCTCTCTGAAGTGGACAGAAGCCCATAGACAGTCCACCCAACTTTTTATTTCTTTTGATAGGGGTAAGTTGGGTGTTGCCATTGCCAAACAGACACTATCCAATTGGCTAGCAGATTGCATCTCCTGTTATGCCCAGCTAGGACGGCATCTTAGGAATCATGTCAAGGCTCATTCTGTCAGTCATGGCAGCATTGGTGGCTTACTTGTGAGCAGTTCCTGTGGAGGAGATCTGCAGAGCTGCGATGTGGATTTCTCTCCACACGTTCACATCTCACTATTGCTGGATAGGGATGGCTAACGTGACAGTAGGTTCGGCCAGTCTGTCCTTTGGAACATATTTGGGGTTATTTGAGGTCAGGCTTCCTAACCCCGCTGTTAACAACAGCATTGTTGTTGTTGTTGTTGTGCCCATTGGCACCTGGTTGGGTATCTGTTGGTCTCCTTTTGTGTTAGGGAACAGCCTGTAGCTAAGGATTCACCCATGTGTGAGGACTGCCATCCTGCTTGTCCTTGGAGAAAGAAGAGTTGTTTACCTGTAACAGGTATTCTCCGAGGACAGCAGAATGTTAGTCCTCACAAAACTTGCTGCCACCCTGCGGAGTTGGGTTTCTTCTATTTTTTGTTTTAATTATAATTCTATGTTACAAGACTGTAGAGCAGGGGTCGGGAACCCATGGCTCGCGAGCCAAATATGGCTCTTTTGAGGGCTGCATCTGGCTCGCAGACAAGTGTCGCCACACTTTCCCGCTGACCCAGCTGCTCCCCGGTCCTCCTCCGCCCGGGCTTAAAATGCTGTCAGCCCGGGCGGAACGCGGCAGGACAGCTGGAGTCAGCGGCACCGGCGTGCTCTCTTTTTCCTGCCCCCCCCCCCCCCCCCCCGCGGCCCGGAAGAGGAAGTGGAGCGTATCGGGTGCCTGCGCGGCAAGAAGAGGCCACGCTAGTGCGCTTGGCATCGGCCCGAAGAAAAGAAGTTTGCAGCGCGGCTCGGAGGAAAATGAAGAGCTTCAACCGCGGCCGATGGGACTCCGCCTCCGCGAGGGCTGAAAATGAAGAGGTTAGCGTTGGGAGGAGGCTGCTGCTGCCGCGAGTTCCCGGGGTGGGGGAGAGAGAGAGAGAGTGAATGAGCGAGCAAACACATGCTTGCTCGCTCATTCACCCTCTCTCTCCCCCACCCCGGGAACTCGCGGCAGCAGCAGCCTCCTCCCAACGCTAACCTCTTCATTTTCAGCCCTCGCGGAGGCGGAGTCCCATCGGCCGCGGTTGAACCTCTTCATTTTCCTCCGAGCCGCGCTGCAGTCTTTTCTTCGGGCCGATGCCGAGCGCACTTGCGTGGCCTCCTCTTGCCGCGCAGGCACCTGATACGCTCCACTTCCTCTTCCGGGCTGCGGGGGGCCTGTGTGAGTGAGTGAGTGGGTGTGTGTGTGTGTGTGTGTGTGTGAGAGAGATTGCATGTATGTGAATGATTGAGAGCCTGTATATGTGAAAGAGAGTATGTCTGTAATTGAGAGCCTGCCTGTGAGAGAGAGAGAGCATGAATGTAAGTTTACGATTGGGAACCTGTATGTGTACGTTTGTGATTGAAAACATGTTTGTGTGAAAGAGTATGTGTGTATGATTGAGATCCTTTGTGTGTGAGAGAAATCATGTGTATGTATGATTAAGAGCCTGTGTGTATAAGTAAGAGAGAGATCATGTGTGTCTGTGTGTGATTGAGAGCTGGTTTAGGTGAGCTGGTTTAGGTGATGGAGCATGTGAGTATGTGATTGAGAGCCTGTGTTTAAATGAGAGAGAGAGACCATGTGTGTCTGTGTGTGATTGAGAGCTGATTTAGGTGAGGGAGCATGTGAGTATGTGACTGAGAGCCTGTGTGTAAATGAGAGAGAGAGAGAGAGGACATGTTTGTAAGCATGTGAATGAGAGTTTGTGTGTGAGAGAAAAAGACAGCATGTATTTATGTGATTGAAAGCCTGTGTGTCTGTGTGTAAGCGTGTAAGCGTGTAAGCGTGAAAAGATAGACAGCGTGAAAAGATAGACAGCATGTGTGTCAAGATGGTGAGATGGACAGTGAAATGCTAAGAGAAATTAGGGAAGCCAACCAAATTGGTAGTGCAGTAATAATGGGAGACTTCAATTACCCCAATATAGACTGGGTAAATGTATCATCGGGTCACGCTAGAGAGATAACGTTCCTGGATGGAATAAATGATAGCTTTATGGAGCAAATGGTTCAGGAACCGACGAGAGAGGGAGCAATTTTAGATCTAATTCTCAGTGGAGCACAGGACTTGGTGAGAGAGGTAACGGTGGTGGGGCCGCTTGGCAATAGTGATCATAATATGATCAAATTTGATTTAATGACTGGAAAAGGAACAGTGTGCAAATCCAAGGCTCTCGTGCTAAACTTTCAAAAGGGAAACTTTGATAAAATGAGAAAAATTGTTAGAA
The DNA here is from genome assembly GCF_901001135.1 of Rhinatrema bivittatum. Lineage (NCBI taxonomy): Eukaryota > Metazoa > Chordata > Amphibia > Gymnophiona > Rhinatrematidae > Rhinatrema > Rhinatrema bivittatum. The sequence continues at coordinate 34,498,959 of NC_042629.1, forward strand.
AAAAACTGAAAGGAGCAGCTACAAAAGTAAAAAATGTCCAAGAGGCGTGGTCATTGTTAAAAAATACCATTCTAGACGCACAGTCCAGATGTATTCCACACATTAGGAAAGGTGGAAAGAAGGCAAAACGATTACCGGCATGGTTAAAAGGGGAGGTGAAAGAAGCTATTTTAGCCAAAAGATCTTCATTCAAAAATTGGAAGAAGGATCCAACAGAAGAAAATAGGATAAAGCATAAACATTGGCAAGTTAAATGTAAGACATTGATAAGACAGGCTAAGAGAGAATTTGAAAAGAAGTTGGCTGTAGAGGCAAAAACTCACAGTAAAAACTTTTTTAAATATATCCGAAGCAGAAAGCCTGTGAGGGAGTCAGTTGGACCGTTAGATGATCGAGGGGTTAAAGGGGCACTTAGAGAAGATAAGGCCATCGCGGAAAGATTAAATGATTTCTTTGCTTCGGTGTTTACTGAAGAGGATGTTGGGGAGGTACCCGTAATGGAGAAGGTTTTCATGGGTAATGATTCAGATGGACTGAATCAAATCACGGTGAACTTAGAAGATGTGGTAGGCCTGATTGACAAACTGAAGAGTAGTAAATCACCTGGACCGGATGGTATACACCCCAGAGTTCTGAAGGAACTAAAAAATGAAATTTCAGACCTATTAGTAAAAATTTGTAACTTATCATTAAAATCATCCATTGTACCTGAAGACTGGAGGATAGCAAATGTAACCCCAATATTTAAAAAGGGCTCCAGGGGCGATCCGGGAAACTACAGACCGGTTAGCCTGACTTCAGTGCCAGGAAAAATAGTGGAAAGTGTTCTAAACATCAAAATCACAGAACATATAGAAAGACATGGTTTAATGGAACAAAGTCAGCATGGCTTTACCCAGGGCAAGTCTTGCCTCACAAATCTGCTTCACTTTTTTGAAGGAGTTAATAAACATGTGGATAAAGGTGAACCGGTAGATATAGTATACTTGGATTTTCAGAAGGCGTTTGACAAAGTTCCTCATGAGAGGCTTCTAGGAAAAGTAAAAAGTCATGGGATAGGTGGCGATGTCCTTTCGTGGATTGCAAACTGGCTAAAAGACAGGAAACAGAGAGTAGGATTAAATGGGCAATTTTCTCAGTGGAAGGGAGTGGACAGTGGAGTGCCTCAGGGATCTGTATTGGGACCCTTACTGTTCAATATATTTATAAATGATCTGGAAAGAAATACGACGAGTGAGATAATCAAATTTGCAGATGACACAAAATTGTGCAGAGTAGTTAAATCACAAGCAGATTGTGATAAATTGCAGGAAGACCTTGTGAGACTGGAAAATTGGGCATCCAAATGGCAGATGAAATTTAATGTGGATAAGTGCAAGGTGATGCATATAGGGAAAAATAACCCATGCTATAATTACACGATGTTGGGTTCCATATTAGGTGCTACAACCCAAGAAAGAGATCTAGGTGTCATAGTGGATAACACATTGAAATCGTCGGTTCAGTGTGCTGCGGCAGTCAAAAAAGCAAACAGAATGTTGGGAATTATTAGAAAAGGAATGATGAATAAAACAGAAAATGTCATAATGCCTCTGTATCGCTCCATGGTGAGACCGCACCTTGAATACTGTGTACAATTCTGGTCGCCGCATCTCAAAAAAGATATAATTGCGATGGAGAAGGTACAGAGAAGGGCTACCAAAATGATAAGGGGAATGGAACAACTCCCCTATGAGGAAAGACTAAAGAGATTAGGACTTTTCAGCTTGGAGAAGAGACGACTGAGGGGGGATATGATAGAGGTGTTTAAAATCATGAGAGGTCTAGAACGGGTAGATGTGAATCGGTTATTTACTCTTTCGGATAGTAGAAGGACTAGGGGACACTCCATGAAGTTAGCATGGGGCACATTTAAAACTAATCGGAGAAAGTTCTTTTTTACTCAACGCACAATTAAACTCTGGAATTTGTTGCCAGAGAATGTGGTTCGTGCAGGTAGTATAGCTGTGTTTAAAAAAGGATTGGATAAGTTCTTGGAGGAGAAGTCCATTACCTGCTATTAGGTTCACTTAGAGAATAGCCACTGCCATTAGCAATGGTTACATGGAATAGACTTAGTTTTTGGGTACTTGCCAGGTTCTTATGGCCTGGATTGGCCACTGTTGGAAACAGGATGCTGGGCTTGATGGACCTTTGGTCTGACCCAGTATGGCATTTTCTTATGTTCTTATGTTCATAATTAAGAGCCTATATAAGTGAGAGAGAAAAAACATGTGTATATGTGAGTACTGAGAGCATGTGTGTATAGGTGTGTCATTGAGAGCCAGTGTGAGAGCGCTGGTATGTTACTGAGAGAGGAGAAAGTTCCAAGCAAACCACCCCGCCTCCTGCTAATTCAGAACAATCTCAGGACACCTGGATATCAAACGTTCCCAGGTATGCAGAGCAAAAAAAATTTTTGTATCCTTATTATTTTTCATTACTGGGTCTTTGTGTCTGCTATTTTGAAATATTTTGTTGGTATCTGGAAATGTTTTATATGAGTTTTTAATTGTTGGATATTCCACCCATCAGCTGTTTCGAAATATGTTCTTTTTGTTAGTACAGTTTTACTGCTGATGATTTTATATTTCTTGATTTGTTTTATAAGGATGGGTGATGTTTCTTTTTTCCTTTGTTACACTGCTTACAGAGACTCTGGCTTGTTGCAGTTTCCAATTCAGTTTTTTCTGCATGCTTCTTGTTCTGCATTTTGGTCTCTTTATTCTATGTTAGGTGAGGGACAGCACGTGATTCAGGTGAGGTTTTCTGCTGGCGTGTAGTTTCTGTGTAGGACTCTATAGCAGCCTGACTTGGTCCGTTTTCCTAATAGGAGATGTATTGGTGTCTTAAGGCCTGGTGTAATATTTTCAGAGACTTATGGTACTTTAAAAGTGTGATCTTACATAAAATGCACACATTTACTTGTATTTAGTTTTAAACATATTGTATGGCTCTCACGGAATTACATTTTAAAATATTTGGCGTTTATGGCTCTCTCAGCCAAAAAGGTTCCTGACCCCTGCTGTAGAGGGACCCCATGGGGACGCGTGGTATAGGACATGTTGGGCATGCTCAGTGTGCCTAATCAAAGTTCTAGAAACTTTGACATGTTATCCACATCCGGGGCACCATCTGATTATGTCTTCCCTGTATGAGGACCAACATCCTGCTGTTCTTGGAGAATACCTGTTACAGATAAGCAATTCTGCTTGATTTGCAAAAAAACGGCGTTATTTTGGCAAATCTGCAGAAGTTTGCACAATTTACGGAATATGTGTGCGCAGAATTTTCAATTTTTTGGCGCAGAATCCCCCCCCCAGGAGTAGTTTGGACCCAGAAAAGGCCTTTGATCACCTAGTGTAACCTTTTTATATGGTGGATTTTGAAACAGTATAATTTTGGAAATAACTTTCTAAATTGGATACAGCTTTTGTATGCCGATCCTTGTGCGCAGATCATTTATTTATTTATAACTTTTATATTCCGAGGTTCAATTAACAGAATTAATTATCACTTCGGTTTACATTACAACCAGCAAACGACAACAATGACATAGTTTTGTCTTACATTGAAACAAGGTGGAGAAACCTGGATAAACATAATTTGGGAGAAAGCAGTGATAGTGTCTTTCACTATCACTGCTTTCTCCCAAGTTATGTTATAAATAATTCTATTTATAAAATAAGTTGTTAAATAATTCTATTTACAGTCCTTGTTCTTTGGGCAGGAGAACATGACAGGAATGTCCACTATCCCCTTTGCTGTATGTCTTAGTACTGGAACCTTTGGCTATTAAACTTAGAAATTTGAATATTTTTCAAAGAAATTACAATTAAGAACAAGTAGCTAAAAATCAGTCTGTTTGCTGGTAATAAACTACTATTTATAGGCAACCCTAGAATTAGTCTTGTTGAAATTATTAGAACTGTTCAATTATGTGGGTCCTCTTTGGGATTAAAAATTAATTATAATAAATCTAAGGTATTTCCCTTAGACTCTACTCTACCAATTAGATGGATGGAAGACTTTCCATTTAAATGGTCCCTGGATAAATTTCGATATTTGGGTGTATGGCTTGCACGCACTTTTCAGGATCTTTCAGATGTTTGGGGAGATTTACAGTCATAAAAATGGTCATTCTTCCTAAAACCTTGTATTGTTTAATTTTCCCTGTTTGGATAAAGAACACATATATTAGTCATTTTAGGTCTCTGCTCATGTCTTTTATTTGGAATGGAAGACATGCATGTTTGAAATGGCATATTTTAAGCTGTGATAAAAAGTCTGGAGGGCTAGCTGTGCCTTGTGAGATATATGTTGCACTGGGAATCCTGCTTCCAAAATATCAAACAACTTCTTACAAGTCTCAACCTGATACTAAATTCATCAAAAACGGAACTTCTACTCATCACTCCAGAAAACAGCTCCATCACATACACTCATCCTACAGTACCAAGCACTACACAAGTGAGAGATCTAGGAGTTCAAATTGACAATCACCTAAACCTGAAAGCTAACATCAACAAAACCGCCAGAGACTGCTTTTACAAGCTCCAAGTGCTGAAAAGAATACGACCTCTCTTCCACACATATGACTTCAGAACGATCCTACAATCAATCATTTTCGCAAAGCTGGACTATTGCAACACCATCATGCTTGGTCTCCCTTCATCACACACCAAACCATTACAAATGGTACAAAACGCCTCCGCCCGTATACTCACCAACACCAGGAGAAGAGAACACATAACACCTATCTTGATGGACCTCCATTGGCTGCCCATCCACTTCAGAATAATCTACAAGGCCATTCTCACCATTTTCAAAAACATCCATCAATTAGCCCCAATCGATCTCCATATTCCCCTCCGATTACACCATTCCACAAGACCGACAAGAGATGCTTACAAAGGATCACTTCAAGTACCTCCAGCCAAGACTACCAGACACATCACGCTTAGAGATCGGGCATTCTCCACAGCCGGTCCAACATTATGGAACTCCATTCCCCCGGATCTTAGAATGGAACCCAACATCTCAACATTCAAGAAAAGACTCAAAACGTGGCTGTTCACGCAGGCCTTTCCTAACTCCAACCCCATCTAACTCCCTTCATGCAACAAGCTCCGCTAGTATTAGCGTTAATAGCCACCTCTCACAATGTTATTTATACATATATATAACTTTCTAATCTTCATTTCCCTTCTCATTCCAAGTTATTGTTTTCCTTGTTATATGTAACTGCTTTTCTGCACTATTGTTTAAATGGTAAAGTTTATTATAATTTCACCCCTGTTTCTTGTGAACCAGCATGATGGGACCACTGTCTTGAATGTTGGTATATAAAAAACTTAAATAAATAAATATTCAAGAATGGGTGTCCTTGCGCAAAAAATATGATAGCGAAGGTCTGCTGTTGGAATGGACTTGGCTGTACAGAATTATTAATCTTTTACATAAGTCCAGGGCAGTGCTGTGCTCTGTATGGATTTTGGATTCTGGCTTTTAGCCTTTTGGAGGGCATGGAAATGGTGAAGAAAGAGTATAGATATATCATGTACTGTCTCTCCATATTCATTTTTTTATGGAGATGAAGAAATCCAGGCTGGCCTTAACACCCTTTTTAATTCTTGGCTAAGGAAGGCATTTTATTGCCTAGGTCATTTATTGCATCCAGAGTTGAGAACTCTGCATTTTTTTTCAGCAATTGCAGGAAGAATGGGGCCTTTTTGGAAAGCTTTTTTTTTTTTACGTATTTGTAGCTGAGGCACTATTGCCATAGTATATGTAGAGGGAACTTTGATCAAATTATTTTTTTCAGATGATAAAGAAATCTTTATGGAGACAGTTCCAAAATTTAATAAGGTTGAAATCTGGATGATGTCGCTCAGAAAACAAATTAGTACATCTTTTCTGCTCAAAGTAATGGAGAAATGGAGTGCAGATTTTGGATACCTAGTAGAGGAGAATGAAGTTAGTGCTGCATTTACCGCAATTTAGAGGCTTCTATTGCCAGCTAATTTACAGGAGATTCAGTATAAAATGTTGTGTAGTGCTATAGAAATGTGTAGTAGTAGTAGTACACCTTATCTATATTACCAGAACAAAGGGTGTTCAAATGCGACTTTGGAGTTCAGATGTTTGCCTGAAGTGCAAGCACTGCCCTGGCTTTCTTTGCCATATGTTTACGCAGTGTGATAAACTACAGCCCTTTTGGAACTCAATTGTAATGATTGTTGAGAGCTTGCTTGATGTTCCTGTAGTTTGGAATGATAAATAACTCTATTTTCACTTGTTAGATAAAGATGCTATGTTACCCGCCAGGGGGCAGAGATTTCTTGCTGTTTCTATAATTTTGGCAAAAAGGTTAAGTCTCCATTATTGGAAAGATAAAAATGTGCTATTTGTACAAGAATGGACACAGGCACTGTTACAACATGCTATTGAAAATTTGCAGAATAAAGATATTTCTAATTTCAAGTTCTTTATAAAACTGAGGGGTTATTTTCATTTGTGGGATAAAGTTTCTACAAAACTGTGATGATTGATATTAAGACAAGTGGGCAGAATCGTATCTAGGTATTACTATCATGGAGCTATATGGGCTTAATTTGGCGCTGGTGTGAATAATAAGGGGTGACTGGTGTGAGTGTGTTTGGTTTGTTTCTTTTGGATGCATGAGTGGGAAATTAATAAAGGAAAAAAATAATAAAAAGGTGAATGGGATTCTGTGTGAGTTAGCATGTTCTGTTATATAGAAAGCAAATTGTATCCTGTGTACAATATTCTTGATAATGATTTATTTTTGTCTCTGTTTCACCTTTAATAAAAAGGATTATTAAAAAAAAAAAGAAAGAAAGAAATTGAGTATACAGGAAGGATCAGGTGGCCTTTTTCTGCCATCATCTACTAAACACTACCGTGGTCTTTTATAATTATTTACTAGTCCTGTAGTGCTGTAATACACTCTTCCTTGGAGGCACACCTAACCAATCAGGTTTTCAGGACATCATAATGAATATGCATGGAGAATCACGGTATGTAAATCTATCTCATGCACTTTCATTGTGACAGTCCTGAAAATCGGACTGGATAAGTGTTTCCAGGAGAAGGTTGGGAAACACTGTTTTAGCTGCATGAGCGGCCATTGGAAATTACAAATATAAGAGACATAAGAAATGCCATGTTGGATCAGAGCAAAGGTCCATCAAGCCTAGTATCCTGTCTCAGACAGTGGACAATTCAGGTCACAAGTACCTGTCAGGATCTCAAAGAATAGATCCAGCTTCATGCTTGTAGCCAGAGATAAGCAATGGCTTTCTCAAGTCTACATGGCTAATATTGGTGTAAGGACTTTCCTTTCAGGAGCTTGTCTAAGCCCTTTTTAAACCTAGCTATTGCTTACTAACAGAAGAGGTAGAGGCCATTGCTGTAACAGGTTCTGGGCAGTGGTAGGAAAAGGATTGAAAGGTCACTTAAAAGACAAGAAGGTGCCTGGAGTTGGTGTTTGGTTGCATATGGGAATTTATATGCTCATCTACCCAAAATGGTAGATGAGCAGACTGGATGGACTATTTTGGTCTTTAACTGCTGTCATATATTTTGTTGTTGTAAAAGGAATGATTCTGTAAAGGGGGTGAGAGAAGAGGAAAATTGAGCTGAGAATGAAAGAGGGGGAAAAGGAAGGCAAAATCCAGCTATAAGTAGATAGAGGCAGAATAGAGAAGAAAAAATAAAGATCAATGTCAGAGACAGGCAAAGGGGAGGAAGAGAAGAAACAAATGGAAAGGAGATTCTGGAAAAGAAATTAGGAGAAAACAAGAAGAAAACGGAAAAGAGACTGGGCCAGTGTGATTAGAAAAATAAAATATCTATGCAACATTAGAAAATAAACAAACATTTCCTAGCATGTAGACAGATGGATTCAGGACCCAGTGGGTTATGCTCCCCTGCCAGCAGATGGAGATTGAGCAAGCTGACGTCACAGTATATACTCCTGCAGGGACACCAGTTTGGCAGTATTCTCTATCTCCAGCAGGTGGTGGATGTGCATCTCCCTATGGGGATTGCTTCAGATTTTGGAGGGAAAATTTAAGATTGAAAAAGAAAAGCTCCTATCTCTTGCGGTGATACCAGATTGTCCTCCCCCAGTTGAGAATTCCTGAGGTGATTTTCGTGGTCCCTCAGAGGTGTACCTTAGTCCAGTAGCTGGGTTTCCCGGCATGGAGTTAGCTGATGTGTACAGCTTAAGGGCAGCGTGGTGATGATGGCACATGCCCTCTCCCCTCGCAGTGGGAGACAGTCTCTGTACTCAACTGGTAAGGGCTGAGCTTGGGTAAGTTTAAAAAAAAAAATAATAATTTAGAGGCAGAGACAGTGTGGAGGTTACACGATATTAGGTTCCATATTAGGAGCTACCACCCAGGAAAAAGATCTAGGCATCATAGTGGATAATACTTTAAAATCGTCTGCTGAGTGTGCTGCAGCAGTCAAAAAAGCAAGCAGAATGTTAGGAATTATTAGGAAGGGAATGGTTATAAAACGGAAAATGTCATAATGCTTCTGTATCGCTCCATGGTGAGACCTCACCTTGAGTACTGTGTACAATTCTGGTTGCCGCATCTCAAAAAAGATATAGTTGCGATGAAGAAGGTACAGAGAAGGGCAACCAAAATGATAAAGGGGATGGAACGGCTCCCCTATGAGGAAAGGCTGAAGAGGTTAGGGCTGTTCAGCTTGGAGAAGAGACGGCTGAGGGGGGGGGGGATATGATAGAGGTCTTTAAGATCATGAGAGGTCTTGAACAAGTAGATGTGAATCGGTTATTTACACTTTCGAATAATAGAAGGACTAGGTCGCATTCCATGAAGTTAGCAAGTAGTACATTTAAGATTAATCGGAGAAAATTCTTTTTCACTCAATGCACGATTAAGCTCTGGAATTTGTTGCCAGAGGATGTGATTAGTGCAGTTAGTGTAGCTGGGTTCAAAAAAGGTTTGGATAAGTTCTTGGAGGAGAAGTTCATTAACTGCTATTAATCAAGTTTACTTAGGGAATAGCCACTGCTATTAATTGCATCAGTAGCATGGGATCATCTTAGTGTTTGGGTAATTGCCAGGTTCTTGTGGCCTGGTTTGGCCTCTGTTGGAAACAGGATGCTGGCCTTGATGGACCCTTGGTCTGACCCAGCATGGCAAGTTCTTATGAGGGGTTTTTAGGACTTCCTCCGGTCTCCGTGCTCGGCGCGTCATTCCAACATTTATTTACGCTCCTATGGGGTTAAGGGAACTGGGCAGCCTGGCGGGTTGAGTGGCCCCGTTAATCTAGGCCCCGGAGTTAGGCTTTTTTCCTGCTTGCTGCGTGTCAGGCCATGGTGGCGTTTTCACGCGCTTCTGTGTGTACTTTACTGCCCTCTACAGGACATCAGTGTGCACAGTGCATTGGTTCTGCACACACGATGTGCACTTCATTTTGGGCGCCTTCTGTGTGCACAAATTTTTAAGTGGTGGTGCACCCAGGCTTTGGTGCACAGTTTGTGCTTGTGTTTTTTGTGGCACTTATTGTTGAGGTGCCTAATTTCTGTGTGCATACATTTTGTGCGCTTGAAATTATTTCAGTGCAAGTCGGCTGGACACACATTCTCAGTTGCCTGTGTACTGATGGCGCCAGTGAGCAAGAAACCTAAGTGCCTTTCTCTCTGTGTTGCCTGTCATATTTGGGCATCTCAGCCTGATGTGTCCTCTAACATGTGTCAGCACTGTTTAGAGCCTCTGATTTTACTAAGCCTGGATCCTCCCAGCCTGATGATGGTCTGGTTAAGGCTCTGTCTGGAGATAACGCTGGATCTTGGAACTCCCTTGACTGGTTCCTCTGCAGAAGATGGCAGTTCAGTGGGCCCACGTTTGGCCTGGATCCTGCAGCTTTTTCTTGGGTGGAGGTTTTCTTCAGGGTTTGCAATACTTTCTTCAGGTGCAGTCCTCAACTTTGTCTAATCCTGTCAGGTTGGATCCTTAGCCAGTGGTCCCTCCCTCTTCCAGTCCTATGTTTAAGCGCCAGAGCACACATCAGTTTGCTGCGGGTAATCCTGACATGATCCCAGATGGCACTGATGATGAGGAATATCCTGATTCCCTGGAACATGGGAAATTCCTCCGGGACTGGAATTGTATCGGACCATGTTGCAGTTGCAGGCCCTGATTTTCCAGACCTTGAAGATGCTGGGTATTCCTGGTGCAGAGTCCATGTCTGAGTGGAAGAAAAATCCCAGTTTGGTTTCCTTGCGTAAAGCCTCTTGTTTTTCCTTGTTATGGACACTATTCGGGAATTGATTGATCTTGAATGGGGCACCCCAGAGGCAAATTTTAAAGGGGGTTGGACATTGGAAGGCCTGTACCCCCTGGATCCAGCGGTGAGAGAGCATTTGGGTTTTCCCAAAGTTGATGCGTGGGTCTGTGCTGACTCTGTGGATGACTATTCCCATGGAGGGAGGAACGGCCTTGAAGGATATGCGTGATAGGAGAATTGAGGCTATCCTTGAGCAAGCCTTTGAGGTAGTGGTGAGGACTTTACAGATAGCTTCTTGTTGCGTCCTAGTGGCATGATGTTGTCTGCTTCTCTCTCAGGACGTTGATGATTCTGGAGTGAATTCCAGAGTGGTTATGGAACCCGCTGCCACCTTTTTGCAGATGTAGGCTGCAATTTGGTCTCTACTTGGGCCAGAGTAGTGACTTCGGCGGTAGCAGCCAGGCATCAACTATGGTTGCGAAATTGGTCAGCTGACACAGACTCCAAAGCTAACCTTATGAAGATGCCTTTTAAAGGCTCGCTCTTGTTTGGGACAGAGTTGGAGAAAATGGCCAGTAAATGGGGCGAATCTCCGGTCCCTCGTTTGCCGGAGGAAAAGAAGCAGTTGCAGCACTTCTCTAGTATGAGGGGTTGTCTCCAGGGTTCCAAGTGTTTTCCTTCCTACAGAGGGTTGACCTTTCAGAGAGCCTTTCAGTAGGTCTCAGTCCTTTTGTCTCAGGCAGCCCAAGAGAGGAGCGAGCTCAGGTGGCAGATCCTCCCGAGCTTCCTTATGAAGGTTTGCTTATCCGCCTTCAGGATCAGGGGGATGCCTCTCTCTCTCTTATCAAAGGTGGGTTGAGATCACATTGGATCAGTGGGTCCTGGAGGTGATACGAGAAGGATATGCACTGGAATTTTGCAGTATTCCTCAGGACGTATTCATGGTGTCTTCTTGCCACCTCCCACAGAAGAAGCTGTCAGTGGAATCTATGCTTCTAAGGCTCCTCCAGCTGAGGGCTGTGGCTCCAGTGCCTACATCTCAAGAAAGTATGGAGCAATATTCCATTTATTTTGCTGTGCCCAGGAAGGAGGCTCCTTTCTTCCCATCCTAGATCTCAAAGGTGTCAACCATCATTTGAGGGTGACTCATTTTCACATGGAAACATTATGCTTAGTGATAATGGTCATGCAGTCGGGGAAATTTCTGACCTGGATCTGTCCTGGAAATTTCTGACCTGGAAACTGCAGCGTTGAGAAGAGATGGTATCCTGGTACACCCGTATTTGGACGACTGGCTGATTCGAGCCAAGTCTCAAGAAGAGAGCCACTTGGTGACCCACAAGGTGATCTCCTTGTTACAGGCGCTCGGTTGGATGGTGAACCTGCCAAGAGTAGTCTTCAGTCATCTCAGTTGTTGCAGTATCTGGGTATTCGGTTTGACACGAGGCAGGACAAAGTTTTCCTGCCAGAAGATCAGATTCAGAAATTGATGTCTCAGGTGCATCAGTTGGTGAGCACTATATGTCAGACAGTGTGGTCCTATCTGCGGGTGCTCTGTTTGGCAGCAACCCTGGAAGTGGTGCCATGGACAAGGGTGCATATGCATCCTCTGCAGCGCTCACTATTGTCTTGTTGGAACCCACAGTCTCAGGACTATTTGGTTTGGCTCCACTTGCCAATGGAAATCTGCTCTCTCCTCCAGTGGTGGTTGCAGGAGGCTCATCTGAGAGAGGATGTTTCCTTGACCTCCCCGACCTGGTTGATACTCACGACAGATGTGAGTTTCCAGGATTGGGGAGCTCACTGTCAGGAGCTGATGGCCTACTGGCTTTGGAATGCCGAAGAGTCCCTCTGGAACATCAATCGCCTGAAAGCCCGGGCAGTCCGGTTGGCATGCTTGCAGTTTGTTGCGACCATCGCTGCCAGACGTCTCCACTCCGCCCTCCTTACCTCTTTGGCAACTCCTTCTTTGGTTGATGGAAGTTTGGCTGCTGCGGCGTCATTTTGTCGACCTCCTCTGGCATCCCTGGACCGGCTAGACGCTGCCTTCCGCCATGTTCTCCTGAGGCCTAAGGGCGCGCGCACGGTCCCAACTCAAGTACCAGCTGTGGCGTGAACCTCAGGGGCGTCCCCCTGAGATGACGTCATCATCGCCAGATATTTAAGGTCTCTTGTTTTGCTAGCTAATCGAGTTAGCAAAGGGTTTCCTACCTAGCTGCCTCCAGGTATCGCTGCGGATGGGATTCGCTCTCCGCTTACCTTGCTACTCTGCCTCCTCGGACTTTACCAGGGGTACCCGCTCCTCAGGGGCCTCGCGCTCTCTCTTGTTTTTCAGGTTGCAGTCTGGAACCGGTACTCGCTCCTCAAGGGCCCACGTTCCCGGACCTGTTACTGAATATAACTTCTGCCAGGAAGTCGCCGCTGCCTACAACACCAGTGAGGTTACCATCTCTCTCTCAGAGCTTTCCCTGGAACCAGGTACTCACTCCTCGAGGGCCTACTTCATTCCAGCTCCTGGGCTGTTCCAAGAGACTATTGTGTGAGTGTTACCATCAAGGTTCTGTTCCTGAACTCTGCATATTCTGCCTACTCACTATCTCAGTTTCTCTACAACTCAGCCATCCTGGGATCGCTGTTCCAGTGCCTAAGGGACTACAACCCAGCTGGGCTCTTCCAGCTCACTACTGCCACCTCTGGTGGTTCTTTAAAACCGTTTAATAAAAGAACTAGTGTGTGTCTGTCTCCCAACTCTGAGGCTGACCGGTGGTCCCTCTCGGGATCTTCCCCCGTGGGCGTGGTCATCTGCCACCGGCCCAAGGATCCACCCACAATTATCACAAATAATAACACAGTTCATCCACAGACTGCAGGGTCAAGCAGACTGAGTGATGTCAGTCAACGCAACAGTGGTGACTTATATCAATTGATAGGGAGGAACAAGAGCCAGCAAGTGTCGCAGGAAATAGACCAATTTATGGAATGGCGGAAGGACATCTACAGATCTTGGCCTTTCGTATTGCAGGTAAAGTCAACGTCAGAGCAAACTTTCTTAGCAGGGAGAGTCTGGACCCAGGAGAATGTGTGTTGTCAGACGAGGCATTTCAGCTGATAGTGGATCACTGGGGCCTTCCATTCTTGGACCTGCTGGCGACTTCTTGCAGGAGAGATAAGAGGATCCTGGGCATAGATGCTGTCATACAGGTCTGGCTGGAAGACTAGATGCTTTATGCCCTTCCTCTGTGGCCCTTGTTGGGTAGGATAGTTCTCAGGATTGAAGGCCACAGGGGGCTGGTACAGCTGGTGGCACTAGATTGGCTCAGGCGACCGTGGTATGAAGATCTGTGAAGACTCCTGGTGGAGACCCCCTTATCTTTCGCCACACAAGAATCTGTTGCAGCAGGGACCTGTCCTTCATGAAGATCCGTCTTCGTTTTGTCTTTTAGGTTGGCCCTCTGCCTCCAACCCAAATCACGCCGGCCTCATACTCTACCCCCGAATCAAATCCCCACTCTCACTCTGACCTAATCCCTAAATCCTCATTCTCTACCCCCAGCTTAGAGGCTGCTACTTCTGCCTCCTGGGTGTCTCTCTGTTTCTCCCTCCCCCTGCATGGTATAGCACTTCTACCCTGCTCCTGCTGTTGATGGCCTCTCTCCTTTCCACTCAGTTCAAATAATCTTATTTTTATGGTCACGGAGGAAGAGAGCTGGCAGTAGGAGGCATGGTTTAGAAATGCTGGACCGCTGGTCTCAGTCTCCTGCCAGGTGCCTCGCAAAAGGAATGGAGCTCCTTCTCATTTCTTTCACTCCATCTCTCAACCCCTTTTTTCCGTGTCTCTCCCAGTTTTCCATCACTCTCCATCCCTTTCTCTGCATTCCCTCATCTCTTTCCTTCCTGTGTAGGCAGCAGTCCAGGCCACAGGGATTCAGGATGTGCACAATTCTGCTGATCTCTGTGGCACCCCCTCCTCCTCCTCCTATGTGTGCACTTCTTCCTTGAAACAGGAAGCACCCACACAGAAGAAGGGAACCGTGGGAATCGACAGTACAGTGCATATCCCAAGTGGCCACACTACTATGACTGCATTAGTGTGGTAGCGCTGGTGCTTCTGCTTGCAGTTTGTCCTACACTGGATCCAACTGCTTTGGACCTTGGCTCTATCCCAGCCAAGGTATTTTTTTTAAATAACTATGTGTGGTGGGCTGCCTTCACTGCAGGGCTCTGGTGCAACTATCCTGGCTGCCTCTGCCCCTGACATTGCCCCCTCCAAATGATGGCACTCTAAACAGCCACCTAGCCCAAATAGTGCTTCCACTGGTCTTGGTTGCACACTTTACGTGTATGTGAACTTATGGACATTTACACAAATATTTTATAAACTGTGTGGCTCATGCTGCAGCTTACCAAATACCATTTATTTCTGTCCCAAAAATGCACATTTGTTACAGTAAACGTATATATTTCCAATGCCAGAAAACACTCATTTTCTCTACTTATTTTATAAACATATGCATGTATATTTTAGATGCATGTACTCTTGAGATCATCAGTTTGATGATGCCATTTCACCCAGTCCTTCAGTTCACCTAGACCCTCTAGCACCTCACCCTGAAGCCTCACAAGTTCTCACACCAAAGCACTACAGACATGTCCAATTTCATTTGCACAGGTGCATTATCAGGTGCAAAAGTGTTTAGACAAGTTTGGTAATGTATGCATATATATCTCTTACAAAATAACGTGCGCACGCACTTCTGAACCCGACCCTGGAGCACTCCAGTAAAACATACATGCAAGTACATGTGTACTCTTATGGTTCATAAAATAGCATATATACACATACATGCTATTTTTACATGTGAAACATTTAGAACATTCATTCTATAATGAATTAATTACACCTATGTTTGATACCTAAAATGTATTTCACTTTATTTCCAGTATTTTGTTTCAGCTAGAGACATTTTTCAGTAAAATATTTATACAAGAATAAAACTATTCAGATCCTAAACTTCAGTGTTCTTTCCTATCTCAGCATTACTAAGGTCTCTGATTACAATTGAAACCTAAATGTTGGCCTTTTAGTTCCATTTGCAATGGCTTTTACTACAGAGCTGACCAACAGCTCCTCCTTGCATACAATAATAAACTTGGTCCTCTGTCCAATTAAATGATAACAGGTTGAGGGAAGAGAGAGATGTAATGAACAATCTCCTTTATGAGCTCAGAAGATATCAAAGTCCTTAATCTAATCTGTCTTCTTGACCCAGCTAATTTTAGGACAGAGTCCTTTCTAAAGAACTGACTCATTACAGCCAATCATTTTGTTTTCCTCCATCCAGTGACAAAGTGGAAAATGTATGCTTGCTTTTATCTCTGAAATCAGAGGCTTGTGGCTGACTCCTGACTAGAATACAAATACATCTGTTGCTAAGCAGCCAAAACCCCAGAACGTAGCAACCCTAGTACCTGCAGCAGCACTGGGAACACGATGCCACCTACAAACACTGTGACTGTGTTCATGTAGAGATCTCCTTGGGGCCCAGATAAAAGAACAAACAACTGAAAGTTTAAGTTACATAGAAAGTGGTTCTACTACCAGCATGACATAGTTTCATACAGTGTTTTGTGGACCACGTTAAGCAGTCTACATGCAAAATTTCCAGCATAGTACCCAACAATTTTGAATTGCACAAGCCAGTAATGGTATTTATTGACTCCTGGATACTAATTATAGTTCACTGCAGATCTCCCTCTACTCTGTCAGGGATCATGAAAATTACAGCGAGACAAGACATGATAGCTTTAGAATGGATTGGAATGAAAGGGGAGAGGGAGATGTTTAAGGTCAAGGCATTCAGTTTAAATAAATACCATCCTCTCAAAATTGGAGCGTTGACAAGGAGCATGTTAACATCCATCTATCCAGTCATTGCTAGAACTAGGTTATATATAGGGACATGTTTTCGGTTATTTTTGGAAGGGGTTTCTCAGTGTTTATTATGATGAGCAAAAATTGGGGAAAAAAAAAAGTGGAAAAAATGAGTTGTCTTTTTCCACTGTTTTTCTCCTGTTTTTGTTTGTTATAATAAATACTGAGAAATTGCTGGGAAAATAAAATAGAAAATGAAAATGAAGATCCCTAGCTATAGAAAATTCCCCAGTTTTATTCAATAGGGATGCATAGAATCAAAAAATCTATTTTGATTTGTTCATTAGTTTCATAGGTTCATAAAAAAAAAAAGTTTTGTTTGTTAATTTTATTCATTCATTCGTTTATCATTATAGTCAATGGGGGAAGCAATGCAGCCTTTCCTCTTCATCCAGTCAGAGCAGACCAGACCAGTGGGTTATGCACACCAATCAGCAGATGGAGATAGAGATCAACAGGCTTGCTGAGGTCACTCTTTATATACCAGGACTTCATTGATGAAGTTGCTGGTGGTGCCAAAAAGGCTTCTGAGAAGGATTCCCTACTTCCAGAGTCCAACTGAACTGTGGAGGAGGAGGTTGAGTAATGCCTAGATTTGCCTCTCCCATCAACCTTAGACATTACTCACCCTCCTCCTCTACGTCATCTGTGAAGCCCTGATAGAAAAATTTCATATACCTCTGATACCATTGAAGATCTCTGCATTTCTTCAGTCTACAGAGAACTATTGCCAGGAACCATTCAGTACACTGCAGGACCTGTGACGCTATGAGTGGGACTCCTGCATAAAGAAGACATCTAATTTTTTTGTGCTTCAGGAGGCAGTCAACCCTGTGATGCTGTCCAGTCGTGAACTGGTGAAATGGATATATCCTCTCCTGGAGTACCCATTGTTTTCAGAATCATCTGCTTATTGTACATCCTCCTGTGCAACTCTGCTCATCAGATCTCCCAGTTCTTCCAGGTTTGCCTATGCCTTATGTATTATTTGCAGATGTCTTTAGCGAAAAACAGGCTGAGACTCTCCCACCCCATCACCCATAAGAATGCGCCATAGACTTAATGCCCAGCAAAATACTGCCTTGGAGCATAGTGCACCCACTATCCATCCCTGAGACTGAAACAATGCCTGAATACATCCGGGAGAATCTGATCAGTCCACCCACTTCTCTTGCGGGAGCAGGATTCTTCTTCGTTGGCAAGAAAGATGGTTCTTTACACTCAGATTGATTTGAATGCCATCACCTTAAAAAAACAAATACCCTTTGCCATTAATATCTGAATTTTTTGACCAGCTTCAAGGAGCTTCAATCTTCACCATGATGGATCTCTTGGGGGGGCATAAAATCTCATATGCATACAAGAAGGCGATGAGTGGATAATCACCTTTATTTACGTTTTATGAATTTATAATCTAATAAATCCAATTACAAATTGATCGATGCAGATTACAATACAACACTCATAAGCACATCAAAACAATACTCGAGATGGCCATTACAAGTATTTAGTGATCATTTTGGCCTAGACTTGTATACCTGTGTCATAGTATATCTAGATGACATTCTGATTTTCTTGTCCAATCTTCAGTCACATTCTGATGTTAAGATCATGCTCCAGCAGCTAAGAAGTTATTCTCTATATGCCAACACTTTCTAGGATTTGCACCAAAAGAGGCAGAAAAAACCCCAAGGCAGTGATAAAGGGTCAAAGCAAATAAAAGTGGCATGAAGATCTCAAAGCATCATGATAGGTGCAGAGCAGCCACCTAGAGTGGCAAGAACACAAGGCTCTAAATGAGGGACAAAAGGTATCGACCAAATTGGTAGAAGGTCCTAGGCAGGGAGAAGACAGAGGAAATCCCTGGAGGATGTCATTTCTGTATGGTATTAGATGAAGGAGCTGGCTGTTTGGACGAGTTGGTCTTCCCAGGAGGCTAAAAAGCTATTTACAGAACCAAAGCTCTTTAGCCACTAGCTGTTTAATATACTGTGATTCAGGGAACCCAGGACACACTTCTTTTTCTGAATCAGTTTTTGCAAATACTGCCTCCATTATCTCAGAAGCAGTAATCATGGAGGGGCATGGTTCTGGTTCTGAGTGCTGCACTTCTGTAGCCCTTGCCTTTTGCTTGATATAATCCATCTAGTCCAAAGTCCCTGCTGCTCAAGGACTTCAGTGGCACTTGAGGGCTCCCAAGAGCCCCGGCGGTCAACGGCCTTGGGGACACCTAGGGTTCGATGGCCTCTATGGCAGCCCTGCATCTCGATGGCATTGAGGGCATCAATGGTATCAAGGGCAGTTCCACACCACAATGGCAATGAGGCCATGCATCATGATGGCTCCGAGGGCGACCGCTGCATCAGGGGAAGCCATTCACGCACCTCGATGGTTGGGGTGGCCACTTGTGTACCTCGACGGGATTGGAGGGCATCAATGGCATCAAGGCATCCATGGCATGGAATGGAACCAAGGCACCCATGGCATGGAACCGTTCTTGTGGCCTGGCTTAGCCTCTGTTGGAAACAGGATGCTGGGCTTGATGGATCCTTGGTCTGAACCAGCATGGCAATTTCTTTTGTTCTTATGCTAATTTACTTTGGATATCCTTCAGACTTGAATGGATCAAGCACCGGAGTCACCCTTTACTCAAGGCACACTGGAAAGCTGAGGCATACTGGTGTAGTGGTCTTGTGCCCTCAAGGCACCTTGATGGTGTCCCGACAGAGCACTGAGGGGGCATGGTTCTGTCCCATCACTGGCCTACGGCTATCGGGCACCATGGATGCTGATGATCTCAGGGACCCTGTGCTGCTGGGGTCAGAAGGCATCGGAGGCCCCATCTGGATTTGTGCACCATCTGTGTTAATGAGTGCTAGTGAGGGTATCATCAGCCATAGCCACTGGCAAGGCATACTATCGAGCTTGCAGCATCGATGTCCTCGGATGGATAGGTGAGCTGAGGGGAGCAGTGAATGGAGGCAGTCATCTGTTCCTCTGGGCACTGATGAAGCATGTCATGGCCATATCAGAAGTGCAGAACCTCTATCTGCAAGCGCCCTTGGTATCCTTGATACTGCCAACCCATCAATGCCTTCATGCACTGGAGTCTCTATTTGTGCCACCGGGCTGTTGATGCTGTCAAAGCCCTGGGTGCAGCATTGTCCAGTGCCCTGGATGTGATCCATCGTTGGTGAGCGCAAAAGCGCTATGGGCCCTATGGGCAGAGCCACCACTGTGGGCACCAATGGACTATGTCGGTTGCTGCATTAAGGACCTCAGAGCACCATGGGCACTTTTGGTCACCATGGACCGCTGCTGTTGTTCCATGAAGAAAATAGTGGTGAGCCATTCCCGACACAGTTTCAAGGGCTGTGTCCAGACTCTTGGAGTGTTATCAGGTACTGGAGGGTGCAATGCCTTAGAATGCCACCACCACCATGCCATACTCAGAGCCTTAGTAGTACTGGAGATGCCATCGTAACACAGTTCCTATGCACTCCACTTGGAGTTATGGTGACAGAGGAGCACAGCATGTGTGGTTGGGTACAGCAAGGTATATACTCCAAGTGCCTCGGAAGATGCAGGTGGCATTCTCCCTGTCTGTGCAGTTCTCAATCAAGCCAGGATTCTGCCATCGTCATGTCATGGTCTCAGTCTCCTCATCAGGTCTGGACTGCAAAGTGCTGGGAAGCACTGGTGGGGAAGGTGTTATCACATACTGTTGTTTGCCTTTTGGCAGCATTTTGCCATTACTCCAGCAAGTGGATACCACTGTATGAGTACTGGTCAGCGTGTTTTTACAGCGGATGGCTTTTTTTTCCGGTTGCCCTCTTCTGTATGGGTGTATCTGTGTGTGTTTCCCTCGTGGTGAGCTCAACAGTTTGTGCACCACAACCACAGAACTGATCTAGGACTGCGTTCCTGATCGAACCCTAAGGGGGAGTAGACACCGGGAGGGTAGAGTCGGGAGTCTTCTCCCTCGGAAGAGGAGTATGTCTTTCGACACCACCCCCCCTCCCATGTCATGAACCCCTTTAGTGGGGAAGCCCCTGATGTTCCGTCCCTGCTTGTTTTTCTCTGAGCCAGAGCCTCGATTCTTTGAATCTGTGCATCTCATGGGAGGCCAGGGCTGGGGAACAACAGCAACAGCTTTTTCTGGGGCTCCTCCGTTGATTACTGTGACATCCCCATCTGAGGGTTAGCTGCCTGTGGAGGATTGGTCAGTGATCAGTGACTGTAACTCAACTCTCAGCGGGAGAGTTGAAAGGTTTTGGGATCAGGAGGCCCCGATTCCCATTACTCCTCTCCCTTCAAGAAGGGGAGATTCAACTGGGTTTCAGGGAAAACCTTATGGGTTCCCCTCTGAATGCCCAATTGTCCACCCCCACAAGGGGTGTCCCCCCTTCTTCGTTCCTGGAGAAAGGATGTCACTGCCATTCAGAAACAGTGCCTTCCTGTTCACCTGACCGATCCTGTAAACAGGATGGATAGCCCTGCCCTTGACAGTGTGCAGTGTGGGTGAGCTTCAGGCCTAGCTTCTCTCCCTGCTTAGGAGTTGAGCTAATGATCTATTCAAGGATTGACATTCATCTTCTGAAACTCGTGATGCTGTCCTGCATGGTCAGCTATGTCAGGTGCTTTCTCATAGGGTCTGTCTCAGGCCCTGATATTGTTGCTGATTATTCTCCAAGCATTGCTTGGGCTTTTCTGCTCATTGTGCCTATCAATCACACATGGGCACACTTCTGTAGAGACATTTTGTCCTTCGGATGTCAGTGGACCACAGTTTCTTTCTGGGGTGTTCTGGGGCCCCAGTTGGGTTTTTGGTTGTCTTTTAACGCCAAAGGAAACTATGCGGTCTTCGTCCCAGGGTCCTTCTCTTGTTTACATCTCTAGGCTTTTTCCTGTACCCGGGAGGTTCTAGGCCTACTTCATTGTCAGGGCTACTGATCCAAAACCCTGCCTGTAATGTTTTCCATGATGCAGAGCATGCTTCTGCTCATACTCGCATCTCTCCTTTGCCTAAGTCACCCCTGCTACACATGAAGGTTTTGTGTCATTTCTGTGGTTTTTCTTTGTAGAACCCAACTCTTCTCGAAACTGGACTCCTTGTGGTCAGCCGCCTCACAGGCAAAAGAGAGATGGGTAGTGCTTCTGCAATGTGCGGTTTCCTACTTTGTCCTGCTCGGACAGCCTATATGTTCTCAGAGAAAGCAGAGTTGCTTACCTGTAACGGGTGTTCTCACGAAACCTGCCTGCATACCCCAGGAGTTGGTTTCTCCATATATTAGCTATATCATGGCCTGAGGGACTCTGCCTAGGGGACAGGGTGATGACTACAGCTGCACATGCTCAGTAGGGCATGTTTAAAAGTTCTAGATTCTTTGAGATCAAAGTTTCGTACAAGGCTCCATCTGATGATGTCACCCATGTATAAGGACTAACATCTTGCTGTCCTTGGAGAATACCTGTTACAGGTAAGCAACTCTGCTTTCTCTTATTCTTTGTCATTAATCCTATCTCAGTGCTCAATGTCAAGTGAGTTAATTGCAAGCCAGAAATCACATTTTAAAGTTGATAGGAAATATATATGTTCTTTTAAGTGTGCTCTTATTTTCTTCCTTCTACTTTACTTCTATAATTTGACTTTTCACATTCTTTCTCACAGGACAAGCAGGATGGTTGTCCTCACAAATGGGTGACATCGAGGATGGAGCCCACCACGGAAAACTTCTGTCAAAGTTTAACAGAACTTTGACTGGCCCCTACTGGGCATGCCCAGCAAGGCACTGACCCTGCAGCCAGCAGGGGTCTCCCTTCAGTCTTCTTTTTTCCGCGCAGCAGTTGCCACGCGGTGAAAGGAGCTCTCTAACCACGTTCCTGACAGGAATTTGGAAGTTAATTTCCGAAGAAAATTTGCCCCTCAGGGGTCTCCCTTCGACAAATTTTTTACTCATCTTACGGAACCCGGTAAGTTTTTTGCCTTTTCCATCGACTACCGTCGATTTTGGCCCTCACCGATCCCCAGCCTAAATTTTGGCTTCCAGCCATGGCAACGGGGTTCCGTCGTTGTCCGGATTGCACCCGGACTATGTCCATCACAGACCCCCACAGGGT
Organism: Rhinatrema bivittatum; assembly: GCF_901001135.1. NCBI lineage: Eukaryota > Metazoa > Chordata > Amphibia > Gymnophiona > Rhinatrematidae > Rhinatrema > Rhinatrema bivittatum. The sequence continues at coordinate 34,521,337 of NC_042629.1, forward strand.
TTGTGTAATGTGTTTGGGTAGTGAGCATGATGTCCTGACTTGCACCAAATGTGCCTTAATGACACCCAAGGGTCGCAAAGCCAGGATGGAGAAGATGGGGCTCCTCTTCCATGCACCCACCCCAACGCCATCGATAGCATCGACGTCATCGGAACCGGCACCGTCGAAGTTGTACCATCATCGTCAACCCTCCGGTGACCGTCCGCCATCGATCGCTTCTCGGCCGTCGACTCCCGTCCCTTCCCCGGATGGGCGAGGGGATCGGAAAGAAAAGCATCGCCATCGACGGCACAAGTCTCGGCCTGTCGAGGATCCACAGCCATCGACCTCCGCTCAAGCCGAGCCACCGACAAAGAAGCCGCGAACAGACCGGACACCCTCCACGTCTCGTTCGCCGGCATCGAGGAAACCCTCACCCTCTCGGGGTGTGGGGGCCGTGATCCCACCGGTTACGGTGGTCCCTCCGGCCCTGCCTCAGCCTCCCTCTCCCGTCGAGCCGGGTATGGTTACCCCTGGTCTCCGGGCAGAACTGGACCGGCTGGTCCAGGAGGCCATCGAGAAAGCGATGAAGAAATTACAACCTCCATCGGCACCGTCTCCGGCACCGGTTCCAGTGCCGCCCCCGGCGCCGGCTTCGCCACCGAGGAGGGAACCGACCACCGAGCCGTTGGTGCAAGCTCTAGCACCACTACTACGCCGCATGGAGGCACTTATGACGGCCCTTCCATCGGTTATTCCAGTACCATCGACAACACCACCGTCTCCAACTGGTTTCTCATCGGCAGGAGAAACACCGTTTCGAATTCCCCCTTCCGGGGTAGTTCCATCGGTACCTTCTGGTATATCTCCACCGATTTATCCTTCGGCTCCATCGATTCCGTGCCAGGCACCGATTCCATCGGCAGCACCGAAGCCATCGATGCCATTTCTGGTTCCACCTACCGCACCGATTCCACCTAGGTTTCCATCGATGCCTTTAGAGCCTCAGCCAGGTCCATCAGGGCTACAAGCCCCACATGATCCCTACGATACCTGGGGTGATGATGATGATACATCTTCTGACACAGATTTGCCTTCGCCACCATCTCCTACAGAGAGTAGAAAAAGATCTCCTCCTGAGGATCTATCTTTCATTAACTTTGTGAAAGAGATGTCAGAAGTTGTACCGTTTCAGCTCCAATCTGAAGCCGATGACAGACACCAGATGATGGAATTACTTCAATTTCTGGATGCTCCAAAAATCATCACTTCCATCCCTATACACCAGGTGTTTTTGGATCTGCTCAAGAAAAACTGGGAATCTCCTTCATCGGTGTCACCAGTTAACAAGAAAGCTGACTCCACATACCTTGTCCAGTCAGCACCAGGTTTCCAAAAACCTCAACTGGATCATCGCTCTGTTGTGGTTGAGTCCGCGCAGAAGAAGGCCAAGCGTCTTAAGCTGCACTCTTCTACCCCACCTACCAGGGACAACAAATTCCTAGATAGTGTGGGACGGAAAGTGTATCATGGAGCTATGTTGATTTCCCGCATAGCTTCATATCAACTCTACATTACTCAATACAACAGAGCCATCCTTAAGCAGATGCAAGACTATGCTGACACGTTGCCGGACCAATACCAACCGCAGCTTCAAGCCCTTCTTCACAAGGGATTTGAGGCAGGGAAGCACGAGATTAGGACTGCCTACGACATATTCGATGCTTCCACGAAGGTTTCAGCCACAGCCATCTCAGCCAGACGTTGGGCTTGGTTAAAGTCATCCAACCTTCGCCCAGAGGTCCAAGATCGTCTTGCTGATTTACCCTGCTTAGGCGACAATTTGTTTGGAGAGCAAATTCAACAGATTGTGGCGGAGTTAAAAGACCACCATGAGACGTTGAAACAACTCTCATCTGTTCCACCTGAGGTGTCCTCCAAGCAACCGCAAAAGAAGGACTCTAAGAAGTCGTTCTTTCGACCACGTCGCTACTACCCTCCGTCAACTAGGGCTCGTCCTGCACGGTCCTCTAACAGGCCTCAGCCTCGTCAGCCGAGAAAGCAAAGACCTACTGTAGCCCCACCTCCTGGGCCTGCGGCGGGCCTTTGACTTCCCTGTATTGAGCACATGCCAACTCCCTCTTCCACACATCCCTGTGGGAGGTCGGCTGTACCATTTCTTACATCATTGGAAACAGATCACCTCAGATCAGTGGGTGCTAGCAATTATCGCACAGGGTTACCACCTCAACTTCATAACACTTCCGCCAGACTCCCCGCCCCTTCAGGCATGGAGTCTAACCAGCCATTTGACTCAATTACAACAAGAAGTATCCCTTCTACTACAATCAAATGCTATAGAACCCGTCCCTCCTTGTCAACAAGGGAAGGGATTCTATTCCAGATACTTCCTAATACCAAAGAAATCAGGGGGGCTACGTCCATTTCTGGACCTTCGGGCCCTCAACAAGTATCTGCAAAAAGAAAAGTTCAAGATGGTAACCCTGGGCGCCTTGCTCCCTCTGTTGCAAAAGGGGGATTGGCTGTGCTCTCTCGACCTCAAGGACGCTTATACCCACATTGCGATAACACAATCTCATCGCAAGTATCTGCGTTTTCTGATAGGCCACGACCATTATCAATACCAGGTACTGCCTTTCGGGCTGGCGTCTGCTCCACGAGTATTTACCAAATGTCTCGTAGTGGCAGCAGCATTTATCAGGAAGGAAGGTGTCCACGTCTACCCCTATCTGGACGATTGGCTAATCAGGGCCTCCACCCCTCAAATTGCACAATCCTCCCTAAAGTTGACAATTCACACACTCCTCTCCTTAGGGTTTCTTGTCAATTACGAGAAATCTTGCTTGGTCCCATCTCAGACCTTATCCTTCATTGGAGCAGACTTGGACACCTTACAGGCAAAAGCCTACCTTCCACTTCAACGAGTTCAAACTCTCATGTCCCTAGCTCGCCAGCTCCAGTCTCAACACACTGCCACAGCTCGCCAATTCCTCATCCTCCTAGGACACATGGCATCCTCGGTTCAAGTCACTCCCTTGACCCGACTAGCCATGAGAGTAACACAATGGACTCTGCGGCACCAATGGATTCAGGCTCTTCAGCCTCTGTCCTCCATCGTCACAGTTACACAAGCGCTACGCCTCTCTTTAACCTGGTGGACGACTCAAGTCAACCTCCTTCAGGGCTTACCCTTTCTCCTACCAGATCCACAGGTAATCCTCACCACCGATGCTTCCCACATCGGCTGGGGGGCCCATGTGGACGACTTACAAACCCAAGGGTTATGGTCACCAGAGGAAGCCGATCACCAGATAAATTTCTTGGAACTTCGAGCAATCCGCTACGCGCTCAGAACTTTCAAAGATCATCTATCGAGTCAGATTATCTTAATTCAGACAGACAACCAGGTGGCCATGTGGTACATAAACAAGCAGGGAGGCACAGGCTCCTTCCTTCTGTGTCAGGAAGCTGCGCAGATTTGGGCAGAAGCCCTCTCCCATTCCATGTACCTCAGGGCCACTTACTTGCCGGGAGTAGACAATGTATTGGCAGACCAGCTGAGCCGTGTCTTCAATCCACACGAGTGGTCACTCGATCCTCTAGTAGTGACCTCTCTCTTTCACAAGTGGGGTTTTCCCCGCATAGACCTCTTTGCGTCCCCTCAGAACCACAAAGTGGACGATTACTGTTCTCTCATTCGCAGCCAGCACTCTCGGCCCAGGGATGCCTTCTCCCTCAAGTGGACGACAGGTCTGCTTTATGCATTCCCTCCACTTCCTCTTCTGTCAAGGACTCTCGTGAAGCTTCGCCAGGACGGAGGAACCATGATCCTGATAGCACCCCACTGGCCACGCCAAGTGTGGTTTCCCATACTCCAGGATCTCTCCATCCGCAAGCACATCCCTCTGGGAACGGATCCGCATCTGCTCACTCAAAACGACGGATGCCTCCTCCATCCCAACCTCCAAGCCTTGTCCCTGACGGCATGGATGTTGAAAGGTTAGTCCTTCAGCCTTTCAACCTTTCCGATTCGGTTTCTCGTGTCCTGATAGCTTCACGAAAGCCCTCCACCAGAAGATCATATTCATATAAATGGAAAAGGTATACATCATGGTGCACTTCTCAGTCCCTTGATCCCCTTTCCTGTCCAATCTCTAAATTCTTGGACTATTTATGGCACCTTTCAGAATCCGGTCTAAAGACCTCTTCCATTAGGATGCATGTCAGTGCGGTAGCCGCCTTCCATAAAGGTATAGAGGGTGTCCCTATTTCAGTACAACCCCTGGTGACACGCTTTCTTAAAGGCTTGCTCCATCTGAAGCCACCCTTACGTCCTCCAGCCCCATCTTGGGACCTTAATCTGGTTCTTGGTCGTCTAATGAAACCACCCTTCGAACCTCTGCACTCCTGTGAATTGAAGTATCTCACATGGAAAGTATTATTCCTGTTGGCCATTACTTCAGCTCGCAGGGTTAGTGAGTTACAGGCCTTAGTCACCTATCCGCCTTACACTAAACTCCTGCAAGACAGGGCGGTACTCCGCACTCACCCTAAATTTTTACCTAAGGTAGTTTCTGAGTTTCATATCAATCAATCCATAATACTACCTATCTTTTTTCCCAGGCCCCACTCCAACTCCGGGGAACAGACTCTGCATACCCTAGACTGCAAACGGGCTCTAGCTTTTTATCTAGACCGTACAGTTGCTCACAGGAAGAGCACTCAATTATTCGTCTCTTTCCATCCTAACAAGTTAGGACAACCTGTGGGTAAGCAGGCTTTTTCCTCCTGGTTGGCGGACTGCATTTCTTTTTGCTATCAGCAAGCTGGCATTCCTTTTCAAGACCGTGTAAAAGCACACTCTGTGAGGGCCATGGCGACTTCAGTGGCACACCTTCGATCGGTGCCGCTTCCTGACATCTGTAAAGCTGCAACCTGGAGTTCTCTCCATACCTTTGCAGCCCACTATTGTTTGGACAAAGCTGGAAGACAGGACTCCATCTTCGGCCAATCTGTCTTGCGTAACCTTTTTCCAACTTGATGTACCAACACCCTTCCACCTTCCCGGTAGGGTGCGGATGCCCTTTACCAAATTCCACCCCAGTTGTTGTGCCTGTTGCACATCGTTGGGTACATTTGGTGCAGGTCAGGACATCCTCAGCTCGGTACTCACCCATTTGTGAGGACAACCATCCTGCTTGTCCTGTGAGAAAGCAAATGTTGCTTACCTGATGTAACAGGTGTTCTCACAGGACAGCAGGATGTTAGTCCTCACGAAACCCGCCCGCCACCCCGCGGTGTTGGGTTTGTTTTAGTTTTTACTTTTTTAGGCACTGCCTGTAGCTTTGAAAATCAGACTGAAGGGAGACCCCTGCTGGCTGCAGGGTCAGTGCCTTGCTGGGCATGCCCAGTAGGGGCCAGTCAAAGTTCTGTTAAACTTTGACAGAAGTTTTCCGTGGTGGGCTCCATCCTCGATGTCACCCATTTGTGAGGACTAACATCCTGCTGTCCTGTGAGAACACCTGTTACATCAGGTAAGCAACATTTGCTTTCTTTGACCTTGTCTTCTTTCCATATGCCTCTCATTAGTTCCTGCTTTCTTTTTCAGTACTGCAGAAAGACTATTTGTCAAAAATTACTTTGATCATTGTTGCATCTGGAATTATTTGAACACTAATACTCTCTATAAAAGACTGCTATGGGTCTGACTTACTCTGCTGGGTCTTCTCCTGACCCTTTAGAATTTGATTATTACTTCTGCCTCCTGTTTGAATAATTTAATTACATCAATGCTAAAAGATGTAATTAAAACTACCTTTGTTAGCATGTTCACTTTCAGTTGTGCAATAAATGGTGTATTTACTTTAGCAGGCCATTAGTAGTGGGATAATGATCAACTGAGGCAAACTGAAGGTTGGGGATAAGCCAATCAGAATGCACATTTTGTCTGGCCGCACCCAAGTGGTTTGTAGTTGTTATAGAATCAAGGAACTGACAAAACTCCAGGTGAAAAAGTGTTCAAAGGTGGGGTATAAACTGCAGTAATTATATATTACATGGTGCACATATGTGATGTGTACACATGCTTTTAACACGGCATTAAAATAATTTTACATTCTGCAACTAAATTTAAACTCCTGACCAATATGAATGTGAATTAGAAAATGAGGTTTACAAACTTCCGTTCACATGCTGAGCAGCTACATATCTCTGGTAGCTGCAGTTCTTTAAACAGGCTTTCAGATAACAGTTCATATTCAGCTTGGTTAGATAGTGACTTCAAATTATTATGATCTGAAGATCATAGGCATAGTGGCCTATGCTGAGTTAGTAGGCTCAGTTCAATTGATTTTTTTAATGGATGACTGTTCATATCAATGAGATGATGTCCTTTCGTGGATTACAAACTGGTAAAAAGACAGAAAACAAGAGAGTAGGATTAAATGGTCGGTTTTCTCAGTGGAAAAAGTAAACAGTGGAGTGACTCAGGGATCGGACCAGTGCTTTTCTATATATTTACAAATGATCTGGAAAGGGATACGAATGAGGTGATCAGATTTGTAGATGACACTAAATTATTCAGAGTAGTAAAATCACAAGCGGATTGTGATACATTACAGGAGGACCTTGCAAGATTGGGCATCCAAATGGCAGATGAAATTTAATGTGGACAAGTGCAAGGTGTAGCATATAGGGAAAAACAACCCATGCTGTAGTTACACAATGTTAGGTTCCATATTAGGAGTTGCCACCCAGAAAAAAGATCTGGGGTCATAGTGGATAATACATTGAAATCATCAGCTCAATGAGCTGCGGCAGTCAAAAAAGCAAACAATGTAAGGAATTAATAGGAAGGGAATGGTGAATAAATCGGAAAATGTCATAATGCCTCTGTATTGCTCGATGGTGAGTCCGCCCCTTGAGGACTGTGAGCAATTCTAGGACCCGCATATCAAAAAGATATAGCTGCACTAGAGAAGGTACAGAGAAGGACGACCAAAATGGTTAAGGGGATGGAACAGCTTCCCTATGAGGAAAGGATAAAGGGGTTAGGGTTCTTCAGCTTGGAGAAGGACATCTGAAGGGAAATATAAGAGGTCTATAAAATAATGAGGGAATGGGATGGGTAAATACAAATTGGTTGTCTACTCTTTCAGAAAGTACAAAGACTAGTGGTCACTTTATTAAGTTACTAGGCAATACATTTAAAACAAATAGGAGAAATATTTTGTTACTTAACGCATAATTAAGCTGTGGAATTCATTACTGAAGGATGTGGTAAAAGCTGTTAGTGTAGCTGGATTTAAAAAAGGTTTGGACAAGTTCTTGGAGGAAAAATCCATAAACTATTATTAAGATAAGCAGCATGGCATTTAGTAACCTTTTGGTATCCTGCCACATACTTGTGACCTGGATTGGCCACTGTTGGATACAGTACATTTATTAGAGCTAATTTTTGACATATACATATTTACAAAGGGCAGTTGAATATTTTAAGAAAAAACGAGAACCTTGACATAGTCATCTAAGAAAGGAAGTGGCATAAAACACCAGACTCTTTTACTAAGGATGTTTTCACTAATACAATAATAGTTTTACTCCTTAATATAATATAGAAAATTGATGGCAGAAAAAGACTATATGACCTATCTAGTCTGCCTATCCACCAACTGCTCAGCTCTATAATCTCTACTGCTCCCTCAGAGATCTCCTGTATGTGAATGAATTACTGAATTCTAAGTTTTGGTATGATAGATTCTTAACATATTTAAGTAAGAGAAAAACTATACAAAGTTAACAAATGTTATGTCTGCATTGACAGGGCTGACTGGAAAGATTCTTACTGCAATATTGGAGGCAGAGTATGAAATCTCAGCACTGCAGATGGTAAGTTTGGAGGTGACTGTAGGCTGAAGAAGAACTCAGAATTGTAGGGAGAGTCATTTTCAAACATCCTGCATAATTTCTATCCAAATAAGTTTCACCAGTTTAAAAAATGGACGTGTATGCATAAATACACATTGAAACTGATCCTACCAAAACTGCTCTGCCCAAGTTACATCCACTATTTGGAGGGCCCAAACTTTCCCTTAAAATGTACACACACATGGTCAAATTGTATAACTTATAAATCTCTTCCCAACTCTGCCCTCAGGAACGCCTCTGCTCAGTCTACATAAAATTATATATAAACATGATGTACGTGTGCAAGTTTCCCTACTTATCAAGCTAGCAATTTTGTAAAAGGCCACATCTGCATGTAAAATACACAGAAGTCCCTTTGAAAATTATTCCCATAGAAGACTTTATACTTTTGAAAATTGCCTCTTCCCCACTCCTCAGAGTTTCCCTTTGAAAAATAGTTTGCAGGTGCATGGGTACAAGGTATCCTTGGATCTGCAAGCGCACCATAGTTTTTAAAAATGTTTCCATAATGACAGTTTTTTGTCAATAGTTAATCTGAAGGCAACCTTTCCAAAGCTTGAGTGTGTCACATAGCTAAAATTCACATAAGAAAATCAATCATGCTACTGTATTTGGTATCATTAAGAGTAATTTCATGAGATTATCCATGACTGCAATGAGGACAAGAACCACAAAATTGAACAGTTGATGATAGTGGTTGGGAAAAGACTGGGCTGAGCACTGGGGGAAGTCCCGGAAGCATCATCACTGGTCGTCGTCTTCACATGGCACCGGGCTCGGGTCAGCACTGGCACCAGCTGTGATGCCCCCAAAGCAACCCTGCGGAGAGGAGGCACCATCCTCCATCAAACCCTGGAGTCCCAGGTGCTCCCCACCGATGCTGGTGCTGGGCACCGATCTCCCTCGGGGCTCGGAGGAAGATCTGATGATGCCTCCCCCTCCTCCATCTGCTCTGTCCTCAGCAGACTTCCAAGAGGAGTTGCATCATAGGGTGCAATTGGCAGTGGTCCAAGCCCTTCAGCGCATTGAGCCGCTGGCCTCGCCAGTGCTTCCACCGTTGCCGGAGCCTACACCCTCGTTGTTGGCACCACTGCTGGAGCAGCAAGGAAGGTTGCTTAATAAAGCCGTGAGAGCAACAGTACACAATAAGCAACCAAATATCCAATCTTGTAAATATTTATTATGTAGAAACCAATATATGCAAATGAGCCCGACTCCAGCCGAGTTTCGCCCTCTTTCAAATAGGGCTGCATCAGGGGTATTTGCATGTATAAGTACTATGTCTTCATCAAAGTGTTGTATATATGGGCTATGGGCAATGCAAGATTTCTCCAATCTATGCAGTGCAAAGTGCATCGATTTAGCCAGAAATAAATTCCGGATCTCAGCAGTGTAGAAATCGCTTTGATCACTTTCAAAGCTGACTGGAGTCACTTTGATCACTTTCAAAGCTGACTGGAGTCAGCTTTGAAAGTGATCAAAGCGATTTCTACACTGCTGAGATCCGGAGTTTATTTCTGGCTAAATCGATGCGCTTTGCACTGCATAGATTGGAGAAATCTTGCATTGCCCATAGCCCATATATACAACACTTTGATGAAGACATAGTACTTATACATGCAAATACCCCTGATGCAGCCCTATTGAAAGAGGGCGAAACTCGGCTGGAGTCAGGCTCATTTGCATATATTGGTTTCTACATAATAAATATTTACAAGATTGGACATTTGGTTGCTTATTGTGTACTGTTGCTACCACTGCTGGAGCGCCTCAGTTTCCTTCTTGGTGTCCTCCCCACACTTCTGATACACGGGGGGTCCATCGATGCCCTGGTGGCCACCGTTGCCTCCTCCGTCCGGTGTGATTCCCATTATGGGTTCCTCTGAGGAAGGCCCAGCACAGCCTGAGCCACTGCCAAGGCCCTTGGTTCTGTGACCAGCGTTTTTGGTACAGTTCTGGGTCCTTCAGGGGCCTTGGTGCCTGCAGTGCCTTCAGTCCCCAAACTGAGGGGGCCTGGACAGAGGCCCTCCACTGGTGTCTCCAAGTGATCTCAGTGAAGAAGATGCCCAGTATGACCTGTGGGGGGGATGATACCTCAGAGTCCAAGGACTCTGGGATTTTCCCTCAGGACAATCTCCTCCAGAGGAGCGGTGCCTGTCCCCGCCTGAAAACTTGACCTTTGCGGGATTTGTCCGGGCCATGGCAGAAACCATTCCGTTCCAGCTTCTGATGGAAGAAGATGCCAGGCATAAGATGCTGGAGGTTCTCCAGTTTGTTGATGCCCCTATGGACGTGGTAGCTGTTCCTGTACATGACATTTTCAAGGAGCTACTCCTTAGAATTTGGGAGCACCACATCTCCGTGTCTCTGGTAAATAGGAAGGCTAATGCTGTCTATCTGGTACAGCAGGCCTTGGGATTTGAGGCGTCAACTCCCACATCAGTCTGTTGTGGTGGAATTTGCGCTCAAGAAGGCCAAGCGTTCCTGTACCCATGCCTCCACAACTCCGGGCCGAGAGCATAGAGCACTGGATGCACTGGGCAGGAAGGTATTCCAGGGCACCATGTTGATCTCTTATATTGCAACCTACCAGTTGTATATGACAGTACTCTGGGAACGTCTGAAAACAAGTCCAGGAGTTATCAGAGCGTCTGCCCCAGCAGAAACAGGACATTTTTAGGCTCTTGTCCAGTAAGGTTTGGAATGTGGCAAGATGAGGTGTGCTCCACCCACGACGTGTTCAAAACGTCTGCTAAGCTGGCAGCGGTGGGCATTGGTGTCTGCCGGATGGCCTGGCTCCGAGCCTCAGATCTCCAGCCAGAGGTCCAGGAGAAGCTCACGGACCTCCCATGCACTGGCGAGAACCATTTCAGGGACAAGTTCAGAAATAGTGTGGCTCAGTTGAAGGATCACCATGAGACCCTCCAGTATCTGTCAGCCAGTACATCAGACCCACCGTCCTCTGTCAGGAAGTCCTAGCGACAGGGCTCACGGAGGTCTTTTTACCGTCAGAGGAAATATCCTCCGGCCTCCCGTGCCTGTGCTCAGTGTGAGTTCTAGGGCCACCCCAGACAGGAGCAGACTCCCAGGCCTCAGCCGACGTCCCAGCCAAGCACCGCTATGGGGTTTTGACTGGTTGCGGGTGAGCTTAAGCCAATAGGCCATACCCTCGACGCCGGGCCTTCCAGTCAGAGGCCAGTTGCGTTTCTTCGTGGACCACTGCCTGAGTGTCACCTCGGACCAGTGGGTCCTATCCATTGTTCGTTGAGAGTATCAACTAAATTTTCTGGGTGTTCCCGTGGACACTCCCCCATGCCCCTCTTGGGGTCGATCCTCGCATCAGAAAATACTTTTGATGGAGCTCTCTGCCCTTATAATGGCCAAAGCAGTCGAACCTGTCCTGTTGTGGCAGCAAGGGAGGGGATTCTATTCTCACTATTTCCTAATTCCAAAGAGAACGGGGACTCCACCCTATTCTGGACCTGAAAGCTTTAAATCAGTTTCTAAAAAGAGAAAAGATCAAAATGGTTTCTCTGGGCACCCTGATTCCCCTCCTGCTAGGAAGGGACTGGCTTTGCTCCCACAATCTCAAGGACGCATATGCCCACATCAAAATCTTCCCCAGCCACAGGAAGTATCTTCGATTTGTCGTGGGCGAGAGGCAATTCCAATACAAGGTGTTGCCGTTTGGCCGTGCCTCAGCCCCCTTCATCTTCACAAAGTGCCTGACAGCGGTGGGAGCATACCTCCTCCATCTAAGAGTGCAGGTGTTACCCCTACTTGGACGACTGGCTGGTCAAGAGCGTCACCCAGGAGGTTGCACTTCGGTCTCTGCACTTGACCATTCGGGTGGAGTCCCTCGGGTTTGTCATCAACCACACAAAGTACCATCTGACCTCATTGTTGCAGTTGAGCTTCATCAGCACCTGGCTGGACACGGCTCAGGCCAGAGCCTATCTGAACCCGCATCCAGTGCTCGCACTGATATCCCTTGCAGGTCTGGTTCGCTGGAGCCGGCAGGTCTTGGCCCGCCTCATTTTTTGCCTTCTGGGTCATATGGCAGCCACTGTCCATGTTACACCTTTGGCTAGCTTGCATATGCACAGGGCTCAATGGACCCTGCGGTCCCTGTGTGGTAAGCCACCCAGGACATTCACGTGCACATCCGCATTACTCCACCGCTCCAGGCCTCCTTGTCTTGGTGGGAAAGCCTGCCCAGTTTGGAACAGGAGGTTCCTTTCCAGTCTCCCCTTCCCAGATTGTACTCACCAAGGATGCGTCGACCCTGGGGTGGGATGCCCATGTGGAGGGCCTCCGCACACAGGGCCTGTGGTCTGCTGAGGAAGCTCAGTGCCAGATCAACTTCTGGAGTTTTGAGCAATTCATTATGCATTCTGGGATTGCTTGTCCAACAAAGTGGTCCTGATCCAGACCGGCAACCAGGTGGCAATGTAGTACATCAATAAACAGGGAGGTACGGGATCATTCCTCCTGTATCAGGAAGAGTTTCAAAACTGGTCATGGGCTTTGTCTTGGGGCATGCTGCTCCGAGCCATGTATCTTGCAGGGGCGGAGAATATGGTGGCAGACCGTCTCAGTCGGATCTTCCAACCTCACGAGTGGTCTCTGAATCTGGCTGTGGCAGACCAGATCTTCCGTCTCTGGGGAACCCCAGACGTGGATCTCTTCGCCTCCCCCTGCAACAGCAAGGGGCCTTCTGTATGCGTATCTTCCACTTCTTCTGGTGATAAAGACTCTCCTGAAGCTCTGGCAGGACAGGGGAACCATGATCCTCATAGCCTCTCATTGGCCGAGGCAAATTTGGTTATCCCAGGACAAGCAGGATGCTAGTCCTCACATATGGGTGACGTCACTGACGGAGCCCTATCACGGAAAACTTTCTGTCAAAGTTTCTAGAAACTTTTGACTGGCATTCTGAGCCCACTGAGCATGCCCAGCTGCCATGATCCCTCGAGCCACAGGGATCTCCCTTCAGTCTTCTTTTTTCTGCGCTGCTGTTAGCCTCGCGGTTATAGGAGCCCTATGTGGTGAATATTCACTACAAAAAAAAGTTCAGAAATTTCAGAAAAAACTTTCCCCACCGTAGGGGTCTCCGTTTTTCCACCGTCGGTGAGTGATTTAATTTTTTTCCGGTCAGTTCCGTTATTGTTAAACCTAGTCAGAAGGTCGTCGACTGCCTTCGTTATGGCTACCGGTTTTAAAAAGTGCCTGAATTGCTCCCGCACTATGTCCCTAACGGACCCACACATCTAATGTGTACTCTGTCTCGGCGAGAGACATGCTGTATCGACGTGCCCGAGATGCGCCGAGATGACGCCGAAAGGCAGACGAGCACACATGGAAATGATGGAACATCTTTTCCATCTTCAACTGATGCCATCGACTTCAACTTCGACACAATCGTCTCCGGCTGGAGCGATTAGAAAAGTCATCCTAAAAACTAGACGTCTCCTGGATGAAGCAGGTGATCGGCCTTCACCAACCCCATCACGGTCATCGATAAAGTCTACATCTACCATCGAAAAAGGTGTCTAACATCAACAGAAACACAGTCATCGACACTGGAGGCCCCAGGATCTGGAATTGGACCCGATAACCGGAGTTCCCTCGACAATTATCGAACCAACTCCGAAGAAATCTCTGAGAGAGGAGCCTCTGTGTCCTTCGAGGCCTTCGACTCCTAGGCGATCCCCACCGATATCTGTGCAGGGAACCATACCTCCACAGGGACCTGTGGAGATACCGGTATCGCCTTCACTGCCTCCCCCCATAGTTGCTTTGGTTTCACCAGCTATGAGGGCGGAACTGGATGGTTATATCCGCCAGGCAGTTCGAGACGCATTCCGAGACATGCCTTCAGTGCCAGCACCGTTGACAGTTCCACCTTCGATGCCAGTTCCATCGCCGACATCAGTTCCACCCCCATCACTGGTGTCTATTCCGATACCGTCAGAGTCCATCGCCGGTTCCGGTTCAATCACCGAGACCATTACCCTCACCAGCACTGATGCCTACACCAATGCTGGTGCTGGCTATGTCCTTCTTGGCGCCAATATTAGCGAAGTTGGACTCTCTCATCGATGCCATTCTGATGCAATCACCCGATGCCAAGACCGATGGAAGAAGAAATAACAAAGGATGTACCGATGCCTGAACCTACTCCAGATCCATCGGGAATCTCTCGTCCACGGTCATCATTTTCTCTACTTTTTCCATCGAGACCACCAGTGAAACCCTCGATGCTGTTGATGCCATCCTTTCCTCTTCCATCGACGACTCCTCGTCCACGTTCATTGGACACTTGGGATGATCCAGATACCGACTCTTCCTCAGAGGAAATCCTCTCAGATCCTTCTCCTCCAGAGGAAAGAAGGAAACCCCTTCCAGAGGACCTCTTTCTCTAATTTCATCAAAGAGATGGCTGATACTATCCCTTTTCAGCTAGTATCCGAAGAAGATACTTGAAAGGAAACTCTGGAAGTATTGCAGTTTGTGAAGCCACCTAAAGAAGTCCTGGCAATATCAGTTCACTAAGTTCTTGTGGACTTGCAACACAGGCTAAGGGAGCATCCCTGCACCATACCACCTGTAAATAAACGGACTGATGCTACCTATCTGATCCAGCATATTCCTGGCTTCCAGAAAACACAACTACATCACCAATCGGTAGTAGTAGAATCAGCTCAAAAGTGGTCTAAAAGAATTAAACCTCATTCATCAAATCCTCCTGGGAAAGATCACAGGTTTTTGGACACCATCGGCAGGAAAATGTTTCAAGGTTCAATGCTAGTGTCCAGAATTGCGTCCTACCAACTCTATATGATGCAATATCAGTGTAATCTGTGGAAACGTTCTTATGTTCTTATGTTCTTAGGAGTTATCGGAATCTCTTCCCCAACAATTTCAAGATTCCTTCAACAACATTATCCATAAGGGCCTAGAAGCTGGGAAACATGAAGTTAGAGCAGCTTATGACAGCTTCAAAACTTCATAAGTGCATAAGTGCCCGCAGATGGGCCTGGCTCAAGGCCTCCGACTTGAGACCAGAGGTGCAAGAGAAGCTTGCTGATCTATCTTGTGCAGGAGATAATCTCTTTGGAGATAAGGTACGTGAAGCAGTCTCTCAGCTGAAGGAACATTCGGAAACATTACATCAACTTTCCTCTCTCCACCGGAATCCCAACCATCCACACATAGGCTTCCAAGGAAGGATTCAAAAAGGCCATATTATAGACCACGGAGATACTATCCTCCTGCTACCCATGGAAGGTTTTCAAGGCCAGCACAAAGATCGCAGACCCGACAACCAAGAGCACCTAGAGCTCAACCCCCTCCGCAAAGTCCCGGCTTCGGGATTTTGAAAACTCACCAGAGAACAGAAGCCTACCTACCAATCCGACCCCAAATTTGCCAGTAGGTGGTCGGATCACTTTCTTCCATCACAATTGGTCGCACATCACTACAGACCAATGGGTACTCTCGATAACATCTCAAGGTTACCACCTGGACTTTCTAACTGTACCAAACGATACTCCACCCACCTCGTCTTGGACAGTGAAAAATCAATCCACACTCTTACAAAAAGAATTATCCACCCTTCTGAGAGCCAGGGCTGTGGAACCAGTTCCCTGACCTCAGCCAGGCAGAGGATTCTACTCCCGTTATTTCCTCATTCCAAAGAAAACAGGAGGCCTGTGTCCCATATTGGATCTCCGAAAGCTCAACAAATACCTACGAAAGGAAAAATTCAGGATGGTATCATTGGGCACCATGTTACTTCTACTTCAAAAAGGAGATTGACTCTGTTCTCTGGATCTTCAAGACACTTACGCTCACATTCCAATATTCCCTCCTCATCGCAAGTATCTGCGTTTCTTAGTGGGACATCAACATTTCCAGTACAGGGTGCTACCATTCGGTCTTGCCTCAGCACCTTGAGTGTTCACAAAGTGCCTGGCAGTGGCAGCTGCCCACTTGCACAAGGAAGGCGTACACGTTTTTCCTTATCTAGACGACTGGCCCATCAGAAGCCAAACAAAACAAGGAGCTCTCAATTCTCTCAAGCTCACGATAAATCTACTCCATTCGTTGGGATTCCTAATCAACTACCAGAAATCCCACTTCACACCATCTCACCTGTTACAATTCATCGGAGCAGAATTAAACACCATAACGTCAAAAGCTTTCCTCCCAAAAGACCGTGCATAGACACTCGCCTCGTTAGCAGGCTCTCTACGCGCACGGACGCAGGTGACATCTCATCAATGTCTCACTCTTTTGGGTCACATGGCCTCCACAGTTCATGTCACTCCTATGGCCAGATTAGCCAAGAGAGTCATTCAATGGACACTCAGAAGGCAGTGGATACAAGCCATTCAACCACTGTCTTATCCATTTCAAGTAACTCAACAACTACGGTCCTTGCTCCTATGGTGGACGAACGAGGACAACTTGCTCACAGGCCTACCTTTCCAACAACCAATTCTGCAAGTGACGTTAACTACAGATGCATCCACCTTCGGGTGGGGAACACACATTGGACATCTACAGATTCAAGGTTCTTGGACAAAACTCGAAGCCATGTTTCAGATAAATTTCCTAAAGCTTCGAGCTTTACGTTATGTGCTGCATGTGTTCAAGGACTGCCTTTCCCACAAGACTGTTCTGATACAAACAGACAACACAGTAGCCATGTGGTACATAAACAAACAAGGAGGTACGGACTCGTATCTCCTTTGTCAAGAAGCAGCACAAATTTGGAGCTGGGCCCTAACGCACTCAATGTTTCTCCGGACCACTTATCTAGCAGGCATTCACAACATAATAGCAGACTGCCTCAGTCGTCAGTTCCAACCTCACGAGTGGTCCCTGGATCCCGTTGTAGCGACCAAGATATTTCAACGTTGGGGTCAACCAACAGTAGACCTCTTTGCATCACAACTGAATTACAAAGTGGACAACATTTGCTCCCTGCACAAGCAGAGAAACCGCTTACCCAGGGACACCTTTGCTCTCCATTGGAATTTAGGCCTTCTATACGCGTATTCCCCGATACCGCTAATAACCAAGACTCTAGTGAAGCTACAACAGGACAAAGGGTCCATGATACTCATAGCCCCATATTGGCCTCGACAAGTATGGTTTCCAATACTCCTCGATCTCTCGATCAGAGACCCAATTCGCATGGGCACAGCACCCACTCTCATAACTCAGGATCAGGGCAGGTTGCGTCATCTCAACCTTCAATCCCTATCCCTCACAGCATGGATGTTGAAAGCTTGATTCTGCAACCTCTCAATCTTTCATCTAACGTCTCAAGTGCTTGTAGCTTCATGCAAACCCTCCACACAAAAGAACTATCGTTCTAAGTGGAAAAGATTTACCATGTGGTGTACACAAAACGGTATTGACCCTTTTTCCTGCACTACATCATCTTTATTAGACTATCTGTGGCACCTCTCAGACTCTGGTCTCCAGACCTCATCTGTAAGGGTACACTTAAGTGCAATCTCAGCTTATCATAATACCATCGAGGATGCACCAATATCTATACAACCCCTTGTTAGTAGGTTTATGAGAGGTTTAATTCAACTTAAACCTCCACACCGACCACCAGTCACAGAATGGGACCTTAATGTAGTATTAACGAGGCTCATGCGTTCTCCTTTCGAACCCATGGATTCCTGTGATGTTAAATTTCTTACTTGGAAGACTATCTTCTTAATAGCCATCACATCTGCTCGAAGGGTTAGCGAGTTATAAGCACTTGTCACATACTCACCCTACACAAAATTCCTACATGACCGAGTGGTACTCCGTACACACCCAAAATTTCTCCCCAAGGTAGTGACGGAATTCCACTTGAATCAGTCTATCATCTTGCTTACTTTCTTCCCAAAACCGCACTCTCACCAAGGAGAGAGGGCTTTACACACCTTGGACTGTAAACGTGCACTAGCATACTATTTAGACCGCACTGCAGTCCACAGGAAATCCACTCAGCTCTTTGTTTCTTTTGATCCAAACAAACCGGATAATCCAGTGGGCAAACAAACGCTCTCCAACTGGCTAGCAGATTGTATAGAATTCTGTTATGAAAAAGCAGGCCTCCCTCTCCAAGGGCGAGTAAAGGCGCACTCAGTAAGAGTAATGTCAACCTCAGCAGCACACTATCGTTCAGTGCCAATAGCTGACATATGTAAAGCCGCAACATGGAGTTCTCTTCACACCTTTGTGGCTCACCACTGCCTGGACAAGGAAGGACAACAGGATTCAGCCTACGGACAATCTGTCTTGAAGAACTTATTTCCAGTATGATCCCACCTCCTTCCACATCCAACCTTCTGTGATTTCAGGCTGCCTCATTTTTCCCAACAGTACACCAGTTGTTGTGCCTTTTGCACAAGTTGTATACTGTTGGTCCAATACAAGGATGACTTAGCCTGTAGCTTGCTAATCACCCATATGTGAGGACTAGCATCCTGCTTGTCCTGGGATAAAGCAAATTTGCTTACCTTGTAATAGGTGTTATCCCAGGACAGCAGGATGTAGTCCTCACGAAACCCACCCGCCACCTCGCAGAGTTGGGTCTCATACATTTTATTATTTTATTTTTGGCTAAAGCTTATTGCTACAAACGAGACTGAAGGGCATAGTATGCCTTCTGAAGGGAGACCCCTGTGGCTCGAGGGATCATGGCATGCTCAGTGGGCTCAGGATGCCAGTCAAAAGTTTCTAGAAACTTTGACAGAAAGTTTTCTGTGTTAGAGCTCCATCAGGGACGTCACCCATATGTGAGGACTACATCCTGCTGTCCTGGGATAACACCTATTACAAGGTAAGCAATTTTGCTTTCCCACTCCTGTGGAATCTCTCTATCAGGGACCCGATCGTTCTGGGGACCTCCCCAGAACTTGTCACACAGGATCAGGACAGGCTGCATCATTTCAACCTCAGGGCGTTGTCCCTAACTGCCTGGTTGTTGAGAGGCTAATTCTGTAGCCCCTTGACCTGTCTGATGATGTGTCTCGGGTCTTGGGAGCTTCCAGGAAGCCTTCCACTAGGAAGTCTTAGGGCCTGAATTGGAGGAATTTTGCCATGTGATTTGAGCATCACGAATTGGATCTGTTCTGCTGTACACCAAAACTACTTGACTATTTGCTGCATCTGTCAGATGCTTGCTTGAAGACCAACTCCATCAGGGTACACCTGAGTGTCATCGGGGTCTACCACCAGGGGGTGGATGGTTCGCCCGTATCTATGCAGCCCTTAATAGGGTGGTTCATGCAAGGTCTGCTTCAGTTAAAGCCCTCCTGTCTGTCCTCCAGCTGTGTCCTGGGACCTTAATATGGTGTTGACCCGTCTCATGAAGGACCCTTTCGAGCTGCTGCGCATCTGTGACTGAAGTATCTGACTGGTAAGGTCATGTTTTTGGTTACGGTCACTGTGGCGCGCAGGGCCAGTGAGCTTCAGGCATTGGTGACATACCCACCATATACGAAGTACGCACCCTAAATTCTTATCTAAGGTGGTGACTGATTTCCATCTGAACCAGTCAATCATCTTGCCCACCTTTTTTCCCAGACCTCATTCGTACTAGGCAAACAGGCTCTGCACACCTTGGACTGTGAGAGAGTCTTGGCCTTTTACCCGAAGCAAACTGCTGGCCACAGGGAGTCCGCGCAACTCTTCATCTTGTTTGATAAGTACAGATTGGGAGTTGTGGTTGCCAAGCAAACCCTGTCTAATTGGCTGGCAGATTGCACCCACAGGAACTGCAGTGTCTGGGCATCCATACAGGGTGCAGAGCCTGTGAGTGCTGGACAGTGAGCTTTCTTAATATCTGCGCATGGCACGCACTGCCTTGTTGCTGATTGAAGCTATTTTGTAATTTGCCTCAAAGATTTTTATTAAACTTATAATAATACCTTATCCAAATTCTCATTAACCACTTTACAATATAAAACCAGCTCCTACCATAATCATAACCCACTAACATCAAATTGCCCATATATGATAGTCGTCCAGGGATCAACCCATCATATTCATCCCTTCAGACTCTTTGCAACCCCATATTTAAACCAAGGACAGCTTAGAGTCATATGAGTATAATAGAGACTCATCTTCCACAGTACCATTAACACTGCTTCTCTATATTTTATTTATTTGTAAGCATTTGATAATTCAGTCTTTTCCAAGTTAGCCTCAAAGTGGATTACAAACTAATAAAGTTAAAATTCTTATTACGATAGTGTAATAGATTACAATTAACATAGGGAAATATAAATTCCCATTACAAGAGTTCAACAGATTATAGTCAACTTTATGAAATTTGAGATGCAGAGAAATAGGTTGTTCATGTGAGGTGGTCACAGGAATAGAAATGTTCAGAGCCCGATAAATGAAGTAAGGGGACAGGATGACCGGAAGAAATCAGTGTGGTTCAGATGAGAATCTAGTCTGATGAAGAAGAAAATAAACTAGAAATCTAGTGGTGGATAATGAGGATGCGGTCAGCCGATCAATGTCCATGGTCAAGAGATAAAGATGGTTTCTTTTACTGTCTTTGTCACATTTTTCATAGTTTAAAGATGGAGCTTAGAGGAAGGCCTGCTTGAATTGCCAAACCTTGATTTTTTTTTTTTTCCTGGAGGTGAGGTAGGAAGTCTCTTGTCGCAAGGATAGTGGAATTTTGTTCCATAGATTTGGGGGCAAAACAACTGAATGCTTGTTCCTAAATGCTTCTTGGAATAATCAAGCTTCCTTGATTACTGAGGCAAAAAAAAAATCAAATTTGAATAAATACATAAATTATATATTTTTCAGCCCCATTTTGTTGACAGTAGATTATGATATGGTTCAAAATATAAAGACAATTGTTTTCCTTTCTTGGCTTTTCTGTAAGGTTTCATTATCTTCTTTTTTTTCAGTTCTGCATGGAACGTGCCAATGCAGAAGAGTTCTTGGAAATCTATAAAGGAGTAGTTGTTGAATATATGGTAAGTTGTAAACATCATTCATCTGTTCTTTAGTATTTAGATAGGCAACATATATTCTCCTAGGACAAGCAAGATGGTAGTCCTCACATATGGGTGACATCATCAGATGGAGCCTGGCATGAAAATCTTCTGTCAGTTCAGAATCTTTGAAAGGGAAGGACCCAAAAAGCACAAAGGAAGGCGATCTATAAAAGCCGTCAGGTTGAACAAAGGAATAGATGCCAATGGTCTTGAAAGCAACTTTATTGAAGTGGAGACACAAAGTAGCCCGACTCAGGCCGAGTTTCGCCGTATCAGGACGGCTGCCTCAGGGGCTTGTATGTATTCTCTTCAGTACACAAATAAAGCAATTTCTGTATGGAGGATCATATATACCATTATATGATCAGTAAAAGTAATATATAATCTCTCATCAGGATCCCACATCATTTCTTAGCCTTTCAAATGCCAGGAATAACATTTGAATCCCATGAGGACCAAGCCAGATCCTCAAGGGTGGAGCCATACACCAGCTGCCTTCAAGGCAGCTGGTGTATGGCTCCACCCTTGAGGATCTGGCTTGGTCCTCATGGGATTCAAATGTTATTCCTGGCATTTGAAAGGCTAAGAAATGATGTGGGATCCTGATGAGAGATTATATATTACTTTTACTGATCATATAATGGTATATATGATCCTCCATACAGAAATTGCTTTATTTGTGTACTGAAGAGAATACATACAAGCCCCTGAGGCAGCCGTCCTGATACGGCGAAACTCGGCCTGAGTCGGGCTACTTTGTGTCTCCACTTCAATAAAGATGCTTTCAAGACCATTGGCATCTATTCCTTTGTTCAACCAGTTCAGAATCTTTGACTGGCACACTGAGCATGCCCAGCATGCCACTATCCACACATCCACGCGGGGTCTCTCTTCAGTGACATCTTTTCTGCGGGGCTGTCGTCTCATGGTAGTGGAGCTTGAGCTCTTTTTTGCAGAAAAAATTCCACAAAGTATGTTTCTCGCTCGGCGCTGGGACTCTCTCCGGTTCCCTGTTTGTTTTTTCGTTGGTCGGTGAGTTTTTCCCCTCCATCTGTGTCTGCTGGTCGTCATGCCTTTGCAGTCTTCTGTGTGCGTCAGGCTTTCATCTATGCCCCCAGACTTTGTCCCTAACAAATCCTTACAAAGTGTGCATCCTGTGCCTGGGGGCATCGCATGATGTTCAGGGCTGCGAACTATGCATGCAGATGACTTCAAAAGGCCGTCTGGCCAGGCTAGATAAGATGGAGAAGGTTTTCGGGTTGGGTAAGTCTAACCCCTCCATCCCAGCATTGATGCCATCAATGCCCAAGGACCATGGGGAACCATTCATTTTCAACCCTTCGGTAGCCAATCCTTCTCCGAGGCATTCAGAGGAGAAAGGCTCCGAGGATTAATCCAGGGACTGCCATTAAGATAGCAGTTTTGGCCAGTCTGTCCTCCGGAATCTCTTCCAGCTGTGAACCTAACTCTTCCTACCTAAGGCCCATGGTTTGGATTTAGACTGTCCCGACTGTTACTGCCAGCACCTTGGTTGTTGTGCCCGTTGGCACCTGGTTTGGTGTCTGTTGGTTCCATTGCTTTCTTTTCGGGTCCAGCCTGTAGCTAGGGATTCAACCATATGTGAGGACTACCATCCTGCTTGTCCTAGGAGAAAACAAAGTTGCTTACCTGAAACAGGTGTTTTCCTAGGACAGCTGGATGTTAATCCTCAGGAAACCTGCCCATCATCCCACAGAGCTGGGTTCTCCAAGTTTGTTGTTTTATTTTTTGTAATCTACTTACGAGACTGAAGAGAGACCCCCACGTGAACACATGGATAGTGGCATGCTGAGCATGCACAGTGTGCCAGTCAAAGTTTCTAGAAATTCTGACAGAAGTTTTCCGTGCCAGGCTCCATCTAATGATGTCCCCCATATGTGAGGACTAACATCCTGCTGTCCTAGGAGAACACCTGTTACAGGTAAGCAACTTCGCTTTACACTGAGATATGATGTAGGTGTGACCCTACTTTCTCTAAACATGGGTATTACTTCCAAAGGGTACTTTTTGGGAGGGAACATTATTACTGTGAACCAAGATCTGACTCTTTTGGATTTTTTTCTTCTCAAGATATTGATGGAGCAAAAAGAGGAGACACAAATATTCTAAACAGTTAAGTCAGCAAAAAACATTTTTGCAAATTATTGTCCTGGCTTCCAACAAATTACAATAAATGATTTTGAATCAAACTAAATATCTGTAATTAGATATTCAGCAAATGTATTTGTGGATGCACTTATAGATTTTCTTCAGACTTGCAGCTATGAGAGAACTTATTAAAGAGAGATGATAATTTGTCTTTCCCTGTTTACCCGTTCCACCCCATTCATGATCTTATAAATTTCAATCATATCCCCTCTCAATCTCCTTTCCGAGCTAGAGTCCTAATCTGTTTAGCCTTTCTCCATAAGGGAGCTTTTCCATATCCTTTATAATTTTGTCGCCTTTCTCTGTAGCTTTTCCGGGTTCATTATATCTTTCTTGAATTGGGGCGAGCAGAAATGCACACAATACTCTAGGTGCGGTTGCTCCATGGATCTATACAAGGGCATTATGATATTCTCAATTTTGTTCTCTTTTCCTTTCCAAATAATTCCTAAATTTTATTTGCCTTTCAGACCGCCATCATACACTGAAACAAAGATTTCAAGGTTTAATCCACAAGGTCCTTTTCCTGGGTGGTGACTCCTAACATGGACCCCAGTATCATGTACCTGTAATTGGAATTATTTTTCCTATGTACATTACTTTGCTCTTGTCCACATTAAATTTCATCTGCCATTTAGAAACCCATTCTCCTAGTCTCTTGCATTTCTTTTCAATCCTCTGCTGTTTGAACTACTCAAAACATTTTTGTCATCTGCAAATTTAGTCACTTCGCTCATTCCTTTCTCCATATCATTTATGAATATGCTAATTAGCACAGTCCCACCCAATACAGACCTCTGGAGCACTTAACTAATTGTGTTCAGGCTTTTCAGTATGGTGCAGAGAACTATAATAACATGCGTTACCATTTTGATCCAGAGTCTTTTCATGACAAGAAATGCAACATGGCTTAATTATTTTTGACAGTTTATTTCATGTAACTTCATGACTGAAAGGTGTATTTTGTTCAGAGTTAGGAGCTAAAAACTATGATAAAAGGAAGCCCTATTAACAGTTCATGTTCTAATTTTTTACTTTGATTTGCCTTCAGTTCACTTTCAGCAGCTCTGCTATTTTCAGTAAGGACATAGGACCATATTCAAAGGGGTTTGTCCAGCTAATTTTTAAACTACCCAGACAAACCCTGAGATTTAAATTTCTCGCTTTTCCAATCAGTTACATTTTATCCAGGTAAGTCATTATCCAAATAAATTCATCTGGATAAATTGGGGGCATTCTGGTGCAGGGCTAAGTTATCTGGATGTTATTCAGATAACACTGATATTCAGAGTTACCCAGATAAGTTATTGAAACAAGTTTGGTCATGGTGTAAGCAAGTGTAGGGGTGCAGGGACCTATCTGCTACAGGGCACTTCCAGTTCACCTCCCACTTCATAATCCTAAGCTCAGGAAAAAGACAATGTGTTCTTTTGAGAAATAGACTTTTATTTATCAGACTTGGCAAGATATAGCATTTAGAAAATAACAATTCCTATCTCTAACGTCCTGGCCACTAAGTACCAGTTTTCGCTAAAGAAAGTTCTGTACTGTGGGTGGTTTCACACATGCCATAAACCTTAGCCTGCTTAATATGTTAATACTTATGGATAACTTACTTACCTCTGTTCCCAGCTTTAGGCAATATCCCTCTGTTCACCTCTGAAGCAGACGCTGACTGGAGGTCTGGAGAATGTGTGCAGGAAAGGAGACTTGCTTCCTGGGTTTGGTACTGGCAGCTGGCAGCAGTCTGGGAAGGAGGCTTGCTTCTGGCTCTGGTACTTGCCGAGCTGTCTGGAGCTTGCTCTCGCCCCTCACCGTCTCAGACTCTGTGTCATTCTCCTGCCTCTGGTCTCTTTCCCCATTCTCCTGGCCACATCTTGTCTTCTCCATCCTGAACAGCAGGAAGTGCTGATTTGCTTCGGACTCCCCTTTTGCTCCTTTGGTTCCTTTTCTTTCAGGGGTCCCTTCTCTGATTTCAGGGTCACCCTCAGGGTTCGCTTCTGGTTTTTTTTCTTCTCCTTATTTGCCTCCCTGTCTTATACTTTCCAGCTGATAAATGTGCATAAACTCATGCATAATCCCATGGTGTGTGGAGGGCCTTTGCGCATTGCAGGTCTTTTCCCCCTCCCCATTCCTTCAGGGGGGACTATCAAGTCTGTATACCAAATTGTCCCCTGTCTTCCAAGGATGGGGGTTCTTCTGACCTTTGGACATGCTTGGCTGGTCCATGACTCCTGCTTAAGTTGCTGTATTGTCTCTGCCTTGGTTTTTATGTACACAGGCACTTACAAACAGGTAGATCTAGATAAAGTATCCTTCAGTGTAAATTCTCAACTAGGCAAGGACTCTTTTTCCACTGAGACAGAGTCTTGGCCTATCAGTATTTGGTCTGCATATTTCTTGGCTATTATGACTCATGGTAAATCATGGGATAGCTCCCTGCAATAGTATAAAGAAGACATAAAGTTATCAAGGTTAAAGATATCTGGATAACTTTAGGACTGCTCTGTACCATGACCAAACGTATCCGGATAAATTGGCTATATTCAGAATATAGCTGGTTAAGTAAAAAGCAAACAAACCTTCTACACCCCCAGGCCCCAAAATACTTAGAAAAACTTGGGTGCTATTCCCCAATAACTAACTCCAGTCTCACAAAACAAAATTCCAAAGTTCTGGTCATATCTGCTCAAAGCACCCCAGCATTCTTCTGCTGTCCACCCCACCCCAGATATAAACATTATTCTGGTTCTGGGCCTCGTCCTGCTTTCACCCCACCTATCCAGAACCTGTATCCAGCACCCTTCTTACCCCACCTGAAATCCTCCCCCCCCCCCCCCCCCAAACTTCCATTGCCACTCCAGAAGCATCCAGCATTTCTCTGACAGCAATGTTGCTTGTGTATGGAAGGGAGTGGTAAAGAGTGGAAGCCCACACAGTGATGTAAGGGAGAAATGGAGGTGGAAGTGGGGGGGGGGGGGGGGGCTTAGGCTTACCATACTGGGTCAGACCAAAAGTCCATCAAGCCCAGTATCCAATAGTGTTTCCAACAGTGGCCAATCCAGGTCACAATTACCTGGGAGGATCCCAAGGGGTAGATTCCAAGCTGCTTATCCCAAGAATACGCAGGGGATTTCTGCAACTCTCCCTTAATAATGGTTAATGGACTTTTCCTCCAGGAACTTGTCCAAACCTTTTTTAAACACAGCTACACTAATATCTTTCACTATATCCTCTGGCAATGAATTCCAAAGCTTAATTATGCTTTGAGTAAAAAAAAATATATTTTCTTTTATTTGTTTTTTATTATTTATAGTTTTATTGAAAGTTGTAACAAAGCAATACAACAGCAAAACAAGTTAACAGCATCTTCTGGAAAACAAAATGAAAGGACCCCACCCACCCACCCACCCAACCCTAACTTTCCCCAAAAAGACATATAGGCACTAATAGGGAAGTGGAACCATGTAGCAAGCAATCAAGAAAATATTCACTATATAACTAAATGCATCATAGTCAGATCTGGAGAATGACCAGGAAAAGAGCAAACATAAACCCAAACCACCGACACCTCCCAGGAATGTGAAAGTTCCATCCCCACACTGAGACCATCAGTTAGAAGCTTTCCAGTGCACAAAAGAAGCCCATATTTAGAAACAGTATGAGAGCGTATAGCTGAGATTTTACTTAATGAATGTACTCTGTCCAAGTGCTGGATTACAACTAAGATTGGTACAGCCAATGATCTCCAGAGAGAAGCAATGGCACCTCTTGCGGCAATAAATATTTGATGAGGTAAAATCTGATCAAGGTTATCACCTTGTTCAAAAGGAAAATTCAATAATACAGATCTCGCACACAAGGAGTCAAGTTGAAGCCCTGTCATTTTTTCTGCATAATCATATACCTCTTGCTAGAATATTGTTATACAAGGACAGCTCCACCAAATATGGTATAGAGTTCCCACCTCGCCACACCTCCTCAAACAACCAGGATCAACCTGGGAATACATCCGGTGCAGGCATTCAGGAGTCTGATACCACCTAAATAAGAACTTATAGGGGGTTTCCAAAATACTCACGGAGATGGAACTTTTTGCCATGCGTTGGAATATTATATCCCAATCACTCCCATCCATGGAGGCAATATCCCTCTCCCAGGCCAGGATATGAGATGGGTTTGCCACTAACTCATTATTTAACAAATTGTACAATTTGGAGATAACCCCTTGTATCTTACCAGACAGTAGTCCTCCAAAAGAGTGTGTCCCTGCACAAGATCTCGAGTCACTATGGAGGAACTTAGAAAGAGGCGTATTTCTGCATATTGTAAAAAATCCTTGCAGCCAGGGAATATTTATCTTTAAACGTATCCCAAGATAACACATGAGTTCCCGCCCACACCTGTTTAAATGTCAAGATATGCTTATCAATCCAGGTCTTATGAGAAATCACTAACTCTGGGGCATCTCTGCCAAAAGATCTGAAAGGAAATGTGTTGTTGAAGTCCCTTCTGATAGAATGGAAATATGTAAAAAAAAAAAAAATATGGGAAGGCAACCAAGACCTTCACTTCTATTACCTTTTCAAAATAATTTTTGTTTTTTACCTGGCAAAGAAAATTGGGTTTTAAAGATTAGAAAATCTGGGGTCTCCATAGTATATACCAAATGATAGATAAAGATAGGAGTTGCTTTGAGTTTTCAAAAAATACAATCTGTTTCCTATTCCCATTAAGCAGTTTTATGCTTTTTTTGCAGGTGAGACATTATTTTCTCTCGTTAGGTACCCCAGTCACAGCTATTAAATCAGATAAACGGTTAATCCTTGAGATGGAGCAGGTAGCGCTAGGCAAAAGCTCTATATCAAAATGGTATGTATTTTGTAAACTAATTAGACTCTACTAAGCTAGGGAAGTGGGAAAACCCATCACTCTTAAGAAGATTAATGCACTGTTTGGAGCAATTCATAAGATCCCAATGGCAGTGACTTATAGAGAAATGCAATATAAAATTTAGTATCATTGTCAAGCAGATCATATTCAGTTACATAAAATGGGATGAGTAGATACAGAAACATGTCACAAATGTAAGTTAAATGTGGGTTCTTTTTTGCATCTTTCTCACATGTCCAAAAATTCTTAATTTTTGGTGTGCAATTCTCACTTCTTTATATATATGTCTTCAGGTGACTGTGACAATGCAGGCTGAAATTGTAGTATTGGGAGATGATGAACAATTAAAAGATCTATTTCCTCATCTGTCTAAGGGGCATTATCAGTTTCTGCTTAGATTTACTGGTGGCAAGACAGTGTATTTTGCGGGAATGGATAAGAGGTGTCTCCTTTGGATACCTGGTGACAACATATGATTGTCATTGTACAAATAGAACAATATGATGTATCTTATCTTACATGCAAGATTTGTTTGTTTACCACTGTTATGATATTTGCATCTATTCCCTGTCTTATTCATTAAAGATTTTTGAAAAAGAAAAAAAATCAAAGAAACAAAAAAATGGTGGAACAGGACCTATGATTATATGTAAAGCAAGGAAGGTCTGTGACCAGGAATACTTAATATGATGGTCCAAAAAAAACTTATAACATATATATTATTATGAACAATTTATATATGGGTATATCTCGTACATCTTCCTCAGTGAATACAGAAGCAAAGAATTCATTTAGTCTCTCTGCTATGGCTTTTGTCATCCCTCAGTGCCCTTTTTACCCCTTGATCCTACTTCGCAGGCTTTTTACTTCAAATGTACCTGAAAAAGTTTTTATGAGTTTTTGGTTCCACAGCAAGCTTCTTTTCAAATTCTGTCTTTGCCTTCCTTAGTAGTGCTTTACATCTGATTTGCCAGTGCTTATGCTGTTTCCTATTTTCTTCATTTGGCATTGCTTGAAAGATGTTCTTTTAGCTATTATAGCCTCGCTCACCTCACCTTTTAACCATGTTGATAGTTGTTTAGCCTTCCTTCCACCTTTTCTAATGTGTGGAATACATCTGTTCTGGGCTTCCAAAATGGTATTTTTAAACAACAATCATGCCTGAGCTAAACTCTTAACCCTTGCAGTTGCTCCTTTCAGTTTTTTCCTAATCATTTTCCTCATTTTATCATAGTCACCTTTTTGAAAGTTAAATGCTGTCGCAGTAGATTTCTTTAGTGTACTCCCTGCAGATATTAAGTCAAATTTGATAATAGGATTTTTTTTGTGTGTGTGTGTGGGAGAGAAGGTTAATTGCCAACCATAATGTCAGCTAGAGCTCACTAAAACTTAAGTGGACCACCCCCAGTTTAAGGAATCTGCAAATAGCTGCCTATAGCTTCTCTTTGAAACTTGCGCATTTGCTGAGGTGAGAGGCAAGCACGTTTTTGGGTTCTTAAAAAAAAAAAAAAAAAAAAGCCAATACATTTTGCAAAAGGAGAGTTGTATGAATATAGAGCGCTATTGAAAAGAGAACAATTGCTTACAGTGTGCCAGGGTAAAGAAGCTAGTGTGTACAGTAAATATAGTAATTCTTCAAAAAGGAAGTGCTACTTAAAAAGGGGTTTCAAAACCACAGAAACTTGACGTGAAGAAGTCCATCAATCAACACTTACAGACAAATTTCCAATGGATTTTTTTTCCATGGATTAGTGAAGGCTATCATTACTCAGAATTGCCTTTTGATTAAGAAACATGTTTCTACAGTTCTTTCTCAGGGTTCGCAGAATCTGATTTCATGTGAATGAGTTGTAAAATCAGTAGCAAGAGATTGTAATAAATATGGTTTTAAAACATTCTAGATTGGTTCATTGTTATATTTAATTGTAGGAACAATTGCAGAAAAGCCTGTGTTCCAAAGTATACAGCAATGATGGAGGCTGGTTGTAGGATCTTGTAGAGCAGTGGTTCCCAACCTGGGATCTGCGAGACCATCTCAGGGGTCTTCCAGAAGGGATGCCAGAAAGTTTAGCTAGGGAAAAAATGATCAGATTGCTGCTACCTGTGATTAATTGATCTGCTGCCACAGGCCAGAAGTGTGAGAATGCAGACTATTGTGACCCCCAAACACTTCACCCTCATCGCTGCAGACCAGGAGAAGGAGGGACAAAGCAGGGCTATTCAAACCCATTAGAAGCTTCAAATTGCACTGCCACGTGTTTATCAGATGTGTGGAAGAACATCAACCCTGCTGCTGCACTTCATGAGGATGTGGAGAAGAGTGGCTGCATGCAGCTGTCAGAACTTTTGCAGCCTCTGCTGCACACCGAGGAAAGCTGGGTTATCACATTTCCCACCACTGCCACGTGCTCTGCCACTGGCCTGACAGAGAGAGAGGAGAGCTGCAAGAATGGCGGAAAGGAGGAAATGGGACTGGAGTCTGACAGTATGGGGAGAAGGAATGAAGGGAGACAGGAATCTGATTGACCCAGTTAAGGGGCTTGAGAGTGGATGGCAGTCTTTCATGAGAGAGGACCCTCGGGAATCCATGCTGGACAGAGGTAGAGGAAAAGGGAGAGAGAAGGGACAACCGTGTTCCAAGAGGGAAGAAGGGAACGATGACCACCAGGGGTCAAGGAGAAGAGAGGACGAGACAACAGCCAGGTGTGCATATGACATTAAACATAAAAGTTAGTTAGACGTGATGATCTCATTAGCCAAGAAGATTTTAAGGAGAGGAAGTTTCAAAACGGTTTGTGTGTTTACCCTCTTGAAAAGGCCAGTTGCTGCTTCCTGCCTCTGAGGGTAAAAGTAGTTACGCTGTGAAGAGCAGACAGATTTTTGCCAGGAGGGAAAAAGGGAGCAGGGCGAGGCAAAGTACATGCAGGGAGTAAATTTTGAAATCCCACATGTGTACTTCCACGCATGTACTTTGCACCTGCTTCAAAAGTACTGACTTTCCCCCGTGGCCTTAGTTTTCAAAAAGAAACTCTACAGATAGTTACCTTTTGAAAAATACATTTGCAAGCCTGCAGCTATTGGTGCTGATTTTCTGCCAGGCCATACCAAGTTGCCAAACTGGAACCTTTTGGAACTTGTTACCTTTTCCCCATTGCAGTGGGATTGGAAAATGGAATGGCCTCAACCTTCAATTATGAGGGCAATTTTTAAATAGCTTTGAAAATTGCTGTCCCTACCTATTTAGTTTAGATCAAAGTTGTATACATTCGGAATGATTATGGAGTGCAGCTCATTATTTCTTTTGCTATGGCATGCAAAAATTAAAGAGAAGTGTGTGTGGGGGGGGGGTATGTGAAACATTTTGAAACTGAAAAGGGGTCCGTATTCCTTGAAAGATTGGGAGCCCCTGTTGAAGAGTAGTAGAAACTGATGAGGAAGTGTAGCATTCCCTTGTAAAGCATAAACTAGCTGTGGGCCCTCAAAGTGTAAATAGAATGGAAGCTAGCTGCAGGCCCTTGGAAAGTGTGACACGGAAGGGAAACTAGCCGCAGTTAGCTATAGCTCCTTGGAAGACATAAACATTCAGGGAAGCTGGATATGGTCACTTGGAAAGCAATAATAGGAGTTGCTTATACTTTTTAGATTAGCCTAAGGAAGGGGTGAGCAACGCAGCCTGGAATACCATAAACAGGTCTCATTTTCTGTGAATATCCACAGTGACTATGTTTAAGATATATTTGCATGCACTGCCTTCATTGTATGCAGATATGCATATTCATTATGGATATCCTGCAGAGCAAACCTGTTTTGTTGCTCTAGGCCCGGAGTTGCCTACCCCTGGCCCAAGAAAATTTTTCAGCCTACAATGCAACTAAAATAACATGCATAGGGCTGCTATGCAGTGTGGAAAGGCATTCTTTGGGTGGGGATTAAGATAGGATATGGAATTATGTGCATAATTTTGCAATTTTAAAAGTATGTATGTAACTTTTCTCAGAAAAACTATCTGCTCACATAAATAGGTATAAATGTGTGTGGCTAGATTTCTGGGAAAAGTACGTGTGTATACTTTCCCTTTGAAATTAGTGTGAAGTCTGTGGTATAAAGTCCCACATATTTTACACCAATGTGGGCAACTCAGAGTTGTGTTTTCTACTCTCTCAAACTAGCACCCCCACAGACTACAATGCTGCATTTTAAAAAGCATGCACTGGGCTTTCATGGAATGCCTGTGGGTCTTAGCAAAGGTTCAGGCATGATGCCAATTCCAATCTGTGGTACATTCAGTCGGCCCCAAGTGCTGGAGACTGGGAATCGCTGAAAACAAAATTGGAGAAGTCCATCTGTACATATACATATATACAATTTGACTGTTTCATTATTTTAATTAGGAAGGATGGATTATTTTTTATTTTTTTTATTTAAACATTTTTATATAGTAAAATACATTTGGAAATTTTTTGGGGATAGGGGAGTGAGCAAAGTAGCAATAAATAGTACACCCTGTACTCTGTGAGGAGACCCCCAGGGATAAGAGGATTTTCTGGGGTGTTTATTATATGGTCTCCAGGACATCCTTATTTTAATAATAATATAGTGCAACTCCTTTTCCATTCTCTCTGAGAAACACAGGCACAGCAGAGAGCTGAAGTGTCATCTAACACCCCATGAAGCTCCCCCATCCCCAACAGGCCCCTAGGCTTTTTACAAATCACATAATCAGTTTGCTTCTTGCTTTATGACATCATTAGCCAAAGACCAGCCCATTGTTTGATGTCATGAAGAGTAGGTCACACAGGGTTGGCAACTCACAGAAATATTCATCATCATCATTTATATAGCACATACCAGATGTATGCAGTGCTGTACGAACACACAGAAGGGACAGTCTCTACTTCTTGGAGCTTACAATCTATTCAAGGCAGACTAACAAGACACATGCAAAAAAAGAGAGGTTTTGAGTTAAAATCAGTGTGCCAGGGTAACACACATTTACCATTGCCATTTTGTACATAGATGGATTTACTATCCCGAGTTCAACAGCAAGGGGAAATGTGGAAAAGAGGATTTGTATTCAGACAACAACAAAAGGACTGAACTTCACAATCTGGGTAAACATATAGCATGGGGGTAGCTGCTTATTATGGCTGTTACTACCCTAAACCAGTTAAGCCTAATACATCACTTTGAAAGCATATACAGCGTTGCTCTCTGCTTCAATGGTAGGGGGAAATGAGGAAAAAAGGATTTACATTCAGACAACATCCAACAAAGCATCGATCTGTGCAGTCTTGGCAAACAAGCATCGGGGTAACTTGCTGAATGCGGCGATTACTTCCCTTAACTATAAGCCTTATGCTCACCTTTGATGCAACTCCAACATTGCTCTCTGCATCAATGAAAGGGGATGGCAGGAAATTTGAATCTAACAGTTACCAACAAGGTTGATGAAACAGATAAGTATGGGGAAATAAGTAAGTGTGGAAGCTTGCTGGGCAGACTGGATGGGCCGATTGTTCTTTTTCTGCCATCATTTTCTGTGTTTCTATGAGCTTTTTCCCCTTACACTGAGATGCAGTCCCAAGTAGTGTAGACTTGCAGAGCCTGAGCACATGGGACTGGAGAGACAAACTGTCACTGGGGATGTTTTTAATGACATGAAATTATTTTTAAGGACATTCTGGGTTTTTTTTATGCTGTCAGTAAACTTGCTGACAATTGGCAACTTTGAGGCCACACAACTTGAGCTTCATTAACCATTTTGATTTAGCCATGATCAAGAAGCTAAAACTGATTTAACTGACGGACTAAGTCAATGGGGCTAGCAAGATACTAACTGAGGCATAAAGAGTGATTTCAGGCACGTACATTTGTTGTTTTTAGTTATAGTTTGTTGTAGTTTTGTATTTGTTTTTATTGCATAATACTTTGGTCTCAAAAGTGTTTAATAATAAATCCAATTCTCTGTGATCTTTTGTGCCACTTTTAATAATGAGTTGTCTTGTACTTGAAGTTTAATTTCCTGTTGATTAAAAAAAATTCTTACAGCTGTTTTTACTGCAATCTAGTACTAACACTAGCTCTGAACACTGAAAAGTATTTAACATTTGTTTTATTTGATATATATTCAGTTTTTATAAGTTATTTGATACGTAAGTATTATATTTGAATTGTTTTGTGTACAGACTTGATGCATTATGGGAAGGGCAGTCTATCGAATGATTAAATTAAACTGAAACAAAGACTAAGAAAGCAAATTGATTCTGAAAAGAAAAGTATTTCTTCACATTTAACTGTAGCACATATATTCATTGTGCTGTAGTGATCAATAAGCTGTAAGGCTCCCCTCAGCAACAAAACACACTTTGTTTTCACAATCTGTTTGCTTTGGAAGCCAGTTCATCAGGTTTTCTGAGAAACCGGGCTGTGATACTTTAATCATAATCGCTCTAACTGTTTATAGAAAAGTTCATAATCTTATAAGCCAGTTTTTCAAAAGGCTTGGGTTGACATTTTAAAACTGTATTTGCACTGGATTTGATTGGTAGCACATTGCACTGTCCCAAAGCAGGAATAAACGATAGATTCCTCCTTCCCTGGTTTTCTGATGTAGTAGTGATGCCAACTCTCACAGTTTCTGCATTGACATTTTCATCACTCAATAAAGCAGTTTTTGGCATTAGTAGCTATACTGGCTAGGGTGCCATATTAAGGAAAAGCTGTAATAATCCGTCCATTCGCCAAGAGTTCCTGAGCTTTTGGTGTTTAAAGCTTTGGAGAATAACTATCCTTGCTATAGAAATCACAGCAACAGTACAGCAGTAAGGTTTGCATTTAATGGGGCATCGTCTTTCAATATTTTTAGTGG
This sequence comes from Rhinatrema bivittatum, assembly GCF_901001135.1. Lineage (NCBI taxonomy): Eukaryota > Metazoa > Chordata > Amphibia > Gymnophiona > Rhinatrematidae > Rhinatrema > Rhinatrema bivittatum. The sequence continues at coordinate 34,556,251 of NC_042629.1, forward strand.
ATAACTAAATGGTTCTGACCGGTGGGGACACACATTTTTATTTATTTTTGCAGTTTAAGTACAATTTGACTACTGTACTATAATATATAATGTAAGCCTCAAAAAAGCTGCATATTTATGTTGAATCCTGTTGGTAACTAAGGGCAATCTGCCATAAGGAATTGCCTGTGGGAATCTGCAGCTTTTTAATGATTTGCTTTGTAAACTTATTTCTGTGCTGGATAATTTCCCCTTTGGGCCAGATGATTTTCAGCTGGATAAGGCAGTAGTTTCTCAAAGCTGACTTGGTTAGGTAGTGGAGCTGCGGGAACAGACATTTTTTGTGGCCTCACTCTTGCAAAGGGATCTTTGTACATTGGAAAAAGGCCTTTGTTGACCCAGTTAAAGATCAGGATTGGTAAAATGGTGATGGTGTTACAGGTATCTGTTGTAAAATTGACATCATTAAAGAATTTTAGACCTTATAAGTGATGAAAATTCTAACAAGAGGAGATGATTTGTACATTGCAGTCTCTGCTAGCTGCATTGTACAAATCAACCATTTTTCATCACTTATAAGGACTAAAATTCTTTAATGATGTCAATTTTACAACAGATACCTGTAACACACCCCCCCCCCCCCCAACCCCAACCCACCTCCTGAAAACTCACCCCAAATCAAAGTGCCCCCTTACCATGGTCCAGATATAGAGTATCAGACTGAGCCTTTTAAAGAGTCTTTCTCTCTATCTCTCTCCTTTCTCCTGCATCTAACAAGGAGCTGTAGCAAAGTGGCATGCGTAAGATATGTGCAGACATGCATGAAGAGTATACGTAGGTTATAAAATAGTGTGTATTTTGGTGCACAGCAAGATATGCACGTTTATGGGCACACGTGCGGCCCTTTTAAAATCTACCCTAAAAGATTTTGTCCCCCCTTGAATTTGATGTGAGACCTGTTTGGGTGTTCCTCCTGACGCAGTGCCTGTGCAAAACACAGCTGTGTCGAGGTACTGCACTCTTTATTACCATTTGATTGAGGACTGTACTATTGCCTCCTTATTCTAAATAAATGGGCTACTTATGAAAATTGAACAGCCTGCAAGTGTTTGCCACACATTCTTTTTCTGTTTGGATTTCCGCTGCATGTGTGTGCGTTACACTCCACCTTTCCTTTGAGCATTTTAAGGCAACCATGTTCCACACCACACATTGCTTACACCCAAGGTGCAACAGCAAAGAGGTGAATATTGAAGCAATATACTCAGTAGCTCAAAATGACCTGGTTCAGCAGAATGGGCAAATCAAGGATAAGCTTCAGTTTGCTTATCTTTAGTGCTGCACCACAGCTGGAATCATCTGACATTGATTTTTGTAAGCACATTGTACCAGTAGCCTGAAGTTTAATTTTCCTGGCGTCAGGGAGTCAATCTACAAAGACCACAGCCTGTTAAAAGAGTTAGTGGGAATAGCTCACAATTTGGTGGTTCTGAAGCCCTTTGCTCCAGAGGAGTAAACCATCCAGTCTCAGAGGTCTCACTTTTCTTATTTCCTTTTCATGACCGGCAGAAACTTTAGGATCTAGGCTTTAGCTGCAGCTTTTTCAGCTGCCAGAGAAACCGGAGAGGGCTGTGAATCGAGAGAAACTGGGTACCAACCTTAGTGATGCTAACTTTGGTTGATGATGAATAGATTGGTGCAGTCAAAGCAAGCTTAACAGAAAGCTATACAGTATAATATTTCAAAAGTATATACAACCAGCAACTAAAAATTATGGGGGTAATTTTCAAATAGCCCGCATAGCAGCAAAATCCACAGGTATTTATACTGTGGACCTTGTAGTTTCCGTTTTAAAAATGTCTACATGGTCCAAGGTTATAAAAGTATCTGCAGACTTTGCACCTCCAGTTGTTGTCTGGAAAATAATGCACATAGATTTGAAAATGAAATCTCTGCATTCTTTTCCTAACCTTCCTGCTCCCTTCTCCAGGAACACTTTCCTTCATTTGGGTTATAAATGCAGCCCGCATATACTTTTAGTCACACTGAGAAGGGAAATTTTCAGCCAAGCCAATTTACCCAGGTAAATATCTTAGAAAATTGCCCTGAGTCAGGTTTTTTATACACTTCTGCACTTGTGGGAGCTGCCATGTTTCGAACAGTTTAACAAATCATTTCACATGAAGTGGAATGGGATGTGGTTGATTCATGTATTGTGAGGTGTGGTTATTTGTGATGTAATAGCCACTGTTCTTACTTAATTCAGTAAGTGTAGATCATTGATTGCATTCTTGCTAACACAGCTGCTCCTAGGTCTTCTTTCAAGGGTCAGGGGTTCTTCAGTGAACTCATGGTAAGAAGACCCTTATGTTCTTGGTATCTAACTTCTAAAGCTTTTTATTTGCCCCAGGAACAGGATCTTATCTTTCACCTTGTGAGAGCTGTTCCTGAAAAGCTGGGGTACGGAAGTTCAGTCCATAAGGGCTGAAAACCAACCCAGATATCCCAATGAATGTTCATGAGACACATTATTTTCTGTCGATAGACCAAGCTGAATTAGCCATGACATGTGGGTGATGTTATCCAGCGGCATCAAATGGACTCCTCTCTCTTAAACTAGTAGAGCTTTTGCTCTACTGAGCATGTGTGAGAATTCCTGTGCAATTCGTAAGCCCCCTCAGTCTTTTTTCTTCTGAGCATAGCACAGACGTGTACCTTCCTCTCTCTCACTTTTTCCTGTGAAACTTAGAAACTGATAATTTTTGTTGGCTCATTGCCTCAGCAGTGCTTTTAGAAAACAAAACAGAGACGAGGAGAGCTTATTTTTCCTCAGCATGTCCAGCAAAAGGAAAGCCACTGTCAGCAGTTTCAAGAACTGCATCTGTGGCAAGGTAATGTCTGTTTCTGACAGACATGAGCTCTACTACCGATGCCTGGGTTCTAATAATCACCAGGCCAACTGCTATAACTATTCATAGCTGTCCGTGCTTACTTAATGCATTAGGGCCTATAAAAGGGAAAAACTGCATAAGTCTTTCAGAAGCCACAGTCGGGATTTCCTCCCACCAATTCTATATGGTCCAATTTGTTTACAACTGTATATGGAAGTCCAAACCTTTTCTTCAACCCACTGATAACAGAAACACATATCCTCAGCCATTTCTAGATGCTGAAGAATGCATATGCCGCCATCTTTGTTTGTCTATGAATTATAATCCGTTTATAATATTTATTTGTTGCTAATTCCGCTCTACCTTTCTTCCTGGCTACTTTAGCCCCCAAGTTCAATGCTCTTGTTTTATGTAACTTTGCTTGCTTCAGCCTTCTTGTTTGGTTACACTTGTTTACCCCCTATATTCCATGTAAACCGGCCTGATGTGAATTCTATTCGTGAAGTCCGGTATAGAAATAAATATTAAATAAATAAATAAATAAATAAATGTATGTGAAAACAATTTCACATATCTTCACAGATTCTATTGGAGCACACCACATGGTCTGGTTGAGAGCCTATGTGATGATGTCCACAACAAGCTGTCAGATATACCTTATCTGGGAGAGCACCTCTTCAGAGAAAAGCTCAGAGAGACACTTTCTCAAATAAAACTACATAGTGATTCTCAGGACCAGAATAGCAGTCTTCTGCAAGGCACTCCTTCTATACTTTTAAAAGGGCATATTTTAATAGATGCCTCTTCTGGCAATTCAATGCTACTGGCTTACATGCTTGATAATGAGGATGCCATCAAAAACAATGCAACATGTCCAGCCCAAACCTGGGCCAAATTTTTGATCCAGTTACAAACCCAGCAGTTGCCCTTTCTAATTGGGGGAGAATTCAGACTTTTCTGACAGAGTAGCGCAAGATAACAAAATTTACTGGATTCTCAAGTTCATAGAATCTAGATAACATTTGCATTTCTTGCAGCTACCTTTAATTCTTCATCCTTCAGTGTTCAGTCAGGATCCGTCTTACCTAACGCAGCTTCACCGAGAGGTGGCGGCACTTCTCCAACAATGGGCAATAGAACCAACACATCATGGGTACGGGTTCTCCTCCCACTACTTCCTCATTCCCAACAAATCTGGGGAACTGAGTCCTGCAGAAGGGCGCACCCTGCAGTCTACGCTCCTCAGTAGGTTCTGGATCGCTTATTCGGTAAATGCTGCTAATTTAGCCCTGCATATTGATGGAAAAAGCAAGTTTGCGTTAGGGGCAAAATATATATGGGGGAGGGGGAGCATCCCTGCAATATTTAGCCGCTCACCAAAAAGAAATCATGGTTGTCACGTTACCAAATTGTTGATCACAAGAGAAATGTTTGACCCAAAATCACTTTGTAAAACAGGGCCTTCTTGTACAATGGCGGTCCATCTTGGCTGGGGCCACCATTGCATTAAAGTGCCTGAGGCCCTAAAATCTCCCCCTGCAAGTGACACATTCTCCACTAGGAGTCTTTTGAGAGCCCCCACCCCTCGCAGCCAGTAGAAGGGGTTTAGGCACCCCCAAAAAATTAAAACACAATGAAACCACGCAGTGACACCCCACCCCATTCCCAAACTCCTCCACTTTGTCTTTAAACCAACCCCCTGCCCCCAGCAACTCCCCCTCCCTTCTAATAACACCCCACCCTTGCATCCCCCACCATTTCCCCCATTGCCTTCTAGTCAACATAAGAAAAACTCCCTGGTCTTCAAAGACAGTAGCAGATATGTGCTACAATTAGCATGCATGATATCTGATGCAAAGTAGACTTTAACAGTCTCATTATGCTTTCTTCCACATGCTATTTAGCATATGCTCGCTCAGTATTAAAACATAACATCTGCCTTGACCAGATTTTAACTTTTTTTCCATGCACGCAATATAAAGAGCTCAGCTATCAGTTTACCCATAGGCCCTTCCCACACATCTTTAGAAAAGAAACACACCAACACACGCTTTTTTTTTTTTTTTATAACTTCCTATACAAATGCACATTTCCACAACAAAAATGTTTTTCCAAACAAAAGGTCAACACACATGATTACTGTCTATAATGAAAGGTCATGTCACCAGTTTCTATAGAATGGCATGATTATACTGCTCATTGCTGTCATGGATATGGGTCATTAGTCTAGGGAACTGTAAGCATTCTGAATCTTGAGTCAGAACAGAGTTTGGGGGTTTTTAGGTCAACCAGTCTTTTTTTTTTTTTTTAATGACAGAGCTCTTTTCGCGAGCTTCCTGCACTGTGTCCTTCCTGCCATTGCAGCTCCTCTTCCATTGCAGTTGCAGTCTCGGGCAGGGCTGCAGCTGCAAGCCCCACCCTCACTCAGTATCTTTTAGATTGCACACTCAGGGCATCAATGACGCAAATGTTGACCCTGTTCATATAGGGTTTTATGTTTGTTCTGGGTTTACCATGGCTTACCTATGTTGTATGGTTACCCACCTAGAATTGGCGACACACTACATGGTGCTTGTAGTGGCTGCCAGATTTTACATTGGTTCCCTAGGGAAGAAATAAATGAACTGCTCTCCTTGATGTTGGGCTGACAGATGCACCTTCTGTTGCTCGTCCTTACACTCCAGGTTAGATGTCTTGTGAAAGTATGGTTGGGTATCCTAGGGGTGAATGTCACAGCCTCCAGGGTGATGCCATTGCATCTGGGTTCCCATTCCTCTGCATATGATATTTCCTTTTCTTTCTCTGTTCTATACCTTTTTGGCAAATATCAGTAGTGTGTGCTTTTGGTTGGGTTTTTCCCGTCCTGAAAGATTCTTCTTGTTTTCCCTCCCCTTCTCTTGGGGGCCAGTTGCTCTTCCACTTCTGCCCTTAGCACTGACAAGCAGCTCTCAATGTCAGGCATACTTTTGTACAGTTTTGCTCCAAGGGGGTAGAGCCATGAGGAAAAGAGGACTGTGCATGTAGAGTTTAGCATTTCTGCTATTTTGGGTACTGTCTACATGCTGTTTAGCACTCTCAATGTATGTAGGAGGTAGACTATACTTTTCTCGTTTCTTCTCATGCAAACTGCATGTGTGTGTGGTATATATACTATACTTTAGTGCATCCGACCTCAAGTGGTGGTTTTAGCATGCATACTAACATATTATAATGCTTATTAAATTTTTTTGAGCATGGACATTTAACATATAGGCCCCAATGTTTAAAGTATGTAAAGCAATTTGTATGTAATATTTCAAAATTACTTTACATTCTCTACACATTGGAGCCTATGAGCTAAATGTCATGCTAAAAACATTTTTGTATGCACTTACTAATGTTAGTGTGCATGCTAAAACACCACTTAGTGCATCACACATTAAAGTATAGCATATATACTGCACACGCAGTCAGCATGAATGCTAATAAAAAGATATAGGGTCTATACCCTATATACATCAGAGTGCTAAGGATAGATTTTCAAACATACATATGCATGTCGATGTGCACGCGGTTCCCGGCATGTGCACATGGATGTGCCGATTTTATAAGATGCGCGTGCCAGCACATGCATGTTATAAAATCGATGGCCACGCACACGTGTGCCAGATTTTACAATCCGTGTATGCAAGGGGGGGGCGTCGACTTTTGCGATTTCCACACGGTGACACAATCGGGCCTTTCCCAGTTTCCTCCCAGTCCGCTCCAATTAAGGAGTGGACTGGGAGGGAACTTCCCTACCTATCGTTTTTTTTTTGTTTTACAACTTACTTCAGGGCTAGCTGCCAGCGCACGAGTCATGGGACAGCGTACAGTGGCGCTGTCCCAGCCTGCCCCGCTCTTCCCCTCCCAGATTCCCTCCTCCCTTGCTCTTTCGAAGAGGCCCAGCGCTTCTGCGTATACCGGGCTTTAGGCGCTTAGCTGGGCCCCTTGAAAGTTGCATGGCGCCACACGCGCAAGGTCCAGCCACACACACAAACCGTGGGATTCACACACACAGTCCTTTTAAAATCCGGCCTTAAAACGATATTTTGGGGGATATATAAGACCTGGATTAAACAAATTTCTTGCCAGTTAGTACAGTAGTATTGGAGAAGAATAATTATATTTAATTTGATTCAAATCTGCATACATTTTCTGTTTTTCAGGATATGGTGGTAGAATTGTGCTCCAGTCCTTGTGTGGTACTGGAGATTCAGGAAGGCAATGCTCCGAAACGTTTCAGGGAGTTTTGTGGACCTGCGGATCCTGTAAGTAACCAGTTTTCTAAATGTAAATATTCTGTCTCTCAAATCTGAATCCTAGTGTACTTTAAAACAGCTATTTAGGAGGCTGATGCAATAAGGGCCGTTTTACTCGCAGGTGTGTGCACATTTTTTGTGTGCATATATTACGCCAAATGTAGCAAGGCGTTTTGTGCACAAAAAGTATGCCTGTAAACTGTGCCTTCTGCTTAGTGCCCTTGCAGGGAAAATCCCAGGCAGGTGAGGGCATTAAACCTTTACTCCCCCTCAATGTACAGGGTGTGCTGGCTTAACTCAGGTTTCCTAAGCCCATCTCTATGATTTTTTTCCTTTATTTAATGTTTTTCTTTTTTGAGCCAAAAAAATGCCTTTGACAAGATGACAGTCTTCCAAAACAGGAAAAGTCCCCTTTAAATTATGCATACAGTGTCAGCATAAAATGGGTGTTCAACACTTACATGGTTTGTCTTGGGTGTCTAGGTACACACCACAGTGCCTCAAACTGCACGCCCATGCAGAAACATTTTTTACAGGTGGTTGGATACAGGTAGCATGAAAACTCATATGAGCTATCGTCAATTTTGGTGAGGGGGGAAATTCCTCCTTAGGCAGGCCTATACAAGATAATTAAAAAAAAAAAAAAAAAAAAAAGAGAACCCATGACCATTTCAGGGGAGGGAAATACTGATTCAGCAAAATGATGCAACCACCGCACTTGGGACGAAGAAAGCACCATTCTGATATTTTGGCACTAAAACATTCCTCAGAGCCGAATACCTTGGCGCAGATCATCATTCTACAGTGCTGAGACGAGGGAAAAAAGGTAAAAGCAAAAAATTGATGTATCAATACAGGGAAAAGTACAGTTTCATCACAGATCCTTCCCCTTCCAAGTTTTAGTGCCGGAGCTGAATATTCATCCAGGAGATTTGTAACCTCAATGCCCTCTGCTTGCCTGAAGCCTTTTAGTACTTTTATATTTCTATATTCCACTTTTTGGCACTTTAAATTGCAGGAGGGTCCTTGCGAGATTAAGAAGATTGGGCTTCCAAATGGCAGATGAAATTTAATGTGTACAAGTGCAAAGTTTGCATATAGGGAAAAATAACCCTTGCTGTAGTTAGGTTCCAGCTTAGGAGTTACCACCCAAGAAAGAGATCTAGGCATCATAATGGATAATACACTGAAATCATGTGCTGTGCGATCAAAAAAGCAAAACAGAATGTTAGGAATTATTAAGAAGGGCAATAACAAATAAAACGATGGACATCATAATGCCTCTTTATCGCTCCAAGGTGAGACCGTAACTTGAATACTGTGTGCAATTCTAGTCACCACATCTCAAAAAAGATATAGTTGCACTGGAGAAAGTGCAGAGAAGAGCGACCAAAAGAAGTGGCATGGAACAACTGCCCTATAAGGAAAGGCTAAAGAAATTAGAGCTGTTCAGTTGGAAGGGGATATGATAGAGGTTTACAAAATCAGAGGAGTTGAACAAGTTAATGTAAATCGGTTATTTACTCTCAGATAATAGAAGGACCAGGGGCAATCCATGAAGTTAGCAAGTAGCTCATTTAAAACAAATCGAAGAAAATTATTTTTCACTCAATGCATAGTTAAGCTCTGGAATTCATTACCAGAGGATGTGGTTACAGCAGTTAGTGTAACTGGGTTTAAAAAGGTTTGGATAAGTTTCTAGAGGAAAAAATCTATAAACTGCTATTAATTAATAAGCAGTAGTAGCTTGAGATTAATTTGTTTGGGTACTGGCCAGGTACGTGTGACTTGGATTGGCCACTGTTGGAAACAGGATACTAGGCTTGATGGATCCTTGGTCTGACCCACTATGGTATGGCATATTTGATAGTGCTGGAAATTTTACTCCTGGTCAGAGGCAGAGTAAAGTTTCCAGCGCTTGCATTAGTCTATGGGCAGAAGCTGAAATTTTGACACCAGGACTTGTAATCAGGATTTATGTGCTGAAAGCATTTTTTTGCACATACCGTATTTTCCGGCGTATAAGATGACTTTTTAACCCCTGAAAATCTTCTCGAAAGTCGGGGGTCGTCTTATACGCCGGGTATAGTCTTATAGGGCAGCTCTTCTCACCTGTGTGTCGCGTGCTCCCGGTCTCTCCCGCTGCTCTTCCTTCCCTGCTGCCGTTGCCGCTGGGCTATCAGCACGTTCAAGCCCAGCGGGAACGGCAGCGGTACAAAAAAAAAAAAGCTGTGGCATCCGCGGCTGGCCTTTTCTTCTTCTCTGCCTGCATTCCTCCCCCCCCCCCCCCCCCGGACCCGGAACAGGAAGTGATGCACGGGAAGAAGAAAGGCCGTGCCGCGTAATAAAGTAGCAGCGGCCGCTGCAGCATCGGCCCCCGAGCAATTGAAGCAGCCGGTAATCGAGAAAGGAGACAGCAGCAGGAGCCTCCCGCGGCCGATGGGATTCTTCTTTCTTGGCCTGCGGGGGCTGGAGGCTGCTGCAGCTACTATTTGTGCTTGGGGGGCGGGGGGAGGGGAGAGGAAGTGAGTGAGAGAGAGAGAAGCAGCCAGCCAGCCAGCCTGTGTGTAAGTGAGAGAATGTATTTGATTGAGAGCATGTCTGTGATTGAGAGAAACTGGTCAGAGAGCTCATGTGTGTGTATATGTGAGAGACAATGAAAGTGACTGCTCAGAGAGATGACTGATGTGTATGTCAGTGTGAGAGAGAGAGAGAGAAAAGCATGGAAGTGAGAAATCTGGGTATGTGAGGAAGCCTGATTATGTGAGAGAGCTTGGGAGTGGGAGGGCTGTGTGTGTGGTGCGTGCATGAGAGAGAGACTGGTTGATAAGGTGACGGTGGTGTGTGAGAGAAAGAGACTGGTGTGTGTGAATGTGAGAGAAAGAATGTGATTCAGGGAATGAGAAGCCTGTGCACGTGGAGAGTGAGCATGGAAATGAGAGAGAGACTGGTGTGTGTGTGTGAGACAGAGAAAGTGATTATGAGAGTGAGAAGCCTGTATATGTACGGTAAGCAGAACACGGGAGTGGGAAGCCTGTGTGTGTGTATGGCATGAGAGAAACTGTTCAGGAAGGTGACTGGTGTATGTGTGTCAAAGACTGTTTGGGAAATGATTGGTGTGTGAGAGACAGAAACTGGTCATGGGGGCATGACTGGTATGGTGTGTGTGTGTGAGAGACATGGGCCCTAAGGAAGAGGACCATGAGTATAGAGCTTAGCCACTACTGCTGCTTCTGGTGTGTGCTACGGCCTGCATGGAAGAGGAGTAGGAGAGCTGCTGGAGGGGGTAAGGAAAGGTGGCTTTTTAAGTTTATTTTTCTTGATTGACTGCCATTTTAATTATTTAATATTATGTGATGTGTCTGCTTTTTTGAAATATTTTATTGGTGTTTGGAGAATGTTTAATAGTTTTTATGAGTTTTTAATTGTTGGATGTTATTCTGTTCCTAGCTGTTTTGAAACATTTATTCTGCTTATTAGTATAGTTTTACAATTATTTCTGTGTGGGGATCTATAGCTGCTTGCTAGTTCTGTTTTCCTAATAAGAGGTGTATGACGGACCGACAAGCGCCTGCGGGGAGGGACCCCTTAACATGGCGCTTGCCGGCAGGACAACCCCCTCCCCTCCTTTCTCCTTTTCCCGCCCCGGGGTCGGCTTACCGTTGGCGATCCCGGGGCGGAACGTCCGGGCGGTGGGGGGAGGGGCGCCCCGGCAGGACGGGCGCTTCGCCAGGGCCGGGGCGTCGGGGCGCGATGACGTCACCGCGCAGGCGGGCGGCAACGCGACAATCTCGGCCAGAGGTCTCGTGAGACCTCGGGCCTCAAATACGGAGTGAGTGCCGGGCCAGGCCTTTTTCGGTTGGCCAGTGCTCGAGTTTTGGAGAGGCCTGCACGCGAGCCTCAGAGCGGAGGCTTCGGACCGGGCGGAACCGCGAGGAGTGACCGGAGCGTCGGGGCGGCGCGGCAGCGGACGCACGGAGGGGCTTGCAGACTGGCGCGAATTTAAAATAAAAAAAAAAAAAAAGAGCTACAAACATCGCGGCTATCTGGGAGCCCCGAAGCACAGAGCCTTGCGGCCACGTGGTAGGACGGCGAAGGGGGGCAGCGAGAGGATCTTCGGGGGTCAGGGTCCCCAGCACATGCCGATCACACGTTCAGCAGGGGGCGGGGAGCAATTTTAAAGGTCCCCACACCCACGAGACCGGAACGGGAGACCCTGTGGCCCGAGTTACACACGCGGCGGTCGCTAGTTAAAAGCCTGCAGTTAAAGGCCCAGACGGGAGAAAAGGTCTGCCCCTGCTTTGCATGACTCGGGATCCTAGAGGCTGTCGGCGGGCAGCGCAGAGGACCTCTAGAGGATCTCCACGGAGCGCGGATGGGGCTTTGCAGGATTGTTCAGGACCCCCTTTCTCAGCTACATCGACTAGTCGGCAGGCAGCGCAGAGGACCTCCAGAGGATCTCCACGGAGTGTGGAAGGGGCTGTAGCGGGCCCGGCAGCTGGGGAACCACCGCAGCTGAACTGTGAGTAAGACACTTTGTTAATTTTGATCGTGGTCTGGGACTGGGAGTTGTTAGACTTTTGAGCCAAGAGAGACTTTTACCCCGCGGCATCACGAAAATGGCCGGTAAAGGCAAAAACGCAGGCCCTTCACCGAGGCAGACAAGGGGGCGGAGCCAACATCCAAAGGCGGCCGAGCCACGGCCAGGGGCACCAGAGAGACCCGATCGCGCGGTCAAGGGTGGCTAAGGTCACGGAAAATGCCCCAGGACGGACAGCGCTAAGGCTCGAGGAAGGGGACAAACTCAAGCCGGCAAAGGAAACAAGAAACAGACCGGAAAAAATGCGAAGAGACCGACACCGGCGGCGGAAGGCGACACGGCGACTGGGGAGGCTGGAGGCTTGACCGGGACGCAGCCAGAGGCCGGCCGATACAGTGCGCCACCGTGGGGCTGGCCCTCGTGGCCTCCGATGGGGCCGTCTGGAGCGGAGGCGTCATCATCAGCACAGCGGACACAAGAGGGTGGCCCCTTCGGCTACAACGCATGGCAAGCGCAGATGTACCCGCCATAGTGGCAGGTCCCACCGCCATGGTACACAGCACCAGCAAGCAGCGCGGGCGAGCACACATCGGTCGGAGGAACGTGATGGGAGACGGCGAAAGACACAGCGGAGAGGAGTAACACAGGCGCCACTCCAGTGCAGGAGGCACCTTGGGGCGAGACCAGTAACGCCATCGGGCAGACATTGGCGGCACCACGCGAAGCAGAGGCAGCACGGGAGGGGTGCGACGAGGAGATCGGAAGCCGGGAAGGAAGGACGGCATCGGCCGGAGACACAAAAGGCAAGAGGGCTAAAAGAAAGAGACACGACAGTGACTCCTCGGGGGGATCCTCAGGGGAGGAGTCGGAGGAGAGCGAGGCGTCAGTTGGCTCTGCGGCCTCCGCAGCACAAGACACGGGGGCCACCAACGCGGCCGCAGCAGCTCTGCCGAACCTAGCTGAGTTGTGGGAGAGCGTGCCAAAGGCACTACGGAGCAAAATCCGAAAACGTGAATACATTGATATATTCACAATATTAGAGGGAAGAAAAGGGGCAGCGGAAAAAAGGAAAGGAAAGAAGAAGGAGGAACAGAAAGGGGTGGAGGTGAAGGTAGCTAGGAACATTACTAATTGGACAAGGGCATTCCTGAGAATGGTTAGTGTAATAGGGAGGGAGGACCCTTCGCAATACGCCCCCATGCTGAGTTATGCTGACTCTATTTTGGAGGCATACAAGGAGTATCAAGGGTGGTGTTGGCTGAATTACGATGAGAAGTTCAGGGATAGGATGGAGGATAACAAGAACCTGTCTTGGGCAGCTCAAGACGTGGGATTGTGGCTACGTCAGATGACTAGCAAGGTCATGGAGTCAGGAGCGGCGTGCAAACTTTCGAGGCCATCCGGCGGACAGGCTGGTACAGGTAGTTCTCAGTGGGGGGACAACGGTAACAGCAAGGTATGCTGGCGTTTTAACAAAGCAGGATGCACCTTCCAGGATTGTCGGTTCAAGCACATATGCGCAGTATGTGCGGCACCACACCCGGCAGCGAGATGCCCAAAGAAGGGGCAGGGGTTTTCAGCCGGGAGTAATAGTAAAGGGAAGCAGTAAAGCAGGGTGCAAGGCACCGTCCCCAGTGCGGCTATCCGCCATGGGGGCGTGGTTGGATAAATACCCAAAGCAAAGTGAGGCCAAACAGTTACGGGACGGTTTTGAATATGGTTTTAGGATTCCCTTCCAGGGTAGGATCACGGGCACGGGTTACACTAATTCAGCTTCAGCAGTTAGACAAGCAGACATAGTGCAGAAAAAGGTAGAGAGGGAGATTGAGTTGGGCATGATGGCGGGACCCTTTGCGGACCCGCCATTCGATAACATGATGTTGTCACCTCTGGCAGTGGTACCAAAAAAGGAACGGGGCGAGTTCAGGCCCATACAGAACCTATCTTACCCGCCGGGGCGTTCTGTGAATGATGGTTTGCTGGAGGAGGCGTGTACAGTGCAATATGCCTCATTTGACCAGGCTGTAGCATTAGTGAGGCGCTGCGGGGAAGGCGCGTTGATGGCGAAAGCAGATATTAAATCGGCATTCAGATTGCTCCCGGTGCACCCCGACAACTTTCCCATTCTAGGTTTTCACTTTCAGGGGTCATACTACTTCGACAAATGCATGCCGATGGGGTGCTCTGTTTCTTGTGCATACTTTGAAATGTTTAGTACGTTCTTGCATTGGGTGTTACAGCAGAGGGCGGGGAATGTGAATGTGGCGCATTACCTCGACGATTTCTTATTTGTGGGGCCAGCTCATGCGGACACTTGTGCTAAAACTTTGTCGGCATTCCAAGACATGGCCCAAGAATTCGGGGTTCCGTTGGCCGGGGAGAAAACGGAGGGCCCAGTGACCACTTTATCGTTCTTGGGGATCGAGCTGGACACGCAGGCCATGACATCGCGGCTGCCACTAGAAAAGTTGCACAAGTTACGGACCATGCTCAGGCGGGCATTGACATGCAGAAAACTAACGTTGGGGGCCATTCAGTCCATAATAGGAAGTTTAAATTTTGCCTGCCGGGTGATTCCAATGGGGGAGGGCATTCCTGAGGCGTTTGGCGGACGTGACCAGGGGGGTAAAAATCCCGCGCCATCGCATCAGGATCACACGGCCAATAAAGAAGGATATGGTAATGTGGTTGGAATTCCTGGATAACTTTAATGGGATTTCAATGTGGCAGGACGAGGCAGTGTCGAATCAGGATCTGGACATACACGCAGACGCATCGGGAGGATGGGGTTTTGGGGCTTACTGCCAGGGCGCATGGTGCGCAGCACCGTGGCCGCCCGAATGGATACAGAGTGGGTTGGTGAGGAACATCACATTCCTGGAGCTTTTCCCGATATTAGTGGCTATTACGGTCTGGGCGCATAAATTGCGCAACAAAAAGATAGTATTTTGGTCAGACAATTTGGCAGTCGTAACAGTCATTAACAGGCAAGCGGCATGCTGCTTCAAAGTGGCGGAACTGCTAAGGGAGGTGGTATTGCAGGGTCTGCGACTTAACACAACAATACGAGCCAAGCACGTGCCAGGCGTTCAAAATCAGGTGGCGGACGCGCTATCCCGAGCTAAGTGGGATCTCTTTCATCAACAGGTGCCAGAGTCAGACGTCGAAGGAGCCCCCATATCGAACCGGCTATGGCTGATTGGAATGTAACAGAATGGGGGCTGCTGAAGGCATCCGTTGCTCCAGCGACATGGAAGGCCTACTGCAAAGGGTTTACCAGAGTGTACAGGCTTTTTTAAGGGAGCAGGGATGGCAAGGGGGTAGGATAGAGGGTAGGTACATAGAGCAATTCGTGGCCTGGGCAAAGGAGGACGGTTTATCCAGGGGAGCGACAGTAAACCAGCTGACGGGTTTCGCTTTCTTCACGAAGGCGCAAGGCTTGGGAGATCCCCTGGATAACTTCATGGTCAAGAAGTTGCTGGCGGGCTGGGCCAGGACAGTAGCCTGGAAGGGAGATAGGAGGCGGCCAATAACTCACGAGATATTGGTGCGTTTATGGTACGCAGCCACGCAGGTTTGTTCTGACGGGTTTGAGGTTGTATTGTTCAGGGCCGCCTTTTGCATGGCATTCTTCGCGGCCGTAAGAGTCAGCGAATTGGTGGCGGCATCCAAAAAGGACGTAGGAAACGACGGCATATTATTTCACAATGTAGTCGTGGAGGAACAGGCAATCAGGCTAAGGGTACACAAGTCAAAAACCGATCAGAGGGCAAAGGGGGTAGAGATAAGGTTGGCCCAGGTGACATCACAAGTGACATGCCCAGTGAGGAACGTGTTAAATTTCCTGCAGATCAGACCAAAAGGGGGCTTCCATTTATTAATTCACGAGGACGGGGTACCACTAACTAAATTTCAATTTGCGGCAGTGCTACGAAAGGGATTGGCCTCCATTGGGCTAAACCCGGGAGAGTATGGTACTCATTCGTTCAGGATTGGGGCGGGGGTGACGAGCGCAGCCCCAGGCGGGTTTACCTATGGAGGTCATACAAAAGATTGGCAGGTGGCAATCGGCGGTGGCCAAGAGATACGTAAGGCCGGGGGCTGTGCAATTGGGTCACTAATCATGCAATTCATCTTACCCGCAGGTCAGTGCCTACGAAGAAAGATAGTGTGGGTAATGGGACACTCCTTCGTACATTGGGCGGCCAAGAGGGCCCGGGAGAGAACATACGGAGCGCACTGGGGCTGGCACCGAGGGGAATCTCCCTGACATGGATGGGAATCCGTGGAATGAGATGGGAACAACTGATCCCGGAGATACAGAACAGCCTGCGTACCCGCCAGAAGCCAGACGCCATAGTCATACATCTAGGGGGCAACGACCTGGGGGGGAAGACAGCTAAGCAGCTCATAAGACAGCATAAAAAGGGATCTGGAGGAGATCCAGGAATTGACACGGGGCACAATCATAATATGGTCCGAAATCATACCCAGGCTGAAATGGCAGGGTGACAGATTATGGGCCAGAGGGCGGAAGAAAGTGAACAGGCAGAATGAGGTATGGGCTCAGACAATGGCTATAGTTACCATACGGCACGAGTGGGCCGACGAGCCATGCTTGGGCCTGTATAGGCAGGACCTGATTCACTTATCAGACGTGGGGTACGACATATTTAATAACGCAATACAGGAAGCGCTGGAGCGCGCGCTGACCAAGTTGGGGCCGCAGTAGAGGTGTTGGGGGGTTTGGGACAAGTGTACCACTATCCCGGCCTGATGGCGGGGGTACCCGAGTCAGGGGGCCAGGAGGGGCCTGGAGGACACGGTGGACAAACCGGGGTCCTAGAGGAAGGAGAAGTGCGTAGAGGTGGGCGTGAGCTGCCCGGGGGATGGCCCCTCGGCTTGGACATGGCGGGGTGCCGGGAAGATCGTGTGGCGGACTGGCTAAAATGGCGGACGCCAGTACGAAGCCCGGTTTAGTTATATTTGATTGACGCACTAATACTCGGGTACCAAAAAGTTTGGTTTATGTTAATAATTAATAAAAGCTGCGGCCTGTTTTCACCAATAATGGTATATGTGTGATTATTGCGTGGTTATCCGATAAGAGGAAGGGGGGAGGACACGGGAGTGCAAGCTGCCAATGTTATTGGTTTTTAGGGCCTGATTTAATATTTGTAGTGTTGCCTTTTCATAGATAGGGTTGCTCCTGTTTGAGTGTAAAATTTATTTTTTTTCTTAAAAATATGTATAAAAAAGGGGGGGTCGTCTTATATGCCCGGTCGTCTTATACGCCGGAAAATACGGGTATATCATTTTCAGGTGAATTTTCAAAGGAGTTGTGCATATAAATGTAACATACTATCATAGCAATTTTCATTAAGTGCACTTAATGTGGGTAAAACTTATGGGCCTATATTGTAGCAATTTTCAAAAGCCCACTTGCATGGGTAAAGTGCATTTACACATGTAAAACCCAGAATTTTATGTGCACCAAAGATAAGTTTTCTACGCATAAATTGCATATGAGAGACTCCTTTGCTCCCCTGAGTTTAAAAAGTGCATTGAGCCTGTGCTGAACACACATTTTAACTCAGGTTTGTGTGTATATTTTCCAGTTTCTGCACTATTTAAACTTCTGAGGCATTACACCATTAGTTTACTGCAGTGGGAGTTTAAAAAAAAATGTAACCTGTGCATTAAGAAACTATGCACTGAATTTCACTCAGTTCTAACCCACACATTATTTCATCAGCTCCTAAATTAGGTATCTTTAAAGACCAAATGGTCCATCCAGTCTGCCCTGCAAGCTTCTTATAGTAGTAATGCCCCTCTGTGCAGGTTACATCCATGTTTCTGTTAAGGGCAGTAAATGCCGCTTTGTGCAGGTTACCCCCAAACATTATGTTAGTAATATTAAAAATCAAAACCAAGCAACTGTCAACCCATAATAAAATTATTGCTAGCAACATTTGTACAGAATGAGACTTCCTACTAATTCAGGCAGTGCTGCTTGAACGTGCTTTGCTTTTGGACTTGGCCGTAGAAGCAGTCCTGCGCTTTGTCCCCTAGTCAGGGTCCAATGTCGGTTGTTGTCTGAATCCAGTGCCCCTTTCCCCCCCCCCCAACGAAGCAAAGAGTGATGCTGCAGTTTGCATCAAATCATGTATGATAATCGGTTAGGGCTATAATCCCCGTGCCTTCTGTTAGAAGTAGCAACTGGCACTCCATGCTGGCTAAAGCCATGCACCCTTTTCTTCATTTCCAACTCTAACCTGTAGGGATCCACAGTGTTTATCCCATGTGTTTTTAATTAATTTACTGCTTTTGTCTTCACCACCTCTTCTGGAAGGGCATTCCGGGCATCCCCCACACTATCCATGAAGAAATATTTCCTGATGTTGGTTCTAAGTCGTGCCCTTCAAGTTTTGTTTCGTGACTCCTAGTTCTACTGTTTCTTTTCTTCTGGAAAAGATTCGAGGAGCATGAATTTAGGTATCTGAAGATCTGTATCATATCTCCCCTGCACCTCCCCTCTTCCAGGGTGTACATATTCAGATCCTTCAGCTCTCCTCATAAGTCTTCTGGTACATTTTGGTTGCCCTTCACTGGACCACCTCCATCCTGTCTTTGCCCCTTTTGAGATACGGTCTCCAGAACTGAACACAATGCTCCAGGTGAGGCCTCACCAAGGACCTGTACAAGGGCATTATCCCCGCCTTTTTTTTTCTTACTAGTTATTATTCTTTCTGTGTAGCCCAGCATTCTTCTGGCTTTGTCTATCAACTTGTCACATTGTTTCACCATCTTCAAATTGTTGGACACTATCAGCCCAAGATCCCTCTTCCAGTCCATGCAAATTAGTCTTTTACCCCCCCATCTCATACTGCTCTTTTGGATTACTGCATCCCAGATACATGACTCTGCACTTCTTGGCATTGAATCCTAGCTGCAGTACATATATTTTTAAGCAAGATTTTGTGCTTGCTTTATATTGAAGACTCTAGAAACTTTGCTTGCATTGTATATAAATGGATGTTCTGCTCTCTTTATTGGCTGGCATGGTGCACTTACATGCAAAAGCACTTGCGATATTTTATTGTTGAAACATGGGCAAGTTGGACAAGATCAAGGAACACTAGGCAACAAGAGTGAATCTGTCTCATCTGATCAAAACCAATATAATTAGGTCCCTTGTTTTACATTGAAACGTAGAATATGACAACAGATAAGGACTATTATACCCATCTGGTTTGCCCAGTTTCATTTCTGGGACAATGCAATAGACTTCAGTTGATTTCTATCTTTCCCCTCACTTTTTCATAAGCAGGGATCTTCTGTGCTTATCGCTGGTTATCTTGAATTCCATTACCATTTTGTCTCTATCTCCTGGGGAGGCTATGCCATGCATCCACTCCCTTTTCAATGAATAAATATTTTTTGATGTTGCTCCTGAGACTATCTCCTAGGAGCCTCATACTGTGACCTCTTGCCCTAGAGGTCAACCACTGGTCCATGAACAGTCACTGGTCCCCGGCAGCATTTCTAACACTCTGCGGAGTAATGGTGATTGCAGGCGGATGAGGCAGAAGCAAGACCTGCCCTGCAGCTGCATACGCTGCACTATATTCACCACCACAGCCAGTAGGCACTTGTAAGTCTCTTGGGGACAGGGAAATACCTACTGTACCTGAATGTAACTCACTTGAGCTACTGATGAAAAGGGGTGAGCTTAAAAGTATGTTTCTGAAATCAGGAGCACAATTTTCAAATACCATCTGTCAAAGTGCTGTCTGATAATTGCCCAGCCTTAACCCAGCTAAAATTATGTATGGGTTCAGCAATGCACATTATGGGGGTATGTGTAGGTTGGGAAGGAAAATATTGCATTTTTAAATCTGCATATATTATTTTCCAGGGATAATTTACTCACAGAGAGAGCAGATGCAAAAATCTGCGACAATCTAGCAGTTTTCAAAGTGAAAGCATGTGTGTACTTTTCTTTGAAAGTTGGTGCAAAGACTGCAGATATGTGTCCACAGACTTTGCAGCAATGTGTTGAGTTTGAAAATTCTCCCTATATTGTTTTAAAATGCCATTTAAAATTATTAATGACCAAGACTTTGATTTGCAAATGGGTTTGTCCAGATAATTTTTGAGGTAGCCAGATAATTCCTGAGGTTTGAATATCTAGCCCCTGTATCTGGATAACTTTTATCCAGCTCATTTATCCAGATACATTGAAGATGTTCTGGGGGCAGAGTAAACTTAGCTGGAATATTACTTACTTACTTTGATATTCAGAATTAGCCAAATTAAATTATTTGGCTAAGTCTGGACATGCCACAGAGTAAGATTAAAGTTATCTGGGAATGTGTCTCCCCACACCACCCAAGATAATTTTAACCATAACCAGCTATATTCCAAATGTAGCTGGATAAGTGCTGGCCCAAAATACATACATCATTGTGGACCTACTGGCCTGATTTTCCCCTGCTTCCTCTCCCTAAAAAAGAATAAATAATGTGGGCCATAGCACCCAATTCCCTCCCTCTCGCCAGTCCCCTCCAAAAGTTACAAAAAGGTTGTAGGCCTATTCTGCCCAAAGGCCTACTCATTCCCTCCCTCCCAGATTGGCAAAATACATTTAGAATGCAGGTCTTCTTCCTGAAGCCCCTCTCCCTCCCGCAAGCCTGATCTGGATTGTTCCAACCACCCCTACAGCTGCTGTGAGCTTGGTACAAGCATCCACCTCCTAGCATATCCATTGTTGCTGTCAGATATTCCATTCCTCTCTTCACCCCCTCTTCTCCTGCACTCCCTTTACTCACCTGAACTGTCCAGGATTGCCGCCTCTTGGGCTGGCAGGGCTTGAGCTCTCCACCAGTCAGCTGCTCCTGTGGTGCCACCTCCTTTCTTGGGCCCTAGGGGCCTTGACTCCTTGCCCTATCCTGCTCCAAAGCCGCTGCTGTCATGCTTCTTTTCCCTCGTATGTGCGGCCGGATGACATCTCCAGAACTCTGCAAGGTAGGCTTTTCCCTGGGAGGTTTTTCAGGTCAGAACCAAAAAATCCATTTTCTCCAGTGGGGGTATTTTGTGGATTTTTTTTGTTTTAACCAAGAATCAGAAGCCCTAATCTTGTGATTTGTAGCCCTCAGATATATATTGTAGATTTCTTAGGTCAGAATTGAATAATACACAAATTCATTAATTATAAGATTGTATGAGTTAGAACATCATTGTATCTATAAGGCAGCTGAAATATTTAAAGCATATGATTAGACATCCGGATTTCTGTAGCCTTTTTTGAGCTGGTCCCATGTTAGGTATTTTTATGTGTTTGTAACTTTTTATGTTTGTTTTTGCTTGTACATCGCCTAGTGTTTTATTTTAGGCGATTCATAAATCTGAATAAAGTTGAAGAAAGGTGAATGTTGCAGAGTGAGAGAAGAAATGTAATGTCATTTTGGGTATCGCACCATTCTATTAGTGACTCAATACTCACCACATGTTACATAATGGGGGAACTCAATAGAAAAGGCTATTATCCCAACGGTTAAAGTAATATAACAGTGACAATGCACGACATCGTATAGAATTTGTGATAAAAGACCTCATACAAGGCATACATTGAAAATGCTAATTAGCACATAGTATACCGTCAGTATAATCATGGGTCTTGTGATATGTCATTCCACTTTTTTAAAAATTTTTTATGCTCAAGTGAGTAAATAACATGGCCCATTTAGACCCATATTTCAATTTACAGAATTGCACTTAGCTTAGTGAAATGGAGAAACGCCAAGAACATGGTCGTGAGGTCCTATGCAATGCCAAGCCCGACACGGACCGCGTTGGGCTGGCATTGCATAGGACCTCACGACCATGTTCTTGGCGTTTCTCCATTTCACTAAGCTAAGTGCAACTCTGTAAATTGAAATATGGGTCTAAAATGGGCCAGTTATTTACTCACTTGAGCATAAAAAAATTTTTAAAAAGTGGAATGACATATCACAAGACCCATGATTATCTGACTGTATACTATGTGCTAATTAGCATTTTCCACTGTATGCCTTGTATGAGGTCTTTTATCACAAATTCTATACGATGTCGTGCATTGTCACTGTTATACTACTTTAACCGTTGGGATAATAGCCTTTTCTATTGAGATCTGCTGGTGTCGCTATTCCCTCCCCATATAAGAGTGCTACAGGAATTAAGTATTTCGTTGTTGACAATAATGGGGAATACATCAATAAATACAAAATATAACAAGAAATCATAAATACATAATAGAAAACATCAGCAAAGATACATATTAAATGCGCAAAATATCAGCATAAATATTTATTTGTTTTTATATACCGATGTTCGATCTGGCATATCACAACGGATTACAGTACAACAGTGTTCAATAAGAGTTAGGCTTCTTATTTTACATTGAAACTTCAAAAGGTAAAATGGAGTACAATGTATTAAAAATATTCAAAATCCCCTAACCCTTATTCAAATTTTATTTACATCCCAACTACATAAAATCACTAAAAAAAAAAAAAAAACCCTCGATACCAACCCTATACCCTCCCCACTTTCACTAGGGAGAAAAAAGGCTGAATAACTAAATATACTGAAAATCCCTTCTCTATCCAAACCCCGTTCTCACCTTAGCCCTAAAAATCAGCATTAATAATCCCAGCTCTTTAATTCCCATTATAAATCTGAGGAAAACAAGCCTCTAGTTGCTCCTAATGTGCACCTTTGCCTTTTAGGGATGGTCTGCAATGTTATCAGTGGGAAGGGGCAGGGTTAGGAATCACCGGTGTGAGTCTGGCCCTAGCACAGGTGTTAAGGAAGGTAAGGGCTTGCATTTGCAGAAAGAGGCATGGTGGAAAGCCTCTTCTCCTCAGGTCCCAGCAACGTGGTCCTTGGAACCCAAGGATAAAATACAGGTGGAACAAGAGACACAGCAGAGAAGAGATGTGAAAAACAGACCTGAAGGACTGAAAAAAAGGGTATAAGTGCATTTGTACTACACACAACAAAATTCCCAAAATATACCTAACCAAGTCTGCAATTAGGCATCTTAAGGCTTCTCAAATCACTTTGGTCTCATGGTTTATGGTGTCACATAATCCCTCAGTGCTAATGAAGTTAGGTATCATTTATTCTCCAAATAGTATATGAATCTGTGATTTACCTCTGAAAAGCTATAGTCTGGAGACTATTTACTGTTTAGTGCTGATGTCACAGCAAATTGTGACATCGTAGTGAACTGCCATGAGCATGACTGGTTTCCGTTCAGAATAGTGTATTCAGTTACTGTTCACTATACATTTCCATTAGCTTTCTAAATGACAGTTTCTTTTGCTACTCTTTGAAAATAAAGCTGCTAACCTTGGCAGCCATTGCTCCTAAATTAGAAAAGAGATAGGGCGATCCAAGTTAATGATCCAGAGTCAATTTGGCACCAAAGCCAGATCTCTGAGCCAAGTCTGGATTACGAGTACTTAAAAAAAAAAAATCTATGAATCAAATCTCAGAGAGAGAGAGAGATTCACATGTATTTCATGTGTTTTAATTTGTATACATACCTTGTATATATACCTTTGTGATTGTTTTGATCTTTACCACATGTAGTAATACAAATTCCTAGCCATTATAACTCGGTAAAGTGCAATACATGGAATCTTTTTAATATTACCCTGAGATTTGTTTTCAAAAAAATTTGATTTTTACTAGAGAGGATGAAAAAGTGTGGTTTATTATTTTGATCTTAAACCTTGCCCTTCACTCTGGGAATTTTTCTACAGATGGAAGTTGTTAAAGTTTATGATTCTAGATTATTTTGAAAAAAATTGGCAGTGTGCATGGTATGGTTGGGGTTTTACCATTTCTTCCTCAGTTTCAAAGAATCATCTTATCTTTATCCAATAAACCTTTCCTCTGGAAAAATCCCTGGATTAAGGACCATGAGTTATGATCAAAATCATACATCATCATTTTATGACCCATCTCCAGTTTACACCTGACCATCGTCAGACATACGTCCTTCAGATCATCATTCTCATTCTCCCATTATAGAAATATAGGTCAAGAAATAAGTTGTAGGTGATACCTTTTTATTGGTCTAGCTTAATACATCTGTGACTAGCTTTCAAGAGTTAAGCTTCCTGTATATTTATAAAAATAGATGGGTAAAATATATGCATTCATTGCATTGAAATACATGGTTTCAATGCATTGCATGTTTTTTTGCATTGGCCTGCATAAGCATATTTTATAATATGCTTGTATGTGATAAACGCTTATTATAAAATACTATGGCCACATACACACGACCTCAGGGTCCTGGCCCATCCAGACAGCAGAGTCTGTTCCCATACCACTGGCCAAGGACTAAGCCCCTCAGGACCCATCCCTTGTCAATGACAGTGATGATGATCCCTATGACCCCTTGAGGGGGAAGGCTCTGCAGATGTTTCGTAGGACAATGCATTGGATGGCATTCCCTCCAACCCTTCTCCTCCCAATGACAAAAGGAAGTCTCCACCAGAAGACCTCTCCTTTGCAAGCTTTCTCAGATTGTTGGTGGAAGCCATCCTGTTTGTTACAGACAGAGAAAGGTACCCAGCACAAGATGCTGGTTCAGAGAATGGGATAACGGAGAGACCCACGAATGGTCACTGGACCAAGGGGGTAGTGTTTTTCAGCGGGGTAGTAGGAATGCACCTTCAGACAGCTTTATGATCTAAAAGGCAAATTTATTGATAGCAATACATGACAATATAAAAGAAGAAACAAGGAAAGAGGAAGTCGTTGTTTCCTGGAGACGCAGGTCTGTGTCAACTGGGTAATCAGCTTGCTTCTCAGATGCGGAGCTCTTCGGCTGGAGTTTTTAAACTTTTTGCATTGTCCAATAGAAATACATTGATGCGCATCCTGGGTGTATTATCTTCTTCTATATCCAATTATGAACGTAGCTTTATAGTCCAATCAGGTACCGTCTCTGGGGTGTTGCCTTCTTCCGGTAATGAGCTTGCCAAAGCACATGGTTTGTGAAATATGTTGCCAGCAGAATCAGGAAATACATAGCTCAGGCCTAAGGCCTATATACAGTAGCCAATAGGATCTTCTGCCCTCTGGGATACCCTGGAGGTGGATCTATTCATGGCTCCTTGGAACAGGAAGGTTCCTGAGTTCTAATCCATGTACAGAACACATGGCAGGCTAGCCTCAAACGCTTTGCCCTCATTGGGGCCAGGGTCTCCTGTATGTGTATCCTCCGGATCCACTGATGGCAAAGTCTTTACTGAAGCTCAGGGATGACAAGGGGACTATGATCCTCATAGCCCACATTGGCCAAGGCAGGTCTGGTTTCCATTCCTTTGGGAGTTGTCCATCGATCAGACTGGGGACTTCCCCTGATCTCATCACCCAGGATCATGGCAGGTTGCAACATCCCATCCTTCAGGCCCTGTTGCTCACAGCTTGGATGTTGAGAGATTGATTTTACAATCCTTCCATCTCCCGGATGATATGTCTTGTGACCTCATGGCTTCTAGAAAGCTTTCCATCAGAAAGTCTTATGGACTGAAGTGGAGGAGGTTTTCCATGTGGTGTGATGAATTAGACCCTTTCTCCTGCGCTTCACAAAAACTACTTGAATACCTTCTATACCTCTATGAAGCTGGTCTTAAAACCAATTCTGTTAGAGTTCATCTGAGTGCAATTTGCGCATATCATCAAGGAGTAAAGGGTAAGACCATCTCTGTACAGCCAATAGTTGTATGTTTCATGAGTAGGCTGCTTCAATTGAAGCCTTCCCTAAGGCCTCCTGCTGTGTCCTGGGACTGGGCTGCTTCAATTGAAGCCTTCCCTAAGGCTCCTGCTGTGTCCTGGGACCTCAAACATGGTATTGGCTTAGCTGATAAAAGCTCCTTTTGAACCGCTGTGCTCCTATGATCTGAAGTACCTGACCTGGGAAGGCCTTGTTTTTGGTGGTGGTCACTTCAGCGCGCAGAATCAGCATGCTCCAGGATATAGTAACTTATCCACCATATACTAAGTTTTTTTCATGATAGCGTGGTTTTTGCTCATATACCCTAAGTTCCTGTCTAAGGTGGTATCAGACTTCCATCTTAACTAGTCCATTGTCCAACCAACATTCTTTCTCAGGCCCCATTCACACCATTGCACCCTGCACAGTTTAGACTGCAAAAAAGCCTCAGCCTTCTATTTGAAGCAGACAGAAGCTTCAAATGGGCTTTCCACACATTAAGAAAGGTGGAAAGAAGGCAAAACGATTACCGGCATGGTTAAAAGGGGAGGTGAAAGAAGCTATTTTAGCCAAAAGATCTTCATTCAAAAATTGGAAGAAGGATCCAACAGAAGAAAATAGGATAAAGCATAAACGTTGGCAAGTTAAATGTAAGACATTGATAAGACAGGCTAAGAGAGAATTTGAAAAGAAGTTGGCCGTAGAGGCAAAAAACTCACAGTAAAAACTTTTTTAAATATATCCGAAGCAGAAAGCCTGTGAGGGAGTCAGTTGGACCATTAGATGATCGAGGGGTTAAAGGGGCACTTAGAGAAGATAAGGCCATCATGGAAAGATTAAATGATTTCTTTGCTTCGGTGTTTACTGAAGAGGATGTTGGGGAGGTACCCGTAATGGAGAAGGTTTTCATGGGTAATGATTCAGATGGACTGAATCAAATCACGGTGAACCTGGAAGATGTGGTAGACCTGATTGACAAACTGAAGAGTAGTAAATCACCTGGACCGGATGGTGTATACCCCAGAGTTCTGAAGGACTAAAAATGAAATTTCAGACCTGTTAGTAAAAATTTGTAACCTATCATTAAAATCATCCATTGTACCTGAAGACTGCAGGATAGCAAATGTAACCCCCAATATTTAAAAAGGGCTCCAGGGGTGATCCGGGAAACTACAGACCAGTTAGCCTGACTTCAGTGCCAGGAAAAATAGTGGAAAGTGTTCTAAACATCAAATCACAGAACATATAGAAAGACATGGTTTAATGGAACAAGTCAGCATGGCTTTACCCAAGGCAAGTCTTGCCTCACAAATCTGCTTCAACTTTTTGAAGGAGTTAATAAACATGTGGATAAAGGTGAACCGGTAGATGTAGTATACTTGGATTTTCAGAAGGTGTTTGACAAAGTTCCTCATGAGAGGCTTCTAGGAAAAGTAAAAAGTCATGGGATAGGTGGTGATGTCCTTTCGTGGATTGCAAACTGGCTAAAAGACAGGAAACAGAGAGTAGAATTAAATGGACAATTTTCTCAGTGGAATGGAGTGGACAGTGGAGTGCCTCAGGGATCTATATTGGGACCCTTACTTTCAATATATTATAAATGATCTGGAAAGAAATACGACGAGTGAGATAATCAAATTTGCAGATGACACAAAATTGTTCAGTGTACTTAAATCACAAGCAGATTGTGATAAATTGCAGGAAGACCTTGTGAGGCTGGAAAATTGGGCATCCAAATGGCAGATGAAATTTAATGTGGATAAGTGCAAGGTGATGCATATAGGGAAAAATAACCCATGCTATAATTACACAATGTTGGGTTCCATATTAGGTGCTACAACCCAAGAAAGAGATCTAGGCGTCATAGTGGATAACACATTGAAATCGTCGGTTCAGTGTGCTGCGGCAGTCAAAAAAGCAGACAGAATGTTGGGAATTATTAGAAAGGGAATGGTGAATAAAACGGAAAATAACATAATGCCTCTGTATCGCTCCATGGTGAGACCGCACCTTGAATACTGTGTACAATTCTGGTCGCCACATCTCAAAAAAGATATAATTGCAATGGAGAAGGGTCAGAGAAGGGCTACCAAAATGATAAGGGGAATGGAACAGCTCCCCTATGAGGAAAGACTAAAGAGGTTAGGACTTTTCAGCTTGGAGAAGAGACGGCTGAGGGGGGATATGATAGAGATGTTTAAAATCATGAGAGGTCTAGAACGGGTAGATGTGAATCGGTTATTTACTCTTTCGGATAGTAGAAAGACTAGGGGGAACTCCATGAAGTTAGCATGGGGCACATTTAAAATTAATCGGAGAAAGTTCTTTTTTACTCAACGCACAATTAAACTCTGGAATTTGTTGCCAGAGGATGTGGTTAGTGCAGTCCATTACCTGCTATTAAGTTCACTTAGAGAATAGCCACTGCCATTAGCAATGGTAACATGGAATAGACTTAGTTTTTGGGTACTTGCCAGGTTCTTGTGGCCTGAATTGGCCATTGCTGGAAACAGGATGCTGGGCTTAATGGACCCTTGGTCTGACCCAGTATGGCATTTTCTTATGTTCTTAAGCCCATAGACAGTCCACCCAACTTTATTTCTTTTCATAGGAATAAGTTTGGTATCGCCATTGTCAAACAGACACTTTCTAATTGGCTAGCAGATTGCATCTCCTTCTCTTATGCCCAGCAGGATTGCATCTTGGGGGCCATCGTCAAGGCTCATTCTCTTCCAGCTTTGGCAGCGTCGGTGGCCCACTTGCAAGCAGTTCCCATGGAAGAAATCTGCAGAGTTGCAATGTGGAGTTGTCTCTACACATTCACATCACATTATTGTTTAGATAGGGATCGTCGACATAACAGCAGTTTGGGCCAATCTGTCCTTTGGAACTTGTTTGAGGTATAAAACCCAGCTCTGTTCCCGCCTAGTGCCCATTGTTTTTGTTCAGCCTGCTCCCCCCCCCCCCCCCCCCATTATCAACAAAACCAGTTGTTGTTTGCCTGTCTGCACATATTTTCATGTTTTGTTGGTCCCCTTTTGTGTTGGGGGGCAGCCTGTAGCTTGGGGTTCATTCATGTATGAGAACTGCCATCCTGCTTGTCCTCTGAGAAAGCAGAGTTGCTTACCTGTAACAGGTGTTCTCCGTGGACAGCAAGATGTTAGTCCTCACGAAACCTGCCCAACACTCCATCTAGTTGTGTTTTCACTACATGGGTTTATTTTTTTTATTTATTTTATTTATTTAGCATTTTTTTATATACCGAGGTATAGCAGAAGTTGCCTTCACTCCGGTTTATATTTACAACAACCTGTTACATTTAAAGCATTAAACAGAAACTGGTATGGAACAATAACTTAATACCAATCAAGATATATAATATAATTAGGTATATATCTGTGCTCAAATCATGTAAGGGGACAGCTGCTACAAAGAAAATATCGAGAAGGTTTCTGGGAGTCAGAAAGTTAGTCGTTGGAGGGAGATTGCATGCCCAAGGAGGGACACGCAATGGGAGTGGTCTGTAGATTTATCCTTTGCAGTCTTTGAGTGTGCTGTCTTTGAGAGTTTGGCTGAGTAGCCAGGTTTTAAGATCTTTTTTAAAAGATTTAATGTTTTCTTGAGAGGTCAGGTGATGAGGTAACGAGTTCTATAATTTCGGGCCAATGATGGAGATGGCTCTGTTTCTTGTGGAGGACATTTTGGCATGTGGAAGTGATGGAACATCTAGATGAAGTTTACTTGTTGACCTTGTCGTACGAAGTGACCTATGTAAATGTATGATGTTGTCCAGGGCTGTGTAGTCTACTTTATGAATTGTTTTGTGTAGAATTGTAAGAACTTTGAACTCTATTCTTTTCTCTACCGGTAGCCACTGTAAATTGTTGAGTACGGGGGTTATGTGGTCAGATTTTCTTTTACCAGTCAGGACTCTGGCAGCGGCATTCTGAAGTAACTGCAATGGTTTTTTGGGTTTTTTTAAATTTTATTTTTCTAATTTAACATTACAGCAAGACATCATCTTACTAGAAGAAAATGGATATGCAAGTTCAGTACATAACAAGAAAAAAAAAGAGAGAAGAAAATAATTTCACATTCATCTGATTACAGAACAATTGCATTTCCCCTTAAAGAAACTTTGACCTGAGGGCAGAAAAATAACTGGAGACTAATAAAGCAGAAACATCCTTAACGTCGGGCTTAACGTG
Source organism: Rhinatrema bivittatum (assembly GCF_901001135.1). NCBI lineage: Eukaryota > Metazoa > Chordata > Amphibia > Gymnophiona > Rhinatrematidae > Rhinatrema > Rhinatrema bivittatum. Next base: position 34,585,926 of record NC_042629.1, read on the forward strand.
TCACAGGAGCTTATTACTACATGATCCACTCTAGTGCTAATTATTAGAGGGAGTTATAACTACCCTCCTAGCATTAAGGAAAGATTTTAATTGTTCCGGATAGAAGAAAATAAAGCATTCTGTTGAAGACTTAATTACGCACTTACAGGGATATTTTAACACAAATGAAAACCCCAAAGAGACTACTTGGGCTCTTAGCACTAAAAATTCTCATCTCTTCTCCTGTGTTACTGGGGCAAAATCTGGATATATACGAATCTGTGTACCCCTAAAGGGCGCTACCATATTCTTAAAGTATCTTTTCATAGTTTCACTAACGTCCCTCTCACTAATAAATGATACCATTAACGTAGCACATTCATAAAATTCAGAAGTTGAGTCTTCTAAAAATTGTGTAAGGTTCCCTTTAGCAGCAATATTTTGAGAAATTTCTAGGTTTTTAGCAGAAACTGGTAAATAAAAAAGCTTATTAACTGAAGGAATTTCTCCCTCCTGAAATTTCAAAACCTCCGAGAAATATTTTCTCAATGAAACATAGGGAAGTTCTCCCACAATCTTAGGGAAATTTATAAATCTTAAGTTCAAGTGTCTCGAGTGGTTTTCCAAATGTTCCAGCCTGCGTGATACAGCGCTGAACTCTTTCACCATCTTGGCCTTATATTCCTGATTCCTCACCAACTCTGCTTCCACCGTCTCCATTCGCGGCTTTAATTCTATCTGTACATCATGTGAGTCTATCTTCTGAGCAAAAATATCCATTTTATCATTAATTTCACTCACAACATTCCCTAATGTAGTCACTAGGTCCCATATAGCATCCAGCGTGATTGTCTCTGGCTTTAACGGCATTTGGAAGCGGGGACACTGGATAAACTCACCCACTTTCAGCACAGGTGAAATTCCAGCCAGCAAGTTCCTCCCAGCTCCAGCAACTGATCTCTCCGAAGCTTCCTCCTCTTTCTCCCGGGTAGGTGTTGACTTGGGGGGGAGGGGGGGACCGAAGCCAGATCCTCTGTCCCTGGTGTTTCCTGCTCTTCAGAGCTCTGTATCAGAGTCACAGTTGCTCCATCTCTCTGGCATCCTTTCGTCGGGTCTGCCTGAGTCACTTCGGAGCTTAGTGACTCAACTGCCTGAGAGAGGTCAGGGAGAGCTGCTATCACGGGCTTACGAGGATCCGGGGGGCTGAGCATGATTTCCCCCAGCGAGACAAGCGCTCCATCGCTTGTTCCAGTAGCGGGGGTTTCACCTCCCGTTTCAAGCTCCTTCACAGGTGTGTAAGATGTTATAAGCCTCTGAGTCGTCAGCTCTGGGTCTGAAGGAGAGACATGGAGCTTCCCCTTCCTTTTTGCAGGCATTGTTGCTAAAAATCTTATTGCAGAAACTGGAGCTCAGCGTTCACACAGCTTGTTCACGCCTCCATCTTGCCCCCAACTACAATGGTTTTAAGGTCGTTTTAGGTAGACCAATCAAGAGAGAGTTGCAATAGTCCAGACTGGAAAAGATGAGGGCTTGTAAGACGGTTCTGAAATCATGGAGGTGAAGCAGCGGTTTTAGGTGTTTATTTGGAGTTTATGGAAGCCCTCTTTTGTTCTTGTTGTAATGTGTTTTTTGTAGTTTAGTTCATTGTCTAACCATATGCCTAGGTCTTTTACGTTGTCTTTAAGTTGAATGCGAATGTTGTCAATTTGGAAGGGTTGTATGGTTATTGATCCTGATTGTAGCGATTTTTAGCTTGGTAGGAAGCTCGCCTTCCTCGAGTGATTTGTTAATGATTGCTGCGACTGTCGGGGCTATGGGATGAGCGATTTCCTTTAGTACTCGGGTGGGTATGGTGTCCAAGTCATGACGCGCTGGGTTTATTTTTCTCAGCATTTTTTCTGTTTCCATATTGGAAATAGGTTCGAAATCAAGCCATGGAGATATGTTGTTTGTTGATATTTGATTTTGAATGATTGATGGGGTGTTGAAGGCATCAGTTATTTTGGAGATTTTGTTCTTAAAGATAGCTAAATCTTGGCTTAAATTTTTGGTTACGGTTGCATTGGGGTTGATGTTATCGGCGATGAGGTTGTTTACTATGTTGAACAGAGATTTGGATTTGTTGGTTGAGCTTTTATTTTTTTACAGTAGTAGTCACGTTTCGTGTTCTGGATTGATTTTTTGTAGGCGGCTAGTTGTGTGCGGTATCTCTGTTGTGATACGGGCTGTTTGCTTTTTAGCCATTCTTTTTCGATTTTCCTGAGGGCCGTTTTCATGTTTTTTAGAGTGGTATTGAACCAAGGATTTTGTTGTTCTCTTTTGTTCTTTAGTCATTTGACTTTCTCTGGGTTAATGTTGTTTGCGGTTTCTTCAGTGATTTGAGACCAGGATTGGATAGCGTTGTTTATGTTTGAGAGATCGAGATTTGCTAGTTGGTATCCCAGCTCTTGTAGGAGAAGATCAGTTTGAAATGGTGGTCGGTATTTGAAGAATTTTTGTGTTTCATTATTTTTGGTTGAGTTGTTGTAATTCATTTGAGTCTTGCATAGTAAGAGATGGTGATCAGACCAGGGGACTGGATTGTATGAAATGGATGTATCTGAGAAAAAACTATTGGTGAAAATCAGGTCCAGTGTGTGTCCTGCTTTATGTGTGGTGTTGTTCACTTGTAGGATGAAATTTAAGCTTGATAGCATGTCTAGTAGGGTTTTGCAGTTTAGTGATCTGGGGTTGGCGTCTGTATGGAGGTTGAAGTCGCCAAGAATGATAGTTGGTTTTTTTCATGTTGATGTTGTAATAAGGAATTCAAGGAGCGGAGAGATGTTACTATCTAGAAGTTTTGGTGGGCAATATACTAGGCAAATTTGCAGATTTTGAGAGTCGAAGAGAGCAATTTCATATTGTTTTGGGAGGTTATGTGGGATCATTTTCATTGAAAGATGTTTTTTTATAAGAAGGAGTAGACCACCTCCTCTTTGGTAATTGCGAGGGATTGAAAAAGTATCATAGTCACTGTTATCAAGTTGGTTCAGAAGTACTTGATCGGTATTTTTGAACCAGGATTCTGTTATGGCAATGAAATCAGGGTTTTTTTCTTGTAATATGTCTGATATTAACATGTATTTTTTGGTTAAAGATTGAGCATTGATGAGGAGGAAGGTGAGACAAAGTATGTTTTTGTTATTTTTCATTAGTGAGATGTTTATTAGGTGTCTGTGTCTGTTTTGAAGATGAGGGTTAGTTGGTGTCTCCATTTTTGGAGTGTTTGTGCTGGGGGTTGAATGAGGTCCGGAGCTGGAGGTTGATTGAGGCTGAATGAGGTCTGGGTGATGAGAGCTGGAGGCTAAATGAGGTCCGGGTGATGAGCTGGAGGTTGATTGAGGCTGAATGTGGTCCGGGTGATGAGTGCTGGAGGTTGATTGAGGCTGAATGAGGTCCAGGTGATGAGTGCTGAGGGCTGATTGATGAGATCTGTATGAATGCGGGGCGTATAATTGTAAAGATCTCTGGGAATTGTATTAATGTTGTGATAGGAAAAAAGGTTGTATAGGTGCAGATATTCTTGTCCTGGGTCTGGGTCTTGGGTCTCACGAAGGGGCTCACTAAGGGGCAAGCCCCTTAGGTTGCGCCCCTTCGGACGCACGACACCCGGCGCGCGCTTACATTTAAAGATCTTCTCGCTGCCCTCTGATTGGCTGGGAGCTTTTTAGGGGGCGTGGTTCTCACCGCGATGTGATTCTTTTCTTTGTTTTTTTTATTTTTTGGTGTTCAGTTCTCTCCCGATCTTGTTTTTTTCTTCAGTTCTCCGGTTTGTTTTTGGGTTTTTTTTGGCTTCCTCTGCACGGCTCCCTTATATGTAAAGGGTGAGCGGGCTCTCGCCCCGGCTGGACCGTTCGAGCCCCGGCACAGGAGGTGGTGACAGAGGGTTGAAGTCTGGAGCGGGGCTCGTAGAGAGGGACGCCGTCGTTTCTTCTCCTTTATTATTTTATCTATATTATAAAACTGAAGGAGACCCCCGCGTTGGTGTGTGGTATAAATCATGCCTGAGCATGCTCAATGAAGCTCAAAGTTCTAGAAAATTTGACATACGTTTTCCGTGCCAGGCTCCATCCAATTTTGTCACCCATATGTCCCCGGAGAACACCTGTTACAGATAAGCAACTCTTCTTTATTTCAGAAGTACATGGAGTACTATTTTTTTTCCTTTACATTCTTGTTTGAAAGTAGATAGTTAGAGGATGGCCCTTTCATGGCAAGCACTATGTGCTTCCATTTGCAAGGTTCTCTGTCAATCCTCAAATTGGGTCTTCCGCAGCATTCACAGTCCCTAGGGAGGAGGGAGCTGTAGTCGTCAATAAAAGTGACACCCCCCACCCCCCCCACCCCCCGTTGGCCCATGATACAGGACCCTGGAAGGAGCTCAGTTCTCAATTGTTTGGCTCCGGGTTCAGGTCCCTTGCTGCAATGAACAGACTAGGAATGGTGAGTAGGCTGAGGGGGAAGAGCCGCAAGTAGTTGTGAATGAAGATTCATGGCTCTAGAATCCTGCTTTTAATTGAGCTGGAAGAAAAAGGAGGAACTACTAGGCCTAAAAACAACAATTATATAGCAGTGCTTTCTACTTGTGGCGTACTGTGCATCTAAGTCCTTTTTCTTATCTCATTTGTATTTTTATATAGCATCCTTCTCATGGTGCCTGAGACTTCAGTGTTTTAAGTACTGCGGAATTACATTAAACTTAAATTAAGGAGAAAACAAATAATATGAAAGACATGGGTTCTGTGATTCTGTTATAACTTGTAATATGGTTTGGAAGCCATTGCCTTATCCATTTCACATTAATATTGCATCAGTCCTGTTACTTGATTGATTTGTGTGCCACCCCTGTTGCCCGCAATTTTAAACTCAGAATTAAGTCAACAAGTAAGTTGCAGTTGATGGGGGCAGGAATCAAAGGGTACCCACAAGCCTGCAAGCTGATTTACAGAAGGAAACGCCCCGAGAAAATTCAAGCATCTGCAGGATTTCAGGTTCTTGGTACCTGCTTTTGAAGCTATCAAAATGAAATCCCCGTGTGCACTCTCCTTCTCCCCATCCTAACTTCATACCTTTTTTGTCACAGGTAAAAGTACCCACTGTGGGCGTAGCCACTGCACTTTTACCCACAGTGAGATTGGGGGGGGGGGGGGCATGATTATTAGACATCCCCTTTCTGCAGCTAAAATACTGTTTCACCCTTTGAAATGTCAGTCAAAATTATCCTCCCCATGTTTATTGTACCAGTAATAAGTTTCACCTGGCAACTCTCTTGTTTGTTGTTATTTCTAAATAGTTAAGGGTACTAGCACAGCAGCCGTATTCCTGTACTCGTTTTTAAACTTCGAAAGCAGCCTTTGGAAAATTAGCTGAGATCAGGAGGCTGCCTGGCATTGGCCATGCAAGAGAATCCTTCAAACTGAGCATCCAGGCAGAAAGGCACTGTGCACTGCAAATGGCTCTTGCTCAAGAGAAATCCAGATTGACCAAGATCTTAGGGAGGTGTAAAACTCCCTAATTCAAGAGAGAGCTCTTGTTGCAGGTTTTCACAATCTTTGCTGTTCTGAGGATGGGGGTGGTGGGCAGAGTTCTTTCAACCCCACTTCTAAGAATCTTCCTCTTCCTTCCCTTACTGTTATGCAGGATCTTGAATGGCAAAGCCTTTGTCCTTGAGGGAAGGAGATAACCAGCACAAAGTGCAGCATGTTTACTGACAACAAGATGTGCTTACAAGATACTTAAGTCAGTAAACACTCCAAAAGATCACAATGTTCTCTAACTGCAGCTATCAGTTCTTTGTAATGAAAGAGAAAAGAGTAGGAAACCAAGAGACTCAGCATGGAGAAAACAGATAGCTCTCCAGAATATTTTTTTCTACAGCTCTTAAGGAGGGTAATTTTCAAAGGACTTCAGCGGAGAAAACTGTACTTTACATGCAGAAATGACCTTTTACAAAATTGTCTGCCTGATATGCAGATAAACTTGCGTGTACAGGTCATATTTGCATGTAAGTTTACCCAGACTGAACAGAAGGGTTCCTGAGAATGGAGTTGGGAGAGCTTTGATCTTACACACATACTTCTGGATTTAAAAAATCCAAAGTTTTAACTTGGAAATTTTAATCAAAAATGTGTGCGGATCACTTAGCAAGTGTGCCTTGGGCGGGCAGATTTGTCAGGGTAATTTTCAAAGCAAACTTATGCACATAAAAATTGGTGTAACTAACGGATGTATTTGCTGACTTTTTTATGTGGACAACTTTTCCATAGACCAGGACTGTGGGCTGGGGTGGGGGAATGCATCAATTTTAGATTCTGCCAGTGAATTGCCTAAACAGTGTATCTATGTATCTGCAGAAGCACTGGGAGCTGAGGGCTGTGCTGTCCAATCGCAGCATGGGAAAGGAGGCAGGGATTCAGCACAGCTCTCCTCCCACAGGCTCCAACCTGCTTTTCTCTCCTCTAAGAGGCTGTGGGGAAAAAGGAGGATCTACCTGCAAAAGCGGACATTTAGTGTCCAGTCGGTACCTCTGACTGGACATTGTACAAAATTCCTGAAAATCTGGCTATCTGGTCCAAAACTGGACAGTTGGCAACCCTAACGGTACCTGGCTACTGCCAAAATGCCAACCCCAGTCTGCTTGCTTTCAGGATGGTATTTACCACACTTGCTACTCCCTTTGTTTTCCTACTAAAAGAACGGCCTAGGACCTGCCCAACCCATTCATGTCCCAGTTTTGCCAACTCCTCTGTCTCCAGACTTGTCTCTTGCATGATTTCCTTGCATAGGTTTGTGCTCTTTTTATAGGATTATGAATTTCTTCATATTGTGAAAGTTTTAATTGCTGCCATTTAATCCTCACGATGCATTCAGCTTCAACGACTTTAACCTTTATCACTGCAACTGCCAAACTGCCACACAGTGTAATAGCCTGTAATGATCATAAATTGTGTGGGGAAGCAGGAGATCAGTGGAAAAGTTACTTTATAAAACAGTATTGTAATAGAAAAGTGCTTTGGCAAAAATATAAGTGACATGGGCAATGTGTTAGAGACTATAGCATATGTGCATAAAAGAAAATAACAGTAAAAAACAAAATTGCTGCTAGCAACAGGCTTACCTACAGAACAGGAAAAAGAGAGAGATAAGATAGCAACAAACTAAATCATAGGTTTATTTCCCTTATCTCCTCCCCAAAAGATAAGTAGTACAACCCCAGTGTTGTCCCAGCAAGGGGTTGGTGTAAGGTTTAAGGAATTCTTCTCCAAGGTGTGAGGATGAAATTGTGCAGGAGAACTACATCTAGCTGTCTTTATCTGTTCCAGCGATTTGGGGCTGGGGACAGGACTTTATACTGACATGTGCTGCTCAGATTTCTTTGTCTGTCTAATAGTTATCCGTCTAAATGACTTACCCAAATATATTCAGTCTTTATCCATCTAAATTCTAGACAGCTAATAAGTTAGGAAGCTAGAATTTAGCCAGATAAGTTAAAGGCGGTTCAGGGGTATAACTGGGAGGAGCTGAGTTAGCCGGCTAAGTTAACCAGCTAACTCCAATATTCAGAGTTAGCCAGATGACTTAGTAGGCTAAGTCTGGTCAAATCATAGAGCTGTCCTAAAGTTAGCCATCTATAGTTAGCCGGCTATATTCAGATGTGCGCCTACACTATTGAGTATGCCTCCAAAGTTAGCTGGGTACATTTACTGGCTAACTTTGCTATCCAGACTGTGTCTGAATATAGACCTCTATATTTCCTGCTCTGTTTCACTTTTCGGTGGGGGCTATGCTGTCCCTAAATGTACATCTAGATGTCTTTCGAACCGCTCTCCCCAATCTTATTATACATAGATATATTGGGAAACACATCATCATCTCCCAGAACTTCCAGATCAACCTTGCAAAGAACTATTCAACATCCATAAACAATAAACAGAATAGTCCCGCTCTTTCCTATTCATAGGATAGTGATACCAGCTCACTGTCAGCCAATTCAGTACGGTGCGCATCTATTACCACTTATGCTGTAAGGGGTAATAGAGCCTTGAAAACGCGCAGCCAACCTCGCAAAAATTAATAGCGCTCATCACATGCAAATGCATGATGATGAGCCTTTTAGTTAGTCGCCCGGGATACTGAAAGTAAAATGTGCGGCAGTCTATCATATGATTAATAAAATCTTCATCTTCTGTCACAAATCCTCTGGTTTGTTGGCTTCAAAGAAAAGTATAGCCCTCAGGAAAAAGGAGGTAGTGATATCCCTCTACTGTTAAGATCTCACCTGAAGTACTGTGTTCAGTTCTGGAGGCCTGTGGCAATGTGTGTGGTCAGAATGGCCAGAAAATACACAGGCTAGGTTCTGGCTATATTTTATTGCACTTTATTAATACACAGCGAAAAGAAAGCAGCTCTGCACACCTTAGCAGCTTACAAAGAAGTAGTATAATACTTGCAATTTCTCGGTCTGGGCCTTATCTCTGTTCCTTCAATCCCTGGGGCCTGCTACTCCCTCCTGGGCCTGGCTAGATATACACCTTCCCAGCAGGCTCCACGCAGCACATGGTTCCCTGAGGCTTAAGGGGGACTGGGCCAGATCTCTGGTCTGGTCCCGTCCTTTAGGATATTTGGGGGTTTTCTTCTGTATACCACTTCACATATCTTCCCCCTCAGCTCAAACTTAATAGGTTGAGTGCTTGCCCTTACTAACAGGCTGATGCAATATCGGCACTTTAAACAGGCACCCATGATTGAATGTCCGCTCCCTTAAGATGCGCCAATCCACCTCTCCAGGGCGTCCGATGCAAAATGCAAATGGGCTGCTGCGGTAAAAAGGAGGCGCTAGGGGAAATTGTGCCTCCTTGGCAGTAGGCACTCGAGAGGTGGCTATCAGCGGGTTAGGAAATCAGACGCTCATAAATTGAGCGTCCCTTTTCCTTACCTGATCAGCTGCACCCTTTTTTTTTTTTTTAATTTTTTTGGGGGGACATTTCGAATTTTTTTAGTTCCTCTGACTTAATATCACTGCGTTATTAAGTTGGAAGAAGTACAGAAAAGCAGTATTTTCTGCATTTCTGTACACTTTTTGGGCTTCTCCAAAATTAACACCTGATCAGGGCAGGTGTTAATTTTGGTGAGTAAAAATGTGCGTGTTGGGTGCACTTTTTTTTTTTTGCATCGGGGGAATAAATAGCCTCATCAACATGCATTTACATGTGATGAGTGCTATTAGCTATGTGTGCGATTGGATGCGCGTTTTGGACGCGCTAATCCCTATTTTGCCTAGCGGGTTATGGACGTGCGCTGCAGCCAGTCCAAGGTACTGCATCAGCCTGTAAGGGTGTATCCTTAAGAAAACCCCTGTTTCTCTCTTCATTTCCTGGGCTGTGCTGGGGCTGTTTAACCTGATGAAGTTTCACCTCCCCAAGTAATTTGGAAAACCTCCTGGTGTTGTCAGCAGGATCTGAGTGGTGGGATACTGCTGCCATTACACAGATCTAGTCATTACTTTGGGTGTCTCCTTTCAGGGTACTATGAGATGCTCAGATTAGAGCAAGAGTTTTAGCCCTTGTGGTGCCTGCATTGTAGAACAAGCTTTCTAAGACGATCAGACAAGAGCTAAACTACCTCATTATCAGGCTGCCATTACACAGACAAGTGTCACCACCTTTTCATTTATATTTTCTCTCTTGATCAAGTCCTTATGAACAAGTGTCTTGCTACACCCTGAGTCTACCAAGGCTGAACTTTATTTAGTTCCACCTGGATAACCGCTTCCATATGTTTCTGATGTGGGATATATATACCAAGTTACAGCTTTGAAGTTTTGCAAAAGTGTTTGCCCTTTCCAGTTCTCACTTTTCATTCTTGTTCTGGGGCTCTGCCTCCACCACCTGCTCCTTCTTGAGCTGTTCAACTAGCTTGTGTTCCCAATCCATGACTCCAAGCCATAGGCACTCCTCATCCATATGCCTTCTGTCTTACAAAAGGAGCATGCCCACCGTGCTGGTTCCCCTTTTGCTTTCCCTGTTCCTTCCAAGGGCTCTTCATTTTCTGCTTTTCCATACAGGTAACTATTTTCTCATGTCCAATCCCCGCGCAAAGGGCACAATGAAAAGGTATCTGTATCTGTAGTTACTGGGTTGCACTAGCCCCTCTGAGACCCCCTATTTTTCCAACTTGAGGATCGTCCTTGCTTTGGAGGCTTTCCTCTGTCCATATGGACTTTAGTCTCTAGTGTAGTTATGTTATCATGTTGACATCATTTCTTTGCTTCGGTCATATCGACAGTCTCTGGCTAAGTTGACATCTCCTTCCACAGTTGAAGCAAATGAGAGAGGCTGTAGTCTGTGGGCTGGGCCCAGGCCCAAGCTGTCCTGATGTCCATTGCTGGGGTCCTCTGCTCATTACTGGGCCAGAGGGCATGTTCAGGGTGTCTTTCTACCCTTTGGGCCACATCAGGCATTAATTGGGCCTGGTGGAAGGCATTTGCCACTTCTAGTGCTTTTTACAGAGTGAGCCCTGGGTGCCAACAGACCTAATTCCGCTTGGGCTAGTTAAGCCCATCTAGGAACTGTTCCAAAACAACCTGGTTGACTCCCTCAAAGCCAGTCTTTGCCTCTGAACTTCCATCCGGCATCTTTCAGTCGATGGTACAGGTTTAGGGGACTTTCCCCCAGCTGGAAGATGTCCCTTCGGAACAGTTGCCTGTAGTTTTGGAAGTATACCCTTCTCTTTTCAAGATAGTTGTCTTTACTTCTGTATAGGTAGCCCTTCCATTCAGATGAGCCACTTGAAAGACCGCTGGGCTTTTGTCAGCGAGCAAATTTGCCAGATACATGTTTCAGTTGACTTCTGTCCAACCCATCAGGCAAGCGGTCCTTTTGAATTTATTCAGGAAGATCTCCGGGTCCCCCCTGTCTTCAACTTAAAGAGAACCGGAGGTGGAGGCCATGCCTGTGTTGTCATAGTTTGCAGTGTACCAACTGATTCAGTATTGTTTGCTGGTTGCTCACTAACATGAGCTACTGAGCAAGTTGTTCAGTAAGTGTGCACTTACCCCAGGTTTTCTGCTGCGCCTCAGTGACAACCTGTAGGGCTCATTCCATGCTAGCCTACTGGCTCTGGTACCACAAATGTTTCTTGCAAAGTTCTGCACTGTTCTGGAACACCCAGACAGCAATTCTGCTGCTTCTTACAGAAAAAAAAAGTTTGTTCAGTACTGACTTACTGTTAAGACCTTCTCTCCAGGTGGAGCTATTTTCCTTGGCCTGTTTTAAGTCCCTTTCCTGGCAGCCACTGTCGCTGGGCCCCAGGAACCTTAAAAAAAATGTTTTTTCCTCTTTTTTGGTATGAGTTTCTGGCTGTACAAGCTTAGCTCAGAGATTCACATACTGACACCATTCAGTTCGGATCTGCGTGCGGTCAGAATGGCCAGAGAATAGATATAGGCTAGGCTCTGGCTGTATTTTCATGCCCTTTATTAATGCACAACAAAAAAAGAAAACAGTTCTGCACACCTTAGCAGTTTGCAAAGAAATAGTATAATACTTACAATTTCTCAATCTGGGCCTTCTCTAGGTTCCTTCAATCCCGGGATCTCCTATTCCCTCCTGGGCCTAGCTAGATATACACCTTGCCAGAAGGCTTCACCTACCTATGATTCCATGTTGTTTGAAGCTTAAGATGGACCGGACCAGATCTCTGGATCTGGTCCTTTAAGGTATTCTGGGGTTTTCTTATGTATACCTCTTCACAAGGCCATATCTCAAAACTGATAGAGAGAGGACAGAAATATCCAGAGCAAAAAAACAAAAATGGTGACATATGAGATGAGATTTTAAAACCTAAGGGGGTCATTTTCAAAAGGAGTTATGCGCATAAATGTAACTTCTATTGTAGCAATTTTCAAACGCTATTTAGTCACGTAAAGTGCATTTATGTGAGTAAATCCTATGGACAATTCAATGGCATATATTGTAGCAATTTTCAAAAACCCACTTACTCGAGTAAAGTGCATTTACTCGAATAAAGCCCAGTTTTACTCAAGTAAATGCTTTTAAAAATCAGGCCCTTAATATGTATAATCCTGAGAGAGAAGACAGGGGGAATATGGTGCAATTTTTCAAATACTCAAGAGGTATTAAAAATGCACAATAAATACACTTTTTACAATGGAAAAAAAACTATAGAGCTGAGGATCATTTATTTATTTATTTATTTAGTAATTTTTATATACCGCGGCACGTAAGAAACATCACCTCGGTTTACAGTAAAACAATAAATCAGCAACAGGCTTTACAGACAATATGAAATTAAGGAGGGAAAAAAATATAAATCATTTAAGAACAATCAACATAATATAAATCAGTTAAGAACTAGTTAAGAACAAAAGCAATTAAACCAATGAAAGTCATATTCCATGGTTAATGGCGAGACAAAATCATAGGAAGGGGTGAGCGAGTGATAAAGGAAATTTATCATGATATGAAACTTCAAGGGGATAGACTCAGGAACAAAATCAGAAACAGTAAACGAAACTACAAAATAAAAATAAAACAAAAATAAAACCAGTAGAACCTGTTATTCCAACAGCCATAAGTAATCACTGAGCTAACCTATCAATGCCTCAAGGAAAAGCTAAGCCTTCAACTTTATGCAAATTATCAGGCCGATTCAGTAAAGTCTGCAGGAGAGCGGACGAACGCCCGCTCTCCCGGCGCGCGCACCAGCCCCTCGCCGGTGCGCGATTCAGTATTCAAATTAGGTGGTGCGGTAGAAACGGGGAAAAGGAGGCGCTAGGGACACTAGCGCCTCCTTTTAGCCCGGAGCGGCGGCTGTCAGTGGGTTTGACAGCCGACGCTCAATTTTGCCGTCGTCTGTTCTCAAGCCCGCTGACAGCCACGGGCTCGGAAACAGGATGCCGGCAAAATTGAGCGTCTGGTTTTCGGCCCGACAGCCGCGGGCCAAATTCCAATTTTTTTTTTTTTTTGTTTTACTTTTTTTACTCTTCGGGACCTCCGACTTAATATCGCCATGATATTAAGTCAGAGGGTGCATAGAAAAGCAGTCTTTCCCGGTGCCGGAAGAAATTAGCGCCTACCTTTGGGTAGGCGCTAATTTCTGAAAGTAAAATGTGCGGCTTGGCTGCACATTTTACTTTCTGTACCCCACACGCATACCTAATAGGGCTATTAGGTGCCGCGGGTTGGACGCGCGTTTTCCTCCCCTTACTGAATAAGGGGTAAGGGAAAACGCGCGTCCAAGAGCACTGTACTGTATCAGCCTGATAATGAGGTAGTTTAGCTCTTGTCTGGTCGTCTTAGAAAGCTTGTTTTACAATGCAGGCACCACAAGGGCTAAAACTCTTGCTCTAATCTGAGCATCTCATAGTACCCTGAAAGGAGACACCCGAAGTAATGACTACATCTGAAACTCCTTAGTGGGCAATACCACTCCAATTTATCAAATAGAGCAGTCATTGATTCTCATTACCATACATGTAAGGGTCAAGATCTTAAATTGGGTCTGGTCCGCAACTGAGAGCCAATGAAATGACCTGAGCATTGTCACAGAGGATGTACATCTGGCACACTCCAACACTACCCTAGTAGCTGCATTTTGGACTACTTGTAGCCTATGGTGAATCTCTGTGGTAGGTCTACAACAGGGTAATTTTCAAAGGAAAATGTACTATCATAGCAATTTTCAAAAGCCCATTTACCTGTGTTACTTATTACAATTACAATAGTATAGTATTTTACATTTACATTTTACTGTGAAAGTTACACTGATAGGCTATTACAGTACTCCAGTTGGGACATCACCAACAAGTGAATCACCGTTTTAAAGGACATCGGATGCTAGCTAGTTCTAAAAAGGACATACTACCTCTAGAGATCTTTATAAAAGGTTTTGTTCATTTTCAGCTCCCAAGGATATTCAGGTACTAGATATCCTATGTGGCACTGTAACACACATCTGTAATTTAGCAGTAGGTGGGTTTCTTGATCTTCGCTGGATCCTCCCATTGCACATCTGTATAATACTGAACTATGTGAATAGTTAACTTAATCAAGCGACCCTTGAATTCAGGTAGCTCTTCTCTCATAGAAGTAATTTATAGCAATTCTAATACAATTTACTGGTAGATGTGGTCAATTATTAATATTATAGTATGCATGCCAACCACAATTTAACTTTAGATGTTGTGAGACATACTTAATAAAGTATAGTTTGAAAATAAAAGTTGGATACTAAACAGAAAACACAACTTTAGCCTAGTATTTTATCAGACTAATAAATGAACTATCTTCTGCATACAATCAATTTACAATGGTTAGTCCTGAAACATGGAACAGAAACATTTCCTAAAATCATAGATGAAGAACTGAAGACTTCAGTCTCCTTCCTGCAGTTTCTCTAAACTCTGCCATATAGACTGAATTTATCTTTGCTGTATGAGTTGCTCATCAAGACGACATCTTTCTAAGTATGTATCACTGCTTTCTTAAGAATGTCACACCAAATAGTCAAATGCTGTAATACAGTATTTGGCCTGCATTTTACCAAATAGAAATCCTTAGATTTACATTCATAGGAATAGCAGTAACATAGCAGTGATAGCAGAAAAGGACTAAATGGTCCAGTCAGTCTGCCCAGCAAGCTTATGGTAGCATCTGCTGTACCAAGCAGGTTACCCCATATTTCTCTTAAAGGTAGCAACCACTGCTCCGTGCAGTTATTCCCAAGCCTTATGATAACCCAGAAAAAATTAACTGCTAGCAACATTTTTATTAGGTGATGAGTCTTCTTGAAAATTCAGACAGTGCTGTTTGACCTGCTTTACTTTTGAACTTGGCCATAGAAGCAGTCCTGTGCTTTTTCACAGATGTCTGCATATCAGTACCCCAGACCATAAACGTCAGAGTCTGTGTTTGTTGTCTTCTCAATCCAATTCCTCTTTCATCCTCCCCACCACCATCAAAGCGGAGAGTAAGGTTGTAGTTGCGTCAAAAGCATCAAGGCTTGTTGGTTAAGGGTAGTAATCCCTTGCCTTAAGTTAAGGGTAGTAATTCCTGCTCCATGCAGGTTACTCCCCATGCTTATCAGTTCCCCAGACTGTAAAAGTCCAGGACCTCGTTGGCTATTCTCTGAATCCAATTCCCCATTTCCCTTCCATTGAAGCAGAGAGCAATGTTGCATTTGTATCAAAAGTATCAAGGCTTATTGGTTAAGGGATAGTAATTGCTGCACCAGCAAATTACCCCTATGCACCGTTTTCTTCATTTCCATCCTCTAATCTTTAGGAATCCACAGTGTTTGTCTCTTGCACTTTGAATTCTTTGACTGTTTTTATCTTCACCTCCTCCAGTAGGGAATTGCAAGCGGGCATTGCAGGCATCCACAACCATCTCCGTGAAGAAATATTTTCTGATGTTGGTTCTGAGTCATCCCACTGGAGTTTCATTTCGTGACCCCTAGTTCTACTGATTTTTTTCCAACAGAAAAGGTTTGAAGTTTGTGCATCATTAAAATTTTGAGTATCTGAAAGTCTGTATCATAAATCCCTGATATACATATTTAGATCCTTCAGCCTCTCCTCATAAATCTTTTGATCCTGACCCACAGTATTTTTGTCGCCCTTCTCTCGACCACCTCCATTCTCTCACCATCCTTTTTGAGACATGGACTCCAGAACTGAACATAGTACTCCAAGTGAGGCCTCACTAAGGACCTGTACTAGGGCATTATCACCTTCTTTTTCTTACTGGTTATTCCTCTCTCTATGCAGCCCAGCATTCTTCTGGCTTTAGCTATCACCTTGTCACATTGCCAGATACTATCACCTCAAGATCCCTGTCTGGTCTGTGCTCATCAGTCTTTCACCCCCATCACATATACAAACAAGAAGGCCCTTCACTAGGCTTTCCTCCTCTGCTCATAGAAGAGGTACCCAAGTGAAAGACAATTCTAAGATAGAGGCCATTACATCAGCTTGATCTCAGGCTTATCCCATTTTAAACTTTTGCTAACTTTTTTGGATGGGAGTAACTTGCTCGAAGCAGCAGTCGTAACCATAAACAGAAAGCATGGGGATACTTGATTGACGCAGTGGCAGTCATAAGCCTGAATATTCTGTTAGGCAGACTAGATGGACCATTTTGGTCTTTTTCTGCCTTCATTTAGTATTACACAAGCCCAGGCAAATCTATTTGATCCCTGTATATCCCCTCCTCTGGTTTTCACAAACAAAGAGACAGGAGATAAACTAACATCCGCAGGCACACAGAAGATTTCTAAGAGCTCGAGCATTTGAAAAATGTAAAAGTTGACCATTATAAACAAAAAAAAGATAGAATATGCCTTTCACCCAAAGATATGTTGTTCATCATCCCATAAAACACATGGATTTCTGTTACAACATCAAACTACTTTGCCCCCATTTGTTCCCTTCTCTTTACCTTAGGTCTTTCATGCCACTTTTATGCTGACGACATTCATTTTTTCTTTCCTATTAAACACAAATGGCAATCCACTGCTCAGTTCATAAATCTTTGTCTATCTTCTATCAATGCATGGTTATTCCACAATAAGTTTTGCTTAAACTTGTCAAAAACTGAGGTCATAGTTCTGAGCAATTCCACCCCTTCAGATATACCACCTATATTCTCCTTCTGTAATACTTCTCTAAAAATCTCAAACACTGCTCAGAACCTTGAGGGTCATCTTTGACCCAAAACTAGACATGAAATCTCGTATCAAATCTGTACTACAAACATCCTAGTACAAGCTCCGACTGCGCTGACATATCAGACCTCTTCTTGAACCATATGACTTTTGGACCGATCTCCAAGCTTTGGTACTAATTGGAATAGACTATTGTAATTTTCTATATATCTGTCTCCCTCAGAACATCTCGAGACCACTTCAACTTACCCAAAACTCTGCAGCTCGATTGCTTACTAAAACTAAACCTCGGGACCAGTATTGTACTTATTATACTGGATGCCAGTCCAGTGTCAAATAACATATAAAATACTCGTCATTATTCACAACTTAATACACAATATTACTAGCCCTTGGTTACTTTCAACCCTACACTTTCATGTACCCTCTCGAAACATAAGGTCATCAAGGTAGTGCTTTCTTGAATTAATAGATTGGCAGTTACACGAGGCAGAGTCGTCTTGATTGCAGGTCCCACTATTTGGAATTCGATTCCTCCATCCATTTGACTAATACCCAGTGCTAAAGATTTTAAGAAAGCCTTGAAAAGCTACTTTTTTAACAGACATATCCAGATGCCAGCAATGTGTTAACATCCTCAAGGCGAGTAAGCTTATACTTTTGGTTGTGCTTCCGCTCGCAAGACAGGCCTCTGAGTGGCTCACTCACCTCCCGACTCCACAGATGCCACCGACCTCCATTGCCGGCGGGTGCCGCTTCTGTTCTATGCAGCCTTGAGCTACTGCTGGCACTGCTGTTGCAGCCGCTCCATGGCAGGAGGAATGCCGTTGCACTACCCAACACCACCTCTTCTTTCTTCGTGGCCCGAAGGCTGCTGACTTCTGCCTTGCCATCGCTCCTGCCCCAATGTTCTCCCTAGGCACGTGCACGCCTCTGCTGCTAATTTAAAGGGCCCACGATAGGAAATACCATGGTGCCTCCCAATGATGTCATCTCCAGCCAGCCCTATAAAAGGGCTCTGCAGTCTTTGCTCCTGGCCTTCACAGTGGTTTGCTAGCACCTTCAAGGTCTTTGTTGTTTCCTCGTTCCTTGTTAGATGTTCCAGGTCTCTCGTCAGTTCCTGATTCCTGTCTTCAGTATCTTTGTCTCTGAATCCAAGTCTTTGTTCCTGCATTCCATGTCTTGGTCCTGGTTTCAAGTCTTCGTCCAGAGTCTTCAAAGTCTTCGTTTGCTGGTCCAGGTCTCTGGAAGTTCCTTGGTTTTAAAGCCTTGTTGCTGAATTCCGGGATCCTGTCCCTGGTCCTGAGTTCCTGAGTCTGCGTCAGAGTTCCTGAGTCCTGTTCCTGGTTTTCGGAGTTCTTGTTACAGCTTCCGCCTTGTCCTAAGTCCAGTGCCTGCACCATTGTCATTGTGGTCCATGATCAGCCCACGCGTTGTGTAGGGCGCACAGAGGTGCCGAACCTCTGTGTAAGAAAAGGGACGTGATTATTCCCTTGTACAGGTCCTTGGTGAGGCCTCACCTGGAATACTGTGTTCAGTTCTGGAGACCGTATCTACAAAAAGACAAAGACAAGATGGAAGCGGTACAGAGAAGGGCGACCAGGAAGGTGGAGGATCTTCATCGGATGACGTACGAGGAGAGATTGAAGAATCTAAATATGTACACCCTGGAGGAAAGGAGGAGCAGAGGTGATATGATACAGACCTTCAGATACTTGAAAGGTTTTAATGATCCAAAGACAACGACAAACCTTTTCCGTAGGAAAAAAATCAGCAGAACCAGGGGTCACGATTTGAAGCTCCAGGGAGAAAGATTCAGAACCAATGTTAGGAAGTATTTCTTCACGGAGAGGGTGGTGGATGCCTGGAATGCCCTTCCGGAGGATGTGGTGAAGACCAGAACTGTGAAGGACTTCAAAGGGGCGTGGGATAAACACTGTGGATCCATAAAGTCAAGAGGCCGCCAATGAAGAGTGGGTGACTCGCCAGAATGATGGCTACTGCCTGGAGACAATACCCTTATTCAATAAACGTACACATGCTTACTGTGACTCCAACATCATTCTAGCTTCAACAGCAAGAGGAAATGTGGAATAAAGGATCTGCACTCACAAAGGGGGAGTAGCTGGCTTGTTACGGCGGTTACTACCCCAAACCAAATAAGCCTGTTACTTCAATTTCTATGCAAATACAGCAGAGCTCTCTGCTTCAACGGCAGGGGAGAAGAAAAAAGGGTTCACACTCACAAAGCGGGGAGTAGCTGGCTTGTTACGGCGGTTACTACCCCAAACCAAATGTGCCTGATACTTCACTTTCGATGCATATCCGGCATAGCTCCCTGCTTCAACGGCAGGGGAGAAGAAAAACAACCAATAAGGGCTGTATAACATAGTCTGAGTAAAACAAATAAGCATGGGTGTAGCTTGCTTATTGCGGCGGTTACTACCCCTACTACCCCTAACTTATCAGCTAGATATTCACTTGGATGCAGCTCCATCACTGCTTTCTACATTAATGGTGGGGGTGGAAGGGAAATAGAACCAAGAGCTAAGAGAAACAGATAAGTATGAGAGAAAAAAGTGTGTGAAGCTTGCTGGGCAGACTGGATGGGCCATTTGGTCTTCTTCTGCCGTCATTTCTATGTTTCTATGAACCTCCTCAGAGCCTTCGTCATGTTCCAAGTCCTGATGCCGAGTCTTCATTAAGTTCCAAGTCTAGAGTCTGCGCCACCATCAGCGTGATCTGCAACCAGCCCACAGGCTGTGCAGGGCGTGCTGTGGCACAGAGCTCTTCCAGAGCTTCATGTTTTTGTCTAGTTCTAAGTCTTCAGTGTCTTCGTCATGTCTTCATTTCCAGAGTCCTCTTCAGTCCTTGCCTTTGTGTGCCCTGACACACAAGCCGTTCTCAAGCGGCCAGTCTGAAAGGGCTTTTGTACTGGCTGGAGGGCTACCCCAGTGACCAGCATTGCGTTGGTGGGTCTCCCTTTCTGGTGCATGCTGGACATCCAAGTGTTCCTAGTTCCAAGACAAAAGTAGTCTTGTTCCAGTCAGCCTGTGCCCATATGCGTTCACCTGTCCATGCTCACAGCACTTTTTTGCCCAGTCCAGATATCAGCAATGTGTAACATTGCTGATATCTGGACTGGGCAGATATCAGCACACTGTGATATCAGCACACTAAGAGACCGAGCTTTCTCTACAGCCATCCCACCGTTATGGAACTCCATCCCCTCAAATCTCAGAATAGAACCATGCATCTCAACCTTCAAAAAAAGACTAAAGACCTGGATATTCATACAAGCCTTCCCGGACGCTAATTGATCTAACTCTTCCAAGCCACCCCCATTCTCCACCTACACCATGGTTAACCTTATCTTCTATCGTTACTCGTGTGAATAATAACCTGTCCTTTCTCTTCTAAGCCAAGTTCTTAACACCCTGTTATATGTAACTGCCTTTTCAGCACCATTGTTATAGTTATGTTTACTATGCACCCCTGTTCTATGTGAACCAGCATGATGTGACTGCTGTCTCGAATGCCGGTATATAAAAATTTGAAATAAATAAATAAATAAATAAATCTTTCAAGACTAGTAAGCTTATGCTTTTTTGCAGAGTCCAGCATGACTAATTTTATATCACGCTGGACTCGTGGTCTCTGAACGGTCCTCCGACCGTTCTCAGCCCTTTCAAACCTGCCGCAGGGAGCAGCAGAAGTGGCAGGCCGGACAGAGGTCAGGATGGCACAGGACTGAAGCGGTCAAAGCAAGGTCTTGGAACTTGGAGCAAGGCACAAGTGGAGTTCAGGACGAAAACAGGAACAAGAGGGATGAGCTGGACCCTCAGGCGCCCTACCAGACGCGGGCTGGTCGCAGACCATATTGTCTCCTACGCATCGTACACAGCCAGGAGGCTGGTTGCAGACCACGAGAAGAGCAGGAGAAGCTCGGAGAGTCACTTAGCACAGGATAGTGGAAACCCCTCGGATCCTCCAGAGTCGGAACTAGGCAAGGCAACGAGGAATCTGAAGACTCAGAACACAGGAGGAGAAACTCTGAGGCATGAGTCCCACATTCTGGCGTCTGAACCAGACACATCAGGAACATTGGAACACACAGGAAGTCCAAGGGAGACATAGCCTAGGTGGACTAGCCCCTTCCCGAAGCAAGGACTGAGAGAAGAGGAAGTCCTTTTATAGGACAGGAAACAAGCAACTCCCTGGGAGGAGTTCAGATAAGGCCACACCTAGCTGGCCCTATAACTGGAGAGAAGAGCTGCGGGCCGACCCCTAGGGAGAAGGGCGGGACCCAAACCATGAAGTCCAGGCAAAGACTGAAGCAGGCCCCGAGGACGTCGAAGGCCTCCCAGGCCATGGAGCAAAACCTGGGCAACCAGATCAGGCGAGGCCCCTGCTTCGGAGTGGCCTCCAGAGAAAGGTGAGAGGCCTCCCGTAGCTCCAGCTATGGGAGGAATCATAACAGAATTTTTTTTGTTTGGTTTTTTTTTACTGTAACCTGTCCCGAACATTAGAGGGTGCGAGTAGCAAGTAATTTTAAATAAAATAAAAATATCAATCTCCTCTGCCCCTCTGTAAGCTCAAACAGCTGTCTGAACCAAGAGAATATTCCTTCTGGAGATGTGCATTCATTTTAAACAAATATAAAAAATATAATGAATGAGGCTATTTTTGGTTTGTACAAATGATACAAAAAATAGGCCTCAGACAAATATACTGGAAAAGCTTTGTGTATATTTGTATTTAAAAAAAAAAAAAAATAAGGCCTCCAGTGGGACCAGGCTTCTTCCTACTCCCATCTCTGGTATATGGGCCTAGGCCTGGACATAGATCCAACACCAAGGCCTGACCCAAGGCTGGGCTGCAGTTGGCAAGATCCAGACCTGATGCTGGGGCCTGTCCTTAGTTGGGCCCTAGTCATCAAGGCCTGGACCTATGCCTGACACTTAGGCCAGGCCTTGGCTGGGTCCTGGTTGCTGAGGCCTGGGCCTAGGTTTGAACTTAGTCCCAATGCTGAAACAAGGCCCAAGGCTGGGTCTTGGTTGCTCAGGCCCAATTACTGGTGCTAGGCTGAGGCCAGATTCTGTTGCTGAAACCAGAGCGTAGGCCCAGCCCAACGCCATACATTTGTAAAGCCATAGAACAAAATGTCACTGTCCACCCTGGAGGAAGTCACCACAGTTACGTTACTGCAGCACATCCTCTGGGCGGAGGATGTCATTTATAGTCACTGGATCAAGCAAAGAAAGTGTCAGAAGGCTTGCTCCTGGGCTTCAGCAACCAGGACCCAGCTTCAGCTGGGCCCTGGCGATGGGACCTGTCCTCAGGCCAAACCCCCAACATTGGGCCTAGGCCTGGATCTTGACAACTGGGACCCAGCCTCATCTGGGCCCCGGTATCTAGGCCCCCGGGCCTTGGTGACCAGAACATGGACTCGGGCCTAGGCCTAAATACCAATCCAGGCCTTGGCGACTGGGATACTGCCTCAGTCGAGTCCTGGCATCGGACCTGGGCCCTGGGCTTTGGTGACATGGATTCAGCCCCAAGCTGGGCCCCAGCTTTGAGCATGAGCCTAGGCTTAGGCCCAGGTCCCAGCTACAGTGAAGTCAGTGGGGCTTTTCCTGATTGATTTCAATGTAAAGCAAAAAACATATGTGATGAATATTTTTTTTTGTTCCAAAACTAATGAAATTAAATGAGACCCCCACAAAACGAACCAAAACAAATTTTGAGAGGCTGCACATCCCTAACTCCTTCCATCCAAAGACATATTTCACATTTCCCCATAAAATACATGGATTCTTGTTACAACATCAAACTAATATGTCACTTTTGACATTCCCCTCTCCCCCTCTCAGCTGAAAAAGCCAACTGAACCATGGAATCACCAACATTACAGAAAACTTACAAAATCTAAGATAGCAATTAACTCCTATCTTCAGTAATGACATAAGCCCTTTAGAACACCAGCATCCTGCTTACTTCGTATCTCATGTTTGTTACATATATTGTATATTGCATAATTATATTTGGAAAGAAACCTTCATACGAGTAAAAAGAAAAATAGAAATGTCATTTCAGGTATTTATGCTAAAGTTAGTCATACACCAGTGTGTTAAGTATGATGTCACTAGTCAACTTTTTATTAGCATAAACAGCGTCTGGGCACTAGAATTTAATAAAAAGTCTTGAAAAATGTAAAGATTTTTGCATAGTGTGTTGCTCTCGACTTCATACAGCAACCTTTAGGTCCTGTCGTCATAAACATAATGATGTTGGCAACAAGGTCTACTTATTTCAACCACACTGCCATTTGTGCCACTTACTGGCTGTCACAGGTCTTTTCTCTTGAATTCTGCTCCCGTTACTTCTGCTGGAAGTTTGGTCTAGGTGTTCACCACTGCGTCGGGGTGAAAACATTTTTTGCATTCCTTTTGAGTTTCTCTCCCTTCCACATCATATGATAAGCCCTTGCCCTTCAGCTTTTCAGTCTTTGGCATTGCAGTCTTCTGGTATTTTATTAAAGCATTGTGAAAGCTGCTGTGTAGTGTCAGTATTACATTGCTGGGAACAATATGAAAAACTTTCCAATTGCTTCATTACTATGGTGAACTTGCAGAAGCTAAGCATAATACACAGCCAGTTGCATTCATTCTGATTAACAAATCTGGGAAACATTCATCAGAAAAAATTCACATGGTAAACTTTTAGAGAATCAGAGTACTAAAATATATGAATGAAGCAAGAAAAGTTTTGTTTAAATTGCTTTAATATTTGTATTCTTTAGTAATATTTGCTTTCTCTCTGACTAGTTTAGTTCCCATACCATATTTACTCTCCAACAGATACTGATGTTTTCAGAGTGCATATAATTTATAACAAAATCAAACAGATCTTTAGTAGTTACCACAGCTCTATTGTAATCCACTTTGTGTTCTCAGTAAAATGGGACTTTTGAGTAAATAGTTAGGGTACTGTCTTTTGCTGTAGAAACGGCTTTCTAAATTGGACTTGTAGATTGGCAATGCTAGAGACTTGAGCTGAATGTTAGCTCATTTAGGCCTATGCAATAAAACTCACACCAATATTTTTTTGAGCATGTGACTTGCTAAAAATTTAAAATATGAGCTAGCCTGATGGCTCAGGGACAGTGTTGTATTCAGCTGTGAGGAAGGTCCTTAATCCAGTTCCCAAGATGGGTCTTTGTGCCAGAGCTGGAGATGCTGCAGAGGCAGGATTAACAGCTCCTGGGGTGAGGGTATCACAGTCATTGCTCAAGAGTGACACCTGGTTGATGGTTCAGGACCCATGATTGCAGTGTTCTGGTAGAAGACCTGGTGCATGGTCCCCAGCTAAAGGACTGTCACTGCAGTGACTAGCCTAGATATGTTTGGAGGAAGAAGGTATAAAATGGGTTAAAAACCATCAAGTATTTGCAAGCTAGGACTCATGGTATTGGGATCCTAGCCGTGGTTTTGATTGAGCTGGATGTCCAAAGGAGCAAGGGGAAATTGGTGTATCAAAAAATATTAACATTCATGTTGAAATGGCAGTTAAAGTGCTACGCAATAAACGTTAGTGAACCTATTCCCAAAAAAAAAAAAAATAAATAAAATACAGACACAGCGTGTATAGGTTACGAACACACGTTATTCCAAAAAATGATGCTGTGTATGTTCTGCTTCAGTGTTAACTGGCCAAAATTGAAATTAGCAGGAAGTGGTTAGCAGGGGAATTTCCTTCCCCTTCTTCAAAAACCCTCAGAAGAAACCCTGACCCCTGCCCTTTCCCCACCCTAAAGTCAGTAGTTGACCAAAACAATGCTGTTTTACGTTCACAACTGGAAGCAGCCACTGTTCCATCATCCTTCAGTGGCCTATCTGTCTGTGAAGGGAGTTTGTGATCTCAGGTCATTTTCCAGTGGATAGTTGTCCATTTCATCCTTGTCTGTTAAGAACATAGGAACATGCCATAGTGGGTCAGACCAAGGGTCCATCAAGCCCAGCATCCTGTTTCCAACAGTGGCCAATCCAGGCCATAAGAACCTGGCAAGCACCCAAAAACTAAGTCGATTCCATGTTACCGTTGCTAGTAATAGCAGTGGCTAATTTCTAAGTCAACTTAATTAATAGCAGGTAATGGACTTCTCTTCCAAGAACTTATCCAATCCCACAGCTATAATAACTGCACTAACCACATCCTCTGGCATCAAATTCCAGAGTTTAATTGTGCGTTGAGTGAAAAAGAACTTTCTCCAATTAGTTTTAAATGTGCTACTTGCTAACTTCATGGAATGCCCCCTAGTCCTTCTATTATCCGAAAGCGTAAATAACTGATTCACATCTACCCGATCTAGACCTCTCATGATTTTAAACATCTCTATCATATCCCCCCTCAGCAGTCTCTTCTCCAAGCTGAAAAGGCCTAACCTCTTATAGGGGAGCTGTTCCCCTTATCATTTTGGTTGCCCTTCTCTGTACCTTCTCCATCGCAATTATATCTTTTTTGAGATGTGGCGACCCGAATTGTACACAGTATTCGCAGGTCATACTCCCACAAAACAAGTTTTTAACCTGCTGTATTTTTATCCACTGCTTTTTGCTAAGATTTAGTGATGGCGCTGGTTTAAAGGTTTAAAGGTTTCTGAATTGCTGTTTGAGAGAGCGCCTTTGGAGGTGATAGACTTGAGCTTGGGGGAAAGGTGACTGTTGTGATCCTTAGTGCACTCTTCCAGCTCCTTCTCATCTAGCCTTTGTCCAGGCCGTCTGGAAAGGGGGTAACAGATAAAATGTGGAAAAAGAGGAAACTAATCCTTTGGGCTGTATTTAGCTGTATAGTGGCAGAAAATTAAACACATGCCTTGAAACATAATCATACTTATTTTTGAAGTATTTTTATAGTGCTATAGAAACAAATACATTAGCCATACACCAATTAGAAGAAGGAAACTGTTAAACAAGAAAGAGATCTAGGAGTAATCATCTCTCATGAACTCAAAGTAACCAGTCAAAATAGTAAGGCAACTGGGAAAGTGAATAGTATGCTTGGTTTCATAAATAGCAACAGGAGAAAGGAGGTAATACTGCCTCTGTACAAGTCATTAGTGAAAACCCCTCCGTGAGTACTGTGTTTAGTTTTGGAGATGGTACCGTCATAAGGCTATTGAGAGATTGAAAGTAATTCAGAAAAAGGAACTAAATTGATACAAGATCTGCAGTACAAACCCAGCAAAGAGAGGCTTAAGACCCTAAAATGTACTTGCTGGAGGAAAGGGGGAACATGAGAGAAAATATTCAGTACATTTTCCATAGAAAAGGAAACTGAAGGATAAGAGGTCATAGAAAGATTGACAGCAGGAAAAGATCCTAATCTGCCCCTCCTCATCACCAGCACATGAAAGTGAACTTTCCTCAGGATCGGCCTCACCCCTTGAAACTCTCAACCCCTCAACACTAAGCTGGCTCCAGATGTGCTAACTTTCAGGAGGCTACCGTGGACCTGACTTTTCAAAGCTGAGTTCAGTCCCCACTTTCAACTGAACTTTTCTGTGGTGGCTCAATGATCGGTCCACTTATTAATGTATGGATAGCACTTTTATAATTGTATACCTCTGCCTGTGGGATCTCAGCTCAGGGTACATTCTTATATTTTTATTTATTTAAAAAAAATTATTTTTCGACTACCATTCTGATGATTGTGGCAATTCACAAGATTAAAATATGTATAAAAAGTACATGACATCCATCATAACAAGCGATAGAAACAGCATTTGCAAACATTGCTAATATGGTGGTGGTTCAAGCCTGAAAATCCACCTTGCTAGTTGCTTATTTCCTCAAAGGCCCTGTTGAAATAGCCATGTTTTTAAAGTTTGGGGGGGGGGGGGGGGGGGGGGTTTGTAATTTTAAGGTCAGATAATATTCTGAGGTACTCAGGCATTGTGTTCCAAATTATTCGGCCTGATAATTGTGCAACTGATATTGCACAATTCCTTGCCCCAACTAAGTGGGCTTGTGGGACAGCTGGGATCACAAAGAGGCCGGTTTGCCAATCTTCATGTACATTGAGTGTGTGACGATGGCTTGTCTTAGTGATGGTATATAAAATCTAATAAATAAATAAATAAACATGCGTGCCTGCTCCAAGCCATAAAGCATATAGATAGACCCATGGCATGTTCTTATATAGTTGAATGTATAACTACCTGAATTGTAACTCACCTTGAGCTTGGATCAGGAAAAGGCACTTAATTAAATCTAAAAATGCAATCCAGATGTCCTAGACCAGGGGTCGGGAACCCATGGCTCGCGAGCCAGATATGGCTCTTTTGAGGGCTGCATCTGGCTCGCAGACAGTCGCCACACTTTCCCGCTGACCCAGCTGCTCCCCGGTCCTCCTCCGCCCGGGCTTAAAATGCTGTCAGCCCGGGCGGAACGCGGCAGGACAGCTGGAGTCAGCGGCACCGGCGTGCTCTCTTCGCCCCCCCCCCCTCGCGGCCCGGAAGAGGAAGTGAAGAGTATCGGGTGCCTGCGCGGCAAGAAGAGGCCACGCTAGTGCGCTCGGCATCGGCCCGAAGAAAAGAAGACTGCAGCGCGGCTCGGAGGAAAATGAAGAGCTTCAACCGCGGCCGATGGGACTCCGCCTCAGCGAGGGCTGAAAATGAAGAGGTTAGCGTTGGGAGGAGGCTGCTGCTGCTGCCGCGAGTTCCCGGGGTGAGGGAGAGAGAGAGTGAATGAGCGAGCAAACACACATGCTTTCTCGCTCATTCACTCTCTCTCCCCACCCCGGGAACTCGCGGCAGCAGCAGCCTCCTCCCAACGCTAACCTCTTCATTTTCAGCCCTCGCGGAGGCGGAGTCCCATCGGCCGCGGTTGAAGCTCTTCATTTTCCTCCGAGCCGCGCTGCAGTCTTCTTTTCTTCGGGCCGATGCCGAGCGCACTAGCGTGGCCTCTTCTTGCCACGCAGGCACCCGATACTCTTCACTTCCTCTTCCGGGCCGCGAGGGGGGGCGTGTGTGTGTGTGTGTGTGTGTGTGTGTGTGTGTGTGAGAGTGAGAGATTGCATGTATGTGAATGATTGAGAGCCTGTACATGTGAAAGAGAGTATGTCTGTGATTGAGAGCCTGCCTGTGAGAGAGAGAGAGCATGAATGTAAGTTTACCAATGGGAATCTGTATGTGTAAGTTTGTGATTGAAAACCTGTTTGTGTGAAAGAGTATGTGTGTATGATTGAGATCCTTTGTGTGTGAGAGAAATCATGTGTATGTATGATTAAGAGCCTGTGTGTATAAGTAAGAGAGAGATCATGTGTGTCTGTGTGTGATTGAGAGCTGGTTTAGGTGATGGAGCATGTGAGTATGTGATTGAGAGCCTGTGTGTAAATGAGAGAAAGAGAGGACATGTTTGTAAGCATGTGAATGAGTCTGTGTGTGAGAGAAAAAGACAGCATGTATTTATGTGATTGAAAGCCTGTGTGTGTGTGTAAGCGTGAAAAGATAGACAGCATGTGTGTAAATGTGTAATTAAGAGCCTATATAAGTGAGTGAGAAAAAACATGTATATGTGAGTACTGAGAGCATGTGTGTATAGGTGTGTCATTGAGAGCCAGTGTGAGAGAGAGCGCTGGTATGTTCCTTGTAAAGGCTTTGCCTATATATATCCTTGTTTTAAGTTATCTGTAAACCGGCACGATGTGCAAACGGTTGCCGGTATATAAAATTAAATAAAAAAAAAAAATTAAATAAATATGTGACTGAGAGAGGAGAAAGTTCCAAGCAAACCACCCCACCTCCTGCTAATTCAGAACAATCTCAGGACACCTGGATATCAAACGTTCCCAGGTATGCAGAGCAAAAAAATGTTTGTATCCTTATTATTTTTCATTACTGGGTCTTTGTGTCTGCTATTTTGAAATATTTTGTTTGTATCTGGAAATGTTTTATATGTGTTTTTAATTATTGGATATTCCACTCATTAGCTGTTTCGAAATATGTTCTTTTTGTTAGTACAGTTTTACTGCTGATGATTTTATATTTCTTGATTTGTTTTATAAGGATGGGTGATGTTTCTTTTTTCCTTTGTTACACTGCATACAGAGACTCTGGCTTGTTGCAGTTTCCAATTCATTTTTTTCTGTATGCTTCTTGTTATGCGTTTTGGTCTCTTTATTCTATGTTAGGTGAGGGACAGCACGTGATTCAGGTGAGGTTTTCTGCTGGCGTGTAGTTTCTGTGTAGGACTCTATAGCAGCCTGACTTGGTCCGTTTTCCTAATAGGAGATGTATTGGTGTCTTAAGGCCTGGTGTAATATTTTCAGAGACTTATTGTACTTTAAAAGTGTGATCTTACATAAAATGCACACATTTACTTATATTTAGTTTTAAACATATTGTATGGCTCTCATGGAATTACACTTTAAAATATGTGGCGTTTATGGCTCTCTCAGCCAAAAAGGTTCCTGACCCCTGTCCTAGACTGTTGCACTCATTTATGGTATGCTATGCACATACTTAAAGCCCAGCTGTGGTAACAATATTGTTCCATACCTTAACCTCTCCCACTCTATTTATTCACTCTGTGAATTGACCTTCCCTACATTATTTATGCCCTGTATTTAACATTTGCTCTAACCCCTTAGCATGTTTTAACATGCTTTGAACTCTAGCCGGAAAACCGTGCCACAAATAAGCAATGCTGATAATGAAAAATTAGCAGGGAAACCCATTCCTGGTGACCTGATATGAAGACTCATAGCTCCCAAGAGGGCTGCTGGATTTTGATGCTCACGCAGATCAGCAGTAAAGAAAAAATGGGCAAAAATAATCTCCACAGTCTTTCTGCATCGTGCTCGCATCATGAAGTTCCTGAGAACCTTGGGTACAGTGAATCATTAATTTTCCTGTAGGCCGGCTAACGTGCTAACTGCACAGCTTCTCGTCGATGAGAATAACTGCTAAAAATTCCATTCAGGTTCCCATGCAGTGGCAGGGAGAATCCCAGCATAAAATATAATCTCCATATTCTAAAATGGAGCAATATCAAGAGAGACAGGATCAACTCTACAAAGATGAACCAATTTTTGTTTAAAGTGTATTGTTTGGTGAGTTCAGTGTTAGCAAAAGGTTGAGAATTAAAAGCTCTAGAAACTAAAATCCTACACAGCAGTGCTTAGTCCTCAGTAGTTTGGAGCTGCACATTTAATGTTGCATTTCAGATATTGTAACAGAGCAAACTCAAAAGTCAGCTCTGTCACAATGCCTGTCGCAGATATGTATAGCAGAATTTAACCACAGGAGTTGGAAATATAACTTGGTGCAGGCTAATGTGTGCCATGAAATGCCTGCTGGGCATTAGTACAGACTTCACGCTTCATGGTGGGGTGCTGGACTCAGAAGTGGCCTTGGATTGCATTTTAAAATCAATCAGGCCTATCCAGTACCGAGCGGTAGGAAGAGCTGCGTTAGTGCCTACGGCACCCGCGGTTACCGCCCGCACAGTGCAGCTCACCTACCGCTCGATCCTGAAGCCTAATTATATGTAAATGTAAGCCGCGTCCGAAAAGCCTTAGGCCCGCGCAACCCAGGATACTGGATAGAGCGCCTATACAGGATCCTGGGTGCGCGGGCCTAAGGCTTCACGCCACGCTGGTATCTGTCATTTCAAATGTCATTTGAAATGACATTTGAAATGACAGATACCAGGAAGCAACGGTGGCGACAGCGCAGAAGCAACGGCGAAACGACTTGTCAGTGTCCCCCCTCCTCTCGGAGCAGGGCGCGAAAAGCCGCCTTGCTCTGGGAGGAGGGGGGACACTGACAGCGACGAAGCAACGGCGAAGACAGCGGCGAAACGACTTGTCAGTGTCCCCCCTCCTCCCGGAGCAGGGCCGATTTTCCGCCCTGCTCCGAGAGGAGGGGGGACACTGACAACGGCGAAGCTTTCCCCCAGCCCGGACACCGGCAAAAAACTTTTCAGCGGCAAAACTTACTGTTTTGTAGCCAGCAGCCCTGAGCAGGAACACGATCTGCCTCCCGTAGCTCCTCCCGAAGACAAAGATGGCCGCCTGCACGGGGAAAGCGTACAATTGGCCGCTCAAGACGTGACATCGTGACGTCACGTCTTGAGCAGCCAATTGCGCGCTTTCCCCGTGCAGGCGGCCATCTTGTCGGGAGGAGCTACGGAGCCAGGTCGTGTCACTGATGATGGCTGCAAAAAAGTAAGTTGTGCAGGCGTCCGAAAGCGACTTACTTTTGGGATCTTGACAGATCCCAAAAGTAAGTCGCTTTTGGAAAAAAAACCAAAATTGTCAATTTTGAAAAAAAAAAAATTGCTTTTCTTTTTTTTTTTAGCTTCACCGCTCAGTTTCGTCGTTCAGTTTCGCCGCTTGTCTCTTCTCCCCCCCTCCCTCCGGGAGGGGGGAGAAGAGACAAGCTTTTGGTTTTTTTTTAGTTTGGCCGCTGTCATCTCTTCTCCTCCCTCCCGGAGCAGGGCGCGAAAAGCAGCCTTGCTCCAGGAGGAGGGAGAACAGACTGACAGCGGTCAGGTCGGGTCTGGGTTGGGGGTTGGGGGTCCGGGTCGGGTCCGGGATTCGCCGGGTCGGGTCCGGGCTTCGCCGGGTCGGGTTCGGGCTTCGCTGCTCAGTTTCGCCGCTTGTCTCTTCTCCCCCCGCCCTCCGGGAGGGGGGAGAAGAGACAAGCGGCAAAACAACTTACTTGCACGGGGAAAGCGGTCTCCGTGGCAGCCCCAGTCCTCTCCCCTCCTCCCGAAGCCAAAAAAAAAAGCGAAAAAAAACATTGCAGCCCCCCTCCGGACATCGGAGGGGGGCTGCAACTTTTTTTCGCTTTTTTTTTTTTGGCTTCGGGAGCAGGGGAGAGGACTGGGGCTGCCACGGAGACCGGCACCCATGATCGCAGCCGGGGCAGGTGAGCGGGGGCTGGGGGAAAGCTTGCCACCTACCCTTACCCATGCCTCTACCGCCTGGGTCAGGGTAGGCGGTAAGTTTGCAGGTTAAACGCGCGACAAAACGGCAGGGAAAGGTAGCGTTAGTCGGGGCGCGGGTTACGGGATGCTAGGGGAATAGCTAATTGGCTCGTTTGCATGCAATATCGAGCTAATTCGCTCGTTTGCATGCAATATACATGCCGCGGGCGGAAGGGGTTACCCAGGGAATTTAGGACGCGGTAGGAGTAGGTTAAAGGGGATTCGGGATCGCAGGAAGGGCTAACGCGGCCGGAACGTGAGTTAGAAGCGGCTTAGGAGCAGGGTAAACGCAGCCGCACTTTACAGGATAGGCCTGAATGTTAGTATTCTTTCCTGCAGCTATGCTGTGCAATAATATAATACTTGTGTACTTGGGCAAGTCACTTCACCCTCCAATGTCTCAGGGCTCTATTTACTAAAGGTTTTCTCCCAACTTGTGTCGGGGGGAAAAATGCTTAGTTAGGGCCCTTAAGACCTGATTCACTAAAGGTTTTCCCAAGGACACAAGATGGGAGAAAAGCCTCTGGGCACAAGGAAATAGTTACAGTACCTGAATGTAACT
Organism: Rhinatrema bivittatum; assembly: GCF_901001135.1. Taxonomy (NCBI): domain Eukaryota; kingdom Metazoa; phylum Chordata; class Amphibia; order Gymnophiona; family Rhinatrematidae; genus Rhinatrema; species Rhinatrema bivittatum. Next base: position 34,618,182 of record NC_042629.1, read on the forward strand.
CGCCTTGAGCTACCAATAAAAAGGTGTGAGCTAAATCTAAATAGCAAAAAATAATAACAACGGTGGATAGAGTTGAAAACAGATTGGCTGTAGTTGGGTTGGAAAGCCTTACTTATATTGATTGTAATTAGAGCATTCTAGTTTGACAGACATTAACTGTGCATTCTCGGGAATGCTGCCCACTGATCGGGGATCACCATAACAACCAGACAATTCAGTGGCATATGTATCGGTATGAGATTTGAATACTAAATTCACAGGTTTGGAGAAATTTGAAACCAAATTGAGAGAGGATTGGGAAATTTGTTTCAAAGCAATCTGAAGCACATCTGCTTTCTGATTGAATTCACTTCCTACTGTTTGAAGATGAAAGCCCATGTGAGTGACATGGAAGGAAAAGTTTGTTCTAAGATCTGCAACAGCGTGGGACACACCTGAAATAGTAGAGAGAAAGGAAAAATGATCTAAGAAAGCTAGAGGAATTGTTAAAGGTTTGGCAGCTGGGATTCAGTGCTAAGAAGGGTAGAATCATGAATTTTGATGCAGAAATCCAAAGGAACTCTGTGTGACAGGTGGATGAAAGATTGATGTGCATGGCCCAGGAAAGAGCCCTCGGAGTGATAGCGTCTGTTCAATCTGAGGCAGCAGACGGCAATCCCGTTGCCTAATGGGTTTGTGGATGGAATTGAGCTGGGGGGTCTGTAGAGGTTGCCCAGATTTGGGTGGTATTTGGATAGTTCATTTTCATTTCAGAGCCAGCTGCAAAGGGTTGTGAGAAATGTTTTTTTTTCAAACTTTTCATGGCCAATGCAGGTATTGCGCAACGGAAACGAGTGCTCATGATTGAGCACCTGCCTCCAAACGCGCGCCAACGCCCTCTCCCGGGCACCCGATTTAATATTAAATGTCTGCTATGGTAGAAAGGAGGCGCTAGGGGAAACTGTGCACTCCTAGCACCTCCTCGGGCAGCGGCCACCCAGGAGAGGTGACCATCAGCAGGTTAGGAAAACGCACGCTGAATTTTATGAGCGCCTGTTTTCCTAACCTAGGCACAGCCATGGGTTAGGAAAACGGATGCTCATTAATTGAGCGTCCCTTTTTCTAACCTGACTGCCAGCACACTTTTTAAAATTATTTTATTTTAAGGTTTTTCCTTTTTCGATTCCTCCAACTTAATATCGCCATGATATTAAGTCAGAGGAGCAACAGAAAAACAGTATTTCTGCTTTTCTGTAAACTTTTTGGGCTCCTCAAGAATTAACGTCTGCTTCGGGGCAGATGTTTAATTTTTGAGGGTAAAAATGTTGTTGGGCGCACTTTTTTTTTTCTTTTCATTGGGGGAAAATAGCCAATAGTCTCAATCAACATGAATTTACGTAGTAATAGTGCTTTGTGTTGTTGGATGCACTAACCCCTGCTTTGCATCGGGGGTTATGGACGCACGTCCAGTCATGTGTTGAGCCATGCACTGCGGCCAGCGCACAGTATTGCATCGGCCTGTATATAAACTGCGGCATTTAAGGTTTGTTTTAAGTCGGAGGATTTTAAAAACCCTGATTCCTTCCTTTGTGTTATCTTTCCTAGGTTATGGGAATGCTTTGAATATTGGTTTACCAAAATGCCACTTGCGCTCGCTCCAGTTGCTGTTAAGCTCGGCTGGTGGCCAGATGCGCATTAAGAGATCATATTTCACCAGTTTTGTATCAGCTGCACTGGCTGCCAATTGAGAAATGGATGACATTTAGGATTCTTGTGTTGGTTCATTGCATGCTTTATGGCCCTTATCCCGACTATTTAAAAAATGTTCTTCCATTGTATTAGTCGCAGCATTCTTTAAGATCTAGTAATAAGCAACTGTTGTCATTATCTGAGGCTAAGTCTGCCTGGCTCCATCATATGAGTGCCCATGTTTTTTCTTTGGTTGCACCATTTGTATGGAACCCTCTCTGATTTCTGGTTACAAATTTTTTTGTAAAGATTTGAAGAGTTTGTTATTTAAGGAAGCTTTTAATGGGTAGCCTGTATTTTATTTGGTGATTGTATTGATTGTTTTAAATAGCTATGCTATAATCGCCATGAACAGACTCTCTGGTAAAATAGCAGACTATAAGTATTGTAAATAAATAATGTGGATAAGGCAGTGGCTAAGAGCAGAGGGATGCTGGGCTGCATAGAGAGAGATAACGGGCAGGGAAAAAGGAGGTGATAATGCCCTAGTGTACAGGTCCCTGGTGAGGCCCCACCTGGAATACTGTGTTCTGTTCTGGAGACTGCATTTCAAAAAGGATAGAGACAGGATAGAAACGGTTCAGAGAGAAGCAACCAGGTATGGGGTCTGCACTGAAAGAGAGATGAGGACTGAAGGTCCTAAATATGTATCCCTGGAGAAGAGGAGATACAGGATGTTTAAATATCTGAAGGGTTTTAATGATGGCAGTTAGTACCCTTAACAGAAGGTACAGGGGGAGGGTAATCTGCACGGAGGGCAGTTACTGCCTTAAAAAAAAAACCGCTTGCTGGGCAGACTGGATGGAGCATAGATTTCTTTCTGCCATCATTTACTATGTTACTATCAAGGTTCATTGAATCTCATTCCAGGTTGTTCAAAAGATTTGGTGAACCTACTTAGAAGATATTTGCATATTCTGTAGACCTACACAGAGGGATCCCTTCACTTTGCATCCAGACTATTGTAACCCACTTTGCATCCAGACTATTGTAACCCACTCTGTTAAATGATATTCCTCTGATATTTCTATCGCATGATAGATCTGTCTGTTACTCACTCTGTTAAAACAATGCTTTTATCACCAATGCTTTTATCACCATATATTTTGCTACTAAGATCCGTTGCTAGTTAGATCCTGTTATTTATGAACATATCCGTTGCTAGTCAGATGCTGTTATTTATGAACTTTCTTAAGCCTGTTGCCACATTATATCACTTTATGTCATTCAGTTCCTGTTATACTATGAGTCTGCTGTGTAAAGTCTGTTGCTATATGATTTACCATTCATGTGTTTCTTGTAAAGCCTGTTGCTGCATCCCTAAATCCTCGATCCAAATTCAGGAAAACCATGCTCCATGGAAGCCCTCAGCAACACTCTCACCAAGGACATAATTAACCTGGACCTCACAAATGCGGACACCGCCATGAACTCTTGGCTAACTATCACTCGCTCAGCAGCTGATAATTATGCCCCTTGACATCCAAAAATATCAATCCTGCCCGTACTAACAAAAAACCCTGGTTCTCATCAGAATTAAGAAAACTCAACAAGACCTACAACATAAAGAACAACACTGGTGGAAGGATCCCAACCTCCACCACACTGGCCTCCCTACAAAACTGCAATGAGCTACTATAGGGCCACCATTCTTCGTACCAAAAGGGATTTCTACGCCAAAAAAATACACGGCTTCCTATACGACCCAAAACACTATTCTCATATGTTACAGCCACTCACCACCCCTATTCCGCCAAATCATACCAGAATATTTCCTTGTAAACCGGGGTGATATGTATATTATACAGGAACCTCGGTATATAAAAACTAAAAAATAAATAATAAAATAAATAAGAAGCACAAAACAAATCCTCTGAGCTAGCAGTTTTCTTCGACAACAAAATAAAAAATTTACTTATTCCGCTGACATCTTCCAACCCCACTCCAAACTCCCAACCTCCACCTGACCAAAACCACGCCCCATCGATACACAAACGGTCACTAGAATCTTTTGATCCTACATCATCCTTGGAAACCGAATCTATCATCAAGAAAATGAAGCCCTCATCGCACCCAATAGACCAAATCCCGACCAAATTCCTTCTCACAATCCCAAACATCATCACCAAACCTCTGGCCGACATCATAAACTGTTCCCTCACTCACGGAACAGTCCCGGACGCTTTAAAAACAGCTTCTCTGAAACCATTACTAAAAAAACCTAACTTGGACCCATCCAACCCTATAAATTTCTGCCCCATTGCCAACCTACCTTTCATAGCCAAGCTAATGGAAAAACTGGTCAATACTCGACTCACAGACTACCTCAACTCCCACGACATTCTATACCCATCACAATTCGGTTTCAGGAAACGCAGAAACACAGAATCTCTCCTACTCTCATTAACGGACAACATCCTGATGGGCCTCGACAAAGGTCAATCATACTTGCTAGCTCTGCTAGACATCTCGGCAGCGTTAGACACAGTTAACCACACAATCCTCATCAACCGTCTGATGGAAATAGGCATCTCAGGTTCTGCACTCCTCTGGTTAAAATTCTTTCTAAGCAACAGGTATTACAAAGTAAAAATAATCAACAGAGTCTCCCCCTGTAGCGACCAAGCAAGGAGTTCCCCAGGGTTCCTCGCTCTCGCCGACCCTATTCAACATATATCTTCTCCCCCTATGCCAACTACTCAATAACCTCAACCTCACCTACTTCATTTATGCAGACGAAGTGCAGATCCTAATCTCCATCAAGGATCCCCGTTTCCGACACTCTAAAACTATTGGAATAGCTGCCTTCATGCCATTAACCTCCTCCTCACAAGTCTCAGCCTTGTTCTCAATACGTCCAAGACGGAACTGCTGGTAATTTCCCACAATGATAATAACCCACTAGCCAACACTACTAATACACCATTAGTAAATCAAGTGAGAGACCTAGGAGCCATCCTAGACTCCAGAATGAACCTTGAAAAATTCAATAACACCACCACTAAAGAAGGCTTTTACAAACTACAGGTCCTAAAACAGTTAAGACCTCTCCTACATTTCCATGACTACCCACTCGGTCCTTCAAGCCATACTATTCTCAAAGATTGATTATTGTAATGCGCTGCTACTTGGTCTCCCGGCCTCTTCTACCAAACCTCTTCAAATGCTGCAAAACGCTGCAGCCAGGATACTCACAAACTCTCGCCGTATGGACCACATCACACCGATTCTAAAAATACTTCACTGGCTACTCTTCCACTACAGAACTCTCTTCAAGACACTGACCATCATTCACAAAACCATATTTCAGCAATCCTCTCTCCAACTCACCATACCCCTCAAACCATACTCCTCAGCAAGACCTACCAGATCTGCATACAGAGACTCCCTCCAAGTTCTCCCGAACAAATCCGCTATACACAACGCCATTGAAAAACGAGCGCTTTCAACTGCCGGTCCGCATCACTGGAATTCTCTCCCGCCAGATCTCCGCCAGGAACATTGTCATATCACATTCAGAAAAAAATTAAAAACATGGCTGTTCGCCCAAGCATATCCTTGAAGAAGCCTCATGGTAACCCACAGGGACCAACACCCCACAGTTGCGTACTCTTTCCGCCGCACAAAGGAACTGTTTTTCTGCTAACTGCGCTCTCATATAACTTGCCTAATCGACTCCACTGTGTAAATTGTATATAATTCTTACCATGTAAGCAATTACTCTGCTTATATGCACTGCTCTCCAGTTAGAAATTGTTAATCTATCCCTTTTTTTTCTAACAGCCTTGTTCCACATTCCCTGTTGTAATGTAATTTTTTTCGCTTTCAGTGTTAACTGGTTACCCCCTAGTTTATTGTAAACCGGTACGATAAGACCTGGTCTTGAGCATCGGTATATTAAAAGAATTTAAATAAATAAAATAAAATAAATAAATGTTACTTGTGAACCGAGGTGATGTTCCAAACGTACCACGGTATATAAAAATACCTAATAATAATAATAATGGCTAAATAAAGTGAAAACCTGCTAGCAGTACTAGAATATCCATCCACTGATGAGATGACAACTTCAGTGACAGAGCAAGTGGATAAATGGAATACCAACTTAGCAATTGCCTTAGACAAAAATCACACCATTAAAACAGGTCCAATGCCCTACACACTGTCTCTTTGGTACTCTCCAGAACTACAAAGTCTGAAATGCCTAGGATTCAGACTAGAAAGGAAATGATGCAAATCACACCTGGAGGTCCCTCATGGTAAACAATTGCCAAGCTATAACAACTACTAAAAAAAACCAATACTTTGCTCAAACTATTGAGCAGGTTACAAACTCAGCTAGGCATCTATTCCAATTAGTAAATCTACTATAACCCTCACTACAACAGAATCAAGTTTCCTAATCTACACTAACCTGTGAATATTTTGCCTTATACTTCAGCAACAAGATCAAGGGACTCTGCCAGAATCACAAAAAAAAAAAAAGTGCCAAGCCCCTCCCCCAGACAAGTTCAAACCCTTCTCCCCACTGCCCCCAAATCAGATATATGGGATTTATTTTACTTTGTAACAGAAGACAATCTTGCAAAGATGCTTGGGGAGATGTTGCTGACCCTTGCCCATCAAATTTGGTGACTAGGGCAAGCAAAGGCCTCACAAGATGGGCAACCAAAATTGTCAACCCTTCCTTCTCAGAGAATCTATTCCATCAGTGCTGAAAAGAGATGTGGTACATTGGTCTGTCTTCTTAAAAAAAAAAAAAAAGACCAATCTCAACCAGGATAAACCAGAAAACTACTGCCCAGTCTAAAATATCCCATTCCTGGCAAAAGTGGTCAAACTGTCATTCTGTAACCAATTAAATGACTGGCGAAGAAAGAAACTGGTTGGATCTCAGCCAATTTGACTTCAGACCCAACCATGGGATAGAGACAGCACTCTTATCCCTACTGGTCTTACCTCAGTACTAGTATTACTAGATTTCTTGGTGTCATTCAACAGTTGACCACTCTATTTTGCTCTCACGGTTAGAAGAAACAGGTATCAGCAGTGTACTAGCGTGGTTTGAATCCTACTTATCAGACAGACACAGTCTGTTCAAATCCCCGGATCCTCCTCTTCACCCTGAACCTTAACCTCTGTAGTTCCTCAGGAATCCCTTCTGTCACCCATTCTTTTCACTATCTTCTTCAAATCACTAGCTCAACTGATTTTCTCTCTCTAAAGCTAAAATTCTACATCTGTGTTGACAATTTGCAGTTCCTCATACCCATAGAACCAGACCTTCAAACAGCCGGGAAGAAACTATATGCATCCCCCATGACCATCCAAACTCAAGCAAGACAAAGTTTGTGGGTCCAAAATTGAACGACCAAGTCCCTGACATGAAATTTCCTTTTGGGAACCTTGAACTCTCTGTGAAATCACTAGTATGGAGCCTTAAGATCCTGCTGAATTCTTAATTATCCATGCTACCTTAAATTTAAGCAACTTTCAAAAACTGCCACCACTACTGTATCTTCAGTGGCTATTCAAACTTACACCATACATCGCAAAGACAAGTCTGACCACTGTAATCCATGCTGTGATAATATCTCAGCTGGACAACTGCAACGCTCGGGGGCGGATTTTCGGAGCCCTGCTCGCCTAAATCCGGGCGGATTTAGGCGAGCAGGGCCCTGCGCGCCGGTGCGCCTATGTTCAATAGGCCTACCAGCGTGCGCAGACACCGGGACTCGCGTAAGTCCCGGGGTTTTCTGAGGGGGGCGTGTCGGCAGCGTTTTAGGGGCGGGCCCGGGGGCGTGGCCGCGCCCAGGTCGCGTCCCGGCGCACTAGCGGCCCGCTGGTGAACAGGGATTTGCGCCTCCCTCTGGGAGGCGTAAATCCCCTGACAAAGGTAAGGAGGGGGTTTAGATAGGGCCGGGCGGGTGGGTTAGGTAGAGGAAGGGAGGGGAAGGTGAGGGGAGGGCGTTAGAGGATTCCCTCCGAGGCCGCTCCGATTTCAGAGCGGCCTCGGAGGGAACGGGGGTAGGCTGCGCGGCTCGGCGCGTGCCGGCTATACAGAATCGATAGCCTTGCGCGCGCCGATCCAGGATTTAGCGGATACGCGCGGCTACGCGCGTATCCGCTAAAATCCTGCGTACTTTTGCTTGCGCCTGATGTGCCAGCAAAAGTACGCCTATTCGCGCGGTCTGAAAATCTACCCCACTGTGTATGACATCAAAAGACAAATTCAGAATACAGCAGCACACCTGCTAGGCTGTAACCACCGTGAACACATCACACCCTCTCTACTAAAACTTCACTGACTCCCAGTACTTTACAACGTCAATTTTAAACCCTAAGCCTTGAAAGGAAACAGCCAGAATTCTGGATGAACCAACTCTCTGAACACCCACCAGACCTCTAAGGTGGTCATTACCTCTCCCATAAAGGAAATAAAGCCCTCTGACACCAGACATGGGCTTTCTTGGGAATAGCCCCCTCCCTGTGGAACTCACTAACAGAAACATTTTAGCAGAAGCAGCTGAAAACTTGGCTTTTTGGCCAAGTGTTCCATGATCAGGACAACTAAGACCAGTATTAAGAATTAATCTGCTAGCTTTTGCATCTACATTTTCTGAGATATGTGTAATATCCTATGTAATATGTCAGTTATTTATTCTCACATATCATTAATTATATATTAGATTTATGTGTGATGCCCATGTAAAATCTGTTAATGAATCTGCTCTAACCTACCATTTATTTTCATTTGCATCATCTATGAAAGATGTACTAGTAGCTTAAACTTGTGTACACAGGCTTGGGTGAAAGTTTACTTTCAAAAAGGCAGTTTATTTATTTATTTAGCAATGTTTTTATACTGCTTTTACAAACAATGTTTAATCAAAACGGTGTACAAAAGTATTCTAAAAAATAAAAATTAGAAAGACATAAAAAATAAAAATATCATGTTACAAAAAGCATGCTTATGTAAATAATAAAAATTAAAAACATAAACTATTAAAAATACAAAGACAACTAACGTAGTACTAAAAGATGGTAATATGGTGCCATGTGGTTAAGCAAAAAATGATAATTTGAATTGTTTTTGTAGGTGTAGTTTTTGCAAAATTAAATTATCTTGTAGGTGTAATTTATATGCAATTTGAAAGAAATGTGTTTTAAAGGATTTTTTGAAGTGATTCAGGTTGGGTGTGGATCTTAGTGAATCTGGTAATGCGTTCCAAAGGATCGGGCCAGCAACCGAGAACGCTCTTTCCCTGGTAATTTCTAGACTAGCCTGTCGGGGTGATGGTACGTCTAGCAAATTTTTAATCATTGATCATCATAGTAATGCTGTATTTAATCAATCACAAATCTGGAAATGAGCTTACATGAGGCCCAGGGTATGGAAGATTAATGCACTTTAAAATGTAATGAGTTTAGTTGCTTGGAATAACAGCAAAGTCACAAGATCAGATATTACCACTCACACTTCCTGAACTCTCTGGGACATTCTGTGTTTTCTCAGTTCATTAACCATGGCTACTAATATTAGTTACAAGCAGCCCAGACCCCAGAAATCTGACTTTGATCTTAAAATATTGAATTATGAGTCTGATTCTGGAATTTTAACTGCTGACAATAGTTTTGGAATGATTAGAAATATGATCTGTTTATTCTTGTCAGGAATATAAATTTAAAATTCATAGTTAAATCGCTTGTCTCCCTTTTGTGTATTGCAAACAAATTTTGGTTCTGACGAGACATCCTTTATGTAAAAAAAAAATGGTAATTATAATACAAAATCTTTCACAATGAGTTTGATCAGTCTGTCAGTATATAACTTGTAGTCTTATGTGTCTTCAGCATACATTTTGACTTTAAAGCTCATCTTCTTATCACTCTAACACATCAAACTCCCCTCTTCCCCCACACGCATACCTTTTCTCTTTTCACTGTTGTAATGTAATCTATGATTCACTTGTATCTTCAGACAACATCAAGTGCTTTTGGCCTGGTCAATTTATGTTAATCCAATGAAGAAAGTGGAGCTTCCAAACGCTGGTCAAGAAATGTATTCCAAGAAAAAGGAATCATCTTATAATTTTTTATGTTTTGATCTTTATTTCAGCACATTCAGTGGGTTAACATGGCAACCACATTACTTTCCCCAAGATCCCCTCTAGAAATAACAACTTGAAGTCCTAGATACATCTAGCTACTGTGACATCAAACATATAGGTGGTAATGATGGATGACTACAGCTTCCAACTCCCCTCTTTAGGAGAGAGAAGCTCTCTTGTTCAACCCACAAATTGAATTTTAATTCCAAAATGTCCTTACAATGAAGTATTTTAGTAGGATATTAAGACGTCTTTTTTCTTCTCTATATATATGCTTTTGTAAATTTTTCGAATGCTCAAGTTATGCACACCAACATTGAAAAGCTTTTAAGAATCAGTTTGGTGTGAGAAAGTGAAGTACATTGGAGGAAGGGATTTTTTAGCAAGGGAAAGGTACCTAAATGTTAATTTGGGCCAACAAAACAGAGTTTTCTTTGTAAAAATGGTATCTCGATTGTGAGCCCTTGGTCTATGGTGTGGTTGGCACAGCCTAGTAGGCAATCCTGCTAGGCCCATGCTGACAGCTGGCAGACACATCTTTACTGAGACTGGAACTGCCCTGTTTCCTGAGGGTTGAGCCTTTGGGTTCCAGGGGCCAGCAAGCGAGTGTCCCTAAAGGAGAGGTCAGAGAGAGTCCAGGTATGAGCTGCGGTCAGGGCAGGCAGTGAGCAGATGATATCAGGGTCCAAGCCAAGGGTCAGGAAGGGAGCAAGCAGATGAAGTCAGAATCCAAAGCAGAGGTCAGAATCTAGGAATCAGGCCAAGACAAGCGAGACAGAGACTAGACACTGATAGACAAGACAGGGCAAGTTGGACAAGGCAAGGTAGACAGGGTAAGGCAATGGAAGCAGAGCAAGGGCATGGACAAGGCAAGGCGAGACAGACCCAGGGACAGCAAGACAGAGCACAGGAAGTAGCAACACACTGCAAGGCAGGAGGACCTATTGCTGAGGCAAGGACTGGATGCTTTGTTTTGACGTCATTAGGGGGCGCTGTGCTAGAGTTCCCACAACAGGGCCTTCATCAGTTGTGTGGGAGTGCGCACACATGCCTTTAAGGCAGCATCAGGGAGCAGCATGGATGGCATCCTGGGGGCCTGATGTCAGCATTTGTGGCATCGGGGTGAGTGCAGCCAGTTGAGGGGCCTTCCCTTGAGCAGCCAAACATTACAGATGGAGGGTTAATCACTTAGCATAAGAGAGAGTTGTTTTATAACTTCCTGCATAGCAGATATACACCCTTTATCATGCCTTTTCAAAGTGAATTTAATTGGTCAGGTATATGCAAATGTGTAGGGTGTAACTTGTGCATGGTAACTTATATGCATAGATATGAAAGCATGAGCATAAGTCATATTCTCGTCCTAATGCCACTCTATGGAACACCTGCTCCCAGTAAATACAAAAATATGTGGGAAACCAAGTTATGCAGGTACTTTTATGCAAACTGGCCACAAGTAGATCTTCAAAGTGCCACTTAAGCTTATCTTCTTTTTCAGAAACAGGTGAAATCTTGGCACTTGCCATGTTAGATCTGTAAGCAGTATGTTTAATTCTCTGGCAAAGGGAGAGGGTAATTTATTTTAGTTTTAAGTTTTTATTCAATTTGTATGGTTTGTTATTGTTTTATTATTTGTTTGAGTTTATTGTTTTTGCTCAAACTTGTACACTGCACTGATCAGGAACTTCCTGCATGAGGGGTTAATAAGAATGAATAAATGAAATGAAAATGAAATTACAGAAACATAGAAATAATGGCAGAAAGGGACCAAATGGTCCATCCAGTCTGACCAGCAAGCTTAAGGTAGAAACTGTCGCTCTGTGCAGTTATCCTCAAATCTTATGATATCCAGAAAAATTTCAGTTAGTAATATTTTTTTTACTGGGTGATGAGCCTTCTTGAAAATTCAGACAGTGTTGTTTGACGTGCTTTGCTTAGGGACTTGGCCGTAGAAGCCGTCCTGTGCTTTTTTTTCCTTATGTCTGCGTATCAGTACCCCAGACCATAGAAGTTGGGGCCCTTTTGTTTGTTTGAATTCAATTCCCCTTTTCCCCTGGCGTTGAGGTGACGTGGAGAGCAATGTTTCAGTTTTATTTAAAGCATCAAGGCATATTGGTTAAAGGTCGTAATCTCCATGCTTTCTGCTAAGGGTAATAACTGCCGCACCAGCAAGTTACCCCCATGCACGCTTTCTTCATTTCCTTTAGGACTTGGCCATAGAAGCCGTCCTGTGCCTTTTCCCTTATGTCTGTGCATCAGTATCCCAGACCATAGAAGTTGGGGCCCTTGGTTGTTGTCTGAATCCTATTCCTCTTCTCCCCCCCACCCCTGCCATCTAAGCAGGGGCATCTGTTAAGGGTAGTAACTGCCACACCAAGGACCTGTACAAGGGCATTATCACCTCCTTTTTCTTACTGGTTAGTCCTCTCTCTGTGCAGCCCAGCATTCTTCTGGCTTTAGCTATCGCCTTGTCACCTTGCTTCACCATCTTTAGATCCCCAGACACTATCACCCCAAGATCCCTCTCTTGGTCCGTGCACATCAGTCTTTACACAAGCACTTTGAAGATCGAGCCTTAAGTGTATAATTGAGAAAAAACATATCATGGTTTACTTCAAATTGTTTATGTATTATCTCAGACTTACAGAAATTAAACTAGTTAATTTGACATTGTAATCCTAGATGGAACATGGTTATTCAATAACTGTTTCATTTTTATGTGACTTGTACTACAATTTATGGTTTAACGTTTAAAGAGAAGAATTATCACACTTTAAACTGGCAACAATATTATTTAAAAGTAAGATCTTTACGTTGCTTCTGTATTTATTTATTTATTTTATTTAAAAACTCTTCTATACCGTCGTTAAGTTAGATAACCATCACAACGGTTTACAGCAAGGCACGATAATGAAAATATAATTGGTATAGATTACAAATTAATCATGTGCCATCATAGTACGGTAACAATTCATTACAATAAACTATGTGTGTAAGTTAAGCTTGTCTGTTGGGAACATATTAGTCGGTCTGAAATTAACATTAATATGCATTTGTAGGTTACAAGTAACAACTTCTAGTTTGGTGCGTCCTTATCAATCAACTGTTTTTCTCCTTCTCTTTATCTTTATAAAAGCTTGTTAAAGACCCAGGTTTCAGATTGGTTTTTGAATATTTTCAAATTTCTCTCTGCAGCCTTATTTCGAGTGGCATGGTGTTCCATAGCATGGGGCCAGCCAGTGACAGTGCTCTTTCCCTTACTTGCATGAGGCGTGCTGTTTTGACAGAGGGGACAATTAGTAGAGCCTTATTAGCAGATCTCAGGTTTCTTTGCGGGACATGTATGCGCAGTGCAGTGTTAAGCCAGTCAGCTTTTTCATCGTGGATTAGTTTGTGAATTATGCATAAAGCCTTATATTGAATTCTTTGTTCAATTGGAAGCCAGTGTAATTCGGCGAGTGTTCCTGTAATGTGGTCATTCTTTTTTTTTGCCAATCAAAATTCTAGCAGCTGAGTTTTGTAATATTTGCAGTGGCCGAATTGTAGATTGTGGTAGTCCTAAAAGTAGGGAGTTACAGTAATCTGTGCTTGCGAATATCATTGCCTGCAGAAACTGTGCGGAAATTGTTTAGTGTTAGAAGAGGTTTTAGTCTCTCAGGATCATTAGTTTCGCATATCCTTCTTTTATTTTCAATGAGATGTGTTGTTTATGTTTAGCTCAGTGTCAGTTACTCCTAGATTTCATACTTTGTTGCTAGCTCAACGGCTTGGTTATTTTTAATTTTGAATGTGGTATATGTTTTTACGTTCAAGGTGTAAGAATTCCGTTTTGTCGATGTTTACTACCAGTTCCATCTGATTTAAGAGCTGTTTGATTATTTCAAGATACTGCAGTGATAACATATTGGCAAGTTTCATTGTTTCTTCAACGGTGTTCACAATGGGTAGCAGTAGCTATATATCGTCTGCGTATAAGTAATATATGATTCCAAGTCCCGCTAGTAGGTGACATACCGGGAGGAGATAAATGTTAAAGAGTGTTGCCGACAGGGCTGATCCCTGTGGGACACCGGTTAGCAGTGTGACTTTGAGAGTGTATTCTTGATTTGTACTTGAAAACATCTATTGTTTAGGTAGGACTCAAACCATTTTATTGTTTTATTAGTGAGACCTATTTCTTCAGTCTTCTTCGTCTCTGTGGAGTTCAGAGACGTCTTCCGAGCGTGCTCTGTCCTGCACCATTTTAAGATCATCATTTATTTACTGTTTGATGGTATCTGAGAGAATACTTCTGGAGCTTCACCAAACATTCTCTCTGTGCAGGGACTAACAGTGTTATCTAGCAAACAAAGTAAATAACAAAACACTTTGGAGACCTATGCTAGTCAGCTATTATTAACGTTACTGGAAAAGGTAGGCGATTAAAAGTCCATATACAAAACCTAAGAAAATATTAGATTCATGATACCTGGGATATATAATGTACACACGAATATTAGCAAAGGTAATTTTTACTGTGGTGTTAAATGTGTTTTTGATGGTATTTGACAGGAAATAGCCCGCCACCTGCGACCTCAAACACTTCGTGCTCGCTTTGGGAAAAACAAGATTCAGAACGCTGTCCACTGCACAGACTTACCTGAGGATGGAGCCTTAGAAGTAAGAGATTGTACAGTGCGTTTTTTATTTTTTTTAATGCAAACTATATTTACTAAAGATATTGCTATGCACCAGATCTTGAGTAATGTACACCTTTCAGACCCTGTTTATGGAGAACTGGTTTGTGTATCAGACCCTGGGCTTTCGGGGATAGCACTACATGCTAGATCTTGTATATTCAAGGTGGCACTGTATTCCAGGTACTGTGTATTCATCATCCCTTTGTATGTGTAGATTACAGTAAAGCAACCAACTAATCGAGGAGCATTCCCATTGTGAGCCACCTCTTTCAACAGTACTGATGCAAATGACAATGACAAAGGCCATCTCTCTCTCTCGTCAGTGATGACGTATGCGGTTGACTTCACAGATTCATAGGAATCTGAAAGAAGCTGCGATGTAAGCACATCTGCTATGGCTTGAGACCACCATCTCATTTCACATAGGCTACCTTAGCTGGGATCTGAACCAGTGAGTGGCCTTGAAGCGAAAGATTTTGTAAGATTGAATTATTCCCCTGAGTCACCCAGTCCCTACTACAAAGGGACTTCAAGGTTTGCAGTGGTGCAGAGATGCAAGTGCTGGGTAAAAAATATTATACACATGGATAAATCTCGCTGGTCTTCAAAATAGCACAAGTTAGCCAGTCTCAGCCAATGTTTTAATATCTTTAGTCTATCACCAAGTTTCACATATTTTGTCTGTTGCTGGTTTTTGGAAAGTATTTGAAATAGACCTGAATAACACAGTTTATGCTGGAACCTATTTTGTTTAATTATTTACTTTTGACCAATCTCTGGTACTTCTATTAGATATCTGGCTGGTGCATCTTTGGATGATACTTTAAATAGTATTGGTATTATATGTAACATGGATTTGCATAGGTTTTACTTTTCCAAAATATTTTAATTAGAATTAATTTGACCCTGCATAGAAATATCATTTATATAATTCAGTGGTAGGCAGCTGTGGTCCTAGAGTGCCATAAACAGGTCTGGCTATCAGGATATCTCCATTGAATATGTTAACATTTATGCAAGTAAATTGCTATTTATAAGTAATTTATGCATGTAAATTTGGCAGCGTATTTGTGAATATTTACTCCTGCTTAATATCTGGAGAAAGTGATCTGGGTGAAATGGAGAAACTTCAGGCTGAAGAACCAGGAGGGTCTTGATGACCTACAGATGCACTGGGCAAACTGGTAGACTAATTGGTAAAAGTGGTAATTTCATTGCTGCACGTTAGAAAATCTCCCAATTTACACATGTAAAAGCTGACTTGTAGAGGGTAAATGCATCTAATTTAAGCATGTTAAATATACTCACATATAGCTTTAAAATTAGATGGAAAAATATGCAGGTTACCAATTTCACACACTTAGCCAGCTAAATTCTGACTTATGTGGCTAAGTAGCTGCTACTTAGCTGGATAAATCAGTACTTATCTGAATAAGTGCAAAATATGTATTTATGCATTTTTTATGTGTGTATGTTCCTAGAAACGTTAACACATATTTATAACCTTCATATAGTGTATATGCAGAGCAGTTTTGTGTGCACTCATAGATGTGTATATGGGCGCATGTGGACGTTTACCAATGCACATGATCTCTCTAACCGCTACCTTGGACTGGACCACAAATAGACAAATTACTATCATTGTGGCAGCATGTCTCCATAGTCCCAAAAGTCCAGGGTCTAAAAAATGGAGGAACTGCATAAGACTCTGATGAGCCATAGTCAATCCTTCTCCCAATGCAGGATCTCTCCTTGTTGGTCAGATGTAGAGGAAGAGCTGTTCTAAGAGGTGTTCCTCATCAGTGGAACAGACAATGTCCTCAAGGTCAAACAAATCAAAAACTAAGAAAAAGAAATAATCTGTGGAGCTGATGGCACACCCAGCCCGAAAAAGCATTGATTGGTGCCATCAGTGCAGCCAATGCACCTTCCTCTAGCCCCAGTGTCTTCAATGCACACAGCTCTAATGTTGCAGCTGATGAGGCACCAGTATTGTCAATGCTTTGGGCCTCGGTGCCATCAGTGCACAGGACTCCAGTGCCATTGATGCATAAAGCCCAGGTGCATAAGTGCTCAATGTCCTTGACACACTGAGCCTTGGAGCATGTGATGCTTTGAGCCTTGACACCAGTAATGCTTTGAGAGATGGAACAGGCGAGATAGGGAAGATATGGTAGAGACATTTAAATTCTTCCATAGTTTCCAAGCAGAGGAGGTGAGCCTCTTTCAATGGAAAAAAGACTGTAGATCAAGGAGTCATGGGATGGGGATAAAAAGGCATAGGCTCAGAAGTAATCTTAGGAAATATTTCTTTACAGAGACAGTAGTGGATGCATGGAACATCCTTCTAATAGAGGTAGTGGAGACAAAAACGGTATCTAAACTCAAGAAAGCATGGGATAAACACAGGGAATGTCTGAAGGAATGATTAGAATTGTAAAGCTAAATTAGTTGGGCAGATGAGAACACTAGATAAGTTATACAGTCTTTTCTACTGACACATTTCTTTGTTTCTAGGCTGCCCCATCATTTACGCACCGGGCAGCAGTGTGGCCTATTCAACTGTTTTCTGCCTCTACAGAGAGGTGGTATAATGCACATACCTCCATCAATCACCAGAACAATGTCACCAGTCAAATTGTTAGAACAAGGCTTTCGCCTAGAGACATCGGATCCCATTTGTTCCGTAGTCCCTTACTTTTGAATTGACTCCATTGCAAATCTTTCAAAGTCCAGAGGACTCCATCCTGATATCAGATGTTCCAACTCCAATTTCCAGTCAAAGAGCATATTATTCCTTAGACCAAGAGGCTGAATTGGTGAAAACTTTCTCTACCTCTTTGGCATCTAAGAATAAGGAGGGTACTTTCCAAACTCTCATTTCCATATAAGACTTACTCCTGCAAGGAGACCCTGCTACCTCAATCAGCGTGGACACCCCATCAGATCTCACATGAGGTGACACTAATCCCAGTTGCTTGCTTGCAGTGGAGTCCATCCAGTCTGAGGCAATTCACCGAAAGAATACCCCTTCAAAGTGACCAAGGTCCCCTCCTCAGTCACCAGATTCATCACTGGGGTCCTGGATTAGTGTTTCCTCCCTCCCTTGGATCTGAAGAGGGTTAGACAAGGATATCCTCCAATCCTCTACCTGATCTTCCGGATCACTTTCCTCCAGAGGACCTATCTTATTCCAGATTTTTTGGACATTGGGAACAGCGCTTACAGTTGATGTTTGTAAGGACAAGCATCCTCATCAAAAAATCTTTAGTTTTCTTAAAATTCTAGAGACCCCATCTGAACTGGCAGCCATTCCAGTCCTCGATATTCTGCCGGAATTACAAAAGAAGAATATGGGAGAACTCAATTTCCTGTGCCCCAGTAGAAAGGAAACTAGACCTTGAGCACAGAGTACAAAATCACTGGGATACAGAATGATACATCTACCTTATCAATCAGAAGAGGAATCTGCACTTAAACGGGCAGAGAAAACAAGACTATTTTCCAACACCCCACCAGGGAAGGAGCCCAGGATACTGGACAACTTTCATAAGAAAGTATTTCAGAGCTCCATGTTCAGTGCATGAATATCTGCTCACCAATTCTATATGTTCAATACTTCTATGACTGCATGCAAAAGCTGATGCCATATCTTCCATTGGGTGATACTGCCTCAACATATCCACAACCATTTTTAGACATGGAAGAGTGTATATGCTATCTTATTCAAATTATTTATGAAGTATTTCACACAACTGCCCGCACTTGCTCGGCCTTCATAGGAGCTTGTTGGATGGCTTGGTTACAAGCGAGCAACTTGTGGAATGATGTCCATGTTAAGTAGTAGATGCCCTCTGCCCGGTGGACCATCTCTTCAGAAAATAGCTCAGGAAAACAGTTACTCAAATCAAAAAGCAACATTTGGCAGGTCAGTCCCTCTCAATTGGCTCAGAGCAACAGCTTTACACCAGCCATATTATGCTTTTAAAAGGCTGTACTTCTAGAGATCCCTTTCTGGCAATTCCAAAGGTATTGAATCCCATCCCTGCTTCCACAGCAGCCACAAGTTTGCCCAAAGTCAACAGCAAGAACACAGTCAACCTAAAGCAGCACAACAGGCCCAACCAAAGCCTAGGCCAAGCTTTTGACCATTATAAAACCATCAGCCATCCTCCCCCGATAGGAGGGAGGATTCAGTAATACCAGGAGGAATGGTGTAAAATTACCAAAGACTACTGGATACTCAAAATTGTGGAGTCTGGATACCACTTAACATTTCTCCTGATTCCCCATGCTTCTTCATTGTTTAGCCTTTCAATCTGGGTATGTCTCATTCAGTGGAGTCTTTTCTCAGTCTATGAGCTACAGAACCTGCTTCACCCCAGCTACATGGCTATGGGTTCTATTCCAGTTACTTTCTTATTCCCAAGAATACTGGGGGATTTAGGCCCATCCTGAATTTAAGAAGCTTGAACACTTACAGGTGAATTTTCAAAGGAGTTACTCGTGTTCTCACAGGACAAGCAGGATGGTAGTCCTCACATATGGGTGACATCACAGGATGGAGCCCAATCACGGAACACTTCTGTCAAAGTTTCCAGAACTTTGACTGGCCCCTACTGGGCATGCCCAGCATGGCACTAACCCTGCAGCCAGCAGGGGTCCCCCTTCAATCTTCTTTTTTCCGCGCAGCAGTAGCCATGTGGTTAAGGAGCTCTGCAGAGATTCCTCACAGGAATTTTCCTCATGGAATTACTAAAATTTAATTTACCCCACAGGGTCCCTCCTTCAACTTTTTCAAGCCGTGGTTCTCCGGTAAGTTTTTTACCCATTTTCTGTCGATTACCGTTGAGTTTGGCCCTCACGGCCTACTGGCCATTGACCGTACCGCGGCTCAATTTTTTCATGGCCATGGCGTCTGGGTTCCGCCGGTGCCCAGACTGTAATCACACCATGTCCATCACAGACCCTCACAAAGTCTGTGTAATGTGTCTCGGATGTGAGCACAATGTCCTAATCTGCACCAAATGTGCCCTTATGACACCAAAGGTCGCAAGGCTAGAATGGAGAAGATGAAACTTCTCCTCCGTGCTCAAACCCCGACGCTGTCTATTGCATCGACGTCATCAGACCGGCACCGTCAACTTCGCGCCAGCATCGATCTCCGGCTGGTGACAGTCTGGCATTGATGACTTCTCGGCCTTTGACACCCTCTACTCCCCCTCAGGACCGAGGGGATTATAGAGATAAACATCGCCACCGGCATTGAAAGTCTCGGACCATCAAGGGAGCGACATCATCGACCTCGCCATCGTCCAAACCGCCGTCGAAGAAGCCTCGTCCAGAAAAAGCACCGACCTTTTCGGCGACCGGGTCACAGAGGCAACCCTCATCTGACAGGGTATCGGGAGCCACGACTCCGCCTTTAACGGTGGTCCCTCCAGCTATGCCTCTGCCTCCTTCTTCTGTTCTGGAGCCGGGGCTGCTTGCTCCAGGTCTCCGAGAGGAACTGGACTGGATGGTTCAGGAGGCCATCGACAAGGCGATGCACAGACTCCAGGTTCCTCCGACACCGGTACCGATTGCAGAACCGACCGTTGACCCTATTCCAGCAGCATTGGCACCGCTGCTCTCGAGGATGGAATCGCTTATGGCCGCTTTTCCACCGATGGACCCCGGGTCACCGATGGCTCCGGTGCCCTCCCCACTTGCTTTGTCATCGGGAGGAGAAACACCGTTCCGCATCCCTCCATCGGGAGTTCTGCCGATGCCTCAGCCGTCGATGCTGATGCATCCGGTGCCACCGATCCACCCATCGGTGCCCTCGATGCCTGCACAAGTGCCTTCGATGCCCTCATCGGTGCCTCCTGTTATTCCTTTGAGTCCTTCGGAGCCTCGACCAGGACCTTCAGGAATCCCACCACCCCATCCTCCTCTAGTCCCTAGAGGAACAGGTGCGGATCCCTATGACACCTGGACTGATGATTCTTCACCAGACACCGATAATTTGCCTTCACCACCTTCACCTACTGAAAGCAAAAAGCGTTCTCCTCCAGAGGACCTTTCCTTTATAAATTTCGTGAAGGAGATGTCTGAATTGGTTCCCCTTCCAATTACAGACTGAACAAGATGACAGGCATCAAATGATGGAGCTGTTACAATCCTGGATGCTCCCAAGGAAATAACCTCTATCCCTATCCACCAGGTTCTTCTGGATCTCCTCAAAAAGAACTGGGAACATCCTGGCTCTGTGGCTCCATTCCACAGGAAAGCTGACACCACCTATCTCGTTCAGTCAGCTCCAGGCTTTCGCAAACCTCAATTGGATCACCAGTCTGTGGTTGTCGAATCTGCCCAGATAAGAGCAAGGAGATCAAAACCTCACAGTTCCTTTCCCCCAGACAAGGAACAGAAATTTCTAGATGCCATTGGTCGCCGTGTCTTCCAGGGATCAATGCTCATCTCCAGAATTGCCTCTTATCAGCTCTATATGACCCAATATTATAGGGTCTTATTTAAACAGATACAAGACTTAACAGACTCCCTGCCTCTGCAATTTCAAGTGAACACAAAAAGAATAGATGCCAACCTCTTTGTTTTCTGCAATTTCAAGAGCAACTCCAAACCCCCGTAAACAAGGGTTTTGAGGCAGGCAAGCATGAGATCAGATCATCTTACGATATCTTTGACACTGCTACCAGGGTATTTGCGGCTGCTATCTTGGCCAGACGATGGGCCTGGCTCAAGTTTTCTGACCTTCGCCCTAAGGTACAAGACAGGTTATCCGACCTGCCCTGTGTAGGAGATAATCTGTTTGGCAAGCCAATTCAGCGAATGGTGGCGGAACTCAAGGATCATCATGAGACACTAAGACAGCTCTCGCTGATGCCTTCTGAGTACTCTTCAAAACAGTCCTTCAGAAAGGACTCTAAGAAGTCATTCTTCCACCTGAAGAAGTCCTACCCGCCACCAACTAGAACCCGTTCTACGAGACAGTTTCAAAAAGCCCAGTCTCATCAGACACGAAAACAAAAACCGCAAGCAGCTCCTCAGCCGGGCCCTGCTTCCGGTTTTTGACTCCTGCATAGAAAGCAGCAGCCAGCTTCCATTGCCCCACATACCAGTGGGAGGTCGATTGTGCCATTTCAACAACAGGTGGCATTCAATCACCTCAGACCAGTGGGTCCTAGCAATAATTGCTCAAGGTTATCGTCTGAACTTTGTCTCCATTCCACCGGACTCCCCACCTCTACCGACATGGAGAACATCCGATCACTCCATCTTTCTGGAACAGGAGGTCTCCCTCCTCCTCCAGTCCGAGGCAATAGAACCAGTGCCCTATTCCCAGCAAGGCCTAGGGTTCTATTCCCGGTACTTTCTAATCCCCAAAAAATCAGGAGGCGTTCGTCCAATTCTGGATCTACGTGCCCTCAACAAGTACCTCCAGCAAGAGAAGTTCAAAATGGTAACCTTGGGCCCTCTTCTTTCTCTTCTACAAAGAGGAGACTGGCTCTGCTGTCTAGACCTCCAGGATGCATACACTCATATTGCGATAATTCCATCTCATCGCAAATACCTGAGGTTACTAGTAGGCCCCAAGCACTATCAGTACAGAGTGCTTCCATTCGGCCTCACGTCTGCACCACGAGTCTTCACAAAATGCCTCGGCGTAGTTGCAGCCTTCCTCCGGACTCAAGGTGTTCACGTCTACCGCTATCTAGACGATTGGTTAATCAGGGCTCCCACTCAGCAAGCTGCTCTGTCGTCCCTACATCTTACTTTACACACTCTAATTTCACTCAGATTTCTTGTCGGCTACGACAAATCCTACTTAGTCCCATCTCATAAGTTCATTGGGGCAGACGTGGACACCTTAGAGGCAAAGGCTTTTCTGCCTCGACAGCGAGCTCTCACTCTCGTGTTTCTTGCACACCAGCTGCAGTCTCAGCGCTCCACGACTGCACACCACTTTCTCATCCTCCTGGAACACATTTCGTCCTCAGTTCAGGTCACCCCAATGGCCCGCTTGTCCACGAGAGTCATGCAGTGTAAGGTCACAATGGACTCAATCCATTCAGCCCCTGTCGACCATTGTCAACCTAACCGACTCACTCCGTCAGTCTCTCACCTGGTGGAGAAATCAGGTCAATCTCCCCAGGGCTTGCCCTTCCAGGCTCCAGACCCTCAAATAACTCTCACCACCGATGCTTCCAACCTCGGCGCTGGAGCCCACATGGCCGATCTGCAGTCTTGGTCTCCAGAGGAAGCCAAACACCAAATAAATTTCCTGGAGCTGCGAGCAATAAGATATGCTCTCAGGGTATTTCAGGATCAACTCTCCAATCAAGTCATCCTGATCCAGACGGACAACCAGGTGGCCATGTGGTACATCAACAAACAGGGAGGGATGGGCTCCTACTTTCTGTGTCAGGAAGCTGCGCAGATATGGGCGGAGGCCCTCTCCCACTCGATGTACTTCAGGGCCACCTACTTACTGGGAGTGGACAATGTGTTGGCAGACAAACTGAGTCGCACCTTTCAACCACACGAGTGGTCTCTCAACCCCTCAGTAGCGAACTCGATCTTCCAACAATGGGGTTATCCTCAAATAGACTTTGACTGTACCCAAGCCTTGGCTTTCTACAGGAAAAAAACCCAGCCACATCATCGGTCCTCACAGCTATTTGCCTCCTACAGTCTTAACCAATTGGGCATAGTTGTAGTCAAATCAATATTGTCCAAATGACTAGTGGACTGTATCGCACATTTATACCTTAGCAGGCATCCAGATCACAGATTTTATCAAGAAACATCAAATGAGAGCCATGGCCACACGAGTGGCTCATCTGAGTGCAGTACCTATTTGACATCTGCAAAGCTGCAACTTGGTTGTCAGTGCACACTTTCATGTCCCGTTACTGTTTGGACAAATTATCAAAAAGTGACAGTAAATTTGGAAAAGCAGTTTTGAGTAACCTGTTCACCCAGTAGTCCGTGATGGGTCCAGATTACTTATTCAGAATTGGCTCCAATGCAGCTCTCAGCTTGGGATTCCCCATGTGTCATGGCTAATTCAGCCCTGCTTGTTGATGCAGAAAGCAAGTTTTCTTGCTGTAAACAGTGTTCTCCGTAAATAGCAGGATTAATTAGCCATGCTAAATACCCACTCACCTCCCTGGAGAGTTGACTAATTATCTAGACTTAACTCTAATATCAACTGAAGGACCTCATGAAGTAACACTCATGCACAAATTTCTGCACATTCTCAGTAGAGCAAAAGCTCTATGAGCTTAGAGAGAGTGGTCCATTTTGCATCATCAGATGATATCATCCATATGTCATGGATAAATTGATCCTGTTGTCTAAGGAGTACACCATTTATGGTAAGCAAACTTGCTATGAAGTTTTCAACACCAAGGCCAGAAACTTGGTTGCTTCTATAGGACCCAGAAGACTCATGTGTTTGTGAGTGAGTGGCCTTCATGAAGATGTGCATCACAGTTTGGCAGATGTGCCCTGTAAAGGGGAAAAAATTGTTCAGTTTTAAGGTCAAGAAATGGTGACATTGAGTAAAAAGCATCAGTCCACTCTGCAGTTGCTTTCTGCAGTGTTGGGAAACCAGCTAGCCCCAGCCCAATGGCAGTACTTTTCTTATAAGCATCTTTTTTCCCCAAAGACATTCTTTTCAATGTCTTTGAGCTACTCTGACTCTTTAGCAGCAGCAGCAGCTGCCTGCTAGAAGTTGCCAGAAGGAAGGGCATCAACAGGAAGACTCATCAGCAGTTGCAGCCTAATCCCAGGACTAATTTTTGATGCCCCTGAGGCCTACCTCCTTTGCTTGGGGGGGGGGGGGGCAGGAAGGTTCAGTCCTTCCTTAAAGTGGGTTCTGAAGATTGTAATGGCTACCTTTTGTGCTTTTCTCGGACCCCTCTTGTTAAATGGATGGTTGTCTGCAGTTCTGACATTTATTTATTTGTATTTATTCATCACCTAACTGCCAGAGCTCTCGGCGATCTACAAATTGCACATTCACAATCAATTAAGATCAAACAACAATATATGAATCATAAAAACTAACATATAACAAACCAATACTAAAACCCTAATCATAAGCATCAGATCTTAAAAATAAATAAGTTAAAACAATAAAATGATAAAATAAAATGGAATCTAGCAGCATAAAAAAAATTTTCTCGATCAACTAAACCACTTCTGAAAGTAGCTTCTCTTCTTCAACAGAAGGTGATCGAGCATTGATCGCTGTCTCCGCTGCTGGCGCACACAACTTCGGGTCGGACCCTGAAGTACGTTGGGGAAACAAAAAACAAGAAAAGGTAGGAATTAGGGGTTGGAGAGGGGAAGGGAGATTAGGGTAAGTATAAAATCAGTGTGCGCACGCACACCTTTCAGAATTTACCCATATGAGAACAAGTTTTTTCTAAAATGGTATCTATATTCCACATTAACCAAGCCGTTGTGTTGCCTATTTTCTTTCTAAGACTGCATGCACACAAAGGAGAATGGGCTCTTCACTCCTTGGACTGCAACAGAGCCTTAGCACGTTATTTGAAGGGGATTCAAGTACACTATTAACATTCTCAGCTGTTAGTCTGTTGATCCAATAAGTTGGGGAGGACAGTTGCCAAAAGAACTAATTGGCTAGTGGGCTGTATAGTGCATTGTTATGCACTGGCTGGCTTACAGATTACAGACTCTGTCAAAGCTCATTAACTGAGAGACATGGCAGCTTCAGTGGCTCATCTTAGGGCCACTTCCATTGAAAACATATACAAAGCTGCTACTAAGTCCTACTATTATCTAGACAACATGTCTGGAAGAGACAGTAATGTTGGACAAGCAGTTCTGTGTAACCTGTTCACCCAGTAGTGCACTGTAAGGTGGTGGAGGCTGGGTTATCTGATCAATAATTGCTCCACAATGCAACCCTCAGCTTGGGTCTCCCCAAGCTGGTTGATTCATGTCTGCTTGACAACTGAGAAAGCAAATTTGCTTTCCTGTAAACAGGGTGCTCTGTAGACAGAAAGATGAATCATAATTAATACCCATCTGCCTCCTTGGAGAGTTGACTACCTCGCTAAAGCTTAAGCTCTGGAAGTAACTGAGGGACTCACAAGAAATCATGTGTGCATGGGAACTCCTGCTCATACTTAGTAATACTTTTACTGAGCTCTAGGAGCTTGATCCATGTTGGTGCCATCAGATGACATCAAACAAGTCATATGGATGATGGAGAACCCTGTTTACAGGTAAGCCAACTTCTTTATATATGAATTTATTTAAAATATTTATATGCTGCATATAACACGGTTCTGGGTGGCTTTTAATGAAATACATACACAAAGAAATAAATCAAACAAAACATTCATCATAAATACAATTAAATACATGCACCAAGTAAGAGAATAAAGATGGTGTGTGGGGAGGGTAAGGTTCCTATAAAGTGTAGTCTGGGCCTAAAATAAGTATTCACATTACTTACTCCTCGAGGTCCAAGGAGCAGGAAAATGCTGAGGTAGCTGAATAGGCAGGCAGAAAAGACGACATAGATGAGTGTTTTGTAAGGGATTGTTCCTGAAGAACCTGCTATTTTGGGTCTTGGAAGGAGATGTCCGATTAGTGCAAATTAGTGGTTGGACTTTGAATTGGTATTTGAGTCTCATGCTAGCAAGGCATTGGGTATGAAAGATGTTAGAAATGAGGTTGGCGAGCTGGAGAAATCTAAATCAAGTTGTTACAAGAGCAAGTCAGAAACGGTAAATGGTAATGTCCAATAAAAAGGTGCCATGAATCCTTCCCACTGAAGCAGTAAAGAGAGTAAAAGCCCTGTAACCCTGACCCCCTGGCTTTGTTCCACAAATTGCTTCATGTTTTAGCCAATGACTAAGCATTAATAAGTTAATAAGTAGCCATCAGATAGCTAGCTAACCAGCTATCTAGCTTCATGACCCAGAATAACATTTGGCTTTTCCGATATGTTTTTCCTTTCCACCTCTCTGCTGAGATGGGAAAGAAAGGAGAAATCAGATATTTACATTTTGTTTTAGATACTTTAGCTGGCATCTTATTTGCTTGTTACAACAAAAAATATTTAGTAGTGGCTGTGTGTGGTTGGGATTTACATTGATTTTTTGGGACTGTAAGCAGCCTGTCATGAAAAGTAAATATGAATATTCAAATAGTACTATAGGCATTAAATTTAATTTTGTGATGTAAAAATTACATTTGCTGAATGTTTATTTTCAGCTAGCCCTCAGATTTTGAATGTGTATATAGTGATACACCATAGTGCTATAAAGTTGACTTTGCAGTGTATTTTACTTTACAATGACTTCCTTGAAAATGTTTCTATAAAACTACTTTTCTTTTCCTGCTCCTAATTGCATCTTGAATACAGAGATGAACATTCAGCACATTTGTCTGGCTAAGTTTGGCTGTTAGCCAAATGTCAGGACTTAAAAATCCCACCCACTTGGATAGCCAGATATCCCACCCACTTGGATAGCCAGATATCTTGCTATCCAGCTAAAAAGTTATCCAACTATGTCAGGGATGATCCAGGGGCTTTCCAGGACAGAGTACCGTTATATGGATAACCCCACTTTTCAGCATTATCAGAGTAGCCTAGTTGGCTAAATTTAGGGCAGCTGAAGAACATTCCTGAAGCTAACTGGCTAAACTCATCCAACTACCTTTAAGATAGCCACTTACATTCAGCAGCTCCCCCACCCCGCTGAATATCCCAGCAAACTTTGCTAGCCAGCCAGCCAGCATCTGATGATGAACTTCATTGTCCAGTCAGGGTTGAAGCTGCTTTCTGGTGACCAATCAAATAGCTCTCATAATCATTAGTGATGTTGGATACTGTTTCTGTTCCAGGAAAAGATGCAGAAAACTAATTTTTAAAGTATGTTTTACAAAATGTTACTTTTCTTGCTTTAGTGTTCACATTTCTGTTTTTCCAATAAAATGTGAAGCAGAAGAGGCAGCGCTATACATATACTATTTGTTTCAGCTCGGTAAAGCTAGCTAGGACTGTAGCTTTAACCTGTGTGAAGAATAAAGATGTGTATTCTCTTTGGCTTGTTAGTGTCCTTAACACTCTGAGCAAAGGTCCGCAGGGCTGACAGTTATACTTTAACTCTCCTGGTCTTGTGCAAGCACTGCCTTGGAGATGAGACTCTGCACTTATTCTTTATAAAACAAAACCAGATATGCCAAGCTAGCTGACACGGCATTGAACTTTTATGGCAGGACATTTCAATATTTCTCCTAGGACAAGCAGGATGGTAGTCCTCACACGTGGGTGACATCATCAGATGGAGATCGGCACAGAAAACTTATGCCACTATCCACACATCCACATGGGGTTCCTCTTCAGTCTCTTCTGCAGAGCTGTCATCTCGCAGTTGTGGAGTTGTTTTTTTTTTTTCTTTTGAAAAACTACGTTCCATGGTTGGGTTGTTTTGTTTTTTTTTTTGTTTACTTTTCCTGCGCTGGGTCCCTTTCAACTTCTTTCCAGCTTTAGTTAGGCTCGTGGCACAGTAAGTTCTTCATTCGGTGCGGTCAGATCCCAGTTGCAGAGTCCTTCGGGCATCCGCTGGTCATCGATCGCTTGCTAGCTGTTTTCATCATGGCATCATCAGGTTTTTGTTGGTGCCCCCTGTGCCCTCAGAATATGTACCTTACGGATCTGCATGAAGTGTAATCCTATGCCTGGGGGCATCGCACAATTGGGGGTGTCATTTCTGCGAGATGACTCCCAAGGGCCGGCGTGACCACCTGGACAAGAAGGAGAAGCTGATCGAAGAAGTCTGAGCCCTCGACATCAGAGTTGGGAGCATCAACTCCAAAGGGCCATGGGGAACTGATGGACACCGATCCCTTGGTGTCCATCCCTCCACTGGGGCCGCCGGTGGAGAAAGGGGGACTGGAGACTGGCCTTTATCAGCCTCCTCTCGCTCAAGGACTTCTGGATCGTCTCCTCCTCGGCTCCAGGGAAAGGCTGGGCCGAGCACCATGGGAAACCCCGGAAACATCGCCACTGGTCTCGGTCCTTGCACGGTACCGGACTCAGGTTGGCATCAGCTTCTTCTGTGATGCCCCCGAAGTGACCTTACAGTGAGGAGGTACTGCTCTTCATCGACGCCAGGGCTCCAAGGCATTCCCACCGATTCTGGTACCAGGCATGGATCTTCCTCAGGGCTCCGAAGGTGGTCTGGCCTAGCCTTCTCCTCAGCTGTTCGTTGTTGGCCTTTGAGGAGAAGCTAGAATGCAAGGTGCACTTGGCGGTGGTTTGAGCCCTGCAGGGCATCGAGCTACTGGCCCCGCCAGTGCCTCCACCGGTGTTAGAGCCTGCGCTCTCCATGTTGGTGCTGCTGCTGGAGCGCCTCAATGCTCTTCTCAGCGTTCTCCCCACACAGCCGATGCCAGGGGTGCCATCGATGCCCCATCAGGCACCGTTGCCACCTCCTGTTAATGCCATTTCCATTGTGGGTTCCTCAGTGGAGGAAGGCCCTTTGATGCCGGAGGCACCGCCAAAGCCTTCATTGCCTCGTCCGGTTCCGGGGCCATCGATGCCATCTGAAGGTTTTTCAAGGCACCATCCTGATTGCACATATTGCCTCTTACCAGCTATATAGGATGCAGTATTCTCGTAACCTCTGAAACAGATCCAGGACATGGACGAGCATCTGCCCCAATAGCAGCAGGGCGCTTTCTTGATGGTTGTGCAGTAGGGTCTTGAATGTGGCAAGCATGAGGTTCATTCCACCTATGATGTCTTTGAGATTGTGGCAAGGGTGGTGGCCGTGTGCATTGGTGCCTGCAGGATGGCCTGGCTGCAGGTCTTGGCTGTCCTTCCAGAGGTGCAGGAGAGGCTCGCAGACTTGCCATGTACTAACGAGAATCTCTTTGGGGACAAGTTGAAGGATGCTGTGGCTCAGTTAAAGGATCATCATGAGACCTTCCAGCATCTCTCGGTCAGTATGTTGGACCTGCTATCCTAGGCCAAGAAGTCCTTCTGACAGGGTCTGAGGAGGTCCTTCTACTTCCAGAGGAAATACTATCCTCCTGCTTCTCACTTCCAATCGCAGCAGGTGCGCTATAGGGGCTGCCCCAGGCAGCAATGGCCCCCCCCCAAACTTCAGCCGGCCCCCCAGCCAAGCCCCGCCATGGGGTTTTGACTGGTTGCGAGGGAGCATAAGCCAGCCGCCTGTACCCTTGATGCAAGAGCCTCTAGTCGGAGGCAGGCTGCAGTTCTTTGCGGACTGTTGGCCTGGCGTCACCTTGGACCAGTGGGTTCTGTCCATTTTTCGTCGGGAGTACAGGCTGAACTTTCTGGGGGTCCAATGATGCATCAGGACATGCTTTTGGAGGAGTACTCCACCCTCATAACAGCCAGGGCTGTCGAGCCCATTTCACTGAAGCAGTGAGGACAAGGGTTCTACTCCCGATATTTCCTGATTCCAAAGAGAACTGGGGGATTCTGTCCTATTCTAGACCTGAGAGCCTTGAACAAATTTCTAAGAATAAAAAAGTTCAAGATGGTCTCTCTGGGCACCCTGATTCCCCTCCTGAAAAGAGGGGACTGGCTTGCTCCCTCATCTAAAAGACACCTACACTCACATTAAGATCTTCCACGGTCAGAGGAAGTATCTATGGTTTGTGGTGGGCAGGCGACACTTCCAGTACAAGGTATTGCTGTTTGGACTGGCCTTTGCCCCACACATCTTTACCAAATGTCTGGCCATTGTGGGTGCACACCTCCACAGGTAGGGCATGCAGGTGTTTCCCTACCTGGACAATTGGCTGGTCAAGAGTGCTACCCAGGCGGAAGCAGAACGATCCCTGCACTTGACTATTCGGGTATTGGACTCCCTGGAGTCCATCATCAACTACCTGAAGTCCCATCTCGACCCGTCACCTCAGTTGGGCTTCATTGGTGCCCTGTTAGACATGGCTCAGGCCATAGCTTTTCTTTTCCACGATCAGGCGCTCATGCTGGTGTCCATGGTGGGAGTGGTCCAACGGATCTGGAAGATTTCAGCTTGCCACACGGTGTAACTCCTGGGACACATGGCCGCGATCATCCATGTTACTCCATTCACTCACTTACATATGCATAGAGCTCAATGGACCTTGCAGTCCCAGTCGCAGCAGGCCACCTTGGACATCCATGTTTCCATCCGCATTACTCCGCCTCTCCATGCTTCTTGTCTTGGTGTGGGAGTCTTTCCAATTTAGAGCCCCCTGCCAAACTGTACTCACCACAGATGCTTCCAGTTTGGATTGGGGTGCAGGGCACCGGGGCCTGTGGTCTGCCCAGTCAATGTCAAATCAACTTCCTGGAGCTCCGCACAATCTGGTATGCCCTTTGGGTGTTCAGAGATTGGCTAGCCAACAGGGCGATCCTGATCCAGACTGACAACCAGGTGGCGATGTGGTACATCAGCAAGCAAGGAGGTGCGAGGTTATGTCTCCTATGCCAGGAGATGGTGCAGATTTGGTCATAAGTTCTGTCCCAAGGTATGTTGGTCTGAGCCATGTATCTGACTGGGATGGAGAATGTGGTGGGAAACAGGCTGAGTCACGCCTTCCGGCCCATGAGTGGTCCCTAAATCAGGCAGCGGCGGATCGGATCTTCAGTCGCTGCGGAACACCAGACATGTATCTGTTCGCATACCCCTGCAGCAGGAAGGTGGATCAGTTCTGCTCCCTGCACAGAGCAGACGGCAAACCAGTCTCTGACACCTTTCCCACCATTGGGGCAAGGGTCTTCTGTACGCATATCTTCCGATTCCTCTGGAGCTTTGATAGTATGGAGGGACTATGATCCTTATAGCCCCTCACTGGCAGAGACAAATCTGGTTCCCGCTCCTCTAGGATCTTTCCCTCCAGGAACTGATCAGTCTGGGGACTTCCCCAGACCTCTTCATGAAGGAACGGGCAGGCAGCACAACCCCCAACCTCCAGGCCTTGTCTCTGACCTTGTGAGACTGGAAAATTGGGCATCGAAATGGCAGATGAAATTTAATGTGGATAAGTGCAAGGTGATGCATATAGGGAAAAATAACCCATGCTATAGTTACACAATGTTAGGTTCCATATTAGATGCTACCACCCAAGAAAGAGATCTAGGCGTCATAGTGGATAACACATTGAAATTGTCGGTTCAGTGTGCTGTGGCAGTCAAAAAAGCAAACAGAATGTTGGGAATTATTAGAAAGGGAATGGTGAATAAAATGGAAAATGTCATAATTGGAACTTAGAATGCAATCCAATTTAAAAACATTTAAAAAGAATCTGAAAAAGCAGCTTTTCTTCAAAGCTTACAATGACATCCAAACTCTCACAACAATACCTCAGCAACTGAACTCCCAAATGAACTTTTGACATGCTCAGTTTCCATGGACAACAATACTCCGAACCACCTCCAGCTGATAACTCACGTTCCCTTAGCTTGTTAACTTCTACATTATTACATCACCCCTTTTTACCCCACCTGCTCTACTTTAACCTGTTTGTATCTATTCCCACCCCCTCTATACATCTACCCTACCTTTACCCTGACAATGTTGCCTATATATATATATCCTTTTTGAAAATATGTAACCTTTTATCCCCCTATTGTAATATGTAAACCATTGTGATGGCATTACCGAATGACGGTATATAAAACTCAATAAATAAATAAAATGCCTTTGTATCGCTCCATGGTGAGACCGCACCTTGAATACTGTGTACAATCCTGATCACCCCATCTCAAAAAAGCTATAATTGCGATGGAGAAGGTACAGAGAAGGGCGACCAAAATGATAAAGGGAATGGAACAGCTCCCCTATGAGGAAAGAGTTTAGGACTTTTCAGCTTAGAGAAGAGACAGCTGAGGGGGGATATGGTAGAGGTGTTTAAAATCATGAGAGGTCTAGAACGAGTAGATGTGAATCGGTTACTTACTCTTTCAGATAATAGAAAGACTAGGGGGCACTCCATGAAGTTAGCATGTGGCACAATTAAAACTAATCGGAGAAAGTTCTTTTTCACTCAACGCACAATTAAACTCTGGAATTTGTTGCCAGAGGATGTGGTTATTGCAGTCAGTATAGCTGTGTTTAAAAAAGGATTGGATAAGTTCTTGGAGAAGTCCATTAATTGCTATTAATCAAGTTGACTTGGGGAATAGCCACTGCTATTAATTGCATCAGTAGCATGGGATCTTCTTAGTGTTCTTATGGCCTGGATTGGCCACTGTTGGAAACAGGATGCTGGGCTTGATGGACCCTTGGTCTGACACAGTATGGCATGTTCTTATGAATGTTGAGAGCTTAATTCTGCAGCCCCTTGACCTATCTGATGAGGTGTCTTGCGTCCTCGTTACTTCCAGGAAGCCTTCCACTAGGAAGTCTTGTGGCCTGAAATGGAGGAGGTTTTCCATGTGGTGTGAGCACCATGGCTTGGATCTGTTCTCCTGCACCTCTTGGATGCTGGTTTAAAAACCAACTCCGTTCAGGTACACCTGAGTGCTATTGGTACCTACCACCAGGATGTGGATGGTTCACCCATCTCTGTGTGTAGCCCCTGGTGGGATGCTTCATCTGAAGCCCTTCCCCCCGTGACCTCCCACTGTGTCTTGGGACCTCAATATGGTGTTGGCTCAGCTCATGAGGGCTCATTTTGAGCTGCTGTGCTCCTGTGACCTCAAGTACCTGACCTGGAATGTCATGTTTTTGGCGGCAGTCACTTCCGCGTGCAGAGTCATCGAGCTTCAGGCCTTGGTGACGTATCTACCCTATACAGTTATTTCATGATAGGGTGCATGCGCAGAACCACCCTAAGTTCTGCCTAAGGTGGTGACAGTTTTCCATCTTAACCAGTCAATCATCCTGCCCACCTTTTTTCCCAATCCTCATTTGCACATGGCACGTGGGCTCTGCACAGCTTTAATTGCAAGAGAGCCTTAGCCTTCTACCTGGAGTGAACAGCAGGCCAGAGGCAGTCCCGCAACTCTTCATCTCTTTTGATAGGAATAGATTGGGAATTGCTGTTACTAAGTAGACTCTGACAAACTTCTGCTACGTTCAGGTGGCACTGCAGCTTGGGGGCCATGTCAAGGCTCATTCTATCAGAGCCATGATGTCTTCTGTGGCCCACTTGCGAGCAGTCCCCCATGGACGAGATCTGCAAGGCTGTGACATGGAGTTCTCTCCACACCTTTGCCTCTCACTACTGTCTGGACAGCAATGGCTGACACAATAGCAGTTTCAGCCAGTCCGTCTTTCAGAATCTTTCAGCTGTAGAACACAACTCTTCATGCCTAGGGCCCATTGTTCGGGTTCAGGCTATCTCCCTCTGTTACCAACAGTACCAGTGTTGTTGTGCCTGTTGGCACCTGGTTAGGTGTCTGTTGATCTCATCGTTATTTGGGAGTAGCCTCTAGCTAGAGATTCACCCATGTTTAGGGACTACTTGTCCTAGGAGAAAGCAGAGTTGCTTAGCTGTAACAGGTGTTCTTCTAGGACAGCAAGATGTTAGTCCTCACAAAACCTGCCCACTACCCCCTGGAGTTGGGTTTCTCCTATGTTTATTTTATTTTTTTCTTAATTCTATGTTACGAGACTGAAGAGGGATCCTTCAAGAATAGTGGCATGCTGGGCATGTTCAGTGTGCCTGTCAAAGTTTCTAGAAACTTTGACATAAGTTTTCCGTGGCAGGCTCCATCCGATGATGTCACCCATGTGTGAGGACTAACATCCTGCTGTCCTAGAGCACCTGTAAGCACCTCTGCTCTCCCCGTTTCTTTTCTCTACCTTTTCAATAAAAGCAGCTATTATTTCAACCAATTTTGCAATGAATATAAGACCATAAGAAGATCAAGGTCTATCAAACACAGTATCCTATCCCCAGCAGTGGCCAGTCAAAGACATAAGTACTTGGCAGATCATGATGAGGAAATCTATTCCCTATTGCTTATTTCTAGAAGTGGTGATACCTATGTCTACCTGGCTAATAATTAATGGACCTGTCTCTTTTTTTTTTTTTTTTTTTTGTTAAACTGACTTGACCATATTCTCTGGCAACAAATTCCACAGCTGACCAAAAATAAAAATGCTTTCTTAAATTTGTCTTAAATATGCTAGCAATTTGTTTGATGGAGTGTGCTATAGCCCTAGTACTGTTTAAAATGATAAATACAGGTAGATAACAGTATCTGATGTGGTGTAGGGAAGATTACTGAAAACAAACACCAAAAGCCCACATACACACAAAACAAAGACACTCATAATAAGCACTACCTGCACTCATTTGCCTTATATTTAATCATAGACTTAGTCCATAAATGTGATTCCTTATGGTATTTTTTTATTTTTAATATTTACACTTGTCCACATTAAAGGTCATCTGTCATTTGATGCCCAGTCTCACAAGGTCCTCTTGCAATTTCTCACAATCATCTTGTGATTTAACAACTTTAAATAATTTTGTAGCAGCAAATTTGATCACCTCACTTGTTCCCATTTGTAGGTCATTTTTAAATAGGTTAAAAAGCAGTGGTCCCAGAACAGATCCCTGGGGCACTACACTATTCACCTTACTCCATTGAGAAAATTGACCATTTAAGCCCTTTTCTCTATCTTTTAACCAATTCTCAATCCCCAATAGAACATTACCTTCTATCCCTTGATTTTTTTAATTTTCTCAAGAGTCTCATGAGATAGTTTGTCAAATGCTTTCTGAAAATCCAGATGCACTGGCAACTGCCTCACCTTTTATCCACGTGTTTGTTCTTGCCTTCAAAAAAAATGTAGATTGGGGAGGCAAGATTTCCTTTTTCTGAATCCATGTTGGCTTTGTTCCATTAAATTATGACTATCTATATGTTCAGTAATTTTGTTCTTTTATAATAATTTCAACCATTTTTCCCAGTACTGATGTCAAGCTCACTGGTCTGTAGTTTCCTCGATCACTTCTGGAACTTAAAAGCTAGAGTTATGTTGGCAACCCTTCAGTCTTCAGGTACTATAGCGGATTTTAATTATTGATAGTAGTCTGCAATTTCAGTTTTCAGTTCTTTCAGCATTCTGGGATGTATACCATCTGGTCCAGGTGATTTGCTAACCTTTAGTTTATCAATTTGCCCTATTACATCTTCCACATTCACTGAGATGTTTCACTTCTTTTGAATCATCACCTTTAAATATCACTTCTGGCATGGCTATATGTCAAATCTTCCTCTGTAAAGAATTCATTTAATTATTTGCTATGGCCTTGTACCCCTTGATCATCTAATGGTTCAATTGACTTTTTGCTTCAGAATGTACCTGAGGTTTTTGCTTCCATAGCAAGCTTCTTTTCAAATTCTTTCTTTGCCTTCCTTATC
The DNA here is from genome assembly GCF_901001135.1 of Rhinatrema bivittatum. NCBI lineage: Eukaryota > Metazoa > Chordata > Amphibia > Gymnophiona > Rhinatrematidae > Rhinatrema > Rhinatrema bivittatum. The sequence goes on from NC_042629.1 coordinate 34,654,097, forward strand.
AATGCTTTGCATTTAACTTTCCAGTGCTTATGCTGTTTCCTGTTTTCTTTATTCGGATCCCTTTTCCATTTTTTGAAAGATGCTCTTTTGGCTAGAACAGTTTCTCTCTCACCTTACCTTTTAACCATGCAGGCAGTCATTTGTCCATCCTTCCAACTTTTTTGATGCATGGAATACATCTGGTCTGGGCTTCCAAGATGGTAATTTTAAACAACATCCATGTCTGAGGTAAACTCAAACTTTGCAGTTGCTCCTTTCATTTTTTTCCTAACCATTTTCCTCCTTTTATCATAGTCTCCCTTTTGATAGTTAAATGCTATTGTAGTACATTTCCTTTGTGTCCTCTCCACAGTTATCAAGTCAAATTTGATCATATGATCACTATATCATATGATCACTATTATCACCCCTCCTCTCCTTGCCCCACATCCATCCCCGCACCCCCTCCCCACCCCCCACCTCTGCTCTATCTCCTTCCCCGCTCCCTCCCTCCCAGCCCCCCTTTCCCCCTGCCATCATTTGTACATAAGTTCATATATCTCCCTAATATTGAGTATAAGTTCATATGTTTGTTTAATTTTAATATGGATAACCTAAAAATCCATTTAGTTCAACCAAATTTCACATTGCTCGTTGACCATCTATAAAAATGTACTCTTATGTTATCCATCTATCCTGCTATCATCGTTTATTGTAATTTCCTTTCACCGTTACCTGTAAACCGACATGATGTGTCCTACGAATGCCGGTATATAAAAAGCTTTAAATAAAAATAAATAAATATTACCAAGTAGCCCCAACACCATTGCGTCGCACATCAAATCACATGTTCCATCCACTAAGGATTAGGTCAAAAATAGCTCCCCTCTCTTGTTGGTTCTTGTACATCTGCTTCATGATGCAGTCATTTATTTCATTTATAAACTTTATCTCCTTAGCATACCCTCATGTGACATTTACTCAGGCAGCATTGGGGTAATTGAAATCACTCATTTATTTATTTATCGAGTTTTATATACCGCCGTTCGGTTTCGCCATTACAACGGTTTACAAAGTTTTGATGATTAACAGAGTTTCCAAAAGTTACATATGGTTGCTAACATAAAAGGTATCAATTTATAAACTTAGTTTAAATGTTACTCTTTACACATTTCAGTTCATTGTTATATCATCTTGTGTTGAGTTCACTAGTTTTTTAGCATTGGAGTTCGAGTCATTGGTTGAGTTGATATGCTTTGGTAAACATCCATGTTTTTAGCTCTTTTTTAAAAGTTTAAAAGTTTTCTTGTGTTCTGAGTTCGATTGGGAGGGTGTTCCAGAGTTTAGGGCTTCCTAGAGAAATTGCTCTATTTTGTGTTGACGTGAGTTGTTTATAGCGAGTAGGTGGAATCTTTAAAAGACCTTTATTTGCTGATCTGAGGTTTCTGTTTGGAGAATGCAATTTTATGGATGGACTTAGCCAGTTTGTTTTTCATAAATTATTTTATGTATTATGGATAGTATTTTATATTCTATCCTAAATTTTATTGGGAGCCAGTGTAGTGATATAAGTGTAGGAGTAATGTGATCGTGTTTTTTAGATCCAGTGAGTATTCTTGCCGCTGCGTTCTGCAGGATTTGGAGTGGTCGGATGGTGTTAAGAGGTAAGTTGAACAGGAGGGAGTTAAAATAGTTCAGGTTGGAGAAGATGAGTAGTTGGAGTACTGATCTGAAGTCATTGGGGGCGAGGAAAGGTTTTAATTGTCGTAGTGTTAGGAGTTTGATATCTGTCTTTGATTTTAGTTGTGATGTGGTTCTTGAAGGAAAGTTCCTTGTTGATTATGACTCCTAGATTGCGGGCATGATTGACTGGATAGATAGCCACATTTTGGTTTATTAGGTTGAGTAGTGGAAGTTGAGGAGTGTTGTTCTTTCTATCCAATAAGATTATTTCAGTTTTATCGAAGTTAAGGATGAGTTTCATGTTGGTTAGTATTTGTTTTATTCTGTTTAGGTACGTGGCTATTTTTTTGTAGGTTTCTTCTAGTGAGTTGTGTATTGGCATATATGAAGTGTGTCCGATTAAGGTTTGAGAGGAAGTGGCATATCGGAAGCAGATAAATTTTGAAGAGTGTCGCTGATAAAGCGGAGCCTTGGGGTACTCCCGTGTTTAGGTTTATTTTTTTTGAAAGGGTGTCGTCGATCAACACTTGGTAGGTTCTTTGTGATAGGTAAGATGTGAACCATTGTAGGGTTTTTTCTTTTGTACCAATTTCTGATAGCCGTTCAGTCATGATGGAGTGGTTTACTGTCAAAGGCTGCTGATAGGTCGAGTAGTACTAGAAGGTAGCTGTGGCCGTTTTCGAAACCTTTGAGTAGTAGTGTCTCCGTGTTCAGTTGTTTCCTGAAGCCAAATTGCGTGGATAGTAGGATGTTGTTTTCTTCAAGGTGGTCGCTGAGACGGGAGTGGACTATTTTTTCAATGATTTTGGCAATGAAGGGTAGGTTTGATTATGGGTCGGTAGTTCAGTGGGTTTTCTGGATCAAGATTGTTCTTTTTCATAATGGGTTTGATTATTGCAGATTTTAGGCATTCTGGGTAGATTCCTTCAGTGAGTGATAGGTTTACGATTTCAGTTAGTGTTTTAGTTATTGCTGGTTCAATATTTTTAATCATTGTAATGGGTATGGCATCAATAGGGTGTTTTGCTGGATTCATTTTTTTTATGATCGTTTGTATTTCCAGAGATGATGCTGTCTCAAAGTTGGTCCAATTTGAAGTCTGAAGGTTCTGTATTTTTTCGCCCTGCGAATTTTTGTTGAGATTGCTATTTATAAGGTTTTTTTTTTTTTTCATTAAAGAAATCAGCAAAGTCATTACTGGTGATCTTGGTTGTTGATTGTATCTGGCCATATTTGGATGATTTGGTTAGGTTTTTTACGATGTTGAAAAGCGTCTTAGGGTTATGTTGGTATTTGTTTATTTTGTTTGAGTAGAAGTATTTTTTTGTTTTGATGATGAGTTTTTTTGTATTCTGCTAGCTGCACTCTGTATGCGTTAAGTAGTGTGGTTGTTTTGTTGTTATTCCTCCATTATTTCTCTTTTTTTCTGAGTTCCCATTTGGCTGATCTGATGTTTTCATTGTACCATTGGTTCTGATGTTTTGTGTTCTTTATCATGGGGTTTATCTTATCTGCTATTGTTTTAGTTATGGTGAGCCATGACGAGGTAGCGTTTTCTGCATTTGATAGGTCTATGTTTGATAGTTCTGATTGTAAATTTTCTTGAAGTATTTCGATGCAAAAAGGTGGTCGGTATGAGAATGATTTTGGTGGGTTTTTTGTTGTAAATTTACGGCTTGAATGTAAATTTGTGTGGATTATAGAATGGTCCGACCAAGGTATCTTCGTGATCTTTGTTTTGTGGTTAGTCCATATGTCAGTGTTGATGAAGACAAGGTCTAGTGTGTGACCTGCTTTGTGCGTTGGGCCATTGATGATTTGATTAAGGCCTAGAGATGCGAATGCGTCAATGATTGATGAGCATGTGGAGAGTGGGGGGACGGTATCTATATGTATGTTGAAGTCACCTAGGATGATTATGGGTTTGTTGATAGATATTTTAGTCAACAAGAATTCAATAAGTGGTGAGCAGTTCCGATCAAGCGTATTCGGGGGGCAATATATCAGATTTGTAGATTTGGTGAGTCAAATAGTGCAATTTCCAGTGGGAGTTTGTTGGGAGTAATTTCATCTCAAGGTTTTTTTTGATGAGTAGTATTAGGCCTCCGCCTTTCTTTTTTGGCCTGGGGATAGAAAAAGTTCTGTAGGTAGAGTTGTTGGTTTGGTTGATTGTTACTGTGTCTGTGTTTTTTACCCATGTTTCCGTGATCGCTATGAAATCTGGTTTGTCATCTTGAAGTAGGTCGTTGATGATGGGTATTTTCTTTATTATGGATTGAGCATTAAAAAGCATGAATGAAAGTGTCAAGTAGTTGCTTAATGTTTTATTGTTGTTGTGAGTAATGGTGGAGTGTTGATATTTGTGTATATTCTTTGTTTTCCTGCTTGTGTCATTCTGATTATTCAGGTTTTGGTCTTTTCTGTGTTTCTTGCTATTGTATGTGGGTTGAGGGTTTGTCATTCCTTGTGTAGCTTGGAAAGTTTCTAGTTTTTATTAGTGCTTACACTAAGGGGTGCACAAGGGGGACTGCCTATTACTATTCTATTGCTAATTTTGTTGGTTTTCCTAATTTCTTTTAGCATTTCACATCTGCCTGCTCATTCTGACTAGGTGGATGGAGGTTCACCCCACTGCTGTTCTATTCCCTTTCTCACATAGAATCTTTATGGCTAGAAATTCTATAGTGCATTGTTTCCTATCCTGTTTTACTACTCCCTCTAATATATAGTGTCACCCCTCTTGACCCATTCTATCATCGTAATATAATTTGTTCTCTGGTATCAGTGTGTTCCATTGGTATCCTTCATCCAACAGGTCTCTGAATAGATAGATCTAAATTGGCATCTCATTCAGTGCTATATATTCTAAATCTCCCATTTTATTTTTTAGACTTCTAGCATTTGTATACAGACATTTCAGAATATGTTTTTGTTTGCATTATAAACCTGCTCATCAGTTGATAGGGGTAATTTGGAATCTTTCTGCACTTTACTAAAAAAAAAAAAAAAAAAAAAACCCCTGGTCCAATTTGACGTTTATTGCAATCTCTACTGGGATGCCTTAACTTCCCTGTTCTCTTAGTATCCTTCAAAGATACATCATTCGGAACCATGCACTTCTGTGGGATTGTTGAATTTCCTTCCTCATCTAGTTTTTAAAAATGCTCGCTCTCCTTTTTAAAGGTTAGTGCCAGCTCCCTGGTTCCACTGTCAGAATAGGCTCCCCCGTTCCCAGACAGTTCCCCAATTCCTAACAAACCTACAGTAAGACCTTCTTCCTTGCACCATTGTCTCATCCACGCATTGAGACTCTGGAGCTTGGCCTATCTCTAGGGTCTTTCCTGTGTAATGGAAAGCATTTCTGAGATGCAGACCTGGAGGAACTGGATTTCACTTTTATATCTAAGAGCCTACATTTAGCCTCCAGAATCTCCCCTCCTGCACCTTCCTACATCATTGGTACCCACATGTACCACAACAGCTAGCTCCTCCCCAGCACTCTACAATTTTATCCAGGTTGTAACTGCTTCTTTTTGTTTTCTTCTAAATTTCTTAATTTTATTATAGTCTCCCTTTTTAATATTTTATGGTATTGCAGCAATTTTATTTATTTACTTTCTAGTGATTATGTCAAATTTGATTGCACTGTGATCACTATTGCCAAGCGACTCAACTACCATTATCTATTGCAGCAGGTCCTGCACTGCACACTGAGGGCTAGATGTAAAGTGTCTCCCCCATCTTGTCTGTTGCAGTGCCACCTGCTTCATAAAGCACTCATTTATGATGTCTACAAACTTAAGCTCCCTAGCAAACTCTGATGATGATTGTGATTAGTGGGGTGATTGTTGCTAATTTTATTAGCCTTGCTGATCTGTTAAGCATTTCATAGTTTTACCGTCCTGTAATGAACCCCCACTGCTATACTCTTTCCTGTCACACATGGAATTTCTATTCATTGTGATTCCAAAGTGCTTTGTGCATAGCTGTTTAACACTTATATCAAATGCAAATGTTAGTTAACACAATCACCAATTAGTACTTAGGCCCTTCAATGCCAGGAGTGCACATAGATTTTTGTTACTTCACAGTCTAGAAGAGGGTATTCCACTTTTAAAATGCTTAGAAAACTAGAAGCATGGATGATGACAGAAAAGGACCACTTGACCATTTGTGCTGCTTACTGTGCTAGCAGAAGATCTGCCTTTCTCAAAAGGTGCTAGAGAAATGAAGCAGCATCACAAGGCCCACACCCGTTTCACATTTCACTCCTGAGGCAACACAGTACAGCAGCTACTGTTACATGCCATGTGTAGTCATGTACTTATCTTCCTCCTGATGGGGTTTTTTTTTGTTTTGTTTTGGGGTTTTTTTGCAGATGCTTCCACCTTTTTGGTCTTATTTGGATGCTAGGACATGCGATCAAGCACTTTCTTGTAGGACTCCACGGATGTGGAAATTAGTTACCAAGAGCAATATGCTTGACTAATACCCTTAGGATATTTAGCTGTCTATTGAAAACATGATTGTTTTGGCATGTATTATTGTTCCTTATAACTGGTAAATATCTTTTAGTGATTTATGGAGATTTTATTGCTGCTAGTTTTATCGTGATTTCTTGTTTTCATTTCTTTTGTTGTAAGATTGTTGTTTTTTTAGTTGTAGAGTGTTTGTATTTATATTTATAGCCATACCCAATCTGATAGCAGTCTTGTGCACTTGCGAAAAGACAGATTAAAAATTGCACCACCATATTTTTGCTTTGGGGCAGATGCAAAGCAGGCACCGGGAAGGGGCAGCTGACAATGCACAATTTCCTTTTCTGCAGAAGAATCATTTTCTGGGGGAGGGGGAAACAGATTAGCAAGAAAGCTCTTCAGGAAGGATTGGAAAGGAAACTTGTATGTAAATTTAGAAGGTGGGTGCAAGAGAATGAATGTATGACTAGAAGGGAGTGTGATGGGAACATTTGGATTTTGGAAACTCTTAGCATGTTTTGAAATATGTATTTCATGATCATCCTTGGTTTAGTAGTATTTTTCATGTTAGGCAAGGCTGATGACCATGTGTGAATGTAGAATGTTTTTCTAAATGCTAGTATGTTAAAGTAGGTTGGGATGAGTTTGAGGAATGGCACCATTTAATTGTATATATTAGTTATCTTGGGCTTGATTTCAACCTTCTTTGCTAGTTTACACCTTGGAGACAATATTCAGCAGCTTGAAAGCACTGTAGTGAAGAGCAGTCAAGCAAATTGAATAAATAATAATCTTACAAATAGCTGGCTATCTTTAGGACTGCTCTGTGGCATGACCAGAGTATTCCAAAGCTGGCATTTAGCCAGAAAACTCAGTTCAGTGCCTTTGAATGTGGACCTCTATGTACAGGGTAGCTTTGTGCTCTAGAAAAAGTGGCTCCAATCTGCCATTTTCAGAATCATGATTGATTCCAGTGTGACATGTCTGTTTTTTCTTTCTTTTATTGCCTGTACTATTAAGTGTTAATGCATGGCAGTAGATCTGGCAACTTGAGTTTGACTGCACCAAACATTTACAAGATGAACCCAAATCACATTCAGGAGATGAATGTATACATAACTATCGCTGTTATCTTTAGTGGGAGAAGTGTGTGTGGAGCAGGACAGCAAGTCTTACAGCCCTCCCCACTAATATGAACATTGCTGTGATGGTGGGCTCATTCACCTCTCTAAAAGTACAGATCTGTTCAGAGAGGGGAAGTACCCACCCACTTTGGTTAAAGTATCATCCAAGACTGCACTCCTGAATGGTGCGCTCTCTCTCTCTCTCTTTTTTAGGTCCAGTACTTTTTCAAGATTCTGAACAACTAAGAACGGAACTTCTAGGCCCAGTTGCTCTTTCCTTCTCTGCAGATGAGTGACAGACAAACAAGTACAAATGTGTTCATTCGTTTATTGTCTGATGTTTGACCGGACTGAAAACAAGAACAAGAGCACGGTATCTCTGCTGAAGGTTACAGATTTTAGAACACTGCGTTTTGAACAGTAGACAACATTTAACACCATCCTGTGGGGGGACTGCATTGATCTGTGGAAAGGTTAAAGTAAAGGGGTAGTTTTATTTTTTAACAAGTGACTTTGGTTTTATTTCATACATTACACATCTTCATCTTGCAGAAGAAAAAAAAAATTGTACAACTCCATAAATATAAAATTCTTCCACCATGAAAATGGTTAAAACATTCATAAAGACAGCACCAAACTGTGATGCCTCCAGAAAAAAAACATAATATATAAAGCAAAATAAGTAGCCATATTGCTGGCAAAACTGACCATCTGACACTGGTCTCTCTCATGTCTTCAGAGCATACTGGAGAACAAGGGGAACATGAGACACTTAAAATTAAAAAAAAAAAAAAAAAAAAAAAGCATTAAATACAAAGCAGAGTGCAACCCATCACCTTTGCATTTCAGTGAAAACAAATGGAAAAAAAATAGTCTCCCCCTTACAAATACAAAACAAAAAGAGCCTAACAGCACAGGAAAGGGCAGAGTGGAGTGCCTCAGTGGTGGTTTTTCTTTAAAAGCAGCACTTCCATGCTGGCTAACGATGCACTTAAACAACTCTCACACAGTGAGGGCCCGAGGTACCATGCAGCACTGCATTGGGCTTGTTAAACTAGAATCAGCTGGAGAAGTGGCTTTGTGCAGCACCAGCTCTTTGCTATTCAGAGGGCAGCTACTGGCTAATTGGTTGCGTGGGAGTCGAGTGCTTCCTGTAAAGAGGGGGCTTCCTTGTATAAATACCTAACTTTTGCTTCCAAATTAAAGTGCGTGACCACCTTCAGTAGAACTGGTGCCACATACCTATAAAACAGTATAGATAAAATGTTCTGCTTGCATGGAACTGCTGCTTTGAGGGAAAAAGTACCCTGCCCGTTACTGAGTATGTACACCTTGGACTGCAAGTTTTTCTCACAAAGTAGAAACAAGTACAACATAAGAGATGGCTTGAAAATAAAATGAGCCAACTTTGCACCTATCGTACTGTACACTAACAAATAAAATACACAAGGCAGCAATAGGTAGGGGCCGGATACACTGCTGACTGTCAGTGATGGAATCATGATTTACAGTAGAAGTGGGCAGATCCCAAAGGCTCAAGTACCTTTTCATTGTCTGTCATTTACAGTAGAATAAATATGTCACAATATTGCTACACTTTAAATGTACATTCTAACCTAGTAAATGCAGAAAGCTAGTGTAAAGCAGATAGATTAAGTGTAGGTCCCATACGTAGTGGCTTTTCTTGTTTCTCTAATGGGTTGTGCTTCTGATCAGCTGCTCTTTATGTAGAATTTGACATCAAAGCGTCCTTGGAAACGGTCCTTATCGCTGTAGTCGATGTTCTCGCCATAGGCTTTGCACTCGATGCGGATCTCGGCATTGTAGGTAAGGTTAGTGAACTGAACGGCCAGTAAGGGCTGCAGATACGTAGGCTGGAGGAGTTTACCATAGTAAGGGTAGTACTGCAGGGGGAAGCCAGCTGCACCCCCCATCCCATAATAATCTACAGGTCCAATTCTGTCCACATCTTCCTCTTTCTAAAGGATGAGCAAAAAGGAAAAAAAGTTATTTACTGACCATACAGGAAAAACACACATACTGTCCACTTAACATAGAAACTGTATGGCCCATCCATCCAATTAATTTAGCATTTAATTCTTATCACATCCCCTGTATTTAGCCCATGCATTCTTCAATTCAGATACTTTTTTTTTGTCTCCACCACCTCCACTGAGACGTTATTCCACCACCCTCTAAAGAAATATTTCCTAAGATTAATCCTGAGTCTACCCCCCTTTCAACCTCATCTCATCATGCTAGTGCCTTTTTTCCAATGAAAAAGCCTTACCTCCTGAGTATGGAAACATGAGAGAGATATTTAAATCTCTCTCATATCTCCCCTCTCTCGCCTTTCGTCTAGAGTATACATGTTTAGATCTTTAAGTCTATCCTCAGAGAGAAGGCCACTGCCCATTTCAGTAGCCACCCTTTGGACAGGCTCCATCCTGTTTATAGCCTTTTGAAGGTGCGGTCTCCAGCACTGTACACAGTATTCCAAGTGAGGTCTCAGCAGGGACCTATAGGGGGTGATATCATCTCCCTTTTTCTGCTGATCATTCCTCTCCCTGTGTATCCAAGCATCTTTCTGGCTTTTGCCATCACCTTATCCATCTTGAGCTCATCAGCTATGATCTCCTCCAGATCCTGTTCTTCCTTTCGTGGTTAAAAGAATTTCACCTCCAATACTGTACCCTGTACAACTCTTGTGCAAAGCTGTTCACATGTGATTAAGGCAATATGTAACCAACACAAAGTCCCTCCAATGAGTCAGGTTGCATAACAGCCCGCACGGACTGTAAAAAGTTTCACTATTCTTTAGAGCTGGATGCTTCCTGTCTGGACTACTTTTGGTGCAGATTTCTGCATCAACCTGGTTTCAACAGGTGACCACAACCACCACACTGACTGATGACATGTCAACACACAAGCATTTGGCAAAGGGTAAGGTGACTAGTGCTGGCCATCCTACACACCCAACTCCAGATTCAGCTTCAGCAACCAAACATGAAAACAAAAAGATACAATATGATTCAGACTCTTGGCCTTGGAGTTTTAAGGCATTGCTACTTGAATAGTAGAAATGCTTCAGTACAATCAGTTCCAGACAACACAATATTGATTTCTGGTTCGGTTTGCAGTCAGGCACGATCTAACGCAGGGAACAATTTTAAAAGCAATTTGCTTGGGTAAAAAGTGTTTTAGTTGCATTAATCAGCTGTCTTAAAAACTGCAGCAAAAAGCCTATGCAGGCTCCTTCAGCTGTATTAAGAGAAGGCATTCCCAGGAGAGAGGAAGAGTCGGTATGGCAACAGCAGTTTCAAATCCAGCAAAAATCATAAGACTTGCAACGCTGGGTCAGACCAAGCGTCCATCAAGCCCAGCTCTCCGTTTCCAACAGTGGCCAATCCAGGTCAGAAGTACCGACAGGATCCCAGCTGCTTATCCCAAGAATAAGCAGTGGATTTCTGCAATTCCACCTCCTTAATGGTTAATGGACTTTTCCTCCAGGAACTTGTCCAAACCTTTTAAATGCAGCTACAATAAATAGCTTTCACCATCTCCTCCCAGAACAAGGAGCTGCATGGACTGCAAGTTTCAAAGTCCTTTTGCTTTAAGAATTAGTGAAAAGGACAGGTAAAAGTAGATATAGTCTTTGGCCCCGTGAGGGCAGATTACAGAGTACAATGAGTGTCCTACACCTTTCAGACATAAACCCCCTATGGTGGGGGAGAAGCACTGATTTTTCTTCATCACCTCCCAACATGGATTTTCTTTCCCTTACTAGGAAGGGGTCAGACTTGCACAAGCACAGCCTACCTTGTCAACCTCGGACCTTATGGGGTGTGAGGTAGCAGTCTTCCGACTCCCTCACAAGGCTACCGCTGAGTTCAGGAAGAAGCCCTCTCGCTGTGGACTAGTATGAGATCCAAGAGCCAAATCTAGCTTACAAATGGCAGACCAGAGGGTCTTTTTCTGCCTGCAACTACTCGATTACTATCCTAACCCTGTGCTGATTGTTTTACCTTCTCACAACTGCATAATGCTGCTTTCATAGGATTACCTAATCACTGACATCATAAAGCTCTTCCCAACACACAATGAAAAGCTGGTGTAGCAACCCACAGGACAGGGAATGCCCGAGCTTGGTACTGCGATTTTAACACACTTAAGCAGTCGCCCAAAAGTGCGTGGGGATGTGCTAGCAGGCTGCCTTGCTAGACTATTTCTGTATACATCCTAAGATGAAGGAAAAGGACCAGAAATTTAAAAGTTTTTCCCAGCCAAAATTCTCAAGTGTGTGAAAACATTGGAGGGTGTGGATAACAAGCAAGGTAAATAAATAAATACTAAAGGGAAGTGCTGTTCAAGCTTTTATTTTCTCCTTGGGTAGTTCAGTGGCTTCCCATGTAATTCGTTAACTTTCAGGCGCAGAAATCCCCATTTTAGTGGTGGACCCGTTAGATCGCACTAGCCCTTTGGTATAATTTCTCCACAATAGCCCCCCCTCCCCCAGATATGCCTGGAAGAAGAATCACTGACATGTAACCTTTCACCTGAGGTCTCATTCAGCAGGGCAGGCCACTCATCTGGCAATAGGATCATCAGTTATCAGCCTCTCCCACTTTTCAGATCCTGGCTTTGAATTCCAAGCTGGGTCCTATAGAGCCTAAGGGTGCAGTGCATTTTTCTCCTTTGTGTGTCCTTGAAAAGGTTTGAAGTGGCAGAAAGACACAGTTTGTACTGGCTAGCTTTAGGCTGTCCCTCTACCACTGAATCTTATTGCATCTCTCTCCTCAGCTGTTCAAGGTGCTAGTTATAAAATCTTTTTTTAAACACAGGGACGCACGGGCACACATGGACGCACATTTGCCAGCTTGTGCAAATAGACGCGGCCAATTTACAACATGTGCACATGTTATAAAACCGGCTGAACGTGCATTCATGTGCATGCAATTTTATATGGACACATGCATGTGCGTGCAAATGCTACCTCTACTGCCCTAAGTAGGGGGGATTTTGCTAGGCACACACAGACGCAAATACCCATTTCCCCACTTTGTTCCCAGTTCACCCTAGTAAAGGACAGGACTTCCTAACCCCTCCCAGATAGACAGCCTCCCTTTTACCCTTCAAACCCCGCTGACTAGCCCAGATTTTTTTTTTTATTGAAAAATGTATGTGTCATCCATAAGTCAAGTAAAGTTATGCGGAAAGGGACCCTAGTATGCGCATAAATCTGGACATATGTCAGGTTACAGACCTGGGCTACCCATGTCCTGCCCCTTTTTTTGTGCATACCAGGAGATATGCACATACTCTGGCACGGCTTAAAATCTGCATGGCATGCACTGGCCTGAGATCGTCGCATATCTCCCGGTTTTGGTGCATAGGGATTTTAAAATAGTTACTGTACAAAAGAACACCACAACCTTTAGGATGTGTTCTTTCTGTAGTTGTCAGTCTCTCATAATGCCATGTAACACCACATCCTGAACTTCCTTTCTATTTTCTACATTAGCTGAGTACATTAAAGAAAAAAACAGTAACCAGTAAACTGATCAGATAGAAGCAGGAATTCACACTATACTTATACATAAGCAATTAGCCAGTCTCACTTTTACCTAGTAATTTATTATTAGAAGGGTTCTTTTGAGAAACAAAGATACAAGATTGCTGGAGAATCCACTGGAAAACATGCTCCTGAAAACACGATGCTATCCACTTTTTCTGTCAGTCAGTCACAGTGTCATGATGGTCTGTGGCACCCACTCAATCCGGCACAAGGCCCTCCCACACAGAGGCTGTTATTGACCAGACAACCTGAGCAACACTAGTTACTGTTTGCTAATATGCTCTGTCTGCAAAGCCATTTCTCAAGCTCCCACAGGCAGACATATGCACACAGAGGCTCTCACCCTGATATACAACATAGCACAGGCATAGGCCCCTCACCCACCCACGGCTGTTACAGACCAGACTACCTGAGCAAGGCCAGGCACTTTTCGCTAGTTTTTATTGTAAGAAAATCCTAATCATCATCACACTCAGTTTTGGCTGTTAATAAGAGTGATACAGCCATGCAGAATGAAAAAGCAGCCATGTCACAGCCAGCGGGGCAGACAGTTAGGATCGAGGGGGAAAGAGAAGGGCTTTTGGGACTTTTTACCTTAGCAGCACAGTGAACAGGAATTATATATGGTTGGTATCTTGCCAGAATCTCCTTGGGAACAGTTTCATTTGTTGGAGGCTAAGAAGGAAAAAACATTACAAAATCTATAAACCAAGAATTCCAGCAACTGCCTGAATGCGATTTCCTCACTGATCATCCTTTTGCTCTTTGGCAAACATTGTTCTATCAACCCAAGTCCTGGCCCCCACCCCCACCCCGGAACAGCAAAACTGTTAAAGGTATACAGTCTCTTATTGCAGTCAGCTTCTCCTCCCCCTCCACGGCATTATTATACTGCAGCGGGAGCCGAGGGACCAAGTGCTGTACTTTGGCTAGCTGTTCTTGAGCCATAGATTGCGCTAGATCTGGTCCTCTGCTTTCCTGGTCTGAAAATTCATAGTTTTATTTTGTAAATAAACTGCATTACCATACACGAAAACCTGGAAACTTGCAAAGCCCAAGAGGACAGTTTCTTATAAACAGACCAAGAGTCAAACTGCTGGGTGGATGAAATTGGCCAAGAGTTTCCTTGTTGCACAGAAAGCCCTTAGGCCTTCTTTTTATAACCCATTTAAATGTAGGGGTCCATGCCTTGGAGCTGGGCAGGATGCATAGAAATGTCACTTTGGCTTGTCCCACTCCCCCAGATACATCTGTCTAGAGCTGCCTCTGATTCCAATTAGTGATGGTGAGAGCAGGAGGCTAACTTTCAAAAAGTGATCAGCAGGCATTGTCTGAAACCTGCCCTCCTCAATTCGATAAACAATTGGCCCCGTCTTCCACAACACATGCACTTTTACAGGCAGCATTCCTAGGAGCACATTTAAGCCGGGAAAGGAAAATCACACGCAGATCTTTGCACGCTATTTTCCATGAAAAAAAGGATCCAAAAGAGAAGCAAGGTGCCAATGCCAAAGTGAAAGCACATGGCTACATTCACTTTGAAAATTGGTGCAAAGTTTGTGGGTAAAAAGCAACAACGGAAAAGTGACCCCCCATAGGCACTGAATGACCAATCCGATCCCACCCCATGTGCAATATGCAACACTGTGCCAAACAGTGAACTCAGGGCCAGCACCTAGACCTGATACAGACTGTGCATTAGGGGGTAGATTTTATAAATCTATGTGCGCGCGTACTTTTGTTCGCACACCAGGCGCAAACAAAAGTATGCCGGATTTCAATAGATACGCACGTAGCCACATGTATCTTTTGAAATCTGGGGTCGGTGAGCGCAAGGGGGTGCACATTTGTGCAACTCGCGCGCGCTGCCTGTTCCCTCCGCCTCCCCCCACCTTCCCCTCCCTTCCCTTCCCCTATCTAACCCACCCCCCAGCCCTACCTAAATCCCCCTACTAACCTTTATGCGAAGTTACGCCTGTAACCCTTTTAAAATCCGGCCCTAGGTGTCTACTTGAAAAATTAGCAGCATACAGAGGACACAGCTTTCTCTACACAGCCAAGGTAGCATGTAATATCCCAAATCTGCTGTCACATGATGACAACATAATAGCAGTAGGTCCACAGCCTTCCCAATGGAAAAGGGCCAGATTTGTATTTTTAATGTATTTATTATATTCTGCTTTTACCTACTTCAAAGCAGATTATATTGAGGTACTGTAGCTATTTCCCTGCCCCCAGTCTTAGGGCCTGATTCATCAAGGTATTTTCCCCATAGATACGGAATGGGAGAAAAGCCTTAGTGAATCAGGCAGCTGGTTTGTTTCTGAGTCAATGGAGGGTAAAGTGACCTGCCTAAGGTCACAAGGAGCAGCAGCAAGATTTGAACCCTGCCTTCCCTGGGTGGTAGCCCCTGCTCTAATCACTAGGCTACTCCTTATCTTTTCTTTTTCAATTTAAGGTTGTGTATGTGAATGAGCCAGACCGAGTGCCACTCATAGCTATGTGTGGCTACTGTGTCTCAGGCTCTAAGTCACTGCATTGAAAGGTATGAAAAAGGGCAACAAAAAAATCATATTCTTGAGTTTGAATTTATCATCAAAATTAGCTAACCAGTTATTTACAAATAAATACAGTTCTAGGTAAATCAAGATCATGGCAATAAAGAAAGCAAGAAATCACCTACCTTAGGTTTATAACCCACAACTCTGTTGAGCTTAATAATGACACATGGTTTCCCATCTTTATAGCCGTAAGTAGGATCAGTCAGACCAGAGCAGTTTCCCAGCCATTCTCGCCTGAATGTGCATACTTTCTTCAGCCCATCTAAATCATTTAACGCTCCTCTCTCCAAGTACTCACTCGGTTCCGCTGCAAATCCAGAAATCAGAGTTAGGCACATGATCCAGGGCTGGGCAGAATGCCAGTCACCTCCCCGGTCGCTTTCCCTTTTCAGGCCTGCATCCCTCTAGTTCTGTCTGATGAGAGAACAAATATTTGTGGGCCCTCCCTGCTCCCTCCGCTGTGTCACATGACTGATTCTCTGCAAGACATGGGCTGAGAGCTAGAGCGGAAAGCCAGCAGCAGCATTCTGTCAGGTCGATACTCTAAGGCCGCGGTAGAAAGAGTGCGGCAGTGCCGGGCGCACCCTCGTTCCCCGCACGCACAGTCCTGCTCACATACCACTCGATACTCTATGTAAATTACTTGCAAATGCAAGCCGCGTCTGCGAAGCATTAGGCGAAGGTTAGGCCCGCGCAACCCATTTTACTGTATAGGCGCTTAATACAGCGCCTATATTGTATCCTGGGTGCGCTGGTACCTGTCATTTCAAATGTCATTTCAAATGACAGGCACCAGGAAGTGGATGGTTCCCCCCCTCCCGAAGCAAGGCGCAGGACGAAAATTAAAACAAAAGGGAATAAAGTGTGTGTGTGTGTGTGTGTATATGTGTATATGTATGTGTGTATATGTGTATATGTATGTGTGTGTATGTGTGTATATGTATGTGTGTGTATGTATATAGGTGTATATGTGTGTGTGTATATATATATACCCTCCGGGTCCCGCCGCCACCTGGATCGAACGCACGCCCACCCGCCCGCTGGCTTCCGCCGCTGCCTGGATGAACGGGCGCCCGCCGGCTCCCACCACCTCGATGACCGCACGCCCGCCCGCCCGTGTGCAGATGGGGGATTCGGAAAGTGACATCTAGGTATTTATATATATATATAACAACTTTAGCATTTTATGAGAACTGTAATTTTTTTTGTAAGCCGCTGTCAGCTCCCATACGGAACATGCGGGATGAAATAATTTTTTTAAGCAAATATCTAATGCAATCGGAGTTCCGTGCAGCATCGTTCATGCAAAAAGAAGGACTGAATGCAGTTTGAAAGCGGGTTAGTAAATATGGATGTCGTCCATGGTGCAGGACTAACACCAGGTAGAGGGTAGGCGGTAAACTAACAGGCTAAGGACGCGGCAAAATAGCGGGTTACAAAGGAGATAATCGGAGCGCGCATCACAGTATCGGAGGGGAATAGCTAATTCCTTCATTAAATAGCTAATTCGTTCATTTACATATGATATACATGCTGCGTGCGGAAAGGGTTATGCGGTTTCAAGAAGCGCTAAGGACGCATGAAACTGGAGACTGTATCGCAGGATCGCTTTACGCGTCCCAAATTGTGCGCCCACAGCGAGTTGCAGACGGGGAATCTCCAACCGCATTTTACAGTATAGACCTGTGTGCTAGCAGCTTCATCCTTCTCACTGATGTACTCACACGGTGCGAGCAGCTTTTCTACCTTGTGCGAAAAACTACTGTTCTGCCCCCTCCTCTCCCCCTGTCTTTTAACACAGATTTCCTAGCGTGTAGCAGATGGACTCAGGACCAATGGGTATAGTGTACTCCTGTTAGCAGTTGGAGACGGATCAGATTTCAATCTGACGTCAGCCCCCTAGTACATATACCCCTGCAGGAAGTGCAGCTCTTCAGTATTTTCCGTCTCCATAGCAGTTAGGAACTATCTGCACGCTCTCACAGCGTTAGAATCAAATTCAAAGAAGAAAATCCAAATTTAAAGAAGGATCCTACCTGAAGACGAGTCCCGCTCTCCTGTGGTGATACCCTCAGGTCCCTCCCCCAGTTGAGATTCCAGAGGTGATCTCAGTGGTCCCTCAGAGGTAAGCCTCGGTCCAGCGGCCGAATCGCGGTGAGGACCTAGCCCCCAATCCCCGGGCGCGGCTGAGAGGCAGCGGGTGCACCCTCGAGTGCAGTGGTGAAGGTATTTGCCCTCTCTCCCCCCGCAGCCGGAGACCGCCCAGGACGCAACCAGGAAGCGCCGAAGACAAGACAAGGTAAGGAGGAAATCTTCTGCTTGAATCCGGTCTCAGAGGATCGAGGAGGAGCACAGGTCACCGGCCGGGACTAGTGCCACCACATTGATCCGCCCTAGCAGGGCCACGTGGAGACCTTCCGAGGGGGGTCGCCATATTGCCCACGTGCTCGCCGTCGCCATCTTTGCCCTATTCGCCGCAAAGCACTTGTGCGCATAAACTTACACCCACATAAAACCTTGCGCGCATAAGTTGGGCGCACAGAGCCGGGCGCATATCTGACTGAACGCACAGCTGCGCGCACAGCTACACGCTCATCTTAAGCGCACCGGAGTGCATAAGAGTTTACGTGCTGACAGCCATGGCACCTCCAGAAACAGGGATAAAGCCTCAAGGCCTCTGCCCAGCATGCCACATCAGAGCCGCACAAAGCGAGGAGGCAGACGCCCTGTGCACGCAGTGCGAAGAGGCCCTGGAAACCAAGTCCAGGGCCAGCCCCATTGGGCAGAGTTCTAGCTCCTCAGGGGATACCCTGGACCTAGCCAGGGGGACCTCCCCACAGACGGGACCCCCAAGGAACCAGCGCCCCTCAGCTTTGACCCAGCGTCGATCTCATGGGTGGAGTTCTTCAAGGGGATTCATGCCTTTGTTCAAATGCAAACTGAACTTCAGGCTGACCAGCCACAGGCTCCACAGGAGGACCCTCATGCCCCAGGCCCTTCAAGACCTAGGCAAAGGTTTCCACTACCCAGAAGCCCCACCTATGGGGACTCTGACATCTCTGAGGAGGAAACCGAACCCTTAGAAGAGGGGGAGCTCCCCCCGGGGACAGAACCTCACCGAACCATGAGACGCTTCTTCACAAAGGACGAGCTCCCAGTCCCCCAGGTACTTCAGGGGAACCTAAACCGAACCCCCTGCAGGAGGGTCTTCGACAGACTTCTCGCCATTTCCCTCTGTTACAAGCAGCACAGCAGCTGAGCAGCTGATCGACCTGGAATGGAATGCTCCGGAGTCCACCTTCAAGGGGGGATGAGCTTTGGCAGCCCTGTACCCCCTGGACCCGGCAACCAAAGATCTTCTTGCATGCCCAAGAGTTGATGCCATGGTCTGCGCGGTCTCCAAGCGCACTACCATCCCAGTGGAGGGAGGAGCTGCGCTCAAGGATGCACATGACCAGCGGCTGGAGTCCATCCTCAAACAGTCATTTGATGTAGCCGCTATGTCTCTACAAATTGTGGCCTGCTGCACCGTGGTGACACGTGCCTGCTTAGCACAAACCAGGAACACCACCCCAGGAGAAGACATGGAACCAGCTGTATCATTCCTCGCGGACGCTGCCTCTGACCTAGTGCACACCACGGCCAGAGGAGTGTCCTCTGCGGTGGTGGCCAGGAGGCAACTCTGGCTCCGAAGCTGGTCGGCCAACGCATCTTCCAAAACGCGCCTCACGAGGATGCCCCTCAAAGGATCTCTCCTGTTCGGCAGCGAACTAGAGAAACTGGGTGACAAATGGGGCGAGTCCCCATTGCCGCGCCTACCAGAGGATAAGACGAAGAGAAACCAGCGACCCTTCCCCAGGTCTTCCAGGAGCAGAAGTTAACAGCGCTTCAATCCTTACAGGAGCAACTATCAAGCCCCCCGCCCTATGGGCAGGAACCAGTCCTTTCAGACCAAGCACAACAAGAGGGGAACCAGCTCGGGAACAGGCCCCAGCCGCACCCCACAATGAGATTCAGCCGACCCATCGAAGGGAAGAAGCCATAGGGGGCATATTCTCCCGCAGATGGGCCATATTCTACCGCAGATGGGTCAAGATAACTTCGGACAAGTGGGTCCTAGCCATCATTCGGGAGGGGTACTACCTGGAATTTCTACGAATCCCTCCGGACAAGTTCATGGAGTCCCCCTGCCATGACCTCTCCAAGAGGGTGGCAGTGGAAGCTACACTGGCCAGGCTTCTGGCCCTCAAGGCCATAGCCCTAGTGCTTCCACAAGAGATAAATACTGGGCATTATTCCATTTATTTTATCGTCCCGAAGAAAGAGGGAACATTCAGGCCCATCCTGGACCTCAAGTCGGTCAACCGCCACCTCAGGATTCCCCGCTTCCGCATGGAAACCCTACGATCCATAATAAGGGCGATACAAGCGGGAGAGTTTCTAACATCCCCGGATCTTTCGGAGGCCTACCTACACATCCCAATTCATCAGGATCACCAACGTTACCTACACTTCAAAGTCCTGAACAGTCACTACCAGTTCCGGGCACTACCCGCCACCTCAGGATTCCCCGCTTCCGCATGGAAACCCTACGATCCATAATAAGGGCGATACAAGCGGGAGAGTTTCTAACATCCCCGGATCTTTCGGAGGCCTACCTACACATCCCAATTCATCAGGATCACCAACGTTACCTACGCTTCAAAGTCCTGAACAGTCACTACCAGTTCCGGGCACTACCCTTCGGGTTAGCCATAGCACCCCAGACGTTCACCAAGTAATAGTAGTGGTGGCGGCAACACTGAGGAAGGAAGGAATCCTCATTCACCCTTACCTGGACGATTGGCTGATCAGGGCAAAGTCACCGGAGGAAAGCCACCAAGCAACCAGCAGAGTCATAACTCTACTGGAGGAGCCTAGGATGGGTGGTCAACACAAACAAAAGCTCCATTCAGCCCTCACAGTCACTGGAATACCTAAGAGTCCGATTCGACACCAAAGAGGTCAAGGTCAGCCTGACCCCCACAAGGAGATCAAAATTGTGGAACCGGCTGCAAACCTTGCTGAACGATCCTCGTCCCACAGCATGGGATTACTGCAAGTCCTCGGGCTGATGGCATCCACCCTGGGAGTTGTGCCATGGGCGCGATCCCACATAAGGCCCCTACAGCGCTCACTCCTATCACGGTGGAGCCCACGGTCCCAGAACTACACCGTACGTCTATCGCTCCCGGGCAGAGTTCAGACCCAACTATGGTGGTGGCTGCAGGCCAGCCAAATGAGCCGGGGATCAAGACTATCCTCCCCAACCTGGACCCTACTCGCCACAGATGCCAGTCTACGAGGATGGGGAGCACACTGCGAGGAGTTAACCACCCAAGGGCAGTGGAACGCAGAAGAGGCGGGATGGAACATCAACCGCCTAGAAGCGCGGGCAGTCAGACTAGCCTGTCTGCGGTTCGCTCACAGACTCCGAAACAAAGCGGTCAAAGTAATGTCTGACAATGCCACGACAGTGGCCTACATCAACCGGCAGGGGGGAACCAGGAGCCAACAGGTGTCCCTAGAAATAGACCCCCTGATGGCGTGGGCAGAAGCAAACCTCCAGGAGATCTCTGTCATCCACATCGCGGCAGACTTCCTCAGCAGGGAAAGTCTAGACTCAGGAGAATGGAGGCTGTCGTCCGCAGCCTTCCAATTGATAGTGAATCTGTGGGGGACACCAGACATGGACCTTCTGGCAAGCAGATACTACAGGGCATTGATCCCTTGGGAAGGGCAGTCCCAAGGGATCAATGCCCTGGTACAGACCTGGCCACCAGGGGCTCTACTTTACGCCTTCCCGCCATGGCCCTTATTGGGCGCGATCATTCACAAGATACAACTACACAAGGGACTAGTTCTTCTGGTGGCTCCAGATTGGCCAAGAAGACCCTGGTACTCAGACATGAGAAGACTGCTGGCAGGGAACCCTCTACCCCTGCCCCACACAGGGACCTACTACAACAAGGTCCGATCCTCCACGAGGACCCAGCTCATTTCTCTCTTACGGTCTGGCCATTGAGAGGGGCCCGCCTGAGAAGGAGCGGATTCTCGGGGGCAAGCAAGCTCTCCACATCGTTAACGTACATAAGGATCTGGAGAGTATTTGAAGCCTGGTGTGAAGATCACAACTTCAAGCCATGCTCATTTAAAGCTCCCGTGATCCTGGAATTCTTACAGAATGGACTATAGAAGGGTCTGTCCCTCAACTCCATCAAGGTACAAGTGGCCGCATTGTCATGCTACAGCTCCAAGAGCGAGGACGACAGCATAGCTTCTCACCCGGACGTGTCATGCTTCCTGAAAAGAGTCAAACACATTTGCCCACCACTAAAGTGGCTGGTACCTCTATGGAATCTCAATCTCGTTTTGGACTTCCTAGCAGGAACCACCTTCAGACCCCTCCGAGGCCTGTCCCTCAGCCTGTTAACCCTAAAGACGGTGTTCTTGCTGGCAGTGTGTTCAGCCCGCCACATCTCGGAACCACAAGCACTGTCCTGCCGTGAACAGTTCCTCAGGCTCACCCAGGAGTCCATCCAACTATGCATGCTTTCCTCCTTCCTCCCCAAAGTGGTCTCACACTTCCACTTCAACCAGACCATCTCGCTACCAACAACGGATGGCTTGAAGAAGTCAGAAGAAGCCCTTGGTCTACGTCACCTCAACATCGGCAGACTCCTATCCAGGTACCTGGAAATGTCGGAACCCGTACGAAGAACGGACTACCTTTTCGTCCTTCACAGCGGAAAGAGACAAGGGGAAGCAGCCTCGCGGGCATCCATCGCCCGCTGGATCAAGGAAGTCATCAAGGCGGCCTACGTAGAAGCTGGCAAGCCACCACCTCTACAGGTCAAGACCCATTCTACCAGAGCCCAGGCAGTATCCTGGGCAGAAACTAGAATACTGTCGCCTGCCGAGATCTGCAGGGCGGCAACATGGTCCTCCATCCATACTTTCTCCAGAGTCTACCGTCTGGACGTTCAGGCTCGGGAGGACACGGCATTTGCAATGGCAATACTAAGTGGATCACGGGCAGCCTTCCACCCGGTTCGGGAGTAGCTTTTATACATCCCATTGGTCCTGAGCCCATCTGCTACACGCTAGGAAATGGAGAAATTACTTACCTGATAATTTCGTTTTCCTTAGTGTAGACAGATGGACTCAGCATCCCACCCTTGGCTGCCGTTACGCATGGTCTTTCAAATAATTCAAGGGTAAGCCATGTTTTCATTTACCTAGGGCATCCACCCTGCCGGGTGTCGACTCTTTCCGGTTGAGTACACTGGCGGTCTCCAGCTATAGTCAATCAACCAGTTCAAGTTAATCAAGTTTGAATGTTTAACCAAGTTATGAAGTTATTCAAGTTAACCAAATTATTAAGTTAATCAATCCAGTCAGTCACACATATATCCACAATGCTTTTCTAGGAGAATACGAGAATACTGAAGAGCTGCACTTCCTGCAGGGGTATATGTACTAGGGGCTGACGTCAGATTGAAATCTGATCCGTCTCCAACTGCTAACAGGAGTACACTATACCCATTGGTCCTGAGTCCATCTGTCTACACTAAGGAAAACGAAATTATCAGGTAAGTAATTTCTCCAATTTTTACCCTTTTCCCCAAACACAATAGAAATGGTCAGTCTCACACTCTGTCCCACACCCCTTTTCCCTGCCGAAAAAGCCCTGCTCTCTCTGTCGGTCCAAACTTTCAAAATTGACATCAACCCCTGAACCTATCTCGCCCCATTCGCAGGTTCCTAAGTTTTGCAGGGAATGACCCCGCTACCAATATGTAAAAAAAAAGTCAGCTGGGCCCTGTAGCCAGCCCCATTTTGTGGTACAGAAAAACATGCACTGCTATTTTGCCACTCAGAAAAACCCTGCAGATACTTGGAACTCATAGGCCTATTGTAACACATATTAGATGAAGGTTTGGCTCTCGGACAGCCTTGAGTAAACTGAATGACAATAATTATATAGTAAATTTTCCATACCAAAATATTGCTAACTGCCAGCATTCAAAGAGGAACAACCCTATCTATGAAAAGGCAACACTGCAAATATTTCACCAGGCCCTAAACTACCTCCTATTAGAAAAACAGAACAAACCACACAGCTATAAATCTCTACGCAGAAACTATAAGCTACCAAAATACCCCATCTTGCTTACACATGCAGAACACAAACAGACCCTCATCAAATATAGAATAAAGTATAAATAGAAATGTGTAGACAGAAACCAAACTGGAAATTGCAACAAGCCAGACTCTGTGTAGCAATGCAAAAACAAACATCACCAATTCTTATAAATCATTAAACAATAAGATCAAGAAATATAAATCAACCATAATAAACTATTCTAATAAAAAGAATATTGCCAAAGAGCTGACAAATAAGCGTGGGGATAACTTGCTGATGTGGCTGTTACTACCCTTAAACAATAAGCCTGATACTTTGGATGCAGCTCCAACATTGCTCTCTGCTTCCATGGCAAGGGGTGAAGGGGAATTGGATTCAGGCAGCAATCAACAATGAGGGCCCTGACTTTTATGGTCTGGGAAACTGATAAGCATGGGGGTAACCTGTACAGGGCGGCAGATACTGGCATAAGCTTGCTGGGGCAGACTGGGTGGATCATTTGGTCCTTTTCTGATGTCACTTCTATGTAAATAGTATAATATTCACTAATTAAGAACTCAAAGTTTTAACTATTCCAAACAGCAATAAAATTTCAAAATAGCAAACATCAAAAACCCAATAAGGATAGAAAATTCCCCATTCTCCATACGTGAAAATTTTTGATTTGTCACTTTGAGCTTGTCATGGATTAGAAGGGGGTGGCACAAGTTTTCTTCATATACACACACACGCAGACACACATTCTCATTCATTCATTCATGCAGACTGCCCTCTCTCTCCAAGGAAGGCAGGGGACTTGGGGCCTCTCTTACTCCTCCACTGCTGCTGCTGCTCTGTGCCTCATCCAGTGCAAGAGTCATTCCGCAGCTGTAGGAGTCAGTTCTGGGGCTCCTCCTCGTGTGCCGGCCCTGTGGTATTCAAAACTTGCTGGGATAGCACTTCCTCCATGCTCATCTCACAATGCACGAGATAAGCATATAGAAATTGCTAGCCCCATGAGTTAGGAATGCTGCAGGGTCGGCACACAAGGAGGAGCTGCAGAATGGGCTCCCTCTTCTGCTCCTGCATGGGCTGATGTGCAGCACGTGGGCCTCACTTCTTCTACCACCACTGGGATAGAGTCCATCAACGGCCACATGGACCTTCCCTTCTTCCGCCAGTGGAATCAGGTCCATCAGCTTGCACGGGTCTCCTTTCTTCTGATTCCAGTAAAATCAGGTCCACCGGCAGCTGCATGGGCTTCTCCCTTCTTCCGCCGCCAGTGGGATTGGGTCCATTGATGGCCGCACCGGCTTCTATCTGCCTCCTTTATTGAGGCCTTTCCTCACTTCCACTGCTGCCACCTTGTGCAACTGCACAGTTTGCACACTGGTAGCACCGGGCCTGCCAGGCCTGTGTCTCCTTTGCCAATGCTTGTTGGAGCTGAGCCATAAGACTGAGCCAGCATACTAATAGTTTAGATCACACATAAAGTCTTAGTACCAAGCATCCAACACAGCCATGCACGGCATCCACTGAAAGACAGACACAGACCCGTGCTGCACACAAAGCATTTCTGCTTAGAGGAACTGAACAAGCAGTACTTTCACCCCTGAATTCAGGTTTGACAGGCTGAAGCAGAGCTGAAAGTGGAACTCAAGATCAATGGAAAAGGGCCCAATTATCAGCCCAAACCTTTCCTTTCATTCTAGTAAACAAAACAGCAGCACTTACATTTGCAGTCTTCAAACATCATTTTGTCAGCTTGCTTCTCCTCATTATATTTGTTTAAGAAGTCGTCAATGCTCTTTACAAAAATGTTATAACTTGTGGAATCAACCAGAGAATAGGAAATTTCTGTCTTAACCGCTCGGGGCACCTGGGTGAGTCCTGGCAGATGAGAAAAAGAAGAGAGAAATCATTAATAATGGATCTAGTGTTAAAAATGCTTGGTAAAGAGAGCTTTATTTACAGAATGCAGGGAAAGCATTGATGTCTTGCATGGCATACTCTAGGCCTCTGTCATCTAAATTATATAAACTAATATCCTACAGAATTAAAGATGAGCTCACTCTTAACAGATATATCATTCATTCATGTATTTATTTAAAACACTTCTAGTCCTCTGACCTTAAAATCATTATCCTCAGCAAGCAGGTCTATGCTTCACCTGCTCTCTTCTCCACCCCCCTACCCTCACCCCTTTCAAGTTTGGACCCAATTAGTGAATTTGGCAAAATTATCCTATCTCCAGAAAGGCAGATTGAGTAAGCACTTTTTTTTACATAAGCGGAAAAGCATTCGTAAACATTTGAAGTGTCATATGGGAATTTCTTTAAGCAGCTCGCAGGGGCAGGTACGGTTAGAACAGTATTGCAAACGTACTCAGCGATTTACATTCTGCTTGTCGGCACTTCAAAGCGGATTACATTCAGGTATTATACGTGCATGTATTGTGGCTATAGATTCAAACATGAAGCAATCAGATGCCATTCTGGGGGAGCTCATTTGTGGCACTGTTTTAAATATAATATCTATTGTCAGAGCACTGCTGGATGTACAGAGTGGTATAGAATGGTGGTACGTATTCAGGTACAGTGAGTCCCCTTCCCTAAACAGCTTATAATCAGAGTGTACCTGAGACAATTGTAGATAAAGTGACTTGTCCAAAGTCAGAAGGAGCATCAGTGACAGTAGCAGGATTTGAACCCAGACTTCCCTGGTTCTCTGCCCTCTGCTGTGACTATTAAGACACGTCACTACCTCTCCACATTGGAAGCTGCTTACAGCATTTCAGTGTAACTGAGCTGAAAGTAAAATCTGTAACTGATGTATATAACAAGTGTGTGCACCATGAATATCTGAAACAATACAAAGTGCGAGATGGGCACAGCATTACAACCATTCATACATTAAAATAATGGTAAGCAATGGCTAGATCTAATAGAATAAATGCAACGAGACTCCCCTTAAAGATGGGGGAGGAGTCAAGGAGACCACAGACTAGAATTTCAAAGGTGAAACAGTTTTCCAGAATTTTGACAATCACAGTTGTTAGTGCTATTCATATAGTAATATATGGGAAGGAGTATTATTTATTGATTTAAATATGTATAAACCGCACTATATGCAAATCTAGCAGAGCACTTTACAGTAAAATCACTGCTAAGCCCTTTGCCCCTGCAAGCACTAGGGAACAGGAAAGCCTTAAGGTGCTTACAGAATTTGAAAGTTCAGTTCCAGTTGCACTGCAGTTGGTAACCTATTCCATAGTTGTGGAGCTATGCTAGTAAAAGCTCTTTCACAAAAACTCTGCAACCAAAAGCCATATTCTACTGACGCTGACAATTGGAAAACCTGTGAAGGCCGCAAGGCTCAACCTGGAACATACCATTCCAATTTTTCATACAAGCACTCTGCACCATTACTTTGCAAACAGTGAAAAACCACTGTTAGTAATTTAAACTTTATTCTCACAGGACAAGCAGGATGGTAGTCCTCACATATGGGTGACATCACAGGATGGAGCCCAATCACGGAACACTTTTGTCAAAGTTTTTAGAACTTTCACTGGCACCTACTGGGCATGCCCAGGATGGCTCTAACCCTGCAACCAGCAGAGGTCCCCCTTCAGTCTTCTTTTTTCTGCGCAGCAGTAGCCACGCGGGTTAAGGAGCTCTACAGAGATTCCTGACAGGAATTTTCCTCATGGAATTACTTCATAATTAATACCCCTCAAGGGTCCCCCTATTCAATTTTTTACTTTCGCGGTGGTCCAGTAAGTTTTTACCCGGTTCCGGTCGATTCCCGTCGAGTTTGGCCCTTGTGGCCTACTGGCCGTCAACCGCACCGCGGCTAAATTTTTTTTTTTTTTCAAAGGCCATGGCGTCAGGGTTCCAATGATGCCCTGACTGTGCTCGCACAATGTCCATCAGAGACCCCCATAAAGTCTGTGTAATGTGCCTCGGTTGTGAGCATGATGTCCTGATTTGCACCAAATGTGCCTTAATGACACCAAAAGGTCACAAAGCCAGGATGAAGAAGATGGAACTTCTCTTTCGGTCTCAAACTCCGACTCTGTCCATAGCATCGACGTCATCTGAACCGGCACCATCTACGTCGCGCCAGCATCGGGTACCAGCCGGTTTGCGTCCAGCGTCGACGACTTCCCAGCCATCGACTACCTCTGTTCCCCCTCAGGACAGAGGGGTTCGTCGAGAGAAACATCGGCATCAACACCGTAAGCCTCGGACCATCGACGAAGGCGAATCATCGACCTCGCCATCGTCCGAGCCGCCGCCAAAGAAACCCCGTCCAGAAAAGGCATCGACCCTTTCTGAGTCCAGGTCACCCTCACCCGGATGGGTATTGGGAGCCGTGACTCCGCCTTTAACGGTGGTCCCTCCGGCTACCCCTCTGCCTCCTTCTCCCGGAACCAGGGCTGATCACTCCAGGTCTCCATGAAGAGCTGGACTGGATGGTTCAGGAGGCCATCGGCAAGGTGATGCAAAGATTCCAGATTCCTCCGATGCCGGTGCAGATTCCTGAACAGAACATTGATCCCATTCCGGTAGCGCTGGCACTGCTGCTCTCGAGGATGGAAGCACTACTAGCCGCTTTTCCTCCAATAGATCCAGGGACACTGACTGTTCCGGTGCCCTCTCTACTTCCTCTGTCATTGGGAGGAGAAACACTGTTCCGTCTTCCTCCATCGGGAGTCCTACTAATACCTCAACCATCGATATCACCGCTACCATTACTGCCATCTGTGCCGCCAATCCGTCCATTGATGCCTCCGGTAACTCCCTCGATGCTTTCGGAGCCTAGACCCGGGACCTTCGGGAATACCTTTGTCCCGTCCCTCTAAGGTTCCTGGAGGGCACGGTAATGAACCCTATGATACATGGACCGATGACTCGTCCCAGGACATCGATGATTTACCATCACCACCCTCTCCTACCGAAAGCAGGAAATGTTCTCCTCCAGAGGACTTGTCCTTCATTAATTTTGTGAAGGAAATGTCTGAGGTAGTTCCCTTCCAACTGCAGACTGAACAGGATGATAAACACCAGATGATGGAGCTTCTACAATTTCTGGACGCTCCTAAAGAAATCACCTCTATACCTACCCATCAAGTTCTTCTGGATCTTCTGAAGAATTGGGAACACCCTGGTTTGGTAGCATCAGTCAACCGAAAAGCAGATACCAGTCAGCTCCAGGGTTCCAAAAATCCCAATTGGATCACCAATCCGTGATTGTTGAGTCTGCCCAAAAGAAGGCCTGGCGCTCATTCTTCCTTCCCTCCAGGCAAAAAGCAGAAATTCCTGGATGCCATTGGTTGGCGTGTCTTCCAGGGATCAGTGCTTATCTCTCAGATTGCCTCTTACCAGCTTTATATGACCCAGTACAACAGAGTCCTATTCAAACAAATACAGGACTTTGCAGAGTCACTGCCTAGGCAATTCCAGGAACAGCTTCAAACCCTGGTTCACAAAGGATTTCAAGCAGGAAAACATGAAATAAGATCTTATGACATTTCTGACACTGCTTCCAGGGTATCTGCAGCTGCTATTTCTGCAAGAAGATGGGCCTGGCTTAAGTCTTCGGACCTACGTCCTGAAGTCTAGGACAGATTGTCCGATCTGCCTTGTATTGGGGACAATCTGGTGAACAGATCCAGCAAACAGTGGCACAGCTCAAGGATCATCATGAGACTCTTCGCCAACTCTCTCTGATGCCTTCTGAATATCCGGCCAAGCACGCATTCAGGAAGGACTCCAAAAAGTTCCAAGGAAGTCCTATCCACCACAATATAGAGGTTGCTCCACTAAGCCTTTCCAGAAGGCCCAGTCCTGACAACCTCGTAAGCCAAAACCACAGGCAGCTCCTCAGCCAGGCCCTGCTTCTGGTTTTTGACTCTTTCATAGACAGCAACAGTCAGCTTCCACTGCCACATGTACCAGTAGGAGGTCGAGTGTGCCATTTCAACAACATATGGCACACAATCACCTCGTACCAGTGGGTTCTTGCTATAATCTCTCAAGGTTATCACCTGAACTTTCTCTCCATCCCACCAGATTCCCCACCTCACTACTCCTGGATCAGGAGGTCTCCCTCCTCCTTCAATCCAGAGCAATTGAACCAGTGCCCTATTCCCAACAGGGCCTCTGATTCTATTCCTGGTACTTTCCAATCCCCAAAAAGTCAGGCGGCGTTCGTCCAGGTCTGGACCCGCGTGCCTTCAACAAGTACCTCCAACGACAGAAGTTCAAGATGGTAATCTTGGGTTCCCGCCTTCCTCTTCTGCAAAGGGAAGACTGGCTCTGCTCTCTAGACCTCTAGGACGCTTACACACACATTGCGATAACTCCGTCTCATCGCAGATTTCTCAGATTCCTGGTAGGCCCAAAGCACTATCAATACAGAGTGCTCCCATTTGGCCTAGCATCTGCACCACGATTTTTCACCAAGTGTCTCGTAGTAGTAGCAGCAGTCTTCCTCAGGACCCAAGGTGTTCAAGTCTACCCCTATCTCGAAGATTGGTTGATCATGGCTCCCACTCAGCAAGCTGCTCTGACGTCCCTACATCTTACCTTACACACTCTGATCTCTCTAGGATTTCTCATCAATTACAAAAAAAGCCTGCTTAGTCCCATCTCAAACTTTGTCATTCATAGGGGCAGACTTGGACACCTTCAAAGCAAAGGCATTTCTGCCTCGAGAACGAGCTCTCACTCACTTCTCTCGCACACCAGCTACAATCTCGACAATGCTCAACTGCACACCATTTCTTCATCTTACTGGGACACATGGCATCCTCAGTGCATATTACCCCAATGGCCCACTTGGCCATGAGAGTCATGCAGTGGACTCTATGGTCACAATGGACTCAATCCATTCAACCACTGTCCACATCACCAACCCACTTCGTCAGTCTCTAGCTTGATGGAAAAATCAGACCAATCTCTTCCAAGGCCTACCTTTCCAGACTCCAGATCCTCAAGTAGCCCTTACCACCGATGCTTCCAACCTCGGCTGGGGAGCACATGTTGCCAATTTACAAACTCAAGGGTCTTGGTCTCCAGAGGAAGCCAAACACCAAATCAATTTCCTGGAGCTACGAGCAATCAGATATGCTCCGAGTGTTTCAGGATCGCCTCTCCCACCAGGTCATCCAACCACAGACAACCAGGTGGCCATGTGGTACTCAACAAGCAGGGAAGGACAGGCTCCTACCTCCTGTGTCAAGAAGCTGCACAGATATGGGCGGAGGCCCTTTCCCACTCGATGTACCTCAAGGTCACCTACTTGCCGGGAGTGGACAATGTGTTGGCAGACAGGCTGAGTCCCACTTTTCAGCCGCACAAGTGGTCTCTCAACCCCCACAGTAGCGAACTCGATATTCCATCATTGGGGTTACCCTTACATAGACTTCTTTGCGTCACCTCAAAACCACAAAGTAGAGAACTTTTGGTCGCTCACTTGCAGCCAACATTCACTACCAAGAGACGCGTTCCCCCTCTCATAGGCCACAGGTCTCCTCTATGCATTCCTTCCACTTCTCTCTCAGACTCTCGTGAAGCTACGTCAGGACAAGGGAATCATGATCCTGATAGCCCCTCACTGGCCACGCCAAATGTGGTTTCAGATTCTTCAGGACCTCTCCATTCGCAGGCACATTCCCCTGGGGAAGGACTCGCTTCTGATCCCTCAGAACGACGGGTGCCTATGCCACCCCAATCTTCAGGCCTTGTCCTTGACTGCCTGGATGTTGAAAGGTTAATTCTTCAGCCGCTCAACATTTCGAAGCCAGTTTCCCGTGTCCTGATTGCTTCACGGAAGCCTTCCACGAGAAAATCTTATTTTTACAAATGGAACAGGTTTAAGTCATGGTATTCCTCACTGTCCCTTGATCCTTTCACTTGTCACACGATTTTTGAAGGGCTTGCTCCACTTCAAACCTCCACTGGGCCCTCCGGCCCCTTTTTGGGACCTTAACCTAGTTTTGGGTTGGCTCATGAAACCACCATTCGAGCCTCTCCAATCCTGTGATCTTCGCTATCTCACATGGAAAGTGATTTTTCTCCTGGCAATCACATCTGCTCGCAGAGTTAGTGAGTTACAGGCTCTAGTTACCTACCCGCCTTACACTAAACGTCTGCATTACTGGGTAGTACTCCGCACTCACCCTAAGTTTTTGCCTAAGGTAGTATCGGAGTTTCACATTAATCAATCCATCATACTACCTATCTTCTTTCCCAGGCCCCATTCTAATCCAGGAGAACAGGCTCTGCATACCCTTGACTGTAAACGGGCTCTAGCATTCGATGTAGACCATACAACTGCCCACAGGAAAAGCACTCAACTGTTTGTTTCTTTCCATTCCACTAGATTGGGGCAACCTGTGGGTAAGCAGACTCTCCTCCTGGTTAGCAGACTGCATATCCTTTTGCTATCAGCAAGCAGGCATTCCACTTCAAGACTGTGTTAAAGCACACTCTATCAGGGCCATGGCAACTTCAGTAGCGCACCTACGGTCGGTGCCACTTCCTGATATTTGTAGGGCTGCTACCTGGAGTTTTCTCCATGCCTTTACAGCCCATTATTGTTTGGACAAGGCTGGAAGACTAGATTCCATCTTCGGCCAGTCTGTCTTGTGCAACCTTTTTGCAACTTGATGTACCAACACCCTTCCGCCTGCCCGTTAGGGTTCAGGATGCCCTCTACCAAATTCCACCCCAGTTGCTGTGCCGGTTGCACATCTTTGGGTACATTTGGTGCATATCTCGGACATCCTCAGCTCAGTACTCACCCATATGTGAGGACTACCATCCTGCTTGTCCTATTAGAAAGCAAATGTTGCTTACCTGTAACAGGTGTTCTCACAGGACAGCAGGATGTTAGTACTCACGAAACCCGCCCGCCACCCCGCGGGTGGGTGAGTACGTTTTATTTTATTTTTTGGCACTTACTATAGCTTTTAAACAAGACTGAAGGGGGACCCCTGCTGCTTGCAGGGTTAGTGCCATCCTGGGCATGCCCAGTAGGTGCCAGTCAAAGTTCTAGAAACTTTGACAAAAGTGTTCCGTGATTGGGCTCCATCCTGTGATGTCACCCATATGTGAGGACTAACATCCTGCTGTCCTGTGAGAACACCTGTTACGGGTAAGCAACATTTGCTATCACTCCAACATTGTTATCCAGTGGAGAAACTAATGGAGCAAGGATATGGGAGATAAAAGGAAGTACTGGATGCCTGACATAATGGATGTGGTCATCAGTTAGCAGGGGAGCAAGAAGGGAGGACAAAGAACAGTAGCAAAAGCCAAGCTCTCCGAAGACAGTAGTTCAGTCACATGACCATGCTTATCACTAGGACCTGGAGCTCCATAGACTTTCAGGCTGATGCAGAAAGCCATGTGTTCAAACTGTGTACTGAATTCAGTACCAGACTGCTAAAGCACAAGCTCCTTCATTTTTTCAAATTCCTGATTCAATAAGCTAATGTTATGCTAATGCATCAGGAGTTAAAAAGTGTGTAAACAGAGTTAAAATGTGCATTCAGTACAGGTAGTGGGGGCAGAGGAAGGAATATCCAGTATGTACTGTGTCTGAATCTGGAGGGCTAAGGACAACATTTGGCCTCTGATCCTCACTTCTGCC
This sequence comes from Rhinatrema bivittatum, assembly GCF_901001135.1. NCBI lineage: Eukaryota > Metazoa > Chordata > Amphibia > Gymnophiona > Rhinatrematidae > Rhinatrema > Rhinatrema bivittatum. The sequence continues at coordinate 34,687,324 of NC_042629.1, forward strand.
AGCAGTAAAGAAAGAACAGGGCTCTATGATCCCTGGGCAGGTTTTTGTCTGTGGCCACTTTTATCCCAGGCACTGCCAACCACCAGCAGGTCATTTCTATAAAGGATAATGGATGGATAAACACTGGCTCAAATCACCTGCACTGGGCTCCAGTTCTGCAGGAGGCTTTGAAGTGGAAATTCAAGAGAAGGAGGAACTGTGTAAATCTCTGTCCTCCTCCCCCTATAGTGGATCCTCTTCAGGCTCACTGGGTGCCAAGTTGAGCAGGAGCTCAGTGAGTAAGCCTTCTTCATCGTTACAGCAGGCCTGGGACCCTCTCCACTGTGTTGGGGTTGAGTAAGCATAAAATGTGACACACTCAAGCATTGACAAGCCCTTTGTGTACACCACAGGGCTTGGGACCTACAAAAAAGAAGTGCCACTCCTCAAAGCCAGCAGCAACATCAGTGCCGACAAAGCAAATAGCACTGGCGCTGCCAACATCTCCCAGAGCACTCGACAAATTGAGCCTCAACTCAGATGATGCTTCCTCCCTCGACACCTTGGGGCAAATGCCACAGCTTTTCATCAGATTGCCGAGCATGCCTCTGCCTATATCAAGGGTGATGTCCCCATCCAGGCTACTGGAGCAAGGCCTGTGCCTGAACATGCCAAATCCCATCTGCTCTGTGCTGCCATTGGTTTCCAAATTTATTTGCAAAGACCAAAGCGTGTACAAGAAGACTTCATCTTGGTCTCTGAAAAAGATGTTCCACCCCCCAATATCTGGACAGATAATTCGTCAACCCTTGGACTAAGTGGCAAAGTTGAAAGCTTTCATTAGCTCCCTGGTGGCTAAGGACAAAGAAGACACTCTTCAGCCTCTCCTTTCCAGACTATTGAATTTGCTCCCTCAAGGAGGAGTCCTTTGCACCTCTGACCTGAAAGGTACTTCATTAGAACCACTGCAAGGTGGTTTGAGTCCTTGCCATTCTCTTACAATAGAGTTCAGCCAGTTAAAGGACATCTACCAGGAATACTCTTCTCTTAAGGAACCCTTCCTTAGTCGCCCACATCATCATTGAGGTCCTTTCGCCCCTCAGCTCTGAGGAAGGTTCAATTGAACCTCCTACCTGAGCCTCCAGAACATTTGTCTCCAGAGGAGGACCACTCTTATTCCAGTCATCTTTGACTTCTCTCTCCATACCCATTGTTCCATGTACCACCTCTGGGTGAATTCTTTTTCGCTGTTTTATTGTTTCAATGTAAACTGCTGTTTTATTGTTACATTGTAAACCGATGTGATTTGTATTTCATACAGGAACACCGGTATATAAAAATTAAAAATAATATCCAACATTTTCTAAAACATGCAGTTTCTTTCTCTATAATATTGCCAAAATTTGTCGCTTCCTTTTTGATCATACTACCAGAACCCTTATCCACTCTCTCATCTCCTCCTGCTTAGACTATTGCAACCTGCTCCTCACAGGTCTCCCAGCCATCTCTCCACTACAATCTATCCTAAATTCAGCAGTTTAACTTCTTTTTCGCCAAAGTTGCTACACTTGTATAACTCCTTTTCTGAAGTCACTGCATTGGCTCCCTATCCGTTCCCACAAAGTTCAAGCTCTACTCACCTACAAGTACCTTTACTCTGGCAGCTATTCACTACCTGTCCTCTCTCATATCTCTCTACATCCCTCCTCCTCATATACTCCACTCATCAGACAAGTCACTATCTATGTCCCTTTCCTCTACCACCAATTCTGTGCTTGTCACCTAGCTGCACTTTGTATTTTGAATAGACTTCCTAAGGTGGTGCGTCAAGCTACGTCTCTCAATTTGTTTAAATCACATCTAAAAATCCACCTTTAAATCTTAAGTTTAATTGTCCTCCTCCGTCCTTATTAACTGATTTTAACCATTGTTTTACTACATGAAACTCTCCAAGTCTCTTGACTAGACTGTAGGCTCTATTTAGCAGGGACTGTCTGCATACTTTAAGTAGCCCTATAGAAATGTTAAATAGAAGTAAGTTCCCGAATAAGTTGGGTAAGGTGCTAAGAGTTAACATTCGTAAGGACAAGAATCCTTGCACTGTCGTCTTCAGCCTTCTCCAATATGAAACACCCTAGCAGAATTCACAGTCATTCTGATTGTCGATACTGCAAAAATTAGACAATAGTATAGGAAAATCCAATTTCCTGTACACCAATAGCCAGGAAATTAGACCTATAGGCCAAAAAACTCCAGGATTTGGGGTGATACAGCTGCCCCACCAATCAGTTTGCATTAAAACAAGCAAAGAAAACAAGAATATTCTTCAACACGTCACTGGGAAAACACCCTAGATTGCTTGACAGTTTTGGGAAAAAGGTGTGCCAGAGTTCCATGCTGAATGTTCACATTTCTGTGCACTAGTTTTATATAGGACAATACTCAAATGATTGCGTTCAAAATCTGAAGCCACTATATGCCCCTATAGATGGAAACTCTGCATAACCACAACTACTCCTGGACTTGGAAAAGTGTACATGCCATCTTATTCTATCGGTTTATGAAGCATTTGGCACAGAGGCCCACTCCTAGTCAGCTTCCATCAGAGCACATTGAATGGCTTGGTTAACTGCAGCACTGTGCACAACCATGTCTTTGATAAGATAGCAGATGTTCCTGCCTGAGAGATCACCTCCTCTGAGACAGAGAAACAATTGCTCAGATCAAGGAGCAACATATAGCAGTCCAGTCACTCTCAACCAGCTCAGAACTGAGGCAGCCCTACTTCGTCTTTAAGCAGTCATAGTTTCAGAGATGCCCCTTCCGCCAATTCCAGCAGTTATGCTCAACCTCTGCTTCCACAGCAGCAGTAACTTCCGGCTCAAAATCGGCAGTATAAAAGGCCCCAACCAGAAACAACACAGCAGGTACAGCAAAACCTGGGTCAAGTTTTTAACCAGTATTCAAACCCAGAACTCATCCTTTCTGGTAGAGCATCATCACTACCTCGAGGAAAGGCAAAAAAAGATTAAAGATCGCTGTGTGCTAAAGATTGTACAATCTAGTTACCACATGTTTCTCTCTACATCCCATGCTTCCCCATTGTTCAGCCTTCAATCTAGATCCATCTCAGTGTAATTCTGCCTGGAGGTGGAATCGCTCCTCAGAGAGTGGGCAATAGAGGCTGTTGCACCCAATCAACATGGCCAGGGGTTCTACTCCCATTATTTTCTTATCCCCAAGAAATCCAGGGGGATTGTGACCTACCCTAGATTTAAGAAGTCTTAACAAGAATCTACTGCAGGGGAATTCAAGCTGAACCCAGGGGACTTGGTCGTTGGTAGAAAGGCAATTTCAAATCAATCTACTGGAACTAAGCGTGATCAACCTTGCCTTAAGTGCTTTCTCGCATCGTCTCAAGAGAGAGAATTCCCATTCAAACCAACAAAGTCGCCATATTTTATGCCATCAAACAAGGAAGGACAAAATCATGGACTCTCTGCCAAGAGGCTATAAGGATATGTTAATATACATGCAACCAGCATATGGTTCTACAAGCAACTTATCTTCCAGGAGTCACCATCCCTAGCGCAGAGGTTCCCAAACCTGTTCAAGAGGACCCCCAGCCAATCAGGTTTTCAGGATATCCACAATGAACCACTGCACTAGCAGATTGCCTCAGCACGTTGTTCATAAGAACATGCCATACTGGGTCAGACCAAGGGTCCATCAAGCCCAGCATCCTGTTTCCAACAGTGGCCAATTCAGGCCATAAGAACCTGGCAAGTACCCAAAAACTAAGTCTATTCCAGGTTACCGTTGCTAGTAATAGCAGTGGCTATTTTCTAAGTCAACTTACTTAATAGCACATAATGGACTTCTCCTCCAAGAACTTATCCAATCCTTTTTTAAACACAGCTATACTAATTAAACCAACCACATCTTCTGGTCTCAAATTCCAGAGTTTAATTGTGCGTTGAGTGAAAAAGAACTTTCTCCGATTAGCATGTGGCACATTTAAAACTAACTTCATGGAGTGCCCCCTAGTCTTTCTATTATCCGAAAGAGTAAATAACAGATTCACAGCTACTCGTTCTAGACCTCTCATGATTTTAAACACCTCTATCATATCCCCCCTCAGCCATCTCTTCTCCAAGCTGAAAAGTCCTAACCTCTTTCCTCATAGGTGAGCTGTTCCATTCCCCTTATCATTTTGGTAGCCCTTCTCTGTACCTTCTCCATCGCAATTATATCTTTTTTGAGATGTGGCGACCAGAATTGTACACAGTATTCAAGGTGCGGTCTCACCAGGGAGAGCGATACAAAAGCATTATGACATTTTCCGTTTTATTCACCATTCCCTTTCTAATAATTCCCAACATTCTGTTTGCTTTTTTGACTGCCGCAGCACACTGAACAGACGATTTCAATGTGTTATCTACTATGATGCCTTGATCTCTTTCTTGGGTAGCAGCACCTAATATGGAACCTAACATTGTGTAACTCATAGCATGGGTTATTTTTCCCTATATGCATCACCTTGCATTTATCCACATTAAATTTCATCTGCCATTTTGATGCCCAATTTTCCATCTCACAAGGTCTTCCTGCAATTTATCACACAATCTGCTTGTGATTTAACTACTCTGAACATTTTTGTATCATCTGCAAATTTGATTACCTCACTTGTCATATTTCTTTCCAGATCATTTATAAATATATTGAAAAGTAAGGGTCCCAATACAGATCCCTGAGGCACTCCACTGCCCACTCCCTTCCACTGAGAAAATTGTCCATTTAATCCTTCTGTTTCCTGTCTTTTAGCCAGTTTGTAATCCACGAAAGGACATCGCCACCATCATGAATGCTCCTTTTGTCAGTCAACAGTTGACAGACTGTTTGACCTTTGAGGATACCCCTTAACTGATCTCTTTGTGTCAGAGAAACAGAAAAGTAGAAAGATTTTATTCCATTCTTCCAAGAAAACTAAGATCCGCTCAGGATGCTTTCTGCTCACCTGAATACAGATCTCATGTATGCTTTTCCACAGATTCTGCTCATAACCAAGACAGTACAAAAAGTGCTCAAAAACCAGGACCGCCCAAATACTCATTGCTCCAGCATAGCCCACACAAGGCTAGTTTGCATACCCAATGCAACTGTTCATCTGCCCCAGACCCATCCGTCTATATCATCCAATCATAGAAACATAGAAATGACGGCAGAAGAAGACCAAATGGCCCATCCAGTCTGCCCAGCAAGCTATGCACTCTTTTTTTTTTTCCTCTTACTTGTTACGCTTGGCTCTAAGTACCTTTTAGTTCTATTTCCCTTCCACCCCACCATTAAATGTAGAGAGCAGTGTTGGAACTGCAACTAATTGAATATGTAGCTTAATTAGGGGTAGTAACCGCCTCAATAAGCAAGCTACAACCATGCTTTTGTTTACTCTACTATGTAATTCAGTCCTTGTTGGATGTTGTCTATATATAGATCCTCTTTTCTACATTGCCCCTGCCGTTGAAGCAGAGAGCTCTGCTGGATATGCGCTGAAGTGAAGTATCAGACTTTCTCCCCTGCCGCTGAAGCAGAGAGCTATGCTAGATATGCATTGAAAGTAAAGTATCAGGCTTATTTGGTTTGGGGGTAGTAATCGCCGTAACAAGCAAGCTACACCCCACTTTTTTGTGAATGCAAATCCTTTTTTTTTTTCCCACATTTCCTCTTACCGTTGAAGCTTAGAGCAATGTTGGAGTCGCATTAACTGTGTGTATGTATATTGAATAAGGGTATTATCTCCAGGTAGTAGCCTTCATTCCCGCCAGCCACCCCCTCTTCATTCACATCCTCTAGACTTGATGGATCCACAGTATTTATCCCACGCCCCTTTGAAGTCCTTCACAGTTCTGGTCTTCACCACTTCCTCCGGAAGGGCATTCCAGGCATCCACCACCCTCTCCGTGAAGAAATACTTCCTGACATTGGTTCTGAGTCTTCCTCCCTGGAGCTTCAGCTCGTGACCACTGGTTCTGCTGATTTTTTTCTGACGGAAAAGGTTTGTTGTTGTCTTTGGATTGTTAAAACCTTTCAAGTATCTGAAAGTTTGAATCATATCACCCCTGCTCCTCCTTTCTTCCAGGGTGTACATATTTAGATTCTTCAATCTCTCCTCATAAGTCATTTGATGAAGACCCTCCACCTTTCTGGTCGCCCTTCTCTGTACCGCCTCCATCTTGTCTCTGTCTCTTTGTAGATACGGTCTCCAGAACTGAACACAGTACTCCAGGTGAGGCCTCACCAAGGACCTGTACAAGGGGATAATCACTTCCCTTTTCTTACTCTATATTCCTCTCTCTATGCAGCCCAGCATTCTTCTGGCTTTTGCTATCACCCTGTCACATTGTTTCGCCGACTTCAGATCATTAGACACTATCACCCCAAGGTCTCTCTCCTGCTCCGTGCACATCAGCCTGCCTCCCCGCCCCCCCCCCCCCCATCAAATACAGTTCATTCGGATTTCCACTCCCCATATGCATGACTTTGCACTTCTTGGCATTGAATCTCAGCTGCCATATCTTCGACCACTCTTCCAGCTTCCTTAAATCCCGTCTCATTCTCTCCACTCCTTCCGGCGTGTCCACTCTGTTGCAGATCTTAGTGTCGTCCGCAAATAGACAAACCTTACCTTCTATCCCGTCCGCAATGTCGCTCACAAAGATATTGAACAGGACCGGTCCCAACACCGATCCTTGCGGTACACCACTTAAAACCGCTCTCTCTTCAGAGAGAGTTCCATTTACCATCACCCATTGTCTTCTGTCTGTCAACCAGTTTGCAATCCAGGCCACCACCTCGGCACTCACTCCTAAGCTTCTCATTTTATTCACCAGTCTCCTGTGCGGAACTGTATCAAAAGCTTTGCTGAAATCCAAGTAGATGACATCTAGCGCTCTTCCTTGATCCAATTCCTTGGTTACCCAGTCAAAAAAGTTAATCAGATTTGTCTGACAGGATCTTCCCCTGGTGAATCCATGCTGCCTCTGGTCCAGCAATTCTCCAGACTGTATCCTTCTCTTTCTCAACTTGACAGCCTGGATGTTGAGTGCTCGCTGATCACTTCACTCTTCTTGCCTAAAGAAGTTGAAGACATAATAGCTGCAAGGAAGCCCGCAGCTAGAAGCGCTTACAGCTTTAAATAAAAGCCATTCTCATCCTGGTGTCAACAATTCACCTTGGACACATTTGCATGCAAACTACAAGGGCTGATTCAGTACTTGCTCTCTCTTTCCTCCTCAGATCACAGCACCTTCAGCCACAACCTGGGCCAAGTTTTGACCAGAACTCATCTTCTCCAGTAGAGTGAAGATTCAACTCTGTGCCATAGCATATTCAGGTAGAAGGTAAACCGATCACCACTCATTCTTTAGTGTCAAAGTTTATGAAAGGCTTGTAGCATATTAAACATCCAGTGGCCAAGCCATCTGTTCCATGGAACCTTAATGCGGTTCTAGGTCAACTTATGAAACCACACTCTGAGCTTCCGGCGTCTGCTTCTCTGAAGTTTCTCACATAGAAAGGTCTATTCCTTGTTGCAATCATGGCAGCTGGAAGAGTCAGTGAGTTTCAGGTACTGATTCATTACTCTCTTTACATGCAACTCTTCCACAAGAGTGTTCCTTGCATAAATCAAACCATGGTGTTCCTTATGTTCTTTCCAAGGCCTTCATTACTTCAACTGTAGAAGAGTTTTGGCTTACTACTGAAAGAGAACTCAGCCAAAATGTCAGATCTCAATCTATTCATCTACTTTGATCCTAACTGACTGGACATAGCAGTCACCAAACGTAATTTGTCAGACTGGCTAGCAGATTGTATCACACATTGTCATGCGTTAGCAGGCCTCAAGATTACAGACTCAGTTAATGCTTAACAAGTCAAAGCCATGGCTGTATCGGTGGCTCATCTGCAAAGCTGTAACTTGGTCATTAGTGCATTCCTTTTTGTCCCATTACTGTCTGGAAAATCTTTCAAAGAGGGACAGTAAATATGGACAAACAGTTTTACATAGGCTGTTCACCCAGTAGTTTACTCTCCATGGTGGGGTCTGGGTTGATTATTCAGTAAATGCTTAGCTGCAACCCTTGGCTTGGGATTCCTCCCGTCATGGCTAATTCAGCCCCGAATGTTGACAGAGAAAGCAAGTTTGCTTACCATAAACTATGTTCTCCATAGACAGGATGAATTAGCCATGCTAAATATCCATCCACCTCCCTGGAGAGTCAACTACCTAATTAGAATTAGCTCTAAAACAAGCAGAGGGGCTCACAAGATAATGCCCACACAGCAACTCCCACATATGCTCAGTAGAGCAAAAGCTCTATGAGCTAATAGAAGAGTCTGTTTGGCACTGTCGGATGATATCTACGGAGAAAACAGTTTATACTAAGTAAACAATTTCCACAGTTAAAGCACTTTTTTATCCAAGGAAATGGCATTTAAAAGTTATATCTATATGAATACCCATAGTTCTGAACATAGGCCAGAAGGCAGTACATGATTCTTGAATTTCTCTTTCTCTACTTCAGTTCTCAGCTATATCCCAGATGCTGCAAGTATCTCTATAATGAGTGTCTTCTCTCTTTAAGTCCCAAGAAAATAGCCAGTCTCTCTTTTATAGAAGGGGAATCATGGAGGCTAAAGTAACCATCTTGATCTTTTCTCTTTTCAGGAATTTGTTTAAGGTCCTTAAGTCTATGATGTGATGGAATGTTTCTGTATTTTTGAGAACCAGGAAGTACCTGCATTCTTTCCTATATTGGGACAGGTTCGACCACTCTGTCCTGTAAGAGGGGGAGATTTCCAACCTGAGCTAGTCCTGGAATTGAATGAGCCTTAATGCTCTTTTGGGTAGGGTAATTTGGAGGTGTTCCCAATAGGAGTAATCTGTAGCAGTTAGTATAGCTGTGTTTAAAAAAGGATTGGATAAGTTCTTGGAGGAGAAGTCCATTAACCTGCTATTAAGTTCACTTAGAGAATAGCCACTGCCATTAGAATGGTAACATGGAATAGACTTAATGTTTGGGTACTTGCCAGGTTCTTTTGGCCTGGATTGGCCACTGTTGGAAACAGGATGCTGGGCTTGATGGACCCTTGGTCTGACCCAGTATGGCATTTTCTTATGGTCTTTTATAATTTAGAGGACTCAGTTGTATGAAGTTAGAAATGTGGAGGCTAATTCAGAGTTGTGGCAGCAGATAAGTTTGAAGAGTAGAAGGATTGTCTTTCAGGAGCTATTTTTGTGAAATAGAAAGTGAATTCCTACATTCCTTAAAACAATTAATTGACTAATTAGAATGAGATACTTAAATAACTGGGTAACAAGCAAGCCACCTTGCAGAGTAAATGTACATGACTGAATTTAGGCATCCTGTCCTATAGAGGTCAAAAAATGTCTTGAGTTCATCATATCACAATCAAAAGAAATTTCAGAGGACTTGTGAAAAACAGTAGCTGATTGATGCTCATCTGCTTGGATAGGGTTACAAGACCATTTCTAAACAATGGGTCTCCATCCTTCCACTGTCAAGCTAGTTGAAGACTATAATGACTCTCCCCAGCAGTGATAGTCCTGCATTCCAACAGCAAACCAGAAGATTATCCCCAAAGTCACAAAAAATCCCAGCTTAACATGTAAAGATAGGCAGGCCTCTCTCACTGCAGTTTGTAGACTGATGTGAGGTTTCATGCATCAACCATCAGCAAAAAACTGAATGGGGCTAGTGTTTGGGAGGATAGCTAGGAAAAAAAACACACTACTCTCTAAAAAGAACATTGCTGCCTTCTCAGGTTTGCCAAATAGCATCTGAATGACCCACAATACCTCTGGACAGATAAGTCAAAAATGTAACTTTTCAATCACAATAACAAATGTTTTGTTTGGCAAAAAACAAACACTGTCAAACATGGTAGTGGAAGAATCAGGGTGTGGGTCTGCTTTGCTGCATCAGCACCTCGATGGCTTGCCATCATTGATGTAACCATGAATTTTGCTTTAGCTCAGAAAATTCTAGAGAAAAATATCAGGCCTTTTGTCTGAGTTGAAACAGAGCTGAAAGTGGATGATGCATCACAATGATGACCCTAAACATTCAAGTATATCTACTATAGAATGGCAGAAGAAGAAATTTTGTGTTTTGGATTGGCCAAGACAAAATCCCAACCTCAGCCCTACTGAAATGTTGTAGCAAGTTGTTCATGCAATGTCACAGAGCCGAAACAGTTTTGTATGAAAGAATGGGCCAAAAATCCTTAAGGTCAATGTGTTACAGGAAGTTACTGCTGTTCAAGGAGATGCCCCCTATTACCGAATGAAGGGTTCACATAATTTTTCATACAAGGATACTTTAGCTTGATTATAAAACGCATTTACGTGTTTAAACTTGTTTTTCCCATGTAAATGAGCTTTTGAAAAATGTTACAATAACATGCCATTGAATTGTCCATAGGATATTCACATTTATGTGCACTTTACATGCATAAAATGGCTTTTTAAAATTGCTATGATAGTATGTTACATATACATATGTAACTTTTAAATTACCTCCTTTTTGTTAAATTTATTTTGAGTACATAACTGACAAAAGGATATATTTTGATTATTTATTCATTGATATTGCTTATCAGGATTTAGATTAGGATCTAATCATATTTTGAGTATAAATTATGCTAAAAGAGATCATCCTAGAGCGTTCACAAACTTTTTCTCAGCATGGTCATTCTTTAAATAATGCTTAACCCTTCAGGAACCAGGATGAATCCACCCTCTTCCATTCATTCCCTCCTTGCATGCCACCTAGAACAAAGGTCAGCTTGACAGCATTAGTAAACTAGTACTCAAAAGGAGTAAGTGCTGAAGCACTAGGGTTCTTCGTTTTTAGTTTAAACTGATATTCTCCCTAATTTTAGGATGACTAAAAAGTTGCTTCAGTGATGCAGATGCAGTGTTTCAAGGCCTCCAACCACTGCTGGCAGCCAGCGTGGGCCAAAGTGCCTGCTGTGTTTCAAGTGCTTCCGTCCTCACCCACCCAAGCAGCCAAAGTGCCTGCCGTCTGGTGCCACAAACGGGTTTCAAGCAGGCCCTGTCCACCAGAAACAATTGCCGGCAGGCTCCCTGGTTCTTCTACAGCGCACGGAGAAGCCTGGAACCACCACCGGTAGGGCTGAATGCTGTTGCAGTGTGGGCGTGGGGGGGAGAGGGAGATTCTCAGCAGGGTCTGAGGGAACAGATAGGGCTGCTACCTGCATCAGTGGGCTACCAAAATGATAAGGGGAATGGAACAACTCCCCTATGAGGAAAGACTAAAGAGGTTAGGACTTTTCAGCTTGGAGAAGAGACGACTGAGGGGGGATATGATAGAGGTGTTTAAAATCATGAGAGGTCTAGAACGGGTAGATGTGAATCGGTTATTTACTCTTTCGGATAGTAGAAGGACTAGGGGACACTCCATGAAGTTAGCATGGGGCACATTTAAAACTAATCGGAGAAAGTTCTTTTTTTACTCAACGCACAATTAAACTCTGGAATTTGTTGCCAGAGAATGTGGTTCGTGCAGTTAGTATAGCTGTGTTTAAAAAAGGATTGGATAAGTTCTTGGAGGAGAAGTCCATTACCTGCTATTAAGTTCACTTAGAGAATAGCCACTGCCATTAGCAATGGTTACATGGAATAGACTTAGTTTTTGGGTACTTGCCAGGTTCTTATGGCCTGGATTGGCCACTGTTGGAAACAGGATGCTGGGCTTGATGGACCCTTGGTCTGACCCAGTATGGCATTTTCTTATGTTCTTATATTTTATTGTTCTGTCTTCTGTCCACCAAAATAAACTCTGATATTTACCTGGAAAAATAAGGAGGGGTTTTTCCCTAAATGATTTTCTTCTGTTTTTGTCTTATCATTAATAAACCCTGCTAAATTCCCAGGAAAAATAAAGAACAATAAAAACTGAAAATGAAGGGCCCTGTCAATCAGTGCTTCATGGTTTTAAATTTCACTCCAAGCTGTTGCTCTGACTTTTTCACACCCTTTCTGCTATCATGCCCGTGTTAGAGGTATATAAACTATTCATTAATCTTATAACCTTATTATTAATCGGAGTCATCCTGAAAATAAAAACATTTTGCCTACCCCAGCTTCCCTTGCTGCATAGATCTACATTAGCCCAGTGTGCCAATTCTGAAGGTTCCTCCATGGAACTGCAGTCCTTCAGTTTTTCCCATGGATAATTACTGAAAGGTCAATGTTTGGATGATAAAGAGCAAGCCCATTTTTGGATTACAGTCTCAAACTCATGGGGGGGGGGGGGGGTCTATTAAAAAAAAAGAAAAAAAAAAGCTGCACATGGTCCTATTGGAGACTTATTTTCTTTTCTCTCAGACCTACCTCCAGAAGATACCCAGAGTGGGTTGTACCAACTAGTATTGTGGCCCATCTCTGTTTGTCATTCACTAGGATAGCCTTTAAGAACGTAAGAAATGCCAAACTGGGTCAGACAAATGTCCATAAAGCCCAGAATCCTCTCTCCAACTGTGGCCCATCCAGGTCTCAAGGACCTGGTAGGATCATAAAGAAAAGGTCCACATCTTGATCATAAGCAGGGATAAGCAGTTACTTTCCCAAATCTAGATTGGCTAATAGTGGTTTATGGACTTTTCCTCCAAATCCATCTCACTGCTTTCACCACTTCTGGCAACAAATTCCACAGATTAATTGTGCGCTTAGTGAAAACATTTCCTCTGATTTGTTTTAAATGTGCTACCTAAGAGCTTGAACAGCTGTCATCCAGCTAAGTGATATAAGTTAGAGCTCCAGGCAACAGGTGTCACGCTGGAGATATATCAGAGCTATCTCACACAGGTAAGAGAGGCAGAAACCTGGAGTTAGGTGTTTTCTGCACTGCTGCCTGCAGGCATGAGAACTGGGATGGCCCAAACACACAAAGAAAAGGCCACAGCCAAGGAGCCATATAAAGCTCACAGCAAAAGCAAACATTCCCCACCTCCTGCCATCACCAGCATTAACTTTCCTATAATCTGTCATGTAAAACTGCCTCTCCCATCATTCAGCTGTAGTTGTAAGGGAATTCATTTGTTCTTTAATCCTCTTACTTATCCTACCACTTAAATGTAAATAAAACTGGAAAATTCCTTTAAACATGTATGCGGTGATTTCTATTATTCTTGTCTCTGTCCCACCCACTTACTTCCTCCGTTTCAATCTCCAATGGTCCAACATGATATCACCCTTTAAACTCTATTCTCCAAGCCATTGCCATGGGTAGAGTGCTGTTTTACCTGTGCCCACCACCAATGAAGGTAAGACTGTACCTGTTGTTCTATAATGTGGATAAGTTCACCTGCATTGTTTGCAGACGGTCCCCTAAGCTGAGAAGCAATGTGTGCAGTTTTGGTCTGAAAATGCAAGGACAATTCACTGTGGCTATTTTTTCCAGAGACCTGTATCATATTGCTTGGATTACCGAAGCAAACTCCACAGATACTTTGTACCCACAGGGTTTTTATCAATGCAGGCAATTTGATGATTGGCTCTGTAGGATTATTCAAATAATTTCAGGCTTGCATCTGATCCAATACACCACAAATTTGAATTTCTGAGGGCAGATGGTACAAGATCCATGAAGTCTCTGATTATATAGAAAGGAAGGTACCAGCCCCATCATGGTTTCCTTTCTTAGGAGATCTGGCAACTTCTTTCTGCTCCTTTTGGCTTCCAGCTCAGTCAGAACTGGGGCTGAGATCCAGCATCATGAGCCTTCATTCCCAACTACCTGGGGATTTCTCTCCTGTTTTTACATCCCTTCCAGCAACAGTTCTTGGTTGGGAGCCATTCAGCAGGGGACCCAGCAATCATGGGGCCTAAACCACACCTCTGGCTATCACTGTTGTGCAATTAGCAACTCCCTATCCCCAGGGGCTATGAATGCTGCCTCTGTGGCATCCCAGCCCTGAATGCTTGGCAAAGGGAAACGTGAGCCCTAACTCTGATCTCAATGCATCTTGGTAAAGCAGGATGCCAAAGCCCAGCATGCCCTAGGAGAGGAGTGTTCTCTGTGTCAAGCAGGCCTAAGCTTTCCTTAACCCTGTACCATCTTCTGTTGGGGAAGAGCTCATTTGATTAATTACATGTGGAGAATTCTTGTGAGAAGCAGCTTGTTTCTCAGCTCCTCATGCCCCAGCTACATGAATAGAGCATGGCCATTATGTCTGGGCCCTGTCTACCATATTACAGACTACAGACCTGAACCTGGGGACATTCTTCTCCACTGACCTGAAAGCACCCTGCCGTTTGCAGGGCTGCAACTCCTAGAAAGTGTTGGAGTTAAAGGGGGGGGGGGGGGGGGGAGTGGCTGAGAATGTCCTGCTATTTGTCACTGTGTGAAACAAGTCACAGAAACCACAGCACTGTCAGGCACCATCAGAAAAGTGACCAGAGAATTGGCCCCAGGTACATGGCTGCTGCTTACAGACAGCTGAGGCCCTGGGCACATCCATAATCCTTTTACTGAGCAGCAAAAGCCATGTTCTAGCGCCCTGAACTTCTCGCTCTTGTAATGCAGTGCCAGAAGTCAGTTGTTCAACTAATATAATTTGCCCAAGAGCACAATCGCCTAGCTTTGTGCTTTAAGATATGAGATTTTATTTTAAAAACTTGATATGGCGTCATCTAGAATAATGGGGACAACCATTCAGCCACCCACTATCCCCTTTGACCTTGGTTCAATGCTGGCGCCATCTGAGCCAAGTGAGCAGTCAATATCTGGGAAGGACAACATTTTCCATCTCAATCATTTCACAAGATAAGATAGCCAGAAAGGCTTTAGAGAGACACTATCCCTTTATCTGAAGTGATAGCAGTCCTTCTGTCCCCTCAGAACAATATGAGCAGAGTTAGGTTTTATCTTTCAAACCCAAACTGCAAGTCAATCTGAGAGTTAACACTGTTTATTCTAAACTAGTGTCTTGATGCATTCTCATGCTAGCCCGGATCAGAATATACTAGGATGGATGTGACAGCCACAGAGAAAAACCAATGCCCGGTCCTAGCTTGGCCTTTCCATTGGAAGACTATGACAGAATATTGTACAATGATAGGGGCTGGCAAGAGCCACAAAGAAAAGTACAAGACAGGGAATTTCATATGAGGAGAATAAACTCGAAAAAATTCACACAGATTAAGATCCCATGCTGAGTCAGATGAAAGACCCCAGCAATAATGATTTTGCAGCACAAATTGCTGAAAATTTTCCTGCAGATTCTACGAAGCTTTTCTGTGCTGCCCCTGTGGCCCCTAAACCATAGTTTGGCCATATAAAACTGTTAACAGCAAAATAAACACAGCAGTTCTGCAATCATTTATGCCCTTGTCATCCCCCAGACTTTGGCTAGATCTGCAAAGTCAATTTAGATCAATGAAGAGAAAAGTCAGCCTGGACTTCTCAGGAGTCGTAGAGAAAATGATTCAATCATTCGCCACCTTTACTAAGCTGCTTTTTTTTCCCCTTCCCATGAACACAGAATGGAAAGCAAGCCTTAGTAAAACATGCCTTTGTTTAGCTGGACTGTAAAATAATCAGAGCTAACGCTAATGCATCTAGAAGCATTTTGAAAGGAGGAAATGGAAAGAGTATTTCAACACTCGCTGCTGTCATGTGATCCCACCTTGTTGGTAGAGCGACACTGCTCTGTACGGTCACACTCCAAATGAAGGAGCCCGGGAACCGTTTTGCAGTGCCAGCAGAAAGAATTATGAAACACTGCACCATCATCTCCATGCAAAGCAGAGTGAAGGTCATTGGTGACAGAAGGGTGGCAGCAATGGGACGCTGTTCCCTCCTCCACCTCAAGGCTTCAGGAGAAAGAAAAAAAAAAAAGGCATGACAGGGCGACAGCACTAAAGCAGAACTCTGCTACCATTTCTACCCAGAGTTGATGGTGCCCTGTCAACATTAGAGCAACCTGTAAAGATGATTTTGTCTCCAAGAAATGCTCTGCATTCAGGTACAAGGAGCAGCCTAATGGTTAGAGTAACAAGCTAAGAATCAGGGAAGCTACGGTTCAAATCTTACTGTCAGTGTTTGTGACCTTGGGAAGGTCACGTCATGTTCCATTGCCTTGGGTAGACAGACTGGGAGCCCTTTGGAGTCAGGGAAATACCTACTGTACTTGAATGTAGCTCACCTGGAGCTACCTCTGAAAAAGACATGACAAATCTAAAATAAAAATAAATAAAGTCTTAATACAAAAAAGGGTGCTATTGGAGTGGTGGCCAGAGCGTTGTGCTTTCATTCCTCTAAGATTATATGGATGGTAGGGTCCACCTGGGGGCTGCATAATTATGTAAATTATTTTAAAAAAATCAATTACAGTAGTGGTTTCCAGACCTGTTCTGGGGATACACAGCCAGTTGGGTGATATCCACAATGAATATGCAGAAGATCTTTTTGTATATAACTGGGTCTCCAAAATAAGCAAATATATTTAATGCATATTCACTGTGTAGATCTTGAAAACCTGACCAGCTATCAGAAACATGGAACTGTGATCTGGAAGCCCAAGAAAAATCTCAGAACTGCAACACAGAGCCCCACAAATCACCTGCTGAAAAGTTTACTGGGCCACAATACAGCAAGCACTGCTTGCACTTTCCGGAGAAACAAAACCCTGAGAAGCCTGAAATGTTTAGAATATGTCCTGACTGCTAATGTCTCACAGTCAGTAAAGAAGCTGAAGCAAGGTTGGATATTTCAGCAAGCCAACGATCTGAAACAGATCTCAAAATCAACCAGGAAAGAAGATGAGTTTGGAATGGCTGTGGGGGATCTCAAACATGCATGAAGAGCGGGGAAAATTCCAAAAGCAAGACTAAAGACTCTTAGCCGGCTCGCAGACGTGTTCCAGAGAACTGACTGAAAGGCAGCCCAACCCTTTGCACATTCAGATTCCCTTTTTTATTAATTTCAGTCTGTTGAGATCAGCAGATAGTAATTTTGCATGAAAAACAGCAGAAAAATGTGCTTAACTTTGTACCATAAAGAAGGTGTCAGCTTCTGTTCACTTAGACATTCATTGCAACGTACAATTTGATCAGGGGGTCCTAAACTTCTGTACACAACTGTATTAAAATGCTGAAACCTATAAATCCAAGTTCTTATCAGAACACAGGAACCCAGGGGCAGAAACAGAACCTAGTTTTTAAAACTCAAAGCAGTGAAGCACAAACATTCCCTGCCCCTAGGAATCCATTTCTACCAGTCTCTCTCTCCTTCCTCCGGGTGGGTGAATTCACACCAAAACCAGGAGGTTTGCGAGTACGTCCAGCTGGTGTGGGCCGAGCGGATTCTAGAAGTCACCCGGTTACGCACACAACACGTTGCAGGGGGTGGTCTGAGCGGGTCATTCTGGGACTGTAACATGGACCGTGAGCCTAAGTATTTAAGCGCAGAAGTGCGTGCAGGCTCCCCTGCCACATAACACTACTACTGCTGCTGTTACGGTTGACATGTTAAGTGCTAGCCAACGGGGTTTTAAGGGTAAAAGGGAGGCTATTTAACCTGGGGCGGATTAGGAAGTCCTGTCCCTTTCCTGGGCAAACTGGGAACAAATTGGGGAAACTGGTAATTGCATTGGCGCACACCTACTAAAATCCCCCCACTTACGCGGTAGAGGCGGCATTTTTGCGCACATGTGCAGGGCCATATAAAACTGTGCACATGTATGCACGTACAGCCGATTTTACACCATGCGTGCATATGTTATAAAAGGGCTGCATACTCTGGCGCGAGCCGGCATACGTGCGTGCATGTGCGCCCGCTGTGGTATCAAAGTTACTGTCCCCGAGTATAAGCTCTTTGATGAAGGAACCCTTGTTATCTCTTTTGCTGCTCTGTGACCACGAACTGAGAACTAAAAAGAAAGGCAGGGAAGAAACACATTCACTTCTAAAGCCCTTCACATATTCCTTTATCACCCAGTGCTTGTAAAGAGCTGAAAATTAATGCATGAATCTGCATCAGCAAAGCACAGAGCACAATGCTTCACTTCACTGCAAGGAATAAATGCTATAGAATAAGCCATCAGCCTCCGGAGCGTGACCTGCTCCAGAGCTGCTGTTCAGCTGAATTAGCACCACTGGAACCGAGCGCAGAGACAAACCAGCAGTGGGAGGACGTGGACCCATACAGGCACAGCTGCTCCTTTTGAAAAGGGACATTTCAAAACCAAAACGAAAACCAAATTTTACTGGAAAAATTAAGTTCTGACCCCAGAAATCAGTGCAGGATTGTACATCCCTGAAAATGGGGCTATTCCCAAAATGACTTAGCAGGACACTTCAAGGTCATTGTGCAAAAAAAAAAAAAAAAAAAGCATGCTTTAGCCAAAATTGCTATTGAGCAATCACTCAGGAAATATTTGCTCAGAGTCATAACCCCACCTTACTGTGCCCAGTGTAGTTTTAAGATTTATACTGCCCTTCTCCTTTCCCCAGAAATATGACTGTGCTCCACCAGGCGTCTCCACCCAGGTGCCGAGGACCTAGTGACGGCTGTGCTTTTGCTTTACTGTCATCCATGAAAGGGTCTTGCCACTGTCCTGTGACACAGCAGCCACTTCCTGTCTCTGGGAATGGGTCAGCCATGCTGCCTGCAGGAGTGCACAGTGACTCACGCCAGAGAATGTTTGTGGCTATTGCTAACAATGTAAATTCAGCTGTTTCAGTGTGCTACTGTGGACCTGCCAAAGGCTATTTTTATGTAATAGTTCATGAAGCCTGCACAAGTACAACAGTGATACTTACCAATAAATATATACTTCTTTGTTTTATTGTTAAAGTCTTGATATCTTGCTCACCCATCCCTTTAAAAAGACAAAGCTAAAAATATCCCTGTAGACCCTCTATAGTGGAGTACAGCAGAACCAGGACATAGGGTCTGCTCTGCCCATCTGACCTAACCTGCCTCAGGGGCACGGAGAGGAAAAAGGCTGAAGACCAAGTAACTTGGTTAGCCAAGAGGTGCTACAATATTGCAGAATGCTCACTGCTATCTTAACATGGCACATCTGATCAACAAGAACATAAATAACATATTGGCTCAGGTAAGTGGTCCATCCCACCCAAAATCCAGGTCGCTTGGAAGTACCTGGCTGATCCTAATGTGATCCACTTGCCACTGTCCATTTTCAGCAATTGTCACTGTCTGGCATATGGCAAGTATACCCAAATCAGATGCTCCCGCTCATTTACTCCCTGCATTCCCCAAGCTTACTGTCCTCCGGAAACTTGTCAAACCTTTTTCAAGCCCAGTTATACAATTAGCCTTAACCACATCCACAGCATCGATTGTAAAAATATATATTTTTTAAATTTGCTGCTTAAGGGTGACCCCTGGTGGTACACTGGGAAGGGGTGCAATAACCCCAGGTAGATATGAAGGCTTATGACGCCAGATCCCAGCCCTGGTTCTGCAAAAGATCAGGAAGAAGGCTGCTGAAAAATAAGAGAAAACTAGGCAATGATATCCCATCATCCGTCCACATCCAAACCCATGAGATAATGCTTTGTATTCCGGTTTACCTGGTGGTGCTACTCGATCCTGATATTTTGGTTCAAAATCACTGACAGTAAGCAGCATTACACGGATGGTCCCGATGAATATGCCAGCTAGGCAGCCGTAGAAAATGACATAGAACAAGAGGATCTTAACTGCAAGGAGAAAAGAGCAAGAAGGTAACCTTTTAGGTAACGGCGATACAGTGAAATATCTGTTCCATGCTTTCAACTCATAACCAAACTACTTTATCCAAGATGGAAGTGGTGCATTAAAGAGAGCTGGGACCGGATCAGTAGACATCTGTCTAACTGCGAAGCAGACGCAGAGACTCAACTCCCGCTCATCAGGAAGGGTATCTGACAATGTTAAAAATAGAAAACAACTGTAATGCTAGCACTGTAGTTAAATATGAAAGTGAGAGGACATTATGTCTGACAACCAGCATGGTGTCTGCGCTGGGAGAGGGTGACTGGCATCTTGTTCTACGCTGTGGCATCTGACCCAGCATGGCACCTCTCGTGCTCTTATCTTGCAAGAACATAATAAGCTATGGGATTACAAGTCTGAGGGTGAGATGACTAATAAGCAGCCTATGCCTTTTCCCAGGATGATAGCATTTGGGTGGCCAGCAAACGATTCCAGACCTGGCAGAGGAACCTCCGTCAGGACAGACCCTCTGTCTCCCATCCTCATCATGAGCCTGAATGCCACACCTGCACCATTTGGCTGAGCCCTGCCAGCCCCTAAACCTGTCTCCAGGTCTCCAACCCCACAAAAGCCTCTCTTTGATCTTTTTGTGCAATGTACCTAAACTAACAAGACAAATTAAGAAGCTATTTACTTGTGGGCTTGGAGTCCTTTTCCCAGCGCTCTCAGGGGTTTGGGAGGGAGAGGGGACAGTGGGGCTTGGAATCCTTTGCATCTCTGGAGGGTTGTTTGCTCTGCTGTGGGGGAGGCACTGTTGGTGCTGAGACATCAGCAGATACCTTAGCCTATCGATGCTCTCAAAAAAAGGTTTCTACACCTTTCAACATGTAGTTACATTTATTGGCTTACTGTAAGCCATTATTTTATATTGAAAGATTTTGCAATGATATTACAAAAATAAATTTTGCTCAAAATGATACAAATAACCACTGCAAAAGAACAGCAATAATACTAGTTTAAATAGAACACAATAAAAAACAAATTAAAGAAAACATACAAAAATAACCCTACTTTGTATAGTAAGCATATGTTTCCAAACTTGTAAAAGAAAGCAAGCCTGAGCATTTAAATGCAGTCAAATCTTATTTGCAGAGAGCCATTTTAAATCAGCTGCTATGCATGCAGTGTGGCTTATTAACTGTGTGGACATTTATACATGTTAACATGGTTTTAATGCACCTTAGATGCCAAAATAAGTTTAACCTGCCTGGAATAATAGATTGTGCAGAATACAGCATTTTTAAATAAAAAAAACATAGGTCCCCCTACTGTAGGTAACCAATTGGTTTTACACATACTTGCCTAATATTTCAGATCCGAGTTAGATTTCCTTTCCTAGAATTTCTACCAATTTTTCATGCGTTAACAGACATCAGTATAACATACAATAGTTGCTCTGGAGGAAAGCAAACTTCCATAAAATGTAGCATGAAAATGGGAAAACAGATGCCTATTGCTAGTAGCAAGTCATTTTTAAAGTACATAAGCCCTTAAAACACGTTCCGTGTCACAGTCATGACGGCTGCAGACCTTCTCATGCCATCAACCAGCCAAACTCTGTGATCTGAGCAGGGATGGCAGGAGGAAGAGAGGGCACTGGAGGAGGCCTGCAATGTCTTCTCACTCCAAATGAGACTCATCCAGCTCCAGAGAAGCTCTTCATCTCAAGCACTGCTACTAATTAAGGCAGAAACCAACAGTGTTATAAGAAAGGCTGTGTGTCTTCCAGACACAAACAAAATGCAAGCAATGCTCAGGAGGGTTCTTGAGCTAGACCCCTATTCAGTTTGGGTGACAATCCCCTACTCCAGCCATACTCTGCCTGTGGATCAAAAGCAGGGATCTGGTAAAGCTTTTGTACAGCACAGGCGGCTTGGATAATCACAAAATCAAACTGAATTAATGCTTAAGATTAGTAAGAAGACAACTGCATTTAAATGGAGCTCCTGGAGACTCAGTCTGTTGCTAATGTGGCCCGCCAAACAACGAAGGTCAAGGCACAGTGACAGAATGGAAGTCGGAATGGCTCAGACATCCAAAATCCATAGACTTTGTCATCAATCTTACCTGGCCCAAATATGTCCACAAACTGGCTAACATTATCATTAAAAGAACATTTTCTACCCAAATCCTTTGGAAGCCAGTGTTCATGGCCACCCCACCCTAAGGTGATCTAGGGTTGTAAACTGGCTCAATGTTTTTCAGGATTGTGGATCAAGTCCTGTACTAGCAGACAGCATGCAAGGACTGGTATTTCTCATCTCCCTATTGATTTCCCCAAGAAAAAGCAGGGCTGCAAGTCTGTGAATGAAAGTAAAACCAGGACTGGATCAACCTGTCCTGAGAAACATAAGAACATGCCATACTGGGTCAGACCAAGGGTCCATCAAGCCCAGCATCATGTTTCCAACAGTGGCAAATCCAAGCCATAAGAACCTGGCAAGTACCCAAAAACTAAGTCTATTCCATGTTACCGTTGCTAGTAATAGCAGTGGTTATTTTCCAAGTCAATTTAATTAATAGCAGGTAATGGACTTCTCCTCCAAGAACTTATCCAATCCTTTTTTAAACACAGCTATACTAACTGCACTAACCACATTCTCTGGCAACAAATTCCAGAGTTTAAATGTGCGTTGAGTGAAAAAAACCTTTCTCCGATTAGTTTTAAATGTGCTACTTACTAACTTCATGGCGTGCCCCCTAGTCTTTCTATTATCCGAAAGAGTAAATAACCGATTCACATCTACCCTTTCTAGACCTCTCATTATTTTAAACATCTCTATCATATCTCCCCTCAGCCGTCTCTTCTCCAAGCTGAAAAGTCCTAACCTCTTTAGTCTTTCCTCATATGGGAGCTGTTCCATTCCCCTTATCATTTTGGTTGCCCTTCTCTGTATTTGTAACCCTAAGGTGGCTGGAACCATACATTTGATATTCTATGCCTAAAGATTTATGTAGATAAAAATGCTGTACATATTGGGTCACACCGAGAGTACTGTACCCAGAAAAGCTAGAACGATGCTAGAGACTGTCCAAAGAAAGGTAACAGAGGATGATAAAGCGCTGGCTAACCTGCACAGTTCAGCCCATAACAGCATTAGGCAGATTGGATGGACCACTTTGATCTTTACCTGCTGTCATATCTTACATTTCTGTTATGTTAATACCATTAAATAATATTTGACTGAGCAATTTGTTCAGTGAATATGCTGCGTTGCCATGCAGGAGACCTCAGTTTGTTTCCCAAGCCTGTCTTCTGCTCCCTAAGCAGACTAGGGCTGGGGATGCTGCAGAGGCTGTGTTCACAACCCCTTCGGGGGAAGGAGTCAATCACCGATCACCACTCAACAGCACAGCTAGTGGCCAGACTGGGCATGCACACATACCAGCTAGTGGCCAAACTGGGCAAGCACACATACCAGGTTTCAGAGAGAAGTCGGAGGCCCCTGGCCAAGGACTATCACTGTAATGGCTGAGGTAGGCAGGGAAAGGGAGAGGATTTTAAAAAAGGCTCACGGCACCATAGACCAACAGATACCACTTCCTATTGAACTGGAAAACCAGAAAAGCAGGAGAAAACTATGGGACAAAAACTGAGGTTCCTCCTCATTGTTCTGGGTTGGAAAGCTTTCCAGGGTTCTTCCACTTAACCACACTCACTAACAGAAATCTAAAAGGCCAATATTGAAAGTGTGACTTATCTGGCTAAATGCCAGTACTGGGGGCACGGATCGGGCTTCATTTTAGCTGAACAATTCATGAGCCAGGTTGTAAAAGAGGTTTCAGGGGCATTCTGGGACCGGAAAGTTATCCAGCAGCTGTACCCAGCCAGGTCAACCGCATAACGATAGGTCTCCTCCAGCTGCACGTATGGCCAAAGCAAGAGAGCCGGTCATGTGGCAACAGTGCAAATAAGCAATACCCAGCCTGGCTGCCTAAGCCCCTACTTAATAAACAAGAGAGTCTGTTCCGGTGAAGAGATTGCTGAGACACGCGGCCATGTTTGAACCGGTAACCTCCGGGTTTAGGGTAAGTAGTATTTCATTTTTACCACTACTAGACTTTAAAAATTGCCTCGTTATTTTTTCAGGTTAAGACTCTTTTGACACTGTTATGCGCATGCCCCTGAAGAAGCGTTTTGCAAAACACTGGCCGTGTTGGGCTTGCTTACAAGAAATATTTAAGAGTCTTTTTGCCAAATGCTCTGAGGATCGGGGACATTTTATAAAAATAAACATTTTTTTATATGAAGGTGAATGATTAAAAGACCGATTGGTGTCTGTTGAGATACACAATGTCAGGCTTGCTGACAGCTTCATACAGGTGGCTTTAAATTAAAAGTATTACTTGCTGCCCTTTATTATTATAGTTAACCAAAGCCCCCTACCCCCACAATCCCCTCCTAGTAAACTTAAAAAGCTGCTAGGTCACAAAATCACTTGCCTGATATGATGACCCCCAAAAATTCAGTTTTACCCCTAAAATGCATTTTCAAGCACTTTTTTTTTTTATTACTTGCTCAAACACATATCCCAGAAATCTTGGTTTACAAATATTTAGCAGACAACCTCACAAATCATTTATAAAAGCAAAACAAATTAAGCAAAAGTAAAACAGACCTGTAACACAGTCCACATTTGGGGAGAGAAAAATAAAAGTTGTTGCCAGAACTTATAGGCCGATACACAGGCCGCTCTTCTGTGCGCGCGATTCAGTAAATAAAATTATTCAAACTAGGGCCAGCGGTAAAAAGAGGCGCTAGGGACACTAGCGCGTCCCTAGCGCCTCTTTTTGGACAGGAGCAGCGGCTGTCAGCGGGTTTGACAGCCGACGCTCAATTTTGCCAGCGTCGGTTCTCAAACCCGTTGACAGCTATGGGTTCGGAAACCGGATGCCGGCAAAATTGAGCGTCCGGTTTTCAAGCCGCCGGGCCGATTTTAATTTTTTTTTTTTTTTTTTTTTTTTTTTAATTATTTTTAACTTTTGGGACCTCCAACTTAATATCGCCATGATATTAATTCGGAGGGTGCACAGAAAAGCAGTTTTTACTGCTTTTCTGTGCACCTTCCCGGTGCCTGGAGAAATTAACGCCTACCTTTGGGTAGGCGCTAATTTCTGAAAGTAAAATGTGCGACTTGGCTGCACATTTTACTTTCTGAATCGCGCAGGAATAACTAATAGGGCCTTCAACATGCATTTGCATGTTGCGGGTGCTATTAGTTTTGGGGGGGGGGGGGGGGGTTTGACACGCTATTACCCCTTACTAAATAAGGGGTAAAGCTAGCGCGTCCGAACGCGGGTTAACAGTGCGCTCCGGTACTGTATTGGCCTGTATGTCGTTACATCTAAATGGACTCAGTATTACAACTTAAGGAGGAGCACAACTACCCCGAGTAGCCAGCGATTTAGCCAGAAAATGAGCCATCTGAGCTACACAATAGAAAAGACCTGTTATCTTGAAATTTAAGCTGCACGTACATGGAAATTTCAACTGCAAACTCCTGCCAAGTCAGGCATACCTGGGAACTTCTGATTTTTCCTGAGTGCAGGGTGGCAGCAGCATGCACACACACGCACTCTTGGATTCTTTCACACACATACAAACTCATTGTCACACACGCGCTCTCTCATCTCATTCTTCCTCACACACTTTTCTCCCTCCCACACTCCTTGCCCCTCTTCCCTCAAGGTTGCTGGATCTCCTCTCCCTCCTCCTGCACTAGGCCAATTATCTCCTCTTCCTTTCTTGGGCGCTGCGAGGCCTGACCAATCTGGTCCTGCTTTCCTGCCCTCCACACTGAGCAGATCAACCTCCTCTTACACAGCCCTCGTATCCTCGTTCGCTGGGGGTGGGGGGCCGGCCCAACTCCTCCTGCTTTCCCCTGGCTCTTCAGCATCTGCAGGAGTTTTTGAATTCTGAAATCTCCAGGGCCAAATCCAGAGAGGTCCCAGGGATGCTCATACGAGGTGCCTCTTGACATTGCTATGTCGGGATCCATGAACCAGCTGTGCCAAAATGTGGTAAGCAAGTCTCTTTTTGAAGCAGTAGCAGGCCTGCCAAAATGAAGACAGAGAGCCTCCCAAAGCATACGTTAGGAGAAATGGAGGAGAACCAGGCCATGCAGAAGGTTGTTATGGGGGCAACAGGTAGAGTTCATCCCAAGAGCAGGAAGCCTAGAGAAGTCGCTAAGGTCGCCCAAGGAAGGGGTCAGCTGGCAGAGGCCATCCTGCCGGAGGAGGCGTGCTAACTTGTACACAAGCATGTTTTTAAATTTCACAGTGCACGAAATCAGCACAGCCAGCCAGCCTACCAATTGCAAGTTTTGGCAAAAACTCAAGTGGCACAAGGAAGACAGGGGATATTGGAGGTAGCATAAGCACACCTAGCTGGTCTTATGCTACAAGTAGGCCCCTTCTGCAAACTGTTAATATTCACTGGTTGGGATTTAGTTTTAAAGGCTGGATTTAAAAGGCTGTCCCCATCTGTTTTGCTTGACCACTTTATATTTCTAACAGGACATTCAGCAATTTCTTCTAACAAGGAATAAGAAGAGCAAGACAGAAAAGGCAAGTTGCGATCACCGAAATTGTGTGAGGTGTTTTCAGTCAAAGAATTGTTGACATCTGTACAAATATTGTTCACTTATTTTAAAAGCATCAGTTATACCTAAAGTTTTCAAACTACCCGTATGCCTGTATTTCAACTCATTGCTAATTGAATTTTTAGGCTGCCTTTTTGGTTTTTTTTTCCCTTCAAAATGTTACTACATTCTGGCATCAAAAGGTGTAAAAATGATATTCTTCCTTTTTGAAGCCCTCTACCCCAAAAGTCATATCCTCGCTCTTCCTGTTTGCACGTAACGGATCTAGCCGGAAGGCAAAAATAAAGACTAAAGAACATAACAGGGGACTCTTAAAATGAGCCAACTGCACAACTCAGAAAGGCCATTGCAGTGGCTTCAGAAGCGGGAGTGGGCCAGAGCTGGAGGACCCGAATTATCTGGACTGATTAACCGGCTGCACAGGAGCAGCAAAAGGCAGCGTCTACCCCATGCGACTCTGCGCAAATCATTACCCAGGCCCAGCCAATTCTGGCACAGAAAGGTCGAGATGACTTTGGAGTCTGGAACCAACCTGAAAAATTAATAGCCAAGAAACACTGCCTGCTCAGCACCAATTTCTTAAGGAGTAGCCACAGCCAGTCACACCGCCTCACAGAAGGGAGGAGGAGGAAGGGGAGGGGGTCTATGGCCTGCCAGGGAGCAAACTTTTCACCGACCTTTGCACATCAAGGCGAGTGTGTATGTCTCTGGGATTGGGAGCATTATCCTCTGAAGTAGGGGGGGGCTCTGCGTCTGTATCCAGGCAGGGGCAGCAAGGAGATTTGGAAAATCTGCTAGCGCCTCACTCATAGGAGATGCACAGAGGCAGTAACAACACCCCCCACCCCCTAAAACAAATCCTGTGCCGAGGTAAAGGAGACGTAAACACGCTATATTCTAGTATTTATTCATGGTATTTTGTTTCTTTTTGCATGGGAAAGACTTCTGCTAGCAATCAACCTTGCTTTGGTTTTATTCGTTAAGTCACTTTGCAAAGAATTCAGGAGCAGAAAGCACCTCCTAGAAGAAAACCTACTTTAAAACACCTTTTTATATTTCCCGCTTTATTCATTTGATCATTTAAAGTCGGTTTATATAGAAAATGTTTCATGAAAATAAAAAGTTTATCTTCACTAGTAAAAGACAAAAAGAAGTTTGAAGTTTGGTTTCTGTCAAAATGACATAAACTAAACCAATTGCAGTCTTGTTGGTGAATACTAAGTGTAATGTCTATGTATTTTTAGGCCTTCTTTACAAGAAATGCTGTATGTTTATACCTATTTCCACCCTACAACATAACTATCAAAATTACATGCGCAGATCCACGGCATCGGAAGAATAGTGCTTATATCGGACGCAGCGAGATGGCAGCTTTTCCAGCAGCCCATTCCACAGAAGTACCTGTTTTCCTGTGTCATAGAATTTAGATATTTATATATGGACCAGTGCTGGAAATTTACACAGGAAATTGTAAAAAAAAAAAAAAAAAACCCCGAAAAAGCAGCAAGGACATACACACACATACATACTGCCGCCTTCCCTCCCACACGTCCAAGCTCATTCAAACACACAAAGCTTCTCTCACATATACACAATTAACCTCTTGCTCTCACACACACAGACAAAATAAAGCTCCCCGTGTGTCACGTGTGCAGTTTTGGAAAATGTGCATTTGGTGTAAAGAACGCCTTTGGAAATTTTGTCCACTCCCTGTAAGACACCTTTCCAATCGTTTTATTTCAGTCCATTACATTTCTAATGCAACTTTTTGTTTTCTCTTTACTTCTGCCTCTTTATTAACAGAGAATGGGATGTCCACCAGTCTAGCATTCCCCGCCCCCCCCCCTCCCCTGTCTTTCCTGGCCCAGACAAAAATGTTTACCAAAGAGGAAATGAACCATAACATACAAAAACCAAACATGGTTATCACAGGAAAAGCCAGGACAAATACGGATTACCAGGTCTGGGATATTAATAGGTGTTTTGCTACAGAAAATTCTGAGAGCACTTACGTGGCTCAGTTTCAAGAGCTGGACACTATGTAAACCGAAATGCTAATCCTGAAAGTGCTCTGCATTAAACAGAACCAAAAGAAGGGGGCAGAGAGGGGGACCCCACACCACAATGAAGAGGGGCCATGGAAGGTGACGGCTGTGTCCTGGTGCGGTGATCCATGGCAGGGGGGGGGGGGGGGGGGGAGGCCTTCGCAGCAGACGCTACATCCATTGTGTGGCTCCGGCCTTGTTCAAGTTACAGCCAGTTGCTAGGAGACACCCTTCAAGGACCTGCCCGTCCCGACTTTCTCCTCTCTCCAGCAAGGGCACCCCAGCCCCCTCCAAGTCCGACTTTCAAATATGGCAGGAAAACATGAAGATGCCTCATAGGAACTCAAATAGGACATTTTGTGCCCTTCCAAGCTGCCTCTCCAGTGCTGTGTATACCTTGCCTACCCCTGGGACTGAACTATCACCTTGACTAACCTTGAGCTGTGATGCATTATTAACCATTTCCTCCCCTTCCCTGAACCCTCCGGCTGTTTACCATTCTAAATTACCAAAACAGAAGGCAGGGAGCTACATCTTCCTTTGGCCAAATGTAATGCTATATCTTCACATGGAGATCTCTCTTTCTACTTCCTCTCCATGCTTTCCAATTCTCTAAATGCATCTATGCTGTAGTCCTCCTCAGTTATCTGATTTAGGTTGTGGTGATAGCTCATAGTGTTTCCCCTCCTCCATGGTCTCGGTCACAGCTGTATCAATGTCCTTCACAATGACCTTTTTCTCTTATAGGCAACCCCTTCCAGTAATGAAAGGAGCCTCCCTGAAAGACTGAAAATCAAGCCCCACAATTAAGAAAACAGGCAGCATAAATGCTTTAAATCCATTTTTTTTTATTGTCCTACCTGATTTAAGATCGCCCTCAACCATTATACAAAAATCATACAGTGCACCTCTACAGCATTTACATATCCCAGTCTTCCAGAAACCTGTCTCCTCTCTCTCAGCTATTCTCCTGTACTGCATTCCCAAAACAATTACTCCAAGGGCACGTCCTCTTGCTAGCCAAAGCCAAGTGACTGAAGCCGGGGCACCTCACTAATAGGTGCCCTGGCAGCCTTCTTTCTCCCGGGCACAACTAAAGACGCAGATCTATATTGGTGCTATTTCAATAAACTTTTACAGAAGCAAAAAGGCCCTACCTCATGCCAACAATTTCGCATGCACACAGACTGCAGTAATACTTACACCAGCTGCCCCCGGTCCTGCCTAAAAACTCCTTTTTTTCTGAATTCCAGACAAATTTCTTCCAGCCTCCGTCGTTTTCCTTTGATTTTTCCCGTGCCATTTTTAAGGTGTCGGGTTTGTGTGTATAATGTGTGACAGCTCCCTCTAATCCTCTTCTTGCGACAACAAAAGAAAAAAAAAGCAATCAACTTTTTCTAGATGTCAGTATCAGGGCAATCCTGTACACTTTGTCCTTTGGAGTCTGAACGCTTGGTGAGTCAGCAGAGTAGGTGGTCTGTGCTCTATGTAGATACAGATATAGTAAAGTGAATATAAATAGATTTCTTTTTTGGTGATCTGCTGCAGTTCCTGTAAAGGGCGATTCTTCACACCCACGTCTCTCCTCCTGCCCTTCCGTAGCAGGAGGTAGGCTGGCTGGGGCAGAGCAGGTGGCGGTGATGCAAGGGCTGGCAACGGTGGGTGGAAAGCGCTCCCAGCCCAGCAGCGACGGAGATGGAGCCGGCAAGATCGCAGCGCCCCCATCCCTCCCTATATATCGGCTCTCTCCTGTGCAGAAGGCACGCCCCTCCCAGGCCTCCCCGTCCAATGGGGGCGGGCGGGGGGCGGGGAAAGCCACGCCCCCGGCAGGTGCTGCCGCAGAGCCTTCGGGTTTGGCTGCTGCAGGGGGACCTCCCGCACCCCGAGCCCACGCGCAGCGCCGGCTCCCTCCGCCAGGCCCCGGCGCAGCACGGCCCGGCAGCTTGGCAACGGAAAGCCCAAACAGAAGCGGCGACCCTTCTCTGGCCACGGGGCCCAACCCCACACAGAGCTGCCCGGGGAGGGGGAGGTTTTCATCACACGGGGCCACTTCCATGTACACCAGCCGTAGAGTACCTGAAAATAAATCCCTCTATGTGCACATCCACACACGGGACTCTGGCACGTTTAAGGAAAGGTGGAGTAGTAACGTCACAGAAAAAGTGAATCTGAAAAACCGTGCTGCTTCTTCAAACCCAGAATCCGTTTCCTTCAATCTCCTCCATTAAAACAAATCATTTCAAAGCTCTGTAATTATTGATCGCTTATTCTCTTTACTGTCTTTCCGTCATGTTTCTGTCTCCTGATCCCTTCTCTATTTCACTTATCAGTCCCATACATTCCTACAACAACAATAAGATTCCCTAACAGACCTACCATGCTCCTACTCACTGGGGTAGATTTTATAAAAGTACGCCCGCGTGTACTTTTGTTCGCGTACCAGGCGCAAACAAGAGTACGCCGGATTTAATAGATACATGCGTAGCCGCACTTATCTTTTAAAATCCAGGGTCGGCGCGCACAAGGCTACGCAAAATCAGCAGCCTGCGCACGCCGAGCCGCACAGCCTGCCTCCGTTCCCTCCGAGGCCGCTCCGAAATCAGAGCGGCCTCGAAGGGAACTTTCCTTCCATTCCCACACCTTCCCCTCCCTTCCCCTAACTAACCCGCCCCCTGGCCCTAACTAATTCCCCCCCCCCCCCCCCTACCTTTTTCGTGAAAGTTACGCCTGCTGAAGACAGGCGGAACTTGCGAGCGCCAGACCAGCTTCCGGGGCGCCATGGTCCGGTCCGGGGGCTGATCCAGAGGCCGCGGCCACGCCCCCGGAATGCCCCGATGACACGCCGGCCACAGAATGCCGCCCCCCCCAGGAAAGCCCAGGGACTTGCGCGCACCGGCAGCCAATGCAACATAGGCTCAGCGCACGCAGGGGGAGCTTGCTTTTTCATGCTTTTAGATGTCCTATTTTCATTTTTCTTAATCCACATTTTCTCTCAGGCCTGATTTTTTTTTTCTTAATTCTATTATCTCAGTCTTCCTTCTCCTTCTTCCATCCTGCTAATGTCCTTCCTCAGCCCCGTTCCTTCTATCATTTCGATGGTTTTCTTTTCCTTGTGATTTTCTCACTGCTATACTCCAACCTCTCATCTGCTCTCAGGCATAATCCTCATCCCCTCTTCTCACACATACCCCCTCAGGTTAGTTGCTGGACAAACCGCTTCCCTTTCAGACTGACTCAAACAGGAGCAGGACAGCTCCTTGGCTCGGCACCCAGGCAGTCACTCTTCTTCTCCCCCATCCAATGGCATAACTAGAGTGGGGTGAACATGGCTGGTACCCCAGTACAGCCTAGAAGAAGGTAGAGAATGGAGCAGCTTGTCACAGAAGCTTTGGCATAGGGGTGCAGGTTATGAAATTTGTCTCGGGTGCAAAAACATCTAGTTATGCCAGTTCTGCCATTCTTCCCCTCCCTCCCCTCCTATCAATACCCTGCCACCCCTGTTTTGCTTCTTCCTCCCTGTGTCTATCCAGCCAGAGTAAGTTCTGCCTCTCCCTTGCAAACAGCAGCAGCACAGGGACTTAGAGTATTGCCTGTTCCCAGGGCCCCACCCATGAACTTCTGAAGTGAACAGAAGGAGGGGAGCCACAGGGACGGACAGTACAGTGCATGCTCGGTACCCCATAGACAGCGCCGCTACATCTGGGGTCATAATATGAAGCTGTCGGCCTACCTGCAGCTCCTTGGTTAGCCAAGTCTCTTACTTGTGGTGGATGTTTCCTGCCCAAAGCAGGACACACACTCTCACCAAATACGAATCTGAAAATAGATGCTGTAGTCCAGGACTTCTCCTGACCTCTGTCAGCAGGCCCTGTGGGGTCTGGAAAGTTTAGTCTAGTCTCACAACCTATTAAGATTACACTTCACGCTGTAATAACTGACAGCTGACAAAGTGGTGCTTTACTCTTATCTGTCTATGCTGAAATATTTAGCCAATAATATTTTGATTTTTGCTACTTTTGGGGGAAGGCCCAGCCATTAGGCAGAGTAGGTGATGGCCTTGGGGCAGCAAAGAACAGAAGCAAAAAATCGCACCAGACTGAGGCCCAGAGGAGTGCTGAACTAAAGAAGGAAAGGCTGTGCTGAAGCCTTTGGCGGTGGTAGAAGGGCTGGAGGTAAGCTGGGGGAGGAGAGAAAATGACTTGAAGATTCGCCTTGGGCACCAAATACTCTTGTACCAGCCCTGATCAGCACTTGTAATCGCTGTCTTCACATTTTTCATGTGCACAACCAACCACACCAAGCACCGCTTTTTCACTGGAGGGGTCACAGCCGGAGAGTCGAGGCCAGTCAAAAACTTGGCCCACCTTAGGCTGAGCCTATTGTGGTCTCTTCAGTTGATGTCCCCATGCAGGAACTTGTTGCTGAGTCTGATACCTCTTCCATCCATTCTGGTGTTATCTCTGAAAGAAGGGCTGCTTATAAGTGAAGTACGGACACCTCAGAAAGTTGCTCGGCTCCT
This sequence comes from Rhinatrema bivittatum, assembly GCF_901001135.1. Classification (NCBI taxonomy): domain Eukaryota; kingdom Metazoa; phylum Chordata; class Amphibia; order Gymnophiona; family Rhinatrematidae; genus Rhinatrema; species Rhinatrema bivittatum. The sequence goes on from NC_042629.1 coordinate 34,720,301, forward strand.
CCACAGAGACTGAATGGCTGCATACTTCCTTTCCTTAATATGAGCGACTGTTTCTCTGACCTTATTTTCAAAGAGAGAGTGTCTCCAGCACAGGGAGTTATCAGCCAGTTTATCATGGACGTCCTCCCGCAGACTGCTAGCCCTGAGCTCTGATGACTGCTGCTGAAGATCTGGCAGCCATGTGGAAGGATTCGTTGGAGAAAATCTGGGTCTTCTTAGCCACTTCAGGGACGATTCCACTTCCAAGGACTAGTGGGGTAGCTGAACCAACCCAAATATGGGAACCTGTTGCACCTTTCTAGCCACCGGAGGATAGGAGGCTGTATTATCACACCTGAAAGGTTTTAACGATGCACAATCGTCAAATCTTTTCCTTTGGAAAGAAATCAATAGAACTAGAGGTCATGAAATGAAACTCCAGGCAGTGCGACTCAGAACCAAAGTCAGGAAATATTTCTTCATAAAGAGGGTGGTGGATGCCTGGAATGCCCTTCTGGAGGAGCTGGTGAAGAAGAAAACTGAAAGAATTCAAAGGGGCCTGGGATAAACACTGTGGATCCTTAAAGGCCAGAGGATGGGAATGAAGAAAAGAGTGCATGGGGGTAACTTGCTGGTGTGGCAGTTGCTTCCCTTAACAAATAAAAGTATCGAGGCTTAATGCCAACTCCATCACTGCTCCCTGCTTCAATGGCAGTGGGAAAAAGGTTCAACCAGCAACCAAACAGGGCCCCCACTTTTACGGTTTGGGGGAACAAATAAACATGGGGGTTACTTGCCGAGGCAGCTTATTCTACCCTTAATCATTAAGCCTGATACTTCTGGTGTGGCTCCATCATTGCTCTCTGCTTCCAAGGGAGGGGTTAGGGAAAATTTGATTTGGACAGCATCCGAGGGCCCTGACTTTTACAGTCTGGGTAAACTGATAAGCGTGGGGGTAACCTTCACAGAGCAGCAGATACTGGCATAAGCTTGCTGGGAAGATTGGGTGGATCATTTGGCCCTTTCTGCTGTGATTTCTATGTTTCTTATTTGCAGATGCCGCAAACATTTGTGAACCAGGATGGCTGCCAGTCCTGATGTAGTCTCCAGGATTCGAAGACGACCAAAAGATCTGTGCATTGACTTCGATCACCCTGTCCAACTCTGTCGAGGAACGTGGAAAGGTTTTCTAGTGGACAGGTAAGTGGTTGGATGGGATTCCTGTAGACCCCTCCTCCAAATCGTAAACTAAGGGAACGTTAACGCAAGATCCTGATGAGGAGGGTGAGGGCTTTGGTTGTCTTGGAGGGGAAGAATCCCAGGGAGGGTCCAAGTCAAGCAAGTCCCAGGTTTCAACCTCTGAGATTTGACTGAATCCCCCCCACTGAAGGGGAAGACCTGCCCAAAGGGAGCTTATCTTTTTCTCAGTGGAAAAATGGTAAACAGTGGAGTACCTCAGGGCTCTATACTTGGACCAGTGCTTTTTAATATATTTATAAATGACCTGGCAAGGGGTGCGATGAGTGAGGTAATCAAATTTGCAGGTGAGACAAAATTTTTCAGAGAAGTTAAATCACAAGCAGATTGTGATAAATTGCAGGAAGACTTTGTGAGCCTGGAAAATTGGGCATCGAAATGCCAGATGAAATTTAATGTGGATAAGTGCAAGGTGATGCATATAGGGAAAAATAACCCATGCTATAGTTACACAATGTTGGGTTCCATATTAGGTGCTACAACCCAAGAAAGAGATCTAGGCATCATAGTGGATAACACATTGAAATCGTCGGTTCAGTGTGCTGCGGCAGTCAAAAAAGCAAACAGAATGTTGGGAATTATTAGAAAGGGAATGGTGAATAAAACGGAAAATGTCATAATGCCTCTGTATCGCTCCATGGTGAGACCGCACCTTGAATACTGTATACAATTCTGGTTACCGCATCTCAAAAAATATATAGTTGTGATGGAGAAGGTACAGAGAAGGGCAACCAAAATGATAAAGGGGATGGAACAGCTCCCCTATGAGGAAAGACTAAAGAGGTTAGGACTTTTCAGCTTGGAGAAGAGATGGCTGAGGGTGGATATGATAGAGGTTTAAGATCATGAGAGGTCTAGAACGGGTAGATGTGAATCAATTATTTACACTTTCGAATAATAGAAGGACTAGGGGGCATTCCATGAAGTTAGCAAGTAGCACATTTAAAACATTTAGAATCAGAGAAAATTCTTTTTCGCTCAATGCACAATTAAGCTCTAGAATTCGTTAGCGGAGGCTATGGTTAGGGAAGTTATTACAGCTGAGTTTAAAAAAGGTTTGGATACGTTCCTGGAGGAGAAGTCCATAAACTGCTATTAATCAAGTTGACTTAGGGGCGGATTTTCAGAGCCCTGCTCGCGTAAATCCGCCCAAAACCGGGCGGATTTACGCGAGCAGGGCCCTGCGCGCCGGGAAGCCTATTTTACATAGGCCTCCCGGCGCGCACAGAGCCCCGGGACTCGCGTAAGTCCCGGGGTTCTCCGAGGGGGGCGTGTCGGGGGCGTGTCGGGGGCGGGCCCGGTCGTCGCAGCGTTTCGGGGGCGTGTCGGCAGCGTTTTGGGGGCGGGTACGGGGGCGTGGCTACGGCCCGGGGCGGTCCGGGGGCGTGGCCACGCCCTCCGTACCCGCCCCCAGGTCGCGGCCCTGCGCGCAGGAGGCCCGCTCGCGCGCGGGGATTTACGCCTCCCTCTGGGAGGCGTAAATCCCCCGACAAAGGTAAGGGGGGGGTTTAGACAGGGCCGGGCGGGTGGGTTAGGTAGGGGAAGGGAGGGGAAGGTGAGGGGAGGGCAAAGGAAAGTTCCCTCCGAGGCCGCTCCGATTTCGGAGCGGCCTTGGAGGGAACGGGGGTAGGCTGCGCGGCTCGGCGTGCGCCGGCTATACGAAATCGATAGCCTTGCGCGCGCCGATCCAGGATTTTAGCGGATACGCGCGGCTCCGCGCGTATCTACTAAAATCCAGCGTACTTTTGTTTGCGCCTGGAGCGCAAACAAAAGTAGGCTATTCGCGCTCGTTTTAAAATCCGCCCCTAAGGGAATAGCCACTGCTATTACTGGCATTATTAGCGTGGGATCTCTTTAATGTTTGGGTACTTGCCAGGTTCTTATGGCCTGGATTGGCCACTGTTGGTAACAGGATGCTGGGCTTGATGGATCCTCAGTCTGACCCAATATGGCATGTTCTTATATTCTACTGCTGGGATTGCTGACAGGACACCCTATGGCACTGAAGAAAGTGGGAGAAAATTCTGGCCCCTTTGACAGTTATTTATTTATTTAAAAAATGTATAGTCTGCACCATTATACCCTAGGCGGGTCACAATTTTAACATTCACAATGTTACAAGAAGGGTGCCATCCTGGGCACTGGCCATTAAGGAGGTTGAGAAATTCTTTGCCAGTTCGGAGATCTGGTCCACAGACTGCTGTGTCCTCTGGGCCAGTATTGGAGAAGAGACATCCTCTTCTGAAACCACAACAGAGTCCTCTTCCTGAGGCACCCCTACTGGGCTCCAGGCAACCTTCTCTTGCAAAGCCCCCATGGAGACCAGGGTCGGCACTGAATAGATGGGATTTAGGGTCTCCCACCTTAAACCTGGCTGTTTGCTCCAAACGTCCAGGTCCAAAGGCCGGGCCAGCCTAGGGTCTGAGAAGATGGGACAGTGGAGTCTTTTAAGCCAGGAAGAAAGAATGAGCCAGGAAAAAAATCTCCTGCTGGACTCCCATCCAGAGGTGCACCAGCCAGTGATCTCTGCTCTAAATGCGCAGGCAGTGTTGGCAAGTGCGGCAAGGCTATATGGATTGAAGGAGTCCAGGGCCAATGTGTCATTTCCACTGAGGTTTGGTGTGCCAGGGACTCTGCTGGTGTGGAATGCATCAACAGCACCCTGGGTTTCAGCAACATTGGGTTCATAGATGATGCACAATGGGCGGTTCAGCAGTGATGGACATACTGGCAGCATGCACCAGAGGAGTTGAATAGCGCTGTCTCTTTAAAGCCTCAGAGCCCTACACAGGGGATAAGGTCCATAATTTCACTACAGAGTGATTCTGATGCCCCATGCTTATGTCCCTTGCTCAATCCTGAAGCCTAGGCAGCACCATGGGTGGGGAAGCTCTTGATTGCTTCAACACCCAATGAAGCTTTACTCTGAGAAGAATAGCTTTGGTATCCTACTGATTTGCAGAGTTCCACCATCTTGACAGCCCAGTTCTGCTGGGCTCCAGGGGACATCTGACCACAATCATAGCAATTCAAAGAACTGTGTCTAGGGTCAGGCACCTATAGTAAACTGTGTGGCCATCAGTAATGAGGATGAACCAGCAGAACACACACTCCTTGAACCCTCTGGACATGGGCTTTTTCCCTCCAAGCATTCTGACTTCTGTTTTCTTCTGGATTATATTTTTAAGTTAGCATTAAAAAGCACTACTGAAGAGCTGCCAAGGCAGCAAGGCAGACAGAGAAAGACAGCTCGAAGGCCAAAGGGGAAAAAATTTTAACTAAAGAAAACGTATACATCTGAGAGCGGTAGCATGGACAAAAAGAGCGTGAGGGGCTCGTGAAGCACTGCATACGTGGGAAATCCTGCACATGCTCAGTAGTAAAAATTCAACTGAGACAGGGAGATGGATCTGTCAGCGGCAGCGGATTACGTCACCAACGTGTTATGGATAATTCAACCCTGCTTGTCGACAGAGAATACTTTGTAATGAAATAAAATGGTCCCTGTCTTCAATTAAACTGTTCCTATTATAACCCATCTTTGAGACTTTAAAGATTTTCAGCATTCTCTCCATTCGCTTATTTGTCTTATCTGTCTTGACTAGATAGTAAGCTCCTGGAAGCATGGACTGTCTTATGTATATCTGTACAGCACTGTATGTGTATATCTTGTACTGCTATATAACTTTTTAATGGCAGTAGTAATGGTGTTTTACGGTCTGGTGCAATATTTGCAGTGTTGCTTTTTCTTACATAGGATTGTTGCTGTTTGAGTTTTGTGAGTTAGTGCTGTTTTGGTACAGTGGATTTGCTATACGGGTTCTGAATAACTTTCTTTGCAGGGTCTGGTTTTATTGCACAAAATGCTACTTGAATTAGAATATAAATTTCTGTAATAAATAAATAAATAAATATACAAAAAAAGAGCTGTGAATTAAGGCACTCGCAGGAAAATCTCAAATGTCATGTAAAGGTGAGGGCAAGAAGGGAAATCTAAATCCAAATTCGAGTGACCTGGAAAAAGTATCATAAACAGTACTTTTTAAATCAAATGACGGCAAAGCTCACTGCATCAATATAGTGAGTTACCATATAGACCACATATAGCACATATTTTAATCATTTACCAAGGTACAAAGTGTTTGTGCCACAAACATCAGGCTTTATGGGGTTTTCTTTTTATGCATGTAAAAATATAAAAATGCCTCTGTTGTAACTTTCAACTCATAGCCAACTGAGCAGCAGGAATGCTGTCGAACGCCGCAGTTATAAACCCGACACTGCCCGAAATAAATAAATACATAAAAAGACGCTGCGACAAGTCATTACTGAATTTGGATTCAGATTTCCTTTGATGTCCTCACCTTTATGTGGCATTTGGTTACTTCACAAAATGCCTGGTAATGAAGCCCATTTCAGTATTATTTATTTTTTTTTTTTTTAGTACGGGCTGTCTGAGGATCAAAGGTATGAGCGGCCACAGGCAGGGGGCGGGGAGGAGAGATATGAAGCAATGGAAAGAATGAGCAGAACTGAAGGAAAGTGGAGGAAAAAGGTTCCCCAGCTTGTGGGCCGATACAGTAAAAGTCCGCCAGAGCGCACTGTACTGTATCGGCCTGAATGTTGGTGTAGGTGAAGCCCATCAAGTACAAGTCTTTCAGAGGGCTTGGGCCTTCTGATCCATAAGATCTGTTTCAACTCAAAACTCCTGCATTCAGACAAAGTGGGTCGAAGACAGTAAACGTCCTGCACAAAACCGGGAAGTTTCTCCCTCACTGAGCCACATTTCTGGGCCAAGGGAGTCCCTGGCTCTGCACCCTTCTCCCTCCACTGAAAATGAACAATGAAAGTACTCACGCACATTTCAGACTCCTTCCCCTCCTGCTGCCACACACGCCAAGCGCTATTTTAGTGCTAGATGGATGGAGGCAGTAAAAAGGTCCAAGGCTCCACTGTCAGAACTCCACGCATGCATTAAGGAATCGCGCCCTGAATTTCAGCAGAGTCGTAACGCCCAGCTTCTCACCTCAGTTCCTCCTTGGCATCCCTTTCTCACCTCCCCTTCATGACTATTCACCCCGATCAGCTTGGAGATTACAGCAGCAGGAAGCCAGGATTAAAATCCTAATTCTCCCACTGATGCTCCTTGTGACCTTGGGCAAACAACTTCACCTTCCAGCTCACAGGGAGATTTACAAAGCTGCTAGAGTTTGTTGCGGGAGGGGCCCAAATATCGCAAGCGGGTGTCCCTGCAATATTTGGCCCCTCCCCAACAAACTGTCACGGCAGTACACGGCGTGATTGATTTATTTTTATCGTGGCACAAAAGCGTAACAAAAAATTACGCTGTGGTATGGGGGTCTTCCTGCAGGATGGGGGCCCACTTTGGCCGGGGTCACCATTTTGTCCGTTAGGCCCATCCTGAAAACAATTAATTTAGTAGAGCAATGGTTCTCGAGCCAGTCCTCAGGACACATCCAGCCAGTTAGATAGGATACCCACAATGAATATGCATGAGAGAGATTTGCATACAATAGTGGTAGTGCATGCAAATCTCTCTCATGCACATTCCCTGTGGGTATCCTGAAAACCAGACTGGCTGTGTGGGTGCCAAGGCCTGGGCTGAGATACAGTGACCATACTGTACTACACTGTATCAATGAAGTGCTGATAATCTGATGTGCTAGGTTTATCAATGCCCTTTCACATCCTGCAACAATGAAAAAAAAAGGATATGCAAATATCTAATACAATATTTGACTTCTGAATTGGACTGAAATCTGATAATCCTCTGTACAGTCTGTTCCTGTTTGTATAACCTTTGAAAGTTAACAAGTAGACTGGAAACGAGTCATACAATCAAATCTGACTAGAGCACCCTTAATTCATAAGGTCATCATGGATATTTTATGAAGTAATTATATGTAACCCAGTAATTACTGCAGGGCTAAAATGAAGAGCTGGAGGCTGCCCCACCACTGCTGAAATACCTTTAATGCCCAGCAGGGGGAGCTGGCTGGGAGGGGCAGGATAAATGGTTTGGCCCCAAAACACTAGATAGAGGGGGGGAGGTTGGGCCCTGAGAGAAAGGGAGTAATTCGGCAGGAACTGAGAGGCCTATGTAATAAGCTGTACCTTAAGATTTTGCATTGAAATTCAGCACACAGTTTCTTAATACACACTAAAACATTTTTTACTCCCGTTGCAATAAGCAAATGATATGCTAATACATCAGGATTTAAAAAAAAAAAAAAGCACACAAACCAAAGTAAAAATGTGAACTCAGCCTTTTGCATAGGCTGCGTGCCCATCTGAACTCAGAAGGGAAGGGCGTACGAAGTTTATGCCCACACAAGCACAAATCATCATGAGCTCAATATTCAAACACAGTCAGCTATGTAACTTAGCCGGGATATTCAGCGGTGCGGCCGTGCCACTGAAAATACCAGGCTAAGTGATCTGGCTAACCTCAGAGCTGCTCGATAACAAGTCTAAATTAGCTGGATACATTTGAGTATCACTACTTATTTGGCTAAGTAGCTCCTCCTAGTTACCCCTCCAGAATGCCTATTTGTATTCTAGGTAGATTTCAGCCAGATAAGGGGTTGAATATATTATACCAAATCTTGCCATTTAGATGGATTACGAAGTTATCCATCTTGAGTTGGCAGAGGGATAGGACACAACAGGAATGTGCCAGGCTGCAGCTCCTCGGTGTCGATCCCCACCAGCTGCTTCGGAGGATCGGAGGGGGCGGGAGGCAGTGGGACACAAGACGGGAAGGTCTGCCGCGAGCACATGGCTGCCCTGGGTGAGCCACAGTCTCCTTTGCAGAACCTGGATTGGACTACCCCTTGCTTGTCCCATGGGGGTATTTAAATATATATATATTCCGAGGAGAGGACGGGAAGATTCATGCACAGAAATCACCACTTGTCCACATGAATCCTTAGTGCAGGTCTTGGCAGGAGAACCTAAGCTTCTGCCAATATACTAACATCAGCACTGGAAACTTTACTCCACCTCCGACTTGGAGTTGTTTCCAGTGATAAGCCCGTGCACCTTCCTGCATTGGAGGTAATAGCTAACGCCATCATTACCATGGGACTTGTACACACATCCTGCTCTGAGGGGGAGGTTTGTGCAAAGTCTGCAAGGGAAGGGTCCTGGAAGCTGAAAGGGAGAGCAAGAAACTGCTGGGTAAACAAAATTGTAGGATCTTGTTTTCTACCTTAACTTTTCTCATCCTCTGAAATCATATCATATGTTAGGGTCACTGTCCCAAATGCCTCCAGCATCCTTCCTCAGGATGGGATATAATTCAGACCCCCCAATGCCTTCATTGTTGTCTGAATAAAGCATTATTTGCCCTTCAGTGATTAAACTGCCTCCACCACTTTTCAGTGCAAAACCTTTAGCATTTTATGCTGAATAATATTGGAATTACAAAGTAAGTGACAGCAAAGAAAGGCCAAAATGGTCCATCCACTGATTGAATTTTTCTGTTTCCTAGGCATAAACTCATCCATTTCCCTTGAGCTGGAGGTTGCTGTTACAGATGTTAACTTACAGGTTAATGCCACCTTGTGGCCGATTGTTATATTGCACTGTTTTCTACTTCCTGTCTGTTCTTACTTTAACCTTGTGTTATTTATTTATTTGATTTATGTTTTGCTTTTCAGGCACTAAGAAGTGGATTACATTCAGGTACTGTTAGGTGCTTCCCTATCCCCTGAAGGCTCACAATCTAAGTCTGTACCTGAGGTAATGGAGGGTGAAGAGATTTGCCCAGGGTCACAAAGGGCGCCAGTGGGATTGGAACTCTGGCTTCCCTGGTTTGCAGTTTGGCTGCTCCTCCACTTACTCGCTAGGTAATACAATCATTTGGCACCTGTTCACTAGCACCTTTCAGTTGTCTATTTCTACATATGAAACAGTTGTATTGCTTGGTATTTTTCACTGGTACTATTTCCATGTCCCTGTTTGCCCTTTCTAGCACTTTCTCCTTTCCACATCACATCTCTGTGCTCCTTGTGCACTGGGCTATCTATCACAATCTTGCTCTGAGCCCTGCATTGACTGCCCTAGTAGTGCATCAGAAAATACTACATTGGAGGTCCCGGCTTACAGGTTAGCACCTAGTCCCCTATAATTTAGCTAAAAGGTTCTCACTCCTACACCTACCTATATCACTAGTGTCAACGTGCACCATGGCCATCAGGTCCTCTCCAGCCCCACTTAAATCTCACTTCTCAAGATGTTGTGTGCACCTGGGAGACAATGGACCATACAGTTCTCGCCATCTGTCATCGATTACCCTAGCTCAATAAATAATTTAAAAAAAACTGTTTTCTAATGGAAAAGAAGCTCTAGAACAAGAGGTCATGATGTGAGACTAATGAAGTAGACTCGGGCGTAAGAAAAAGAAGTATCTTTTCCCAGAAAAGGTGGTGGAAATAACAGTAAAAGAAGAAAGCTTGGGATGAGGGCAGAGGATCCTTGGATGCAAAGGCTGCGAGTAGGTAGGCTCTGCTTTATTGCATCGAGAATGGGCAAGGCCAGATTTACTTCTCCAGTAACTCTCCAAAGATATGCTAGGTTGTATAGAGAAAGGCATAAAAGGAGTAGATAATCCCCCATACAGGTACAGATGAGGCTTCCCCTGGAGTATTATGCGCAGTTCTGGAAGTCCTATCTCAAAAAAGATAGAGATGAAAGAGGCCCAGAGAATGGGGTGCGGACTGCAGCAAAAGCCATATGAGATGAGCGTGAAGGACCTAAATATGTATACCATAGAGAAGAGGGGGGGGGGGTTAATACAGCCTTTTACATTTCGGAAAGGTATTAAAATGCAAACGAAACAATCTCTTCCAGTGGAAAGGAAGCTGTAGAACTAGGGGTCATGATAGGAAGCTCCGGGGGTGGGGTTACAAAGAAAGTGATGGAAATCGGGCATACCCTCCTAGAGGGGGTGGTAAAGGCAAAACCGGTGATGGGATGCTAAAGGGTGGGGGATAAACACAGAAGATCTCTAGTGGCTAGAGGACGTAAATGAAGCACTGCAGTAACCTGCAGGGCAGGCTGGATGGGCCATTTACATTGTTACTATTAACATGGTGGCTGATGGTATCCTGTGCACAGGTTTTACATGGAGATTTCCAAACAGATCAGCTACACAGCCAGAAATAATCTGCCAGACAACGCTCTGTATCGTAGCCTACTGAGAGCCTTTAACTGGACAGGCGGCTTAGAAGCTGATGAGATAAACAAGTTGGAAAATGCATGATAGAAGAATGACACACAGGCAGTTTTCCTTTTCTTCAAGAAAGAAAAAAGTCAGCATGGGGGATGGAGTCAAATTGTCCAGCAGTAGTAATTTTGCATAAGTTTGAACCAAAATCACAGCTCCGTGGCAACGTTTAGTCCCTGCCGAATTTCAGCCAAATTCGTTGCACTGTTTGAGTTCCAACATGCTCTATGCACCTAGACAGACTCACAGTGAAATGTGACTAAAAGGGGTTTTCCAGAGCTAAATACATTTTACTTTGGGTTGCTTCGATTTTAACCTCATTGGCAGAGGTGGAGATAACTCAGCAGCAGTACCTGCACCTTCTCGCTTTGCTCATGATCATTACTTGCTGGAACTGGTGGCTGGTGCATTACCGGCTCAGTCTAGTGCCCTGGCCTCCTCCATCTGCCCTTCAAGGGCTCTGGCTCTCACTGACGCACAGGGCGGCTGCCTCTGGAAATCAAGCAGTAAACTATTGTGAAGAAATTCAAAACGCAACAATCTGCTCACGGCTACCAGTTTTAATTATTTTCCAGTTTAAATACCTTGTTCTCAGCTCCAGGGCTCCATCGTACGGTTAATGTAAGCATGCTAGCTAGACCCTGCACAGTCTCCTTCCTGCCCCTGCTAGGTTGACCTTTCTCCCTGCATCCACCTCCCAGTCTCGCTCTATTCCCTATAACTTCTACCTCTCTCTCTTTCCAGGCCAGTTTTTCGCCGGCCTTCCAGCTCTTCTCTCCCCTGTCCCTTTGCCTGCCTGTTCCCAATACCTTTGCCATCTGCATCCTTCCATACCTGGCCTTATACCTTCCAATTCTTGCTTTTACAGGCTCTCCTGGTTTTTCCAGCTCCTCTCTTGGATGCAGGCTGGTGCACCCGGTGACATTTAGAGGGCAATGTTTGAACAGCAGGGAACTTTGAGCAAAGCCACAGACTGTACAGCTGCTTGTTCTGCTGGAATACAGTGCACGTGCTTTTGAAAATCTGCCTCCCTCTATCCCTTGTATCTGCATCCCTGCCTCCACCTATTGCCTTTCAACTCCTTCTGCTCCCAAATGTTGCCCCTTGAAGCTGCCTCCCTCCCGGAGGTGGTAACCATAGAATAGAGATTCAGCTGACCTGGGCCTCGAGCACCTCCACCCCTTCTAGAAGGAAGGGTGTGTTTTGGACTAATTGTGAGTCATATCTTGCAGTGCAGTAAAGAACCAGCAGGTTCTCATGAGGCCTGGGGACACGAGGTGGTGAGAGCAGCTGTAGTGGCTATGAGCTATGCCAGGGCTCAGCATCTCATGCTAGCAGAATCGCAGGAGCGGTACTCACACCTAGAACATTTCTATTTGCATACAGCGCGACATGAATAATACACTGTAGCATTAATCAATTTCGCTGTAAGAATTGTTCTTGCTATTAATGTTAACCCTTTCTTTACAGCAAGTAAGTGAAAGGTACTTATTCTACAACATGTTACAGTGTCATCTTTGCACCAGGCATGCAAGCCTCAGCATACCTCCACTGCCTTAAGATCTGGCTCTCATCATGCATATCCTGTAGTGTATTCCAAAGTCTGACCATCCTCCCCAATAGCTCCCACTCCCAACGGCTCTGGCTGCACCGAGCATGGCTCCCAGTCTCAGATTCCTCTGTTCTTTCCATCATGTTAGGGTATTATAAAGTTACTATCAGGGACTATTCTAACTTTATAATGGACATCAACTCCATTCCCCCCTCAATACCGATCTCTCAACAGGTAAGAGATCTAGGCATGATCTTAGATAACCAACTGAACCTAAAAAAATTCATAAACTCTACAATGAAAGACTGCTACTACAAACTTCACGTTCTAAAAAAAACTAAGACCCCTCCTTTATCTTAATGATTTCCCTACTGTCCTTCAGGCAATAATATTCTCCAAAATTGATTACTGCAACACCCTATTTCTAGGCCTCCCCACAATTACCATCAAACCCCTCCAAATGTTACAAAATGCCGCTGCTAGAGTCCTCACTAACAGTGGCAGAAAGGATCATATCACGCCTATCCTAAGAGACCTCCACTGGCTCCCAATCCCATTCAGAATTCTCTATAAGAGTCTCACAATTAAACACAAGACACTACATAACCAAAACGTACACTGGCTAAACAACTCCCTACCCTTCCATACCCCTAACAGACCTACCAGATCTGCCTACAATGCAACCTTACACAAACCCTCACCTAAACTTACATATCTCACCTCCACTAGAGAACGAGCTCTATCTATTGCAGGCCCTTCGAACTGGAACTCAATGCCCCTCCCGACCTTCGTCTGGAACCCAGCACTCAGAAATAATAAAAAAAACTAAAAACCTGGCTCTTCAAACAGGCCTTTGCATAACTACCCCACCCCCCTCCATCCTTTAGTATTTTATACAATCCTCCTGTTTAAAGTTTTTACATTTCTCCGGCTTCCTGTTGCTTGTTTTGTTCCCCCCTTCTGCTTTTTCACTCTATTTGTTAATTAGTAATTTTGTTGAATTTGTAGCTCCTTTCTTTAAGCACTCGAGATGTATTTTCCTTTTTCCTATGCTTGTTTAACGTTTAATTTTACTACTTGTTCTATGTAAACCGGCGTGATGTGCAAACGAACGTCGGTATAAAAAAAAGCTTTAAATAAATAAATGTAAGATTTTAGGCCTTTGTTGTGTGAAAAATTAAAATCTGTGGCAATTGGGCTATGAAGACTCAACCAGGGCTCATTCTGCTAGCACGGTCCCTCAAACAGGCCGAAACAGTACAGTGCGCTCCAGCGGAGCGCATTGTTAACCCGCGATTGGACGCACATTTGACGCGCTAGCGGTACCCCTTATTCAGTAAGGGGTCGAAAACGCGCGTCCAACCCCCCCCCCCCCCCCCCCCCCGAACCTAATAGCACCCGCAACATGGAAATGCATATTGATGGACCTATTAGGTATTCCCATGCGATTCAGAAAGGAAAATGTGCAGCCAAGCCGCACATTTTACTTTCAGAAATTAGTGCCTACCCAAAGGTAGGCGCTAATTTCTCCGGGCACCGAGAAAGTGCACAGAAAAGCAGTAAAAACTGCTTTTCTGTGCACCCTCCGACTTAATATCATGGCGATATTAAGTCAGAGGTCCTGAAAGTTACAAAAAGTTTTAAAAAAAAAAAGTGAAATCGGCCCTCGGCTTGAAAACCAGACGCTCAATTTTGCCGGCGTCCGGTTTCCGAACCCGTGGCTGTCAGCAGGATTGAGAACCGACGCCGGCAAAATTGAGCGTCGGCTGTCAAACCCGCTGACAGCCACCGCTCGGGACGCGCTAGTGTCCCTAGCGCCTCTTTTTACCGCCGACCCTAATTTGAATACAGAATCGCGTGCACAGGAGAGTGGCCTGTGCACATGCCGGGAGAGCGGGCGTTCGCCTGCTCTCCCGCGGACTTTACTGTATCGGCCCGAAAGTGTAGTACCAGTCAAGTAAACTATGAAGCAAGAAAATGGCCACCAGGCCTCAGAATCCCCCATTTATTACAACTCTGCTATTTCACAAGCATCCAACTGCAACACAGCACGTAATAAAAAGAAGAGGAAGTTGACCACCAGCCATTTTCTGAAATGCTTGTCAGATTAACAAGAAGTGTATTTTGTTTTTCCTAAAAAGGATCCTTTTTTTTTTTATTATTATAAAAGATTTGTGTGTGGTTCCTCCCTTTTACATCAAGAATAAATTCTATCCAAGTAGAAAACATTCCTGTTGTAGATATGGTGATTTTCTCCATGGTTGTTAAATCTACAATGATAATAATGATAATCTGATTTATATACAAGTTTTCACCCTAACAGGATACTTAGATGCACGGCTGCAAAATATTAAAAAAAAAAAAAAAAAAACCCAAGCAGCCACCTGTGGGGTCTGGCAGTACATTCCTGGCACCTGAACCCTTCCAAATGGGGCAGAGGGGAGAAGGATGTTGTTACTGTCCAATTATAGCTCAGTAAACTGAGGCACAGGAAGATTATTACAAAAAAAAGAAAACATATTAACCTTATGTTACTCTTGTTTTACAAACACTTCACTGGTTGCCAATTCCATTTCATGTTCAATATAAACTTGCTGTTACCATTCATGCTCTCCTGCATAATATATTCCGTTGCCATGGACTGCAGCTCCATTAAAAGGTTCTACATCCACCAGAACCCTACGATCTTCCAACCAAGATCAGACTACTCGGAGGAAACCAAAGAGTGCGCCTTCTCTACTGCTGGACCCCTCTTACGGAACTCCCTTCCCATGGAGATAAGGACGATCTCAGAGCCAAAATTCGTTAGAAAAGCAAAACAAAATTATTCCAAAAGGCACCCTCCTCGTGAGCCCTTCAGCGCTGTGCTTACAGACATAGGCCCAAGTCCTTCAGTGCTTTTGCTGCAGCCAATGTTGATTTGTTTCACTCGATGTCATTTTCTTGTCTGTTTTATTTCAGTTTGATTATGTATGTTTTGTACCCTGCCCTGAACATAGGAAGGGTGGCTAACAAATACTTTAAAATAAATATTGCCTTCTTTAGTCATATCCATGGATTACCACCAGGGGCGGCTGAAGGCAATCTGCTGCCTGAGGCGAGGAATGAGATGGTTCCCCCTACCCTGCTCCCCTTCTTCCCTTCTCTCTTTTCCCACACCCCCCCCCCTCCATACATGCATACACACACATTCACTTCTCTCCCTCTTCCATACACATGATATACACACACCACCCACTCATACAGAGGCACACTCACACACACTCATACATAGGCACACTCACTCTCTCATACACACACACACACACCCACACACTCATACAGAGGCACACACACACACTCATACAGAGGCACACTCACTCTCATACACACACACACACACCCACACACTCATACAGAGGCACACTCACTCTCTCATGCACACACACACACTCATACAGAGGCACACTCACTCTCATACAGAGACCTATCCACACCCACCCTCCCCCCCACACACACACCGTACTCTTTTCGCAGCTTGGGATCCGGCAGCGACCCACGGCTTTTTTTTTTTCCTTTCTTCACCGCCTCCAGCCCACGCTGCAGCCTCCTCTCTCTCTTTGGCTGCTGCTGACTTGGGCTCTGGCGGCAGCCTGCGGTCTCTTAATTTCTTTTCTTGGCCACCACCGACGACCTGCGGCTTCTTTTTCCTTCCCCTGACACCGCCAGGCTGGGCTCTGGCCACGGCACGTGGCTGCTTTCTTGTTCGGCCGCCACAGACTCCAGCAGCGACTTTTTCTTTTCTCCTTGGCTGCGCCCGCGCTGCTCCTTTCATTTCTTGGCCGCCGGGGACCTGAGCCCTGGAGGCGGCGCACTGCCATCGGTCTGGGATCGGGCAGCAGGCTGCGGTCTCTCTTCCCTTTCTTTGGCCACCACCAGCCTGCGCTCCGGAGGCGGCCCCCCCGCGGTCTCTCTTCTCTTTGTCTCCGTGCTGCCAGCACAGCAGGTTTCCTGCCTGCAGAGTTTGCCTAAATGAAGGGTGAGGCGGCTGTGGACGGAAGGTTTTGAGGCAGCAAAATTTCCCCCTGAAATCTCTGCCACCTGAAGCAGCCGCCTCACCCTGCCTCATTATAAAACCGCCCGTGATTACCACATAGGGAGAACAGTCAGGAGGTTGGATTTAGGAAACTCTGGCCTTCTTTCAACCTATGTAACTAGATAAAATCACCAGCACAGTAAAGGCTTCTTTCCTAGATTTTATTCCTCTTTAACTGTAATGCTGGCACAGGCCTGCTGACAGAGCTCAGCCTTTCCACTCCTCGCCGGCGGTGGGAGATAAGCTGCAGCCTAGGGCAGTGAGCAGAGCTGATCTCGCCAGTGGCCATAGAGAGGAAAGGGAAACAGATGCTGGGAAGGTGGGGGGGGACGGGGGGGGGGGGACGACAAAGAGCAGATACTGCATGGATGGGAGGAATTGGGAAAAGTATGCTGGGCAGGCAGGGAGAAAGAGGATGCTGGCCTGGTGGAGGGGAGAGAGAGAGGGTGCTGGTCCAGTGGGGGTTTGGAAAAAGAGGGTGCTGAGCAGGTGAGAGGGACAGAGGTGTGGACAGAGAGGATGCTGGCCCGGTGGAGGGGAGAGAGAGAGGGTGCTCAGCAGGTGAGAGAGAGGTGTGGACAAAGAGGGGGCCAGGAACTGTAGAAAGGCAACACAGAGACTGGAGATGCTGCTGCTGTCCGGGGGACAGGGGAGTGGATGGCAGAAGTGCTTCCTGCCTGCCCCCACACCACTGCTCATGCAGTAGCACAAGGCCAGGATATCTTTAACAATCACGACAGAGGGGGAGGATCCCAAGCTGCATCCAACCTAAAGACGGCTCTGCCAGTGTATCGAGAAGGGGAGAGGGTCTCCGTCCTCCATCACATACTACCCTATACACAGTGCAGTCATCCCAATCCTTTTTCCAGTTTACTTTATGACGCATTTGTGTGGGATGCAACTGTCTCGATGTTTATGAAAGCAAAATGGGGCACCAACAAAGGATTTTCCCACACTCAGCCCTGTCTCCGGGACATTCAAAACACTC
The DNA here is from genome assembly GCF_901001135.1 of Rhinatrema bivittatum. NCBI lineage: Eukaryota > Metazoa > Chordata > Amphibia > Gymnophiona > Rhinatrematidae > Rhinatrema > Rhinatrema bivittatum. The sequence continues at coordinate 34,737,402 of NC_042629.1, forward strand.
TCACACCCAGTGGTGAAATGCGAAAGCCTGACCTGAAGCACCAAAACGCCATTTTGCCCAGTGCCTTGCTTTCACCAGCTTCCTGACCGGTGCCTCAGAAGTCACATCCGCGTCTGCCGCGGCGCTGGGCTGACAGAGGACGCTGCACCATTAATGAATTGCTACGCTCACAGCACGGCTTGCAGTAACCATCTGGCCTGCTGCCTGTTTGCGGAAGGCTGCAGAACAGGGTCCTGCTTCCCTACCCTGTGCTCGCATGAAATCCTGAAGGATTTGGCAGCGTGTCCTGGCCCGCTGCCCGCTGCACATCGTGAAAGAGAGAAAAGCTGGCAGTCTCTTAACTGCACAATTAGAAAATCAAACCAAAATGCTCAGGAACTCAAGGACAAAACCGATTCTCGGCTAAATACTGAAAATGTGAGGTATTGTAGGCAGAACGTGCCACAGCATGACTCAGCTTTTCACTGGATTAGTCCACATGAGGAAGTTTGCTCAGAACTGCATTCCCCGCTCTGCCAACCAGGTGCTATAATCTCTCGGCAGGCAAAAAAGGGAACGTTTTTTCTGTTCTTCAGTAAATGCATTTTCCAGAAATGTCTCCAAAAGACAAGAGCACGCGTGCTTCCTCTGCTCCCAAGTGAAAATCCCAAATTAATTCAGAGGCATATTCAGGTCTTGCCACTTGCTTCATGATGGGGGTAATACAGTAACATACTAATGACGGATGGTCCATCCAGTCTGTCCTGCAAGTTTCTTAAGGTAGTAACTGCCCCTCCACGTTTCTACTAAGGGTAGCAACTGCCGCTTCGTGCAGGTTACCCCCAAGCATTATGTTAGTAATATTAAAAATCAAAACCAAGCAACCGTCAACCCCATAATAAAATCACTGCCAGCAACATTTGTACAGAATGAGACTTCCTGCTAATTCAGGCAGTGCTGCTTGAACGTGCTTTGCTTTTGGACTTGGCCGTAGAAGCAGTCCTGCGCTTTTCCCCCTAGTGTCTGCGTATCAGTACTCCTGACTGTAAATGTCAAGGTCCAGCATTGGTTGCTTGAATCCAATTCCCCTTTTGTCTCTCCGCCGAAGTGGAGAGCGATGTTGCAGTTGCGACAAACACATGAAAGCTAATTCGTTTTTATATACCGAAGTTTAATTGGTTAAGGGCAGTAATCCCCCGTGCCTCTCCATGCGGGTTATCCCTGTGCGTCCTTTTCTTCATTTCTCTACGCTAGCCTTTATGGGGGGTGGGGGGGGGGAGAGTGCATGGCTGTTACATGGAAGGGAGAGTGTAAAAGCAGTAATCAGAGTTGTTGTTGATCGTATAATACCTGTGCGTAATTCAACAGGTTGACAAGAACAAGGAAGCTACTGTAATTTCTAAAAAGGAGTCCACGGATGGCATGCTGGGCATGTGTAACTATCTGCAACCTATTTTGAAATGGAAAACGTTCCTCCTGCTTGGGCTCCCAAGAGCCCAGTGGAAGTGCCATGCACGTCTGAACAGCAGAGAAGTCTCTGCTCTAAGCCAGTCAGCGTTTCTCCCGGTCATTACTTGCAGCTCTGTTGGGACTCTCTGCAGGTTGCGATACCCTTAGGGAGGGTCATTCTGAAACAGCTCACATTGAGCCTGCGGGCTATGTCCTACTCGTGGACTTTTATTTTATTTATAGACATTTGATATTCTGCCTTTCAGCAAGAATGGCCTCAGGGTGAATTACAATCCAATTTAGACACAAATTGCACTCAAGATCGTTTACAGTGATGTCCAATTTACAGTTGGAAAAGCATTGGGAGTGCAGGATATAAAACTTCCAGTCCTCAGTCAGAAGAGGGTGAATGGGATCTCTACAGGGAAGGCCTGGCTGAAGAGCCATGCCTTGGCTTTTATTTTTTGGCAAGGCTCAAGCCACAGGGGTACCAAACTTTTGGCCGGACTTCTCAAAGTGGACTTCTGCGCACCCGTCCTTTTTACAAACGTGCAGCTTCACCGTGTACTGGAGCGATTAGAGCAGCGGGCTACGAACCTGGGAAACCACGCGCCAATTCCCTTTCCCTTCCACTGCCTGAGATAGGGAAATAACCACAGTACCTGAAAGTAATCCACTCTGAAGTGCTGAAAAGCAGAATAAACAAAAATAAAAGTGTAAACGCACAGCCTACACCCAAGCAGGTGTCATTTTGTGCTTGTAGATTTGCACGCCCTCAGAATGCTTCTTGCGAATGTGGGTATAAATACAGACAAAAATCAGGTTGCACACGTACTTTTACCCAGATAACTCCCAGGGGGGTTAAGAGACTAGGGAGGGGATACAGAGGTTGGTGGAGTTTAAGAGACAATAGAGAGGATGCAGGGGGGTGGATGGTGGGATAAGAGGCAGGAGAGAGCATTCTGTGGGAAGGATATCAGAAGCAGGGGGGAGGGTGAATGCTAGGGCTGCAGGGAATCCATCTCACCACTCACTCAGACAAAGCTTGTGTACACCCACGCCCTCATAAATCCATGCCAAGAGCATCAGTTTGGGGGGTGTCCTCAATGATATCCACTCAAGGTGCCTTTTGCCCTAGAGTTGGCTCTGTAATGATTTAAATTCTATTTTGATTTCCTCCGTTTATTTTATTTATTTGAATTATTTTTATACCGCCTTATCTAATAATTACTCTGCCCAAGTCTTATGTGACTCATTGGTATGTCTGTACATCAAATAGTCTTTACTATATTACAAATGAAACACATAAGGATCATTTCAACTTCTTTATCAGAACAGGAATTACTATTGTTATTGAGTTTCAAATGAGCCGGAAAACCCATTCACAAAACGTCATGCAAGGCAACCCATGAAAAATGAAACATTGCAAATTGATTGTTGCTTCACTTCCAGAGCTACTAACCAACTCCAAGTCAAGAGGGATCCTGAATAACTGATGGGTTGTTGGTGCTAGAGGATGTGAGCACGTCATAAAGATCTACCCTTGCCAGCTAGGGATAGCAGGATGATCATCACTGCATGGATGAACCTCGGTATCACATGAGCAGCTTCCTTCCAACCTCCAGCAAGTCAACCTATAGAGACCGGGCAACTGTTCTAAGGAATTTGGGGAAAATGGGAGCGAATACTCAACAAAATATTATCTTTCATAGCCCAACCTACAGGGTAGTCTGGCGTATGAAGTCAAATGACGCTCACACCCAAGGCGTATCTAAAAGCCATAATGAAAAGGATCTGTTTTGCAAAATTTCTCAATTTCCCCAACTTTATGATCTGTGGCAATAGCAATGCTCTGTCAAAACTCACATGGCAACTTTCATGTGCTGCATCTGGTACAGTTCTGAACAGTTTCCAAAGAAAACAAGGACCTACAAAGCTTAGAAACGAGAACAGTATGAAGTTTTGGGAGTGTCTCTCATACTGGCAAGGCCATGGAGCAATTATCTTTGTTTTAGCTAGCATGAGTTCTTTGCAGGTTGCAATACTATTAAATAGGAGCAACTTGCAGACCTTTGAAGATGTTCTGTACATACATTTGAGACCACATAGCTGTTCTATCTGAAGAAGGGACCTAAGACAAGAAAGTCAGCATAAATACCCCAAAGATGCCCTGTATAAAATTATTTTATTTCAGGTGGTGTGATGAGTAGATTTAACAATTTAGAGTTAGAAAGTATTGTGAACACGTTTTCCAATCGGTATGAGATGATGCCTCTTATTTAACAAAAGGGTGAATGCTAGGGCAGCAGGGAATCCACCCCACCACTCATTTGCATGTCCTTCCAGGTGGTCTTCTTCAGCCCGGGAATAAAATGGAGCCAGTACTTATATTTTAAGGGTAAATCGTGTAATCTGCCTAGAACTATTGTTCTAATATAAGCAGAATGCAAGGCATTTTACACCAATAAATGGCTCTTTAAGGTGTAACTTATTGCTTAAATGGCTTGCTAAACAAAGGGCTTGGACCAAATCCAGGAGACATATCTGCACTGCACCTACTAAATTAATTCATAAGAAAGGTGAGGAACACTTTGTGCTAGATTTCCCAGGAAGTTATGGAGGGATTGTGTTCTTGTTTAACCAATGAAACGAGTCACTCAGGGCAAAGTCCTCACCAGTCTTAGGGGTCTTTAAAGTGTGGACAATCAGCTGGGGTAGTGAGCCAGTGTGATTAAGTCCTCTCTAGGGCAGCACTGGGTTGTATTTGTCAAGACCTGAAACTACAGATTGCTCCAAAACTGGTCTGACTCATTTACAGATCAATTTATTCAGTTGGGCGACAAAAACAAGATAAAGGTCATTCTCTTGGATTTCAGCAGTTTTTGAGGAGCAGCCTAGTGGTTAGAGCAGGGGGCTATGAACCAGGAGACCAGGGTTAGAGTCTCGCTGTCGCTCCTCATGACCTTGGGCAAGTCACTTTACCCTCCATTGCCTCAGCTTAGGTTGTAAGCCCTCTGGGGATAGGGAAATACCTACAGTACCTGAATGCAATCTGCTTTGAAGTGCTTAAAAAAGTGTGAAAAGCGGAATATAAAAACCTAAATAAAAAAAAAACTTCCAGCAGTTTTTGATTCTGTCCTTCATAGGAGGCTCATGAATAAACCAAGAGTAGAAGACAGACAGAAGGTGGTGGTAAATGGAATTTATTCTGAGGAAACAGTGGTGATTTGCCAAGTGCCTCAGAGCTCTGGCCCGGGTCCAGTTCTGTTCAAAATGTTTGTGAGCTATAATGCAGAGGGGTTAGAGGGAAAGCCCATCTTTTTGCGAATGACATTAACATTTGCAACAACGTGGACACATATGAGGAAGTAGCCAAAATGAGAGGTGATCTAAGAAAGCTCGAGGAGTGGCTGTTAGTTGAAATTCAGTGCAAAGAAGTGCAAAGCACAAATCCAAAGGAGATAGTAGGTAAGAAACTGATGTGCACCAACCAGGAGAGAGACCTAGGAATGAGAGTGTCTGATGATCTCAAGGTAGTGAAACAGGTGACAAAGCTGCATACAGGCGCAACCAGGAGTAAAGAGGAAATGATCGTGCCACCATACAGTAGGGATATGCATTCGTTCGTCATTCGTTTCACATTACACGCGTATCCCTAGTAGGCGCGTGGCCTACCATAGTACACACACAACAATTTACACCCGTGCTAGAGATACGCACCCAACACAAAATGAATGAGCAACAAAATGCACATCCCTATTGTACAGGTCATTGGAGAGGCCTCACCTGGAGTATTGTGTTCTGTTATGGAAACCACATCTCAGAAAAGATAGAAAGATGCTAGAGACAGTCCAGATACAGGCAACCAAAAAGCTGTGGGACCTGCATTAGAAGCCATATGATGAGACTTGGATCTACAAATGTATATCCTAGAGGAGAAGAGAAATGGGAATAAGTTACAGATTTCTAAATACCTAAAAGGTTGCACAAGAAGCAAACTTTTTTAAATGGAAAGTAAGATCTGGAACTAGGGGGCATGATATGAAGCTCCAAGGGGGTGAACTCTAACAATGCCAGAAAATATTTCTTCACAGGAAGGGTGGTGGGAATATCTGGAAGGTCCTCCCAGTGAAGGAGATGAAGAAAGAAATGGGGCCAGACTTGAAAAAGGCACGGGATAGACCCAAAGGATCACTATGATGATAATAAAGCAGTGGGGTAACACATGTATGAGGCAGCAGTTATAACCACCCTTCATAGAAGGCATGGGAGACATCTGAACAGAGCGGCAGTTACAGCCCTAGAAAACTTGCAGGCAGGCTGGAGCAGCTATTCTGTGGCATTTACTATGGTATATGCTGTGCCACAAGCACAATTTGAATGTACCCACTTTTACTTCTTTGTCCTGAGCAAAGTGGGTTCAATTTCAAATTTCCAATAGAGATACGAAGTATTTTTTTTACCTTTCTGCTAGTACTGGCTTTAACTGAGCGCTATGGAATGACAATTCCCAATTCAAAAGAAAAATAATTGATACATCTTACTCATACTTCAGATTATGCTATTCAGGGTAAAACTTCAGGATTTTAAAGCGTGTGGCTTCTCGCCAAGGAATGGATCCTCTCACTTATTTTCTTCTTAACACTTCCCCTGACCAGTGAATCACTTATGCTTCAGAGTCGCCCTTTATCTCTGAAGTGATTCCCTTTTATTCACTATTCTGTGCCCTTCCTGACTGGAAACCGTTAAGTGGAGTGGCAAACTCCTCCCAGAAGCTCAGGGCATTGTCTCTCAGCTGAATGCAGGGGTGACCACCTCTGGGCCTCGAGAGCCACAAACGGGCCAGGTTTTCAGAATATCCACAATGAATATGCATGCGATAGAATAGATGTGCATACAAGGAGGGCAATACATGCAAAATCTATCGCATGCATATTCTGAAAACCTGTGGTTCTCAAGGACCGGGGTTGGCCACCCCTGCAGTTGAGCATGCTCACAATGTCTCTGTAGACCACTGCCCCATTACAGCTCAAACTGGAAGGGTTCACTGCCTCTGAGACACACTGTGTGGCAGAGGTGCTACACAAAGGGGTAGATTTTTAAAGGGGGTGCGCGGGCGTACATGTGCATGCGCTACCCAGCGCGCGCGCAAGTTATAAAATCAAGGGTTGGCACACGCAAGGGGGTGCACAATTGTGCGCCTTGCGCGCACCGAGCCGCGCTGCCTTCCCCTGTTCCGTCCTTCCTAGTCTAACCTTCCCACCCCTTCCCCTAACCTTTCCTCCCCTCTAACCTTTATTTTACTTTTTGTGCCTGCCTCTGGGCAGGCGCAAGTCGCACGGGCCAGCCAACTGCAGGCGCACGATCCTCGGCACAGCGGGAAATGGCCACTGTGCCAGGTGCCGCTGGCCCCGCCCCCTCCCCTTTTTCCAAGCCCCGGGACTTACACGCTTTTGCTTTAGAACTTCCTAATGCCACCCGTACTGCATACTAGAGATGTGAATCGGAACCAGAATCGGGTCGGATTTCAGTTCCGATTCACATCTCTACTGCATACACTCCAACTTATGAAAGCTCTTAAGAGAGATTTGCAGAGAAAGAGGAAAATAGCGTAAACCCTCATAAAAATGCATGGAAGGCAGAGAATTTTAAAATGGTGACATTTTGGTAGCGTTCCTACTGAACAGAGAGCATGGATGCTGGCAGCTTGTACCAAGGAGTTGTAGCATCACCGGAAGGAACCCGCACTGAGAGTCTTTGATTAAATAATCTGTGGGCCACAGCAGAGCCCTGGTAATCAACCTATGTCACTCCTAAAGCCACACTGGCCACAAGCCAAATCGCAATCTTTATCCCACTGTCACCTTTTGTCAGCCTTTACATTTAAGTACTGGGCACCTGCCCTTCCCTTAATTGGTTTTCAAGTCTGTGGGATGCAACTGCCAAGCCGAGGTCCCTGAGAAGACACTCGTGGTTCCCTAGCCACAAGTTCAGTTATCATTACCCTAGAGCTAATCCTCTTGCCTTCATGTACTGTTTGAATGTGTGAGCCGCTCACAAATAGGATTTCTGGAGCTGGACACAGGCAGGGCAAGGAGTATTTAAGAGCAAAAGCAAAGTTTAATTAAAGGCAAAGGCCTATTTTGCTGGTCTGGGTGCAAATAAAGTTTCCTGTGTTATTTAAAAGCAGCTTTATCAATTCAAATCAGCCTGTGATTTTTGCTAACTTCTTCATTAGGCACACTGTGTATTACTGTTGTTTTTAATTAATCCTGTTAAGATGATATCTTTCATTCTTTTCTCTTATTAAAAAAAAAAAAGAAAACTTGACATTAATGGTTTCATGGCACGGTATTGCTGTACATTAAAACAGCGATAAAGGGGGCATCGTCCTGCTGGCCCAGCGGTTCAATTCCTGGACTCAGTTTCTGCTCCTCTGGCCAGCAGGGGACGAGGAGAGAGAGACCCGGTCATTGCAGGAGCTTGATTCAATGGCACACTTGTGCTGGGTGATGGAGCGCACTGCTGGTGCCCTGGCGGGGCAAGGAGGACGAGAGAGAGAGGTAATAACTCCAGGTAGCCACAAATCAAGAGTCACGGTGCCACGTCCCCGGCTGAGATTGCGCTGGAAACCTGATGGAAGGAGGGAGGAAGAAGCTGCGTAAAGCAAGACATTCAATACGCCAGCATTTCACAGCGTTATCCTTTAAGGGGCCTCTGTTACAAGGAAATCCAATTTCTAGTAAAATGTTGGCTTGCCTCCATATTTTTGGGGTGTTATTCTGAACGCTTGCACCCCTACCTGCCCCTCCATGGCTCAGAACTACAGAGGTTAGTGGTGGATCAGGGAGGAGAGAGGATGGGGGATTGGTATGGGAGGAGTTTAAAAATGATCATGAAGTGGGACCAGATGACTCCTACCACATTCTGCCCTTGATAATACAGAGGAAAACAACCTCCTGCCCACAAATTCTCTCACCAAATCAGATTGCCACAGAAATACATTAGAAAGCATTTTCGGTAATCTAGTAACAGTCTGCAGGGGGGCTTGTACACGGTGGCCACCCACAGAGGGGCTCAGGAACCTCCAAACTCTTTCAGTAGTGGGCCTGGAGCCAAAGAACCCAAGAGCAGAAGCGTGGAGACCACGAGGCCCGAACGTACATGTACAGATGCTTTTCACACCCAGTTCTTCTTTATCGGATGAAGCACTTATACCCCCAAGCGTAGCAAATGATTCACTACAGTAAAAGAGCAGGTCAGGCTGAAGGGAGAGCACAGAGATCTAACGTCTAGTATGAGCCCTTTGGGGTAGGAGCTCTGCAACCATGTCAATCATGCTCTATAGCCTTCTGTTCACCGATGACGTTGCACAAATAATTTAACCATTCAAATACATTGTGCTAACAATTTAACCAATCAAGGTGGTCAGTGGGACATATGACCACCACCATCTACAGCTATCCCCACGGCGCACTCAGTTGCCATTTTAAGATACATTCAGTCTTGGGTGAGGGTCGGGGAGAGAGTAACAGTGCAGGACTTTGGACCTTGCTGTCCCATGCTCTGTGTCTCCTGCATTTATAATTCTCTCTCAGTTGCTCCTTGCCCTGCTCTCCCCACAATCCTGATTTTTTAATGGAGCAAACCGTATTGCACACTGCAATGGAAAAACGTGCAGTCCCTTTCCACTTACGTTCCCATGATTACGTTATAGCAAACCAAGAATGGCACAATGAAATCTCTTGGAAACCAGCCTTCCACTGGATCACTGCCCACCTCATGAATGAGGCCTATTGTACAGGTAACTTGACACCTACATCTCTGTTACAACAAAGCATGTTATCTTAAATTCAGTTGGTCTAAATAAAAGATTCTCTTTACTATTTTGGATTTGGTTTAATTTCCTGAGTTGAAAAATGGATCCTGCATAGCTATTCCCATTATTATAAATCTAAAAGCATTGTGGGTGGTGCAGTCCTGATTGTCAGATTATCATTTACCAAGTACAGAACAATGTATGTTATAGTTTTCAATAAAAAACAATTTTTACAATACATGCATGAGGTAACTAATTGCATATATGGGTTTAAAGAAAATCCAAAAATATCCTGTATTTTTTTCTTTTTACCTTAATTGTAGTTTGTTTTTTTTAAGTTTCCACTTCTCCATTACTCCCTGCAAAGGTTTTAGGCCTCAGCCTTATTTAAACGTACGTGTGTGTGCATCTGTGCGTGTCTGCATCTGAGTCAGGTCAGCAGCATTTCAAGACTGACAAAACTATACAGCAAGCAGAGTCTAGCAATTAATAAAAGATTTCCGCCAGAAGCACAACTTGATAGAAACCCCATCCTAATTCAGACTCGGAGGCTGGAACCAAGAACAAATCAATCCCTGACATACAATCTGGGGCTCAATAAGACAAGCAAAGACAAGAAGGTATTTGCTTGTCTTATTGTATTTGTATTCCTATTATGTTCTCGGCTATTTGCCTCCTTCTACTCTTTTTTCCGGCTACCTATGCTTCCAAGTTTATCCACCTTGTTGATTGTAACTTTGCTCCTTTTGTTAAATGATTGTTGATTGTTAAAGTTCTTCCCCGTTCTATGTAAACCGATCTGATATGGTTATTACCATGAAGGTCGGTATAGAAAAGTGTTAAATAAATAAATAAGAAGGTATAAACTATTGGGAGTATTTTCAATTCTGCCATATGTTTTGTATTTTTAGAAGTAACAGATTCCATTAATCATCCCCCCACCCCCCCCCTCATTTGTGGATTGTTTTTCTGTCTCACAGGAAGGCAGATAAAGAGCTTACGTCCTTCCGCTTACTCAGCCAGTCTGCATCAGGATGAGAAGCGTTGGGGTGGATCCCTTTGACACTGACTTGTTGTACTGGCACCTCTGAGGAGGTGTCAGGAAATAACTGTGAATGCCAAACATCCACTGCATGCTTTTGTGAATTAGCAGAACCAGATGTCTGAAAACTGTGTGCGTAAGGATCCAAAGGTCCCTCAGCCAAAGCATTCGCACATCCCAGCCAAGCTGTGGGGAAGGGAGCAGAGTTAAATGGAAGAAAAGGGGCGGTTTGCAGACTGCCCTGCCTGCTCTCTAGAATAGAGGGGAAGGAAAAGGATCTGTTAGTCCAGCGACTCAAAAGAAGCATCTGCGAATCTGCATTTTCTGAGAATACTGAAATTATAACCTCTGGAGTGTTTCCAGTCTCACCAGAGGGACTGCAAGAATCACAGGCAGAAAGAGAAAGTCTGTAAAAGTAACAGAGGACCCCCCCCCCTAGCTGGTCCTAGGAGGCAAGGGAGGAGAGGACCACCAGGGCTGTGCTGAATTTTTAATAAAAACAAAAGCAATATGTTAACTCATTATACAGAAATCTCAAAAAAGCTTTATTAAATGTTAACACATAACAAAAATAACTAATAAAGATAACTAAATACAAAAAAAAAATCAAACTCAATCATATGAATCAATCACAAAAAAAATCTAAAGATTCACAGAGTAAACACATGAAAAACATACATTGACATTAACTGAATGAGCAGCCAAACACAAACAAAATTATGTATGTACATACAGGAGAACGACAAACACTACCAACAAAAAATCAAAAACATCTTCAAAAATATAAAAAATTCAAAAAAGAAAAAGGGGGTAAACAGCTTTTTTTTTTTCTAAAAAAAAAAAAAAAAACAAAACAAGGAAACAGTACTCAGACAAATGAAGCTGAATACTAAACCTTCATATTTCTTCGTCAAGCCTCCAGATGGCCTATTGGTAGAAACCAAAAATTTACACTTCAATGTAACCCAACACATTTCGCCTATAAGGGCTTCATCGGGGGTGTCAATTTGTCCAAAGATAAGTCAGCATTCAAACAGGATATATATCAATGTCCCCCACCAGCATCTTCACAACAAGGAAAATTCAAAGCCCACTGCATTGAGACGGACACTGCCACACCAAATAGCTGACTAGCACGAGACCTACAAAACAGCCATCATCAGCATGATGAGGGTGACATACTGACATGCACTAATCAGGAAAAATACCTTGGGGTGATCATATCTGATAATCTCAAGGTAGCAAAAACAGAGCAATAAGGCGGTGCTCAAAGCCAGAGGGATGCTAGGATGCGCTATCTTATCTGGTGTCAAGAGGAAGAGAATAAGGCCTAAAACAGCCGACCAAAGGAGGTGGTAGAGTCTAGCTGTAACGGAATTTAAACATCATGATTGATACATTTACAGAGCAGAGTGGTAGGAACGAGGTTGAGTAAAAACTATGATGGGGGAACTGATGTTAGTTTAAGCATGGGAATTGATATTTATTTAAAACATTTTTTATTCCGCCACTTCCTATACAATAGTCCAGGGTGGGTTACAAAGTATAACATGCATCTACATAAAATGGAGGAGACCCAGAGAGGAAGATAAACTCAGTAGACTGGATGGGCCAATTGGTTATCATCTGCCTCTGCACAGGTCATCTAGAAAACTGAGTCCAATTATGGAAGCTACAACTCCAAAAAGGTATAAGGTGAAGATAGCCCAAAGAAATGCTATCAAGATGGTTAAGAGACTACACCAAAAACCCGAGACCAGGAGAGGTCTGGCCTGACTGGATCCATCCACTTTCTACTCTGCCCCTGCAGACATCATCCCTTGCCTGAGGGCTTGAAAGGTGGCCGGTCGCCAAAGGGGCAATCGGAAGGGGTTGTATCCTTTTGTGAGCAATGCCCTGGCTTGATCTGGACTTCTATCAATCACAAAAAATAGCCCAAAAACCACACACCAGTACTAATACAAAGATGCAATTGGTTTCACTGGTTTTACTTTCATATCATTTCAAACAGCCACATAATCAATCAAACCACTAGACTTTTATAATTTGATTTGTAGGACCCATACACAAGGGGTTTGTCTGTCAATCAAACTCACAATTGGTCATAGGTCTCATTACTTTATTTTTAACTCTAATATTTTTTGGTATTTTACTTCATTTTCTATAAAAGTCACTTGCAATAAAAATTTCTAAGCCTTAACGACCTTAAATGTTAATAATACATATCTCATGGGAAAATCCAAGAAAGTCAGTTGTATAAGTACAAGGAAGTCACCTCCTCTGTATATTTTACATATGAAACAATACTCATCTCTTAGAAGACAATGTTCCAATTCAATATCCCGACGCAATCGCATTTCGAACCCAAAGGTTCTGCTTCAAGGGAATTGTCCACTCCAAACTTTACTGCTTTTCATCTCCAAATCGGATCTTCCCTTCGTTCCCACGGCACAAAATATGGCTTATTTCATCTCTTTTTCTCGCGGTCTATTCATGTTTTGAATTGCGAGTTAAGAGTTCAGATGTTCCCTCTCACACCTCCCAGCTTTTAGAATACGAGGTCAAACTCCAGTCACTGAGGAAAAGCAGACCTCTTGGCAGCCATCGTATCCACAATGAATACAAATAAGAATAATATGCATACAGTAGCTTGAGTTTCACTCATTTACATATTTTGGTTGTTCAGACATCCAGACCATACTGTACTGGTTAAAGTACCTGGGGAGCACTGCTTTGCTTGGCAGAGAATACCGCCATTCTGAAATAACTTCTGGAGTCTGTCTCTGTTTGCCTTGGCTGTATCAGCAGGGCTTTTACTTCTCCCTTCTGGTCTTCCCATCCAGCTCTCATGAGGTCCATTGTGCGTGGCCCAGAAATATAGTACCTCTTACTATTACAGTGCTGTACCCCATATACAGCCCTAACCAGTGGTATTCCCAGTATTGAGACTCACAATGCACCTCAAACCTGCACCACCACACCCCCTGATATTCCAGTACTGAGACCCCCGCCACACACACACACACAACTCCACAAGCTGTCTTGCTTTGCAGCACCCCCTGCTATTACAGCACTAATGCCCGTGCACCTCAGCCCCGAGCTGCAGCAATCTCGCCTTCCAACATCTTTTTATTAACTTGGCTTTTATTAAATTGCCAAGCCTCAAATTGCAAAGTGAGTCAGTACTGCAAACATAAAGCATGAAAGACAAATAGAAAAGATAAAATGCTATATTGTAAGCAGTAAATCTTCCTGGTGAAACTATGGAGAGATCACCGGGGGAGGGGAGGGAGTCTTTTCAAGCTGCAAGTGACCTACAGAGCATCCCAAATCTTCCGTCATATCCACAACACGCAATCAGTCACAAAGGAAAAAGAAGAGGCAGAAAGCATCAGGCTTCGGCACCAACACAATGGGTGACGACCAATCACTGTTAGATTCTTCTATAACCCCGAGCTGGAGCATCACTTCAGTCTCAAGGACGCGGCGTCTGGCCTCAGGAATCCGATAGCGTCGTTGCCATACCAGGACTCGAGGAAGCGTAATGATGTCCTATTGCACCGGGTGGATACGACCGGGCAAGTTCAAGAAGTTCTCTCCTTGGTTTTCTCTATCAGCTGCTTTAAGTCAGCTGTCCGGGCAGGTGACAGCTGCTCTCTGAAAGGAACCTAGGTATGGTCCACTTCAGGTCCAACCTTGGGACCAAACTCTCCTTCCTGTACAATCCACTTCTTCAGGAGGTTTATGTGGCAGATTTGAGTTTTCTTTCGGTTATCTGGCTTAACTATTTTGTAATCCAAAGGCCCCTGTTTTCTCCAAAACTTCATAGGGCCCTTGCCGACAGGCTAACAACTTGCTTTCTGAGGACAGGAGGCGGCCACGGATGCCATCCCCTGGCTGGAATACTCTATGGACTGTGGGGTGATTGTAAGCTCAGGCTTGGGAACTCTTAAGCCTTTTCTAGACATAGGCAGACCACCTCTCCTGAGCCTTTTTTAGGCCTTCCTGCATAGCTCACAAGGTTCTGCCCGGAGTTTGCTTTGTCTTCCCAAATCTCATGAACTATGTCCAAGATTACTCTTGGTCTCCTCCCATATAGTAACGCAAAAGGGGAAAAACCCAATCGAGTTATGTGGTACTTCGCAGATTATGAACAGCACAAACAGAAGCAATACATCCCAGGTCTTGCCATCTTCATCTACAAATTTCCTCATTTGTTTGAGCATCTGATTGAAACACTTGACCAGGCCATCAGTCTACGAGTGATACACTGAGGTACACAGAGTTTTTACCTTGAACAAGGTGCAAAGCTGTTTCATTATCTTGGAAACAAAATGGGTACCGTGATCTGTCAGGATCTCCTTGAGCATTCCAAGTTGAGGAAAAACCTCCATTAGGGTGGTCGCCACTGTCAGGGGTGTTCATATTCCATAGAGGCAGTGCCTCCGGATATCTTGTGGCATAGTCCAGAATAAACAAGAATGTACTTATTTCCTCGAGTAGATCTCTCTAGTGGCCCTGCAAGATCCATGCCCGCCTTTTCAAAACAGGTCTCGATTATGGGCATTGGTATGAGAGGTGCAGGCAGGCTTTGTAAAATGGCAGGAAGAGCAGGACTGGCAATACAACTGGTCCTATTTATGTAGGCCCAGCCAATAGAATTGCACCAATATCTGTTCCCGGGACTTTTCCTCCCCTAGGTGACCCCCTAGAAGGTGGCTGTGTGCTAATTGCATGACCTTCTGATGACAGTATTTGGAAACTAGGAGTTGTTCCCCTTCTACACTTCTCTGTGACTTGATAAAGTAAATCTCCTTTTATCACAAAATAGGGAGGAACAGGGTCTATAAGCTGCATTTCAGGAACTACCTTTCCATCCAGCCTTTGTATATGCTCCTGGGCCCACTTAAAGGACTCATCTTCCCTCTGGACCCGTCTAAAGCTCCCCAGGTCACCCCCATTTACCCATTCAAAGTGGCCAGGTAAGACTTTCTGGGTGGGTGGATGCTCTCCCTCCGAACTCTCCTCCCCAACTGCCTCTAAATTAGCAGCATAAGTGTATTTGTCCTGTCAGCGTTGCCCCGGGACTTAAGAATCCTAGAGTCTTTATGAAAGAGATCAGAGGCATCCAAGGAAAGAGTTCTGAAAACTGCAACTCTTCAGGTTGTGGCTGGATGAACCCGTTATAAGCTGCTTCCAGCTACCCTACCCCCACGGGGGTAGGGTAGCCAAGGAAGAACTCCTACCTCAATCTTATCTTGGCTGGCTGGGATCTTCAGTTGTACCTGGCTCGCAGGAGACTGTCGAAGGTCCCCAGTGGATGCATGCCAGGGTTACTACTTGATCATAGTCAATTTGGACTCACTTCACTAACTCTCGTTGAATGGGTGTTTCACACTCCCAGAGTCCACTAATGCTTGGGTTGGAATGCCATCCAGCTCCACCAAAATCACAAAAGTAGAAACTCCCTGGCTGGAGACAACCCCGAAATTACAAAAATATGGGGGTTACAGCATTAATGTCCATTGCCTCATCTCCACTGCGGGGCCAATCTCTGGTAAAATGACTCCTTTCTCCACAGCTGAAGCATGGCGGTTTGACTGAAGTTTACAGGTGATGTGAAAAGTCCAGCCGGATCTGTACTGCTAATGGCAGAGACCTCAGAGTCTTAGTAATTTGCTGTTCTTTATCCAGATTAAGGGGCTTCTCTCAGAATTGTAGTGATTTGGGCATGGTCTGGGCCTGATAACAGGCCTCCGCTACGCTCAGGGCCTTTTCAACTGTCAGGCTTGGGTGTCGACAAATCCACTGCTGCATGGGCCATTCGTTGTCTAGGAATGACTACCTCCACCCCAGGTTTCCTTTCCAGTTGCACCCACTTCCAGGTAATATTTTTAAGCCTATGGAATAGGTTCCTTGGATTTTCTCCAGCCTGCAGATCTCCCCGCCAAAATCTCTACTGGTAGGCTTCTGGTGAGCCCCGCTCCCTCGAGAACAGCCACCTTGACTTCCTGGTAGGTGACCCTCCCTTCCGGATCTTGACTAGTCCCAGTGAGTAGATTCCCCAGATAGGTAGCCCACCTGTCCTCTGGCCACCCTTCCAGTCGTGTTGTATGTTCAAAATTTTTCAAGAAACCATCGGGATCTTCTCCAAGGGTCATCTTAAGTAGTGTTGGTTACAGCCATTTACACAGCTTGGACTAGCTGCGTTAGCACAGTTTACTGATGCACCACCTGCTCTCACAACACTTGCTATTGATCAATTTGCATTTGCAGGGCATTTTGTAATTGTTGCAGCCCTTGCTCCATCTTCCCTGCTTTCTGAGCTGCCTGCAAACTATGTACCTCTCCAGGGATAGACAGGCCCAGCACGACCAGGTGGGCATACCATGCATTTGCACGGGGTGGCAGGCTGGCGGCAGCAGGAGAGGTCATGGGGCCACCAGAGGAGTCTAACCAGTTAGCAGCCGAAGGAGAGAGGCTCCAGGCGCTGAAGGAGAGGCTTGTTTTCTGTTTGCATGCGCGCATGCCTTAGCACAGCTTCCATTCCCTCCATGCAGGAAGATCGGTGGGCCATGGAGGAGCTCATCCCACCACAGCCCGAAGACAGCAGGTGAACCGCAGGGCTGTGATGGAGCTCATCACCCCCATGGCTCAACAACAGGACATATGTGTGTGTGTGTGTGAGTGAGAGCCTCTGTGTGTGCATGCGTGTATTATACTTTTACTGAGTTTCAGTGTTCTTGTGTCCCTGGCCATAAGCATAGAGTAAGCTTAACATTTTTGGCACTCTGAACAAGGGACTTGATAGCTGTGGCTATCTATGAAATTTTTTTGCATGGCTATCTATGAATTTTTTTCCTTTATCTAGGTTTTGCATCTGATTCTGCTGGACAGGCTCAGATCCAACACTAATACTGGTTCTTGTCCGATTACGTTTCCCAGATAAAGATTTCTGGATGAAGTTTTGTAGTTTTGTTTATTGCATAGTGATATCTAGGAACAGAGGTTTCTGATTTCTGGAAGAAAACAAAAGTAATACCTGGAAGATGTGCGTACACCCCATGTGAAGACAGATCTGTAAGTAGTTAATCATGCCTATATAATTAATTTGCAAATGTAATTTTTAGGTAAGTAAAAGATTTCTTTTTGGCCAATTGCAAACAGTGCACTATTTTTTTTTTTTTTTAATCTACTTTGGGGACGCCCAAAGAAGTACTTATTAAGAGTGATTGTGAATTATTTCTCTGTATATTTGTTAAGAGTCATTGTGAATTATTTGTCTGTATATTTGTTAATAAAATGTGTACTGGAAAAATAACAATAATAAGTTGAAGTGTTGGGAAAGTATAATTTGCACTCTGGTTTTTGACTGGCTTTTGTTTAAAAGGTATAAACAGACTATGGAGGAATTAAAGTTGTGGACAGTAAGCGAATTTAATTTAGTAGAATCTTTTAGAAAGTTTGGTTTCATCAGCTTTCTCTGGCTGGCTAACTTTGAATTTGGGTAGAAGCTCATAATATTGGGTTTGCAAACACTAAACTTAAAAGATTTTAGAGCAGACATAAAAGATATATTGTACTTTTTTTCTTCCATTCGCTGATAGGGAGTCACCTAGTAGATAATAGAAAAGCTCATGGAAACCAACTCTCTTGCTAAATTGGTTTAAGTATTTCTCTGGTACTTTGGTGTGATAGAACAGGGAGTTTCAGAATTAGGGGTTGTGATATGTACGGAAGCTATCTGTTAATTGCAAGCACATGTACCTGGGATTTTAATTGTCTTACATACTTCCCATTAAGTTAGAATACTTTTATTTGGTAAATATTCAGCCATATTCTTGACTTCCACAGTATCCTATTAGACAATTACAATTAATTCCAAATTTAATTTTCTTATGAGACATCAATATCCCTTAGCCAGAGAAGCACAGGAAGGTTTTGCTTCACTGCATAATAGAATCTAGTGGGTCACCTTACAAATACTCCCTTGTTCCCAGTTTTAAAACCTTATGGGGCGTGGTGATTAGTGCAAGACTTAAGTGCACTAGGTGAATTGGTATTAGCTGAATACTATAATGTTACAAATCCAGCTACAATTCTTAAAACAGAATCTTTGGGCAACTAGTATACAGTTTTAGATTTGGCTAATGAATATTATTGTGTGCATCTAGCTTTCCATATGATAAGAAACTAAAAAAATACTTCTCACTTTCAATTGAAAAAATTGGAGTACATTTTTTCCCCTGTAACCTGCTAAGATTTATTTATTAGATACCAGTGATTCTGGGAGCTACATTTACCATTATAAGATTAAATCACACTTGCATAGAGCCTGACAATAATCTCATCTTAAAAATGCATGAGACCACTTGCACAACTTTAGCACTACTCACATCTGTGCGCCTTAATTGTAGAATAGGAAGGAGATGTAGCTCTAGGAGGCGGGAAGGCAGGAATGTATTTCTACTCAAATACTCCATGCTCTGTATTCTCAAAGTATGCCTACCACATACCAGAACAAGCTTTTAGTAATTAGAATCATTTGTTTGGGTAGTGAAAGATAGTGCTTGTTTTAATGTCCAGAAGTCTGAGGGTTGAACAAAAATATTAAGCGTCTCTTTTTCTAAGGACCTGGGCAGAGAACTTATAAGAGAGAAACAAATGAATACGATATTGCAACCTGTGTTCATAGGTTTATAAAACTGGCATTGCTGCTAAAGCCCATTTTGTCCTTTATTGGTACACTATTTAAACAGTCTGTGAATGTGTCTGTGTGAGAGCTTTCGTGTGCCTATAAAAGCATGTGTGTCACATATAGGCTCTCACAGGCACACACATACACACACACACACACACTGTATCTGTGAGGGAGAGGCAGTCTGTCTATGTTAAGAGAGAGAGGTAAGTGTGTGAGAGAATGAATGTTATTGTACATGTGTGAGAAAGAAGATAAAATTTGCACGGCCCTACCTCCCCCAATCCATGACAATCTCAGGGTGACAGGAAATCAGAAGATCCTAGGTATGGAGAGTAGGAGATTTTTTAATCCTTGTCAGTTTTAATTATTGGTTGTAATTTGATGATTCTGCTCTTTCAAAATATTTAATTTTTTTGGGGGGGGAGGGGCGGAATAGAACAGAACGTTTTTAATTATTGGATTTTTTTATTCATCAGATGTTTTGAAATATTTTATTGGTGTTTGGGAAATTTTCAATATTCTATTTACTAACCAATTTGAAATATTTTTATGAATGTGATTTTACTATTATGATTGATGTTTTATATTTCTTGATTCTATTATATAATGTTTTATGAAGAATGTACCATCTGTTTTTCCGTTGTTGCTTTGCATACAGAAGGTGGCTTGTTGTGGGTTCCAGTTTAGTTCTCAACACGTTTCTGTTGATACTTTCTGATCTGATCAGGGTCTGTGTTCTGCATATATGACGGAGGTGAAGTATTTTGCTGGCATGTAATTTCTGTGAAGCAGCCTGGTTTCCTAATAAGAGTTTTATTGGTGTTCTAGGACCTAGTGTAATATGTGCAGTGTTGCCTTTTCATGGATAGGGTTGTTTTGGTATGGCAGGTTTACTATATTGTAATAGTAATTCCATTTATTCATGGCTTTCTGAGAGCCAAACCCACACCCAGCACACATTACAGAAAGTCTAATTCATAGGAGCTCCAAGTGTCTTTTTTGCAGGATTTTCTGGTTGGCACCACAGGAATGCATGTAAATATAACATGCACGTTGTAAGTGATATTTTTATCTCATAGCACTGTACTTTTGAATCTTCCTTTTCATGTAAACTTTGTTATAAATGCATAATTTGTGTGCATCTGTAAAGGGTGTGGGAGTGTGTGTGTGTAGGGGGGTGGTATGTATGCAAAGCTGTAAGGTTTGCCTAGGGTACCTAATACCCTTCCCTATCCATGGGTTCGGGGGGGGGGTGCATGTCAGTCTTTACAAATATAGATTGCAGGACGGAGCTGGGCTTTGTTTTATGGACCAAGGATAGGCACTGAATGAACTGGGGGTGGAGGAGCAGCACAGTCGTTTTTCACACAGGGCAGCAAAAATGCTAACACCAGCCCTGATAGGAGAGCGGGGGAAAAAAACAAACAAAAAAAAATTTGCTGGTCTGTCCAGCCCTTACTTACTGCTTGATCCCTGACTATACAGCTGGGCAGAGCCCCTTAGCCTGTTGTACAAAAGCTGGTTGAGTGGAACTGGGAGGCCGCCGCCCCCCTCCCAAAAAAAAAAAAGGAAAATAGTGCAGGGTTGGTTTTTTTTTCCTTCTCTTCTGCTGCAGCAACTATGGGCTCTTGCCTGTGCTTCCTGCTTAGGCAAGAAATCCCACTGCCATCACCATATATGGTAACTCGAGCAGTAGCAGCTTGGAAACAGCCAAAGGAAAAGGAGGCAATCTCTGGCTGTTCCTTAAGTGCAGTTTATGTACAGTGAAAACAAAAGTATAGTGCAAAGCAAAACAAACAAATTAGGCAGCTCACTTTGAAGTTCAGGTATCTGACAAATATTAGGTATGAAACGTAGCAGGTCTTAGCATATTCCTAGTTCCTGCCCACTCATCCCTTCTAGGTCCTTACTCTCTAGTGAAGGGCTCCTCCCTTCACCCAGGTTTCCCTTTGTGTCTGGATCTCAAGGAGGAGCGGCTGAGACAGCTGTGCACGATCTCTTAAGGCAGTTTCCTATAGACTCCCTCCCAGTCCCATATATTGGATGTTCTGCAGCAGAAGAAACACTGGAAGAAATATTGAAGACACTTCCTTACAGTAATATATCCATATATCGCACGTTACATCACTGGGGTTTTCAGTTTCTATTGGACAATGACTTTATAGGCCAGGTTGTGATTGGCTGGTTTCTGGCAAGATGTTTTAAGCTTCTTTGAGAGCAATCTATACTACAACTGTGACATCACAATAACTCCTTTTATATGATTGGTTAACTTAGAACCAACTTGCTGATATCTTCCTCCAGAGCATCATTTGCCATCTTCATGAATAATTTTTTTAAGCATTTTTCTCAGTTCAAATTAATTCTTTCAGCATCAAGAAGACAAGCTGTAAGATCCCCTGAAGCAGACACATTCCCTGCTGAAACGGCGACCATTGGGTACTGAATAAATTATCTATTGACTGCCTAATGGCAGACTGGAAGTTTATTTTCTTAGCCCTGAAGTTTCATTTACAGAAGATTAGCATTTCATCCACATTGCTGACTACTGAAGCATCTTTAGTTGGATTTTGTATTGTTTACTTGGATATGTACACATAAACAGAATTCAACATTCCTAAGACCAATGATTATACCGATGGACCTCGATAGGCTAGTCGGTCTTGGCTATGTACATATGAGAACCCTGTAGCAATTAAGATATATTTCTCAGTCCAAAACATTAAATCTCGAAGTTTTAGGAATTGCTTCGCTATCCACATATTTGAACATTTTTTATTTTGCCTGGGGAACACTTAGATTTTTTTCCTTTTCTTTAATATTTATATTGCTACATGGTTTGCAGCACCTTCACATGTAAGTGATTCATTTCATTGCATGGCTGCAAGTCAGAAAAGTAACAAAATGCATATACAAAGAATTTTAGCCTACAGAGACTATCAGGTTAATTTGAAAAGGCTGAATGCACCAGCACCTGCACAAAGGTGTGATCTGGCCAGAAGATAATTGTAGAAGAATTTAAATGAAATGCTCAGCTTTGGGCGTTTAAAGCAATTATACTATTATGCTCTGTGGTAATATCTTAATCTATGCCAATGCATTGCGATACGAGGCAAGTCCGTATGTGTTTGGGCAACCAAAGGTTGGCACTGAAAAGGACTCTTGGATGTTACCCTCTCAGTGCTAAAGATAATTCTTTATCTGAAGGTTTCTCGTCAGACCCAGGAGCGGAGGAAAAAACTCTTGATCCTAAGATGGTGGCTCTGAGAGCAGACTCTGTCCACTGCCAGATCCACCATCTCAGCAAAACGAAGAGTCAAGCACGAGGATACATTTTATTTCATTTGGATTCCAGTGCAATTTGCTGGCATTTACTGCAAAGATTCACCATCATCTGGCGCTCACTCCGGCTTGGGTTCCAAAGTTTGGTTTAATGTCCATTTCTCTGTTACCG
Organism: Rhinatrema bivittatum; assembly: GCF_901001135.1. Lineage (NCBI taxonomy): Eukaryota > Metazoa > Chordata > Amphibia > Gymnophiona > Rhinatrematidae > Rhinatrema > Rhinatrema bivittatum. The sequence goes on from NC_042629.1 coordinate 34,759,846, forward strand.
TTCACGGTTTGTGTTTGTTGTATAATGTATAACCAAAAGTCTTGCCCCTTTTCATGGTTTTCTGGGCATAATAGGAAGTAATGATATTAATAAAAAACAAAAAAAGACCTTTCCATTTCCATTTTGGATAAGAATATTAGAATGAATTGTATTATATAATACATCTTTCTCAAATATAGGTTACTTTCTCAAATTGTAAAACTCATTCTTAAAAATAAAATAATGGAGGGATGACCACAGCATTTCCTCTGGAAGCAATCCTATGCCATATCCAGGAGACCAAGTCTCATCTCCTGTAAAACAAATGCCTGTCATGGCTCCACTGTAGCACAATATCACAAGAAGCACCTGATCCCCGGGACTGATAAAGTACACAGCGTGTCGTGGAGGCGAAGTGGTGAGGGAACAGCTCTCAAAACAATGAAGCAGTGGGTTGCCTGGCACTGTGGACTTTTACCAGGTACCAGAAGAAAAGATGTGAGAAGAAACTTCCATCGCACTAGTGTGTTCAGAAGCCAAAATACAATATCTTTCTACGTATCTAAGTTATGCGTGTATGCATGCGTGCAGACGTTCAGACTGGCCACGCAAACTCTGCTGCGGGCATGGGGACTGCTATAAGCCAGAGAGCTGCAAAACCAGATGGAGCCACAGGCGGCCTGGAAGAGAGCGCCATGGGACCAGAAAGCAGCAGACGGACAGGTAGGGGAAAAGCATTCTGCTCAGATCGGCTATGGTTGGAGTGGAAGGGAAGAGGTGAGTGAATAGGAGATTCCAGGGAATTTCACCAGGTATCAGCTAGTCAGACCAAAATCTCCCTGCATAAAAAGTACTACCTTGCTTTAGAATAATTTAACCCCAGTCACACCACACTTTTTATCCAAAAGTGCACAACAAACCCACAATGTCCCCCAATAACGAAGACTAAAAGTACTTCCCTTGATACATTCTACCTTTGACTTCTGCAAGCACTCAACTGGAGGAGGCCACTATTACTACTGCTTATTTCTATAATACGAGATATACACAACACATTTGTGGTGGTTTATGCTCTGTGGAGCTTACAAGCTTGTCAAGATACCTAGATAAGACAAATAAAAGGCTTTGAGGATTTTGTTTACAGAAAAAATGGTTAAAAATCAACAAGGTCATGAGAGAAGTTTAAGATTTAAAAACTGCCTCAAAAAGATGGGTTTTTAGGCAGGACTTGATGGCTATCAAGGAGGCATGACTCAAGAAGGCTATTCCAGGCCGAGGGTGCAGCAAAGTGAAAAGCAAGGAGTCAGGAGTTAACGATGGATGGAGAAGGGCACAGATCAGCTGGCCTGGATTTTGGCATAGGCAACTGCCTCTGGTGCCAATTTTTGATAGGCACTGCCACCATGCGGGCCTGTCATCGCTGCATTCTTCAGCTGGCACCCTTAGCAATAACAACTCATAGAAAAGTCAGCACGGGGCCTGCGTGCCAGCGCAAAACCTTTGACTATGCCGGCCTTGCCTCTTGCATGGGTTTCCTAGGTAAAAGGAGGAGGAAATGGGGCTTCCTAGGGCCTATAAATGCATGCCAGCTAATGGATCCTTGGTTACTTTAATACGAGTAGTTGCTGCTATGGATGCAGTGAAATATCTCCTGAGGCAAGATGGGGAAAGTGGCCAATGGGAGAGGTAATTATCTGTGCAGGGGTGATCCAGGAGTGACCCCTCACACCCCATGTACCCTCTAATCATTTCTGGGAGGGGGCCAACAACCCCGTCCGAGGACACCTACACTGAGGTTTGAGCCTATAGTGCCTTTTTTGACCAAAAGGGAGACATCTAAATTAGAGGATCAATAACCAATCTTGCCCATAAGAAAATCACTTCAGACATACCTAGATTACCCTTCAAGGATGTATAAAACCAAGCTGGAAACTCTGGCATATGATGAACTTTCAGGGCCTTAGCATTCAAAAAATGCCAACAAAATGAACAACATTCTGAAAATATCAGAGACTCCAGTACGACTTGTGACACTTGGAGGGCGTAGACCAGATCCTGCCACTTTCCCCAGGCAGAGCGTCTCGTAATTCCTGCTGTAGAGCCAGCTCTGCTGAATAAATGTAAATGCCTGTGCAAAGCTTCATTTATTTCCCTACAGGCAAGTTGCCAGAGAAAACCTGGTCTTTCCACATCACTTTATCAATACGTTTTTTTTGGAAATGATGGCCTGGCAGGTGAGAATGGGGAGTGACTACAGGATTCACAAATTTTTTTCCAGTGGCCTCATTTATCATCCTGCTTGGAAAATAAATCTCTGGTAGTTAAGCTCTTTGATCAGCGTAAATTCTAAGTCCAAGAGGAAGGCAACATTTGGCCTCTTGCCAACACAGAATTGTTTTCCTGTGGCCAGTTTATGAGTTCTGTTATTAATTGTCCTCATTTGTTTTTGTGAAAATGATAGCAAAATAGTGTTTAAAAAGGCAACTGTTATCCCCAGTGTGTAGCTCTGGTTTAGAATCCTTCATATTTGCACCTATAAAACTTTCAAGCAAATTTTAATAGCTCTTTGGTGCAAGCTTCAGGATCGTCCTGCAGGGATAACGCTTCACTTTCTGGTTAAAGTATTCAACAGAACGTTTCAGGCAGAACTAATGGAGTCTACTTTCTGAAATGTACCCCCACAAAAATACACCCCTCAGGATCCTCATGACGGGTTCTGAAAATTTACATGAGAACATAAGAACATGCCATGCTGGGTCAGACCAAGGGTCCATCAAGCCCAGCATCCTGTTTCCAACAGAGGCCAAAACCAGACCACAAGAACCTGGCAAGTACCCAAAAACTAAGAAGATCCCATGCTACTGATGCAATTAATAGCAGTGGCTATTCCCTAAGTAAAATTAATAGCCATTAATGGACTTCTCCTCCAAGAACTTATCCCAACCTTCTTTAAATCCAGCTCCAGTAACTGTGAGGGAGTCTAAAGGAAACGCCGTCCCGAGCACAGCTGTCTCGCTCAGTTTTCCTTAACATCCAGACCCACAAGGAATCTTGGGTGAAGAGAGGAGCCCTTCAAAGTATAAGAACTCAAGGCTGCCCAAATGTTAAGGTGAACTGCATCATTTGTTTTTGTTTTGCATTTTGTTTTCCACTGTAAATAAATTGCACAAAAAGGAATCAGCCAGAGTCTGGCTGTTTCTAAAGCCGCTATCGCCCAGTTACCTCACTGACCTAACCACATCTTCTGGCAACGAATTCCAGAGCTTAATTGTGCATTGAGTGAAAGAATTTTCTCTCATTTATTTTACATGTGCTATACTTGCTAATTTTGAAATGCCCCTTAGTCCTTCCATTATCTGAAAGAGTAAATAACATTCACATTTACCCATTCTAGTCCTCTCATGATTTTATAGACCTCTATCATTTTCCCCTTCAGCTGTCTTTTCTCCATGTTGAACAGCCCTAACCTCTTTAGTCTTTCCTCATAGGAAAGCCGTCCTATGCCCTTTATCATTTTGGTCGCCCTTCTCTGTACCTTCCCCATCGCAATTATATCTTTTTTGAGATGTGGCGACCAGTTCAAGGTGCGGTCTTCACCAAGGGGCAATACAGAGGCATTAAGACATTTTCCGTTTTATTCACCATTCCCTTCCTAATAATTCCTAACATTGTTTGCTTTTTTGACTTCTGTAACACACTGAACTGATTTCAATGTATTATCCACCATGACGCCTAGATCTCTTTCTTGGGTAATAGCACCTACTATGGAACCTAACATCGTGTAACTACAGCAAGGGTTATTTTTCCCTATATGCAACACCTTGCACTTGACCACATTAAATTTCATCTGCCATTTGGATGCCCAATCTTCCAGTCTTGCAAGGTCCTCCTGTAATGTATCACAATCTGCTTGTGATTTAACTACTCTGAATAATTTTGTATCATCTGCAAATTTGATTATCTCACTCATCTTATTCCTTTCCAGATCATTTATAAATATATTGAAAAGCGCCGGTCCAAGTACAGATCCCTGAGGCACTCCAAGTCCCTGGAGCACAGGACTTGGTGAGAGAGGTAACGGTGGTGGGGCCACTTGGCAATAGTGATCATAATATGATCAAATTTGATTTAATGACTGGAAGAGGAACAGTGTGCAAATCCAAGGCTCTCGTGCTAAACTTTCAAAAGGGAAACTTTGATAAAATGAGAAAAATTGTTAGAAAAAAACTGAAAGGAGCAGCTACAAAAGTAAAAAATGTCCAAGAGGCGTGGTCATTGTTAAAAAATACCATTCTAGAAGCACAGTCCAGATGTATTCCACACATTAATAAAGTTGGAAAGAAGGCAAAACGATTACCGGCATGGTTAAAAGGGGAGGTGAAAGAAGCTATTTTAGCCAAAAGATCTTCATTCAAAAATTAGAAGAAGGATCCAACAGAAGAAAATAGGATAAAGCATAAACACTGGCAAGTTAAATGTAAGACACTGATAAGACGGGCTAAGAGAATTTGAAAAGAAGTTGGCTGTAGAGGCAAAAACTCACAGTAAAAACTTTTTAAAATATATCTGAAGCAGAAAGCCTGTGAGGGAGTCAGTTGGACCGTTAGATGATCGAGGGGTTAAAGGGGCACTTAGAGAAGGATAAGGCCATCACGGAAAGATTAAATGATTGCTTCGGTGTTTACTGAAGAGGATGTTGGGGAGGTACCCGTAATGGAGAAGGTTTTCATGGGTAATGATTCAGATGGACTGAATCAAATCACGGTGAACCTAGAAGATGTGGTAGGCCTGATTGACAAACTGAAGAGTAGTAAATCACCCGGACCGCATGGTATACACCCCAGAGTTCTGAAGGAACTAAAAAATGAAATTTCAGACCTATTAGTAAAAATTTGTAACCTATCATTAAAATCATCCATTGTACCTGAAGACTGGAGGATAGCAAATGTAACCCCAATATTTAAAAAGGGCTCCAGGGGCGATCCGGGAAACTACAGACCGGTTAGCTTGACTTCAGTGCCAGGAAAAATAGTGGAAAGTGTTCTAAACATCAAAATCACAGAACATATAGAAAGACATGGTTTAATGGAACAAAGTCAGCATGGCTTTACCCAGGGCAAGTCTTGCCTCACAAATCTGCTTCACTTTTTTGAAGGAGTTAAACATGTGGATAAAGGTGAACCGGTAGATATAGTATACTTGGATTTTCAGAAGGCATTTGACAAAGTTCCTCATGAGAGGCTTCTAGGAAAAGTAAAAAGCCATGGGATAGGTGGCGATGTCCTTTCATGGATTGCAAACTGGCTAAAAGACAGGAAACAGAGAGTAGGATTAAATGGACAATTTTCTCAGTGGAAGGGAGTGGACAGTGGAGTGCCTCAGGGATCTGTAATGGGACCCTTACTTTTCAATATATTTATAAATGATCTGGAAAGAAATACGACAAGTGAGAATCAAATTTGCAGATGACACAAAATTGTTCAGAGTAGTTAAATCACAAGCAGATTGTGATAAATTGCAGGAAGACCTTGTGAGACTGGAAAATTGGGCATCCAAATGGCAGATGAAATTTAATGTGGATAAGTGCAAGGTGATGCATATAGGGAAAAATAACCTATGCTATAATTACACAATGCTGGGTTCCATATTAGGTGCTACAACCCAAGAAAGAGATCTAGGTGTCATAGTGGATAACACATTGAAATCGTCAGTTCAGTGTGCTGCGGCAGTCAAAAAAGCAAACAGAATGTTGGGAATTATTAGAAAGGGAATGGTGAATAAAACGGAAAATGTCATAATGCCTCTGTATCGCTCCATGGTGAGACCACACCTTGAATACTGTGTACAATTCTGGTCGTCGCATCTCAAAAAAGATATAATTGCGATGGAGAAGGTACAGAGAAGGACTACCAAAATGATAAGGGGAATGGAACAACTCCCCTATGAAGAAAGTCTAAAGAGGTTAGGACTTTTCAGCTTGGAGAAGAGACGACTGAGGGGGGATATGATAGAGATGTTTAAAATCATGAGAGGTCTAGAACGGGTAGATATGAATCGGTTATTTACTCTTTCGGATAGTAGAAAGACTAGGGGGCACTCCATGAAGTTAGCATGGGGCACATTTAGAACTAATCAGAGAAAGTTCATTTTTACTCAACACACAATTAAACTCTGGAATTTGTTGCCAGAGGATGTGGTTAGTGCAGTTAGTATAGCTGTGTTTAAAAAAAGGATTGGATAAGTTCTTGGAGGAGAAGTCCATTACCTGCTATTAAGTTCACTTAGAGAATAGCCACTGCCATTAGCAATGGTAACATGGAATAGACTTAATTTTTGGGTACTTGCCAGGTTCTTATGGCCTGGATTGGCCACTGTTGGAAACAGGATGCTGGGCTTGATTGACCCTTGGTCTGACCCAGTATGGCATTTTCTTATGTTCTTATGTAACCCTTTTCCACTGAGAAAATTGATCATTTAATCCTGCTCTGTGTTTCCTGTCTTTCAACCAGTTTGTAATCCACGAAAGGACACAGACTCCTATCCCATGACTTTTTAGTTTCTTTAGAAGCCTCTCATGAGGGACTTTGTCAAACGCCTTTTGAAATTCCAAATACACTACATCTACCGGTTCACCTTTATCCACGTGTTTATTCACCCCTTCAAAAATGTAGCAGATTTGTGAGGCAAGACTTCCCTTGGATAAATCCATGTTGGCTTTGTCCCATTAAACCATGTCTTTCTAAATGCTCTACGATTTTGTTCTTTAGAATAATTTTCTACTACATCTTCCAGATTCACCGTGATCTGGTTCAGTTCATCTCATTCATCACCCTTAAAAACCATCTCTAAATGGGTATCACCCCAATATCCTCATTAGTAAACATGGAAGCAATGAATTCACTTTCTACAATGGCCTTATCTTCCCTAAGTGTCCCTTTAAGTCCTCAATCACCTAATGGTCCTCGCAGGTTTCCTGCTTCGGATATATGAACTTTTGCCTCTACAGCCAACTTCTTTTCAAATTCTCTCTTAGCTTCTCTTATCAGTATTTTACATTTAATTTGACAATGTTTATGCTTTTTCCTATTTTCTTCAGATGGGTCCTCCTTCCAATTTTTGAAGGAAGTTTTTTTTTGGCTAAAATAGCCTCTTTCAGTTTGCCTTTTAACCATGCTGGCAATCGTTTGGCCTTCCTTCCACCTTTCTTAATGTGTGGAATACATCTGGACTGCACCTTCATTTAGGCTTTCCTGATCTATGGATTATGCTATTTTCTAGTTCCCCTTTTTTGTTTGATAATTGAAATATCCCATTATTATTGCACTGCTAAATTGGTAAACTTCCCCAATTTCTCCTAGCATTTCATTGTTTTTGCCAGGTGGACAGTAGTATACTCCTCTTGCCATGGATTTCTACCCTTAAAGATTCTACTCCAGAGTCTTCTGTATGATCTTTATTCTATTGGATTCTATGCCATCCCAGTCATAGTGCGCCCCCACATCCCCCCTAACATTGCAATATCATTAGTACCTTGTTATAGGTTTGTCCTATTGGTATCTTCCATCATTCATTGCTATACATTCTAACTTTCCCATCTTACTTCTTAGACTACTGGCATTGGCATACAGACATTACAGTTGATAGGGATAATTTGGAATTCTTTTGCTCAGGTGATTCTTTACTTTTAGGCACATGGACTACTTTTGCTTTTATTGTAACCTCTCTGTTAGGATGCCCTAACTCTCCTGTTTCATTAGTATCCTTCGAAGATACCTCCCTCCGAACCATGCACTGTTGAGTGATTGTTGGCTTTCCCCCTTGTTCTAGGTTAAAAACTGCTCTCTCCTTTTCAAAGATTAGCACCAGCAGCCTGGTTAAGGAGAGCCCATCCTTTCAGAAGGCTCCCCCTTCCCCAAAAGGTCGCCCAGTTCCACAAAACTGAATCCCTCTTCCCTGCACCATTGTCTCATCCACGCATTGAGACTCCAGAGTTCTGCCTGCCTCTGGGGACCTGCGTGTGGAACAGGGAGCATTTCAGAGAATGCTACCCTGGAGGTTCTGGGTTTCAGCTTTCTACTTAAGAGCATAAATTTGGCTTCCAGAAACTCCCTCCCATATTTTTCTATGTCGCTGGTGCCCACATGTACTACGACAGCTAGCTCCTCCCCAGCACTGTCTATAATCCTATCTAGGTGATGCATGAGGTCTGCCACCTTCTCACCGGGCAGGTAAATTAACAGGCAGTCCTTATGTCCACCAACCACCCACCTATCTACATTCCTAATAATCGAATCACCAACTATGACAGCTGACCTAACCCTTCCCTCTTGGACAGTAGCACTGGGAGACTTGCCCTCGGTGCAAGAGGACAATGCATCACCTGGAGAGCAGGTCCTTGCTACAGGGTCACTTCCTACTACACCAGGGTAATGCTCTCTGACAAGGAGACCTTCCTGATCCAAGACAGCAACAGGGCTGCCAAACCAGAGTTGGGACTTGGCTACTAGGTCCCTGAAGGTCTCCTCTATATAAAACTCTGTTTGCCTCAGCTACTCTAGGTCTGCCATTCTAGACTCCAGAGATCGGACTCGTTCTCTGAGAGCCAGGAGCTCTTTTCACTTGGTGCACATTCAACCTCTCACCAGTGGATAAAAAAAATCATACATGTGACATTCAATGCAAAAGATTGGAAGGCCTCCCCTCTTGCTGCTGGACTGCTGCCTTCATCATAGTTTTCTTGAGTTCTTAGTTAAGTTGAGGTTGCTATGGGAGAAGGGATGAGTACACCCTTTCATTTTTTGGTGTGTTCACTATTAATCTGGTAGTGACCTACAAGAGGATACATAAACTCTTGATAACAGCTGGTACAATAGTGTGTTTTAGGTAAGAGTCTCATTGATTTTTAAGGGCCTCTTGCCTATAAATCAAAGGATGAGCTAGGGGTGGGTGGGAGAAAGACAGACACTAGAATTAACTCCCTTTGGCTTGCTTTTTATCTAGACCACACACACACAAACTTTATCGAACCTCCCTCTGTTATGGATAGGACACCCACACAGCGATCTTCCCATTGAAAAGAAAGCTACAAAGCTGCACTCTTGCATAGTGATGGTTGTTTCCAACGACTTTACTCCAACAAATAAGGCAGAAGTGGTAAACAGTTACATGCACATGCTGTACACATATGTTTTGCAAGAATTTCAATTTTTCTTCTTTTCTTCTCAGCCCATTCCCCACTGTGGAGGTCAGTCTGTTCAAACCGATCCAGCTTTTAATACCGAATCGCAGGCCTTCAAATACAAAAGTTGTTTCTTCTCTACCTGTCTTCCAATGAGCAGAGCCAACACTGCAATACAATGAAGGTTAAGCTAAAAAATGTTTTACCCTCTGAACGAGATGGGGTGCCAGTAGGATCCTATCAATTTGGTGACTTCCAACAAATTACCATCTTCTCTCCACTAACACCACACTTTGGGTTCTTCTATTCTTTCCCATAAAAGCATAACCTAGGGCTGATGTGACACACTTGATCTCATATGGATTCTACAAACAAGACCAGAGGCCCAACCGCTTCACTGGTCTAACAAATTCAATCCACAAAGCATCATCTGGCTCTGTTTCTGCCACTGCCCACCCGATACCATCTCTTCCATTCTTTCACTCTCTGGGGGATCACTCTCTCACCCCTTCCTCTCAGCAAACTATTCAGCAATGACAATAATAGGTAGAACATGATCAGAGACTCCCAACAGAATTTCTTATGTCACTTCCCATTCAACTATACTGTAGGAAAAACATACTTTTTTCCCCCAAAGGGAATACAAAAGCACTCCATTCAGTGCTGTTCCATGGAAACCTCTATCTCCCTCTCAGAGAAAATGCGATCTTTTCCCTCCAAATTATTTCTAAGCTCCCCCACTGGGTAATCATTCTTCTCAGCATGCTTAACCTCTGCTGCCACGTCATGCTGCTAAACTGTGTTCCCTCTCCAACAGCTTGAAGTGAGAATCCCTAGGTTTCCTTACTAAACATTGTGTCCCTTTTATATGACATATATGTAAAGTGGTAACAGATGTTACTCTCTCACCCCTTTTTTTACTCTTCCTTCCTCTCTTTTAGTTTTTGACTCCCCAGTTGTATGTGAACCGATGTGATATTCATTTGAATGTCGGTATATAAAAGTTATAAATAAATAAATAAATAAAATGTTACTATCCATGTCTAAGCACATCCCCTAGGGAGGGTGCTGGACTGCACTGAAAACAGCGATAGACCCTCTATAGCAGCGGTTCTCAATGCACAGCACCACTGCAGCGCATCGCCTTTAGTATCAAAGCTCATGAAGGGATTATATAGCACACCAAGCCTCCAGTCAGTAAACCACCAGTGCCACAGGACATTAATGAGGTTCTGGCTCCAAGTCGGTGGACCCCACCTGGAAGATTTTGCTCTTCATGACTGTCACCTTTGCACAAAGAGTAAGTGAATTACAGGCCCTGGTTTTTTATGCACCATACCTTCAGTTTTTTTAACAATAGAGTTGATCTCTGTACTCACCCTAAGCTTCTTCCAAAAGTGGTATCTGCGTTCCACATCAATCAAGTAATTACGGGTCAATCAAGCAATTATGTGCTGCCTACATTCTTTCCAAAACCAAAGGCATGCAAAGAGTGGGATTTTCACACCTTGGACTGTAAGAGAGCCTTAACTTATTACCTGCAGAGGACTCTGTTTCACCTTAAAGCTTCTCAGCTGTTCATGTCCTTCAATCCCAACAGTCTGGGACAGGCAGTAGCCAAAAGAACTAACAACCGGCTATTGGGCACACTGCTACACACTGGCTGGACTACAACTTATGGACTCTGCCAAGGCTCATCAAGTACGAGCCAAGGCTACCTCAGTGGCTCATCTTTGAGCCACGTCTACTGAAAACATTTGAAAAACTGCTACTTTGTCATCCATTCGCGCCTTCATGTCCCACTGCTGTTCAGACAGTGTGACCTGAAGAGAGAGTATCTTTCAGCATGCAGTTCTACACAACATGTTCAGCCAGTAGTCTGCTCTCCACTGGGTGGAGTCCAGGTTGTCAGTTGCTCAGCAAGGAAACATTCAACTTGAGAATCCCCACTGGTCATGGTTGATTTAATCCTGCCTGTCAATGGAGAAAGTAAAGTTGTTCACCTGTAATGGGGGTTTCTCCATAGACAGCAGGATAAGTCAGCCATATATGTATTACCCGCCCAGCTCTCTGGAAGAGACTGAGAGGCTCATGAAGCAGGGGCCACACACGGCAACTCCCAGGTATGCTCAGAAACATTTCTGAGCTCCGAGAAGGTGAGTCCGTGTCAGCACTGTCAGGTGACATCACCCCACTGGTTATAATTTAATTCTGCTCGCCAATGGAGAACAGTTTAAAAAATTTTAAACTTGGCAGAGTCCATAACAGATCAAAAATAAAATATGTTATTGTTTGTTTTTTTTATACTCCAAGGCTTGTTGCCATTTTTGTGACAAGAAAGAGGGTGCCCAAGCCAACATTTGAAAGCTACTAAGGAGGAGAATTGTTTTTTCTGGCACAGCAGTTTCCAGCTGTTCCTCAGAGCTCCAGTTCAGTTGGAGCTAAGGAGACTATGGCACCACAGACTCATTCAAAGCCACCTGGCGATAATCCTTGGTCAGCAGCCAAAATCCACAGTTCCCTCCGGTTTGCTTGCATTCCAAGTCCAGACAGCTGGAGTCGCTGTTGGAACAATGGCTGGGATTCCCTTTCCTCAGGGGCTGTGAAGGCCTGCAGTATCCCCAGGCCCAATGCGCTGAAACAGCATAACCTGGGCTTGAGAATAAGGCTGGCCCAACTAAGAGGGAGTCTTGGCAAGAAAAAGCAAGATAGCTGAAGTCTCTATCGAATGCACAGAAAAAAAAAAAGATTTTAAAAGAAGGGGGGTAGAAAACTGGTGATCTGTTTGTTCTACCAAGTAAAAGGGAGTCTTCCTGATAATGTAAGCGATCAAAGATTTAATACAAAAAAAAAAAAAGTAGAGACTTAAGCATTTGGGCTACAGAAAACCAAGAGCAATACATGATGGATGAGGAACCAATGTGCTCCTGAGTCTACCCCTTTAGTGCTGTGAACATGGAGTGGATGTGAGTGTGAGCCCATGTGCCTCAATGCAACAGACACAACCTCGGGGCTGGCCGTGGTCCACGTCACTGGTGGGCAAGCTCATCTGGGAACGGGCTGGCTAAAACAGGAACATCAAACCAGGAACTAGGACATCTCTGATGAGAGCCAGCAACCCATGCTGGTCCCGGGGGGGGGGGGGGTCGCCCTCCGGCCACTCCATAAGCCCTTGCGGATTAACTGCTTAGGAACAGCTTGAGCATAGGATCGAAGGATGAGGACTCAGGACGCTCATGACAAGACAAAAGGCACTGAAGGCACGAAACAAGTCGAGGGAACAGGTAGGTGGCTGGAACAAGAACTCCGGAGACCAGGAACAGGACTCAGGAATTCAAGGATGAGGACTCCAAAGACTTGAAGCAGTGGCAAAGACTTGGATACAGAACTGAAGACTTGGACTGAAGACTTAGATGCAGGAACACCGAGAACCACAAGAAATAGGAGACCCTGAAGGACCAGTAACCTTATGAAAGACCTGGAGCAATGGGAGAAGTGGCCTCTTAAAAGGCGTGAGGTAATGACATCATCAGAAGGGGCCACAGGGCTTTTCCCGCTGCGGTCCCCTTAAATTCCAGACAGAGGCACGGGTGCCTAGGAAGACAGCGCGCTGCATCGGGGATTTGCCAGCAGCGTTTCAGGGCCACACCGGCACAAGGGCAGCATCCACTGCACGAAACAGGCACCATCAGCGGCGACTCCAGTCACGAAGAGGCGGCGACACAGGTGGCGCCGGGAGGTGAGCGAGGCCACTCACAACACTTAGGGCCTCATATCATGTCTTTTGTTCTAGAACTTTCTTCCACTGTACAATTTGTGCTTTTGGGGCATTTATACCTTTCAAGAAAGAATGGATAAGCACAGAGGCTCCTCAGTTGGAGGGAAGTGGAGGAAGGGATCAGGTAGGGCCGCACCATTGCAACAGGAAGAGAAAATGGGCAGATGAGATGGACCTGGCAGTTTGCCATCATCATCTAGGTCACTATGACCCAGTGAAAGGGACAGTTACATGTTTCTCAGTTGTATTCATTCACAGAACTGTTTTGTATTAAAATATAACACAGAAGCTAGAATTAGATTCTCTGAAAAACTGACCTGTTGCAGTCAAAGAATAAAAAAGTATAAAATGTGGTCCCCCAGTTGGGTGTGCAAAAAGGTGGGGTGTGGAGGTTGTCACAATTCTGGTCCAGAAGAGCTGAAGACAGGCCTGGTTTTCAGAGTAGCCAAACAAGCAAATAAATTAGACGAATATTTATTGTAGACATCTGAAGAGAAACCTCTGCAGCCCCCAAGCAACAAAGTTGAAAGCCCCCTGGGTCTAGTGGTCGGAGCAATGGCCTGGGAGGTAGGAGAATTCTGAAGACTTCCTCTCCCCACTTCTTTTATTTACTTATTTAGAAAGAATGCTAAGCGGTTAATGCATTTTTATTTAAATACATTTGGCATGGATATAGTCATCAAGCCAAGCAATGCCTTATCAGTGACTAAACGGAGTCCCTGCCCTTCCAGCTTAGTGAGAGGATTCTGCTCAACAGTTTGGGTCAAAGTCTTCTCTACCCTAAGGCACTCTACTGATGCTGAATGGCTACGCAGAGACCTTGGAAATGATTAAGGACAGAGATTTCCAAACCTGCCCAGCCAGTCAGGTTTTCAGGATATCCACAATGAATATGCCGGAGATAACATTTGCATACCATGGAGACTCGGTCTGTGCAAATTTATCTCATGCATATACTTTGTAGAAATCCTGAAAACCCAACTGGCTGGGGGTCCTCCAGGACAGGTTTGGGAACCACTGCTTTAGGAGTATCCACAGTCACCATGGAAGATCAAAGTCGGGCAGGCGAAGAGTGGGGCCTGAGATTAGGACGTGATTGTTAAATGATGATTTTGCCGCAGCTGATACTTCTTGGAGTGGTAGACATAGCTATATGGGACTCTGTGCGACCTTGGGCAAGTCACTATCTCTCTGTGCCAGAGACACATGTCCAGTTCGAAACGTAGCTTAAGAACCATAACATGCGTTGCAATCTTGATTGAATGAAAACTGCTACATAGAGGCCAGTTATCATTAAAAAGAATGTCAAACTTCAAAAGGAAAGCAATTTATATTGTCAGCAAAAGCTGGAACAAGATATGCAAACGAGTCAGAAGCCATTCAGTGTACTTGGGCAAGAGGGAGGCCAGGAGCAAACAATTCTTGGCCCAAATGTGCTTAATCTGAAACTGTTTGTTCCCATCTGTCAGAATATTATGTTCATACTCTCAAATAATGGTTTTTGAATACAAGTCAAATGTGCATAGTCCTCACTGTCCACCATCTGCCACAAAATATCTAACGTCATTTCGTACGCCTTCCCACTGGAACGCTGTGTCATTCTCTTTTGCACACCGTGCGCCTTCCATGTTCTGTACCATATCACGAGCAGCCCTCACCGTCTCATTATCTACCGTTCAGTCATCTTACCATTAGATCTTCCAGGGCACACACAAACGCTATTCACTTTCTACTTTATGGCCAGGCTTTTAATATGGCTTTTTAAAAATACATTTCCTTGCCCAGTGGAAGAATTATACAACAGGTCAGAGGGAAATTTTCAAAGCTTTCCCCATGGAGCTTACCCCTCCATGAATAAAAATACCTGCCCTGGTCCCAGCGCAGGTTCTGTTGCCCATATCAGGAAGGGGCAGGCAAAGGGTGCATGAGGACTTTCCATGCATATGTTTGCACAGAGAATGGCACTCCATTCCCCATGGTGGGGTCCCAAATTTCTAAGGGAAACCCCGCATGGAATTTCCCTTAGAAAATGTGCTTGCAGGCTATTAAAAACTTGCCACCACTGAGGTGCACATTCAGCCACTGCCCAGATAGCAAAGTTAGCTCGGTAAACTTACCCGGCTAACCCTGGAGGTTTATTCAGTAGAGCAGCCGCAGCACTGAACATAACCGGCTAAAGTTAACTGCTATTCATGTGCCCAGATTGAAGAGCCTACAATAGGTGCCCAGTGCTGACACAATGGATCAAACCCAGTGCACGGCACCGCCACTGAGCCACCAGACCAGCCTCTTCCCCCAAAACCCTGTCTACCCCCTCTCCCCACCTACTTAGAGTGCCCATGGGGACAGCACACACGTCAAGGTGTACTAGCACAGTCCAATTCAAACTACCATGAACTCCCAGGCATAGTAAAGAGGGTCACAAAACTGTCCCTTAGTAGTAGGCCTCATGGTCTCAACAGACTCTGTGTGTGAGGTCAGAGAGAGAAGAAGTGATAATGCTGGACACTCCCTAGTGGGAGAGGTCTCGGCTTTAACAAAACAACTGAGCCCTTGTGGTTCAGGTCTCTCTCCATTTCTCCTGTCCTGGCAGGGTGGCTGGGCCCCAGGGTTAGTGTGCCTACGCCTTCAGGAGAGACTGCTGTTCTGTTTGGGTCCAAGGGGACACCTGGGATTGACTGAAGCCCCATATGTGGTCTCAAGGAAGAGAGAGGTATTTCCCTACTGCTCATCTGTCCAGGGAGGTGGTTTTAAACGGTGTTAAGGAGTGGAGTTTCTTAGCTGGAGTCATAAGAAGGATTTGCCAAGTTTGGGATAAACACTCCTAGAGTTGCTGCCTGAGGTTCACGTATCAGCATCCAGAGCACGGTTTTAACAGCACATCCTGAGCTTTGTGAGGAGCAAGGAAGATTAAACTTAAGACTTTTTGGGGGTTTTTTTTAATCTCTCTGGGGCTTCCAGGTCCTTTAGAACCATAACTGAGATCCAGGAGCCTCTGCTTGCAACCAACCTGGGATAGTTTCCCCCCTTTTTAATATCTCCTCCCAACTTATTTTAGTCTTGGCAGCGATGGCCTTTGGCCAGGAGCCATTCGTCAGGGCTCCTCCTGGGGCTCTGTGCTGCTATTTTGCACGATGACTATGTTTCAGGGGCTGTGAGCGCTGCCTCTGCAGCTTCCCTGAGACCCGAGCCGTGCTTGGAAGCCAGGGCCCTCTGCTTAGCAGCCTGCAGCACACACCACTGCCCAAGCCACTTGGGAGGCCCTAAGGAGGAGCTGAGCTGGAAGCCACAGAGCGCGACACCCAGGGGCCATCCAGCAGTGGGTTTTTTTCTACAAAACCATTCTTACATCACAGACGCACTTTGCAAAGAAGAGTCACATTCTCTGTGGGCGTCAATTCGTTCTGCTTCTTGGAAAAGGGGGCAAGCACGGACGGATAAACATCTTCCCTCAGTCTAAAAATTCTCTGTAACATATGGCACATTCTGACAGGCACCGCTAAAATTCAATTCACTGCTGAATTTTTTTCTAACGTTCTCAGTGCCGTTTCCTCTGCAAGTACAAGTGAAGCCATAAAAGAGAAGAGAAACCTTCTTATAGCAGGCTTCCCTCTGTGGCCTGGTGTGAGCTGTGCATCTGAGAGCTGCGTGCAAGCGCTGGGACCTCGCTGGAGCAGGAGCACCACTGTCAGGTACCCAGGGAAAAAAACCACTCCTTTGGGAACCCATCCCAACTGGGGTTAGAGGGCCATGACCTTTTCCATTCGCACTTATCAAGGCTCCCCCCCCCCCCCCGTCTCAGAGTGATGCTCCTTGGAGTAGCACAGACCGCGGCGCCTGCTGAAACCTGGCACAACTGTGCCTTTAGCAGGCTAGCGATGGCAAAAACGTCCCCTCCCAGGACTCTGAACGCTGCCTCTGCAGCATTCCTATCCTCAGCCCACCCAAGGAGAAAAAGCTACACTTTTTTTTTTTTTTTTTTTTTTTTTTTTTTAATGTTGTGGAGGTATCCGGGGCTGCATGCAGATCACAGGTTCCTTTTCAGAGCCAGCGGGGCTCAGGCGTACTGCAGAGATGATACACCTCAGCTCTTGGGTGAGGGAGAGAAGAGAGTGAGAAAGTTCCCTTTTCATATCTCCCAGCTACTGAGAGGCAATGCACAGGAACAGCACTGGAAAAAACAAAATACCATGTGCAAAAAAAACAAAACAAAAAAACAGCTGGGCACACACACACACACATATACCCGTTTTCCATTATATACATAAAAAGCACTACATTGCCCAGCTATCTTCCTGCAAGCAGGAGCCCTGCACAACTTCTTCCAGTGCTGTTCTTTGTCCGGCCACTAAATGTTCCTGCAAAAGCAGCCACGGACTTTAATGCTCCAAGGGCGGGTTTTCAGCAGCACTGCCCGACTTCCCCTGAGCTGAGTGCAAAGCTGAGTGCAAAGCCCAGGCTTCCTGCTAAGCACTGGGCACTAAGCACAGAGTCATAAGGCTGGCAAAAGCAGCCTGAGAACAAGTCATGCTCTTGGAAGCAGCAAAAACCAGCGCTGGGGACACATTTCCGCTGTCCTGCAATCTCAAAAAACAATTTTGTAACTTTTTGCTTTAGTAAAATATACTGAAGTTGAAAGGTGCGATTCACCGCCCGCATTCCAGCGAATCATTCCTCAGAGAACGACTGTGCTTTGCAGACTTGGGGGTCCAGACTCAGCACTGAGTCGTGGCATAGAAAAGTCACAGCAGAAAAAGAGCTCACCGCCCATCCACACCAACTACTCAGCCCTGCAAACCCTACCACCCTCTCAGAGACATCCAGCCCATTCCCGGGAAGGAGGGGGAAAGGAACAGCTCCACGTGCCACAGCGAATTCCCGGCTTTTCCTGCTGCGATGGCACCGTGCTGGTCGACCCTGGCGGGTCACCTTCTCAAACGGTTTCAGCTTAGGCACGTTTAGGTTTTTACACTTTAGTCCCTCGCCTATTTCTCCTTAAGCTCCAGCTTTCAAACCACATAACGTTGTTTCTGCCTCTATCCGCCGCCTCCGGAGCTGCTCATAATGCCCGGTCCCGGCTGAAGCTGTTTAATTCTTTGTATCACTTTATTCTGTCTTTCAGAAATGTGGGCCTTCCTGAATGCTGTCCGACACCCAGTTTAATTAGGTTGATATATTTGTCCTTTTACCTCTATTTCTGTCTGACATAACCATTCTGGCTTTGATCATTGACTATTTTCTTCCTTAATTCCATCTCCATGAACTTGCTTTACAAATAATTCTAATTTAGGCTGCTCTCACATCTGTCTTACATGTTTAAGGCTTTACCTCCTGAATATGTTACCTCCTCTTATTTTTGTCACTGAATACCAATTCCTGTTTATTCTTACAGCTGTATCGTAGCCACACAATTCTGTTCCTGTTCTCTGATTTCAGTTATTTATATTTTGTTTCCAGATATTGTTTTGGGTCCCTTCCAACGCAGCCCCACCTGCAAACCACGGCCGTGTTGGGGGACTGTATTAAATCTAGTTCATATTGCAATTAAATGACTTAGTTTGCGATTATTTATTGAATATTCAAGGAGTGAACAGGTTATTTACCTTATTTTCACACATCTATTTTTCTGTTCTGTTGCTTTGTGTGTGATTTACTCCACCTGTATTTTTTTTAATATTCAAACAGCACCACTTAGGCAGATAAAGTCCAACCTTATCCAGCTAAGCTGAATAGTGACCTCCAAATGATGTGGATAACCTTAGTACTGCTCTCTGGCCTGACCCAGATAGCTTAGCTGGATATTGGAGAATATCTCCCCGAACACACCCAGAAAGTCAGTGCCGTCAGCAAGATTCAAATCCCACAGTTTGACCAGCTAAATCAAAGTTTAGGTGGACAAACCACTTTGAATGTAGGCCTTATTACTGTTTGGGTTGCGAGGATTACTGGTGCTTACTGGATCCCCAACAATACATTTTGAAAACCACTGGCTTACAGCTGTGCTAGAAACCTGAAGCAGACAGGTGTGCAGGCCTTACCTGTCTGCTACTACTTTCTGTTACCAGAAAACGATCAGCAGCTTCTCCTACCCAGCTACAGAAGTTAAATCTCAAGGAAGAGCTCCTTACCTCGTTGAAGTAAGACGGAGCTGGTGGTGCGCGAGCGTCAGAGCCGTTTTACCGTTCCAGAGCCTCCCGGCCGATTCACCCCTCAGCCACACACTGTCCCATCTGTAAGAGATTCAAGAGAGAGGCCATGAATGACAGGAGGTTACACCACAAGGCAGACACACCTTGCTTCCCGAGTGAGCCAAAATGCCCCTCAAAGTGCCTCACCAAAAAAAAATAAAATAGCACAGTACGAACTGGCTGCAGTCACCAGCTCTCTGTTTTTTTGGGGGAGAATGATATCAAAGTGCCTTTTTTCTCCTCCCTCTTTTTACAAACATTTTTTAAAAATTTGAAAAGCGACAATTTTGAAGTGGGCATCTGTCTGTCCATCACAGGTGCTGAATAGCAGTGAAACCTGCTTTAATAAACCCTTGGCCTATTGGTCACTCTCATTTGTTACATAAATCATTATAAAAGTTGGTACAGACCAAGGCATGTGCATGTTTCATTCACACACAACACACAGTACCAGTTGTTGCATCTAGCATACTGGAGACAATTCATCAGGCTCTTGCTAACATTGGATCCCACAGGACATAAGAACATAAGATATGCCATACTGAGTCAGGACAAGGGTCCGGGCTCCATCAGTGGCCAGTCCAAGTCATACATAACTGCCAACTACCCAAACATTAAATAGATCCCATGCTACTAATGTCGGCAACAAGCAGTGGTTATTCCCTATTGATTAATAGCAGTTTATGGACGAATCCAGGAACTTATCCAAACCTTTTTTAAACCCAGCTATACGAGCTGCTTTAACCCCATCCACTGGCAATGAATTCCAGAGCTTAATTATGCGTTGAGTGAAAAAGAATTTTCTCTGATTTGTTTTAAAATGTGCGACTTGCTAACTTCATGGCGTATCCCCTAGTCCTTGTATTATCCAAAAGAGTAAATAACAGTTTCATATTTACCCATTCAAGTCCTTTCATGATTTGGTAGACCTCTATCATATCCTCTCTCAGCCATCTCCTCCTAACCTCTTTAGTCTTTCCTCATAGGGGAGTTGTTCCATTCCCCTTATCATTTTGGTAGCCCTTCTCTGCACCTTCTCCATCGCAATTATATCTTTTTTGAGATGCGGCGACCAGAATTGTACACAGTATTCAAGATGTGGTCTAGCCATTTTATTTGCCATTCCCTTGCTAATAACTCCTAAAATTGTTTTTGGTTTTTGTTTTTTTTGACTACCACAGTACAGTGAGCCAACGATTTCAATGTTTTTCCACTATGATGCCCAGATCCTTTTCCTGGGTGGTAGCTCCTAATATGGAACCTAACATTGTGTAGTTTATAGCATGGGTTATTTTTCCCTATATGCATCACCTTGCACTTGTCCACAATGGGCCAGATTTTCTAAGGGTTCCGCACGCCGGGCCTATTTTCAAAAGGCCCAGTGTTGCACATAAAGCCCCAGGATGCGCGTAAGTCCCAGGGCCAGAGGCTCCAGCCACAGCAGCCATTTGCCGCTGTGCCAGGGCCAAAATAAGTTTTGAAAAAGAAAAAAAGACAAAAAAGGTAGGGGGGAAAGGGCAGGGGAGGTGGGGAAGTTCCCTCAGATTTTGGAGCGGCCGGGAGGGGACGGGGGAAGGCAGCGCAGCTCGGAGTGGGCTCGGCGCACGCGCAAGGTGCACAACTGTGCACCTTGCGCGTGCGCCGACCCTGGATTTTATAACATGCTCGCGTCTGCACACGTTATAAAATCAGGCGCACGTGTGTGCGCGCGCACCTTCTAAAGTTTACCCCATTACATTTCATCTGCCATTTGGATGCCCAATCTTCCAGTCTTGCAAGGTCCTCCTGTAATGTATCACAGTCCGCTTGTGATTTAACTACTCTGCATAATTTTGTATCATCTGAAAATATGATCACCTCACTCGTCGCACCCCTTTCCCAGTCATTTATAAATATATTGAAAAGCACCTTTATCATCTTGCTTGCCCTTCTCTGTACCTTTCCTAATTCTGCTGGATCTTTTCTGAGATGCAGTGACCAGAAATGCACACAGTACTCAAGATGACGTTGCACCATGGAGCAAATCAGAGGCATTGTGATATTCTCCATTCCTTTCCTGATAATTCCTAATAATTTCTCTGTGCAGGAACTGCTAAGTTCATTTCATTTAATCCACTTTTATTGCGAGGGGAAGAGGTTTGGGTTTGCAGCACCTGAGTGCACCCTATCCTTCCCCTCTCTTCTCCTCCAAACCAGTCTGCTCGCAGGAAGCACATGCTGCAGCCCAGTTTAGAGGACAACGTTAGATGGAGAGCTCCCAAAGGCAGAACAAGTCTGACGGGACCGCTCATTGTGCTGAATAGCCTGAAACGAGCGAGGTCCATTCATATTAGAACAAAAATGAAGCCATCAGCTAAAGCTAAAATTAGCCTTTCAACTGAAACTTTGTCTGCAGAGAACGATGTCAGGAGTCTCGTGGAACAGATTCTGGCAACAAAGAGCATAAGATGGATAAAGCAAAGGAGGGCTCAAATTATGTTTTCAAGATACATTCGCCTGTGCTTTTCTCCTACTCACGCACTATTACTATTTAAAAAGATCACACATTTCCTGCTCTAGGAGGCATTAGGATTTAGAGATGTGCATTCATTTTTAAATTAAAAATATGACAAAACATCCGTGCTCCATTTAAAAACTAAACAAAAAAAACCCTCCCAAATTCAGTTTTCCCATCCCTCCTATTTACTTTCATTTCAGAAAGTCAACAAAAAATAAAATATAAAACAGAGCTGGCAAAAGAAAGAGATTACAGCCCACCACTGGCCTCTCCCGTAAGCACCTCATTCCTCCCCTTGAGGTCTCTTACCCCCTTCCTGGGGTCTGCGAATTAGAAAGGGTCAGGAGTGATCCCCACGCACTCCTGCCCTGCTGGGCTCTAATCCAAAAATGGTGCCAGCTGGGCCCGAGGTCAGCCACATTTTCTCGCACCACTTTTACAACAAAATATCACTGCCAGGGCAGGAGTAACCGGGCATCGCTCCTGCCTGCCCCTTTCCACGTCCCAGACTCCAGAAAGAGGATAAGAGGCCTCTGGTGAGGGGGGGGGGATCTTACAGGAGAAAGCTTGAAGGGGTGGTAATTCTGCTGTTTCAGTGCCAGGGAGAAGATGTTAAAGAGGGGGCGGTTTATGTTTTTTTTTTATTTCAGATTAAATTATTATATAAATGTTTATTTCAGTTCAGTAAAAAAACAAAACAAAAAAAAACATTAAATTCACTGAAACATGAGTTTGAAAACCCCACACAAAAAGAAAACACAAAACCATTTCCTTGCATGCCCCATTAGGATTTTTATCTTTTTAGGCAAGGTATAGCAAGGACATCTTATGAGGAGATAACGCACTTCCATCCATCCATCCTTCTAGGACTTCCTATCACAGGCTCTGTCTAAGAGGCCAGCGAGGGCTCTCGCTGGGCTAATGGAGGAGCAGGGGTTCGGGTGCCTCTTTCCCAGTCTCTGACGTGAAGGAGGATTCTGCTGGAATCCCAGCTCGGCTCACGATTTCCAGGTAGAAGGGAAGCCTGGCAGAGAGGCTGGTGCAGCCACCTGTGGGGACAAGAGGACGATCCTCCACACGTCGCCTTTTGAGAATGCTACGAGATATTCCAGTGTTTTGGAGTAATACTTAGCTGCATGCGGAATTGCAGCTGCTTTTAAGTGAGTCTTGGGATTCAAATAACTGTTTCCTGTTTTTGAGGGGTTTTTTATTTTTATCTGGACTGTGTCCCACTTTTGTGCATCTGCTGAATTTTTTGATTTGATCAGTAAACCTTTGTAAACCCCCTCGGGCTGTTTACGTCTCAGCCTTGGAGAGCAGTCGACCTCTCGTTCAGGGTAGGAAAACACGGCTTCCATGGAATGGGGGACAGGAATACGCCTATAGGGCCACCAAGGTGGTTTCACAGTCGTCGTCCGTCCCCCCCAAAAAAAAATAAAAAAATAAAATCACAGTTTACTCCAGAAAATGGGGTTCTAAATTGCAAGAAAATGCATTAATAGCTCAAACACACAAGAGTTCAGGAAAAGGTAGAAAAAAAAAGAAAAAAAAACAGTCCAAATTGTAAAAACAAAAAAATCAGCTTCTTAGACATTTCAAAATACTCTCCAGAGTTGTCACTCACAGTTCTTCTCACATTCCTTGACACAGTCCATTGCTCCCGAGTGCCTAGCGGTGGAACAGAGAACCCCCAGAGCTGTGCTGATTAAGCTCCACCCCTCCGGCTGACATCATCACGGAGCAGGTCAAATGGCCCATGTTCCCTGCTCCATCTGCCTGTCTGGGTGAGCTGCTCTTGTGAAGGCTTGTCACCATCTGGCCTGCCTGCCCTGCTTCTCTCTTGAATGCTTAGTGCTGGAAGAGTCCCTGGAGCTGTGCCACTCAAGGCCCGCCCCCCCTGACTGACATCACCACTGAGCAGGTTAAAGAGCCTGGGGAGACAGTGCGGTACGCACACACCAAGGAGCAACTTCCTTTGTGCGTGATCCGCGTGCGTTTTTGTCAGCAGACTGTGTTGACTGACTCAAGTCTGCAGAATCCTTCAATCCTCCTGAGCAGGGAAGGCCTGCGGATCCTTCAAGGGATTCTGGGGGGTTTTTTTGTGGATGGGGTAAGGAATAGTTGACATAATGCTCAAGAAGCATTATGGTCATCGGCGCGAACCTTATCTTCGTGTTATTGCGATGCACCACAGAAGTGCTCAACACATCCTCCCAAAGATCATCATAATGCCGTTCAATGTTCAAAAGAAGATCCCCGCTGTTTTTGACTTGCTAAAGGATATTTTGTGCATAACGAACTTAGTTGACTGACTCCAATGCTATGTTGATCAACCAATATGCTCCCCTGAAGACAGTGCTGTATCAAAACTATGTAAATCTAAGTGGGGGTAGAGGGGACAGTAAGTATTTGAATTGCTGCAAAAAATCCCTGACCTTTGTTAATGTCAATATCGAGGTACAACCCTATGAAACGTTATCATTAGCCTCAATGAATTTGAGGATTTGTCTGTGCTATTTTCCTTGGGACTGTTATCAATTAATTTGTCTCTGGTAATTGAAAGCCTAATTTCAGCTAAGGTGCAGATGAACTCACTGATTATTCTAGATTTTGATATGCATGTTGGTATGCAACTGATGGAAATATCTTATGAACAGTTTCTAGATGCTAGGTCTTCCCTGGGCTGGGATCAGATGGTAGCTGGCCCTATACTGGATCTATTTAAAAAATAATAATAATAATGTCTTGTTTTTGCAGATAGACAGTTTATCTCTAGTATCAAATCTGTGCCCTGGTCTGATTATTCGCTGATTACATTTTACTGTTTTAACTCTAGGAGACAGAACTTACATTTTCCTAAATATAGACATACTGCAAAGCGAAGCTGAATTGATGTTGATTTATTAAAAGCATAGCTGATTGTTCAGCTAGATGCTGTGAGCCTCACAAACCACCACAGCACAGTAAATGGCTGGCAGGGATCACTTCATGTTCTTAACAACATGGCCCCTCAAACTTTCCAGCAATGGGATATAAAAGGGGAGTGACTACAGAAGGTGTACTACAGAAGTGACTACAGATTATTTGCTCCTGCAAATACATGGTTATTAATATTCTATTGTTCGATATTTATGCATATTATTTGAAACCCATGTTTTTATGTAAAGCCTGTTGCTATTAATTGTTTTACTGTTTATTTTATACTGTTACATGTAAAGCCTGTTGCTAAATTAATGTTTCACTGTAAACCGAGGTGATGTATTTCTATACGTACCGCGGTATAGAAGAACCTTTAAATAAATAAATAAATAAATACATACATACATACATACATACATACATACATAAATAGGGTTTCTTCTCAAATGAGGGGTGGTTTGGGAGGATGTGGTAACTCAAGTAGCAGCTTGAAAACAGCCAGAGGTAAAAGGAGACAGAGACTGGCTGTTCCTTAAGTGCAGCTTTACAATGAAAACAAAGCACAGTGCAAAGCAACACAAACAAAATTAGGCAGCTCACCTTGAAGTTCAGGTATCTCACAAATTTTGGATATCAAACATAGCATATTCCTGGATCCTGTCTGCTCTGTAACCCTTCTGGGCCCTGCCAATTTATGTTAAGCGGAATGGATCCTCCCTAGGCCCAGAATCCCTTGAGAGGCTGATCCTTAAGGAAGATGCATCTAGATCTCTGTGTCCAGTCCCTTAAGGAAGTTTTAGGGAGATTTATATACCCTCTGTGAGGGACATCAGAAAGTACTTTCCACAAGATGCTGGGAGTTTCTACTGAGGAGTCTAGAGTTAGCCTTGTAGGAGATCGGGGCCAGTATGTTAAGTACTGATCCACTGGGACAAGTAAAGGTAGCTTTCTTCAGAAGGAGGGCCATTTAGGAGGATAAGGACCTCTCAGTCTATAGGGATGTCATTCTGCCTGGGGAAGCCTACAGCTGGAGTTGTAAACATAAGAACATGCCATACTGGGTCAGATCAAGGGTACGTCAAGCCCAGGATCCTGTTTCCAACAGTGGCCAATCCAGGTCACAAGTACCTTTCAAGATACCAAACTGTAACTACAGACCATGCTGTTAATTCCCAGGGATAAGTAGTGGCTTCCCCAAAGTCTACCTGGTTAATAACAGTTTATGGACTTCTCTTCCAGAAACTTGTCCAAACATTTTTTTTTAAACACAGCTATGCTGACTTTACCACATCCTCCAGAAATGAATTCCAGAGCTTAATTGTGCATTGAATAAAAAAGCATTTACCCAATTTGTTTTAAATGTGCTACTAACTTCCAGGAATGTACCTTAGTCTTTGAATTTTTTGAGAAAGTAAATAACCGATTCACATTTACTCATTCAATTCCACTCATGATTTATAGACATCTATCCTATCTCACCCTCAGCAGTCTCTTCTCCAATCTGAACAACCCCAACATCTTTAGTCTTTCCTCATAGGGGAGATGTTCCATCCCTTTTATCATTTTGGTTGCCCTTCTCTGTACCCTTTCTAGTTCAAGTGCATCTTTTTTGAGATGCGGCAACCAGAACTGCATACAGCACTCTAAATGTGGTCTCACCATGGAGCAATACAGAGATATTGTGATATTCTCCATTCCTTTCCTAATAATCCCTAACATTCCGATTGCTTTTTTGACCGCTGCTGCACACTAAGCCAAGGATTTCAAAGTACTGACCACGACAATGCCCAGATCCTTTTCCTAGGTGGTACCTCTTAATATGGAACCTAAAATCAGGTAAGTACAGTATGGGTTACTTTTTCCCCATTTGCATCACTTTGCACTTCTCCATATTAAATTTCACCTGCCATTTGGATGCCCAATCTTCCAGTCTCCCAAATTCCTCTTGCAATTTCTCACAATCCACTTGTGATTTCACTACTCAGAATAATTTTGTATCGTCTACAAATTTAATCACCTCACTTGTCATTTCCCTTTCCAGATCACTTACAAATATATTAAAAAGCACCGGTCCAAGTACAGATCCCTGAGGCACTCCAATTGGTAACCTTTACCCACAGAAAACTGACCATTTAAGTCCTCCTCTCTGTTTCCTATCATTTAACCAGTTTGCAATCCAGAACAGGACATTGCTTTCTATCCCATAACTTTCTAATTTTCTCAGGAGTCTCTCATGGGAGACTTTGTCAAACGCCTTCTGAAAATCCAAAGGCACTATGTCAACTGGCTTATTTTTGTCCAAATGCTTGTTCACCCCTTGACTAAGACATGACCTTCCTGTGCTAAATCTCCGCTGGTCAATTTTCCCAAAGGAAAGAGGTCAATAGTGGAATGCCTCAGCAATCTGTACTGAAACTGATAGGGTTCAACTTATTCATTAATGACCTGGAAAACAGAGCAATGAGTGAGCTGATCAAATACGCACATGACACACAATTACTCAAAACACAAGCAGAATATGAAGAACTGTAGAAATACCTTTCTAGACTAGAAAACTGGTCATCGAAATCGCAGATGAAATGTAAAGTGGACAAGTGCAAAGTGATGCACGCAGAAAAAAATAATCCTAACTATAAGAAGCCAATGCTGGGTTCTGTATTAGGAGTCACCACCCAGGAAAAGGATCTTGATGTCATTGTGGACAATACATTGAAATTCTCAGCTCAGAGCGCACCAGCGGTTAAAAAAAAGCAAATACAGTGCTAGGAATTAGTCAGAAAGGAATGGAGAACAAAACTGAAAATATCGTAATGTCTCTGCATAGTTCGTGAGTATTATGTGCATTTCTGGTCATCCCATCTTAAAAAAAATAAATAAATAGTAGAATTAGAAAAATTACAGAAAAGGGCAACAAAATCATACAGGGGATGGAATGAGTTCCTTACGAAGAAAGGCTGAACAGTTAAGGGCTCATCAGCCTGAAGAAGAGATGACTGAAAGGGGATATGACAGAGGTTTATAAAATCATGAGTGGGGTGAAACAGATAAATAGGGAATGGTTATTTACCCTTTCAGATAGTACAAGGACAGTTAGTATAGCTGTGTTTAAAAAAGGATTGGATAAGTTCTTGGAGGAGAAGTCCATTACCTGCTATTAAGTTCACTTAGAGAATAGCCACTGCCATTAGCAATGGTAACATGGAATAGACTTAGTTTTTGGGTACTTGCCAGGTTCTTATGGCCTGGATTGGCCACTGTTGGAAACAGGATGCTGGGCTTGATGGACCCTCGGTCTGACCCAGTATGGCATTTTCTTATGTAGGGTCACTGCATGAAACAGGTAGAGTTAACACAAATGGGGGAAAGTATTTTTCCCTCACTGCACAATTAATCTATGGAGTTTATCGATGGAGAATTTGGTAAAGGCAACTATCATAGATTAGTTTAAAAGGCGTTTGGACAAGTTCCTGGAAGAAAAGTCCATAAGCAATTATTAGCCAAGTAGACATAGATAAAGCCACTGCTTATGCTTGCGCATGGACGACAAGAATTGGATCTGCTGTTTGGGATCTGCCGGGTACTTCTTAGGGATCTAGGCTGGCCAGTGTCAGAGACAAGGTGCTGGGCTCGCTGGACCCTTGGTCTGACCTAGCAGGGACTTATGTTCTTGTTGTTGTCAGTGATTCAAAAGTCACCTTGACTACGCATTAGGCCTTGAGCATATCATATTCACTATTTTTAGAACCCCTCTTAGAAACAAGCAACATTATAACTGCATGCAAGTGTTTGCATGTATAGTCCAGTAACCGAAAAGCCATCCTTCTCTCTCCAATGGAACGTAGAAGGAATAGTGTGAAGTAACGCCCCTTCCTGGATTCCTCCCATGGAGACAAACTTTAGACATGATCTGTCTTCAGAGGACAGGACTGCATGAGGCTTCTCAATTAATGTAACCCAGCGAGAATCTTTCCAAGCAAGAGCAGCGACATTCATCAGTCACTTTCAGCACGTCTTCAGATGCCACATGCTTATCAGTCATCACTTACTGGCCCACTGCAATAGCTCCTCAACAATGTACGTTCAAACAGCTTCCCACAACAGAAGGTTAGTCACCGCAAGGGTATGCCAGGTTTTATAAGCAAAAGAAAATGTTAACTTGGAACACAAGCATTTAGATTGGCTGCAACTGAGGGTGAGTATTATCTGACCCTTGGCCATTTAAATAAAGGAGGAAAAAAAAAACTTGTGGTAAAAAAAAAAAATCCGCTACCCATGTAGATTTTAATTCTTTGCTCCTATGGATTGAATACGCTCTTGAAATTTTAAAGAACAGTCCAACCTGGGCACACAGTTCAAAAAGCTGGCAAAAGCCGAATTGTGCCTTGAGGGCGTACCGAGCTATTACCCCCAGAGAAGAAAATAAAAGTTCAATTACAAGTGATATTCTGAAAAAGTGTGTTTCCCGGGCATCCTAGCTACCCTCTAACTCCATCAGCACACACTGCGCTAATAGTTTCCACAAGATGTCAAAGGATTATTGGGGAGGAGATATGAACCGAAAGTTCCAAGTTTTAATTCGAATCAATGTACTCTTCAAACAGTCTACATTTTGCATCTGTTAATAAGAACACAGGAAGTGTCATGCCAGGTCAGAGTCCTGTCTCAGACACTGGCCCATCTCAAAAAGCAGATCCAATGTCTTATTGCTGACA
Source organism: Rhinatrema bivittatum (assembly GCF_901001135.1). Classification (NCBI taxonomy): domain Eukaryota; kingdom Metazoa; phylum Chordata; class Amphibia; order Gymnophiona; family Rhinatrematidae; genus Rhinatrema; species Rhinatrema bivittatum. Next base: position 34,789,097 of record NC_042629.1, read on the forward strand.
CCCAGCAACACGCATTGGGTTTCCCAGACTCATCCACGTGATGCCTATCATGAAACTCGGTATAACAAAAACAATAAATAAATAAATAAATACATAATACTATTAATGGACTTTTCCCTCAGGAATTTGTTAATGTTGGTGAATGTTCTCTTGTGCAGCCTGAACAGTTTGGCATATTAATACTTCTTTCTGACATTTTACTTCTCAAATGGAACTCTTAAAAGGCCTAGGAATGGAAACACTGGCAAGGTTACTAGAAGTGTTACTTAACAGTAAGATTTATTCATTTATAAACCACCTTTCCCGACAAGCATGTACAAGATAAAACATCAAACAATACAACACAGAATGCAGTGCCGAAGTAACAGCTCTAGATCTAATTCCAACATACCGGACGGGACGTATACACAGACTGCCTGGCTGGACCTCAAAGAACGTGCGAGGTCACACTAAGAAAGTGCATCACGCTAATAGGATGGACCTGGTCCTCTTAGGGCCTTAAATGCAATATTAACTATGAGCTGATCACGTTTTGCTTTTGTGTTTTGGACAGTAACTTAACTGAAGTGTGTTACCACATTAATGCATGTAATTTACTGCAGCTCCCAGGATTTCTAATGGGGCTTAGTCACTAATAATCAGGCCGATTCTGTAAAATGCGCAGGAAGACGGGTGCTAAGTGTTGAGCGCCCGCTCTCCCAGCGCGCGCGATCCTGTATTTAAATGAGGGTTTGTACTAAGAAGGAGGCGCTAGGGCCAATAGCATAAACTAGCGCCTCCTTAGCAGTGCAAGCCCAGGAGAGGTCGGCGGGTTCAGAACACCGATGCTCAATTTTACGAGCGGACGTTTTCCGAACCTGCTCACAGCCATGAGCCAGGATAATGGACACTTGTAAAATTGAGCGTCCATCTTCCTAACCTGACCCGCCAGCACTTTTTTTTTTTAATCTTTTTTTTTTAACTTTTGGTGCCTCCGACTTAATATCGCTATGATATTAAGTCTGAGGATGTACAGAAAAGCAGTATTGTCTGCTTTTCTGTACACTTTTTCCAGCTGCTCAGAAATGAACACCTGCTCTTGGGCAGGCTCTAATTTCTAAGCGTAAAATGTGCAAATCGGCTGCACATTTTTTCCATCAGTATCCTGGGCGAATGCCTAATAGCCTCATCAACACGCATTGGCATGTGATGAGCACTATTAGTTTCGACGGGGGTTGGACACAGTATAAGGGGTAGTGGACGCGTGTCAAAAACGCGCATTTAACAGCGGGTTCAACAGTGCGCTCAGCTGAGTGCACTTTACAATATTGGCCTGAATGTGTTTTCCGTGTTGATGTGGTATGGTACCTTCGTGAACAAGTACTTCAGCTGGCATTTGGAGTCAAGGGATCGTATGTAAAAACTGTAGTTTATGCCATGGAAAACATTCATATCTGCTTGCAATTTTTAGCACCTGTACACAACAAAACATTTTTAGAAATTTTTTTTTGTAATTAACATTCAGTGAAACAAGTTTTAGTGGCAATGCCTACCCCTGGATTTTACTACTGAAATAAATTTCTTTACAGTAAAAACTGAGTGTGGAATTCCTGCCATACAATAGCCTCTAGATCAGAGCTTTCCAAACTTTTCATGTTGGTGACACACTTTTTAGACAAACATAATTTCACGACACGGTAATTCAGTCTACTAGTAAACCAGAGGTTAAAGGTTAAACGAACGAAACATATTTCGACAATTTATGTATGTTTCCTTAAATATATACATAAATAAAATGTTTCACGACACAACCTATCTCATGAAAACCTTAAATTTATATTAAAAATATATATTCCAAGATTCATGTTATTGTTATAATTTATGAGAAACAATAATAAAACAAATTGTCTGTCCCCCACACACTCATCTCTCTCCTCCCCCCAGCACATGTCTGGCCCCCACACACTCATGTCTGTCCCCCCAGCACGTTTGCCCCCCACTCACTCATCTCTCTCCCCCCAGCACATGTCTGGCCCCCACACTCATGTACCTCGTCTTTTTGATTGTTTTCAGTTAAGTGCTTCACTCCCTTCCATGATCACCAGACACTGCTGCTTGCAGTCAGTACTCCTCATGGCCAGGCCTCATCGGCAGCAGCAGCCAATGCAAGGATGGCTGGGCTCGTTCCACCCACCAAGCCCCCCAAAAAAACGCGATTGACAGCAAAAATCACCCAATAATAAGCAACCCATAAACTGAAAAAAAAAAGTGAATCTCTAGAAAAAAAAAAAAGCCCAAACTCGCATCAGAGTTGACCGGGCTTGCGCGACACACCTGCACACTGCAGGCGACACACTAATGTATCCCGACACACAGTTTGGAAAGCTCTGCTCTAGATAGAAGAGCTTTTCCCCTTCCGTCATATCTGAAGAAGGGGCCTGGGTGGTCTGGAAAAAACTCAGATAAAGCATCTTCGGTTAGTTTTGCATGCTGGCTCCGGGGAAGTTATTAGAGCCTGCAAGGACCACTGGACCAATATCACTACAAGTGTTCTGCACTTAACAAAAAGCAATAAAAGAAAACAAATTTGCTATGAACTGCTAGACACAAATTGGTAGGTTTGTAATACAAACACTTGAAGGTGCTCTTGTTTTTCTGGCAACTTTTAAACACAGAAGTATGCAGCTGAATTCTGCAGCCGGTGAGCTGAAAGCTCCCAGGCGCTCTGGCGGACCGCAGAAGACGGCAGTGGTTGAAGTGCATTAACCATGCGGCAGCGTGGCACAGGTCTCCTATGCTCCTCAGAGACCCATTAATTACACAGTGAGATCAAAGGACACAGGGTAAGTGTTGCTTGCCTCCAAGCCAGTTCAGCCCAAAACTGCAAAACACGACATCTTCATCACATTCTGCTGGGTCTATGCCACTCTGACAACACTGCCACAGGGAGAGGCCTTGTTCTCAAACCCATCTGTTCAAAGCGCCCCTTAAAAGGTAAAACAAAATCTAAATTCCAAAAAATAAATTAGGCCACTTTAGTTAAAGTTTTGCGAGAGGTTGGTCAAGAAATTATTCAGTCTAATGGAAGATTAAATTAAATATCAGGGATTTAATGTGTTTATCTTTAAATGGTATGTAATTATAGGCTTGTGGAAAGAGTATAATGGCACTCAGATTCTGGTGGCTCCCAGGAAAACCTATTTATCTGCTAAAATATCACCGCTGGAGAGGAGCCAGACTTAAAACAATAAAACCCATTTCTAAGACTATGTAGTAAGACATCTTGAGGCTGTTTACACTTTGAGGTTCTTTTTAAAGTGCCCCCTAGTCCTTTTATTATTCGAAAGTGTAAATAACCGATTCACATCTATTTGTTCAAGACCTCTCATGATCTTAAAGACCTCTATCATATCCCCCCTCAGTCGTCTCTTCTCCAAGCTGAACAGCCCTAACCTCTTCAGCCTTTCCTCATAGGGGAGCTGTTCCATTCCCCTTATCATTTTGGTTGCCCTTCTCTGTACCTTCTCCATCGCAACTATATCTTTTTTGAGATGCGGCGACCAGAATTGTACACAGTATTCAAGGTGTGGTCTCACCATGGAGCGATATAGAGGCATTATGACATTTTCTGTTTTATTAACCATTCCCTTCCTAATAATTCCTAACATTCTATTTGCTTTTTTGACTGCTGCAGCACACTGAGCTGATGATTTTAAAGTATTATCCACAATGATGCCTAGACCTTTTTCCTGGGTGGTAGCTCCTAATATGGAACCTAACATCGTGTAACTACAGCAAGGGTTATTTTAACCTATATGCAATTAGAAGCCCTTCAAAAAATGTCAGCTTGCAAAATGGCTGATATGGATTATGCTACTTTAATTTCTAATCACATTTCTAGTTAATTACTGTAATTTCAGGAAAGGCCTTCAGAAAACTGCAACTACTGTCAAGGGCTCTCTTCTATTCTAACAGTAATTTAAATTTATAGTCTTTCAAGCAAACAGGATCTTAAAATGCTTTAAAATTTCAGCAGTTTGTCAGATTTTCAACATCTGCTACTGCAAGCCATAACATCATAAAGTTCAAGCTTTGCTTTATTCAGAAGGGTAATAAAACAATAATATCCTAGCTTACAGGGTGTTAGGCTCCAGCTACCTCCTCCATGTAAGCCTCTCACCTCTGATTGGAAGCAACTCCGACATCATCCTGTTCCAAGGAGCCGGGACAGAACTTCCTGTAAACTTAGAGCGCCTTTACAGGCCCCCTGGCCAGGACTTCCTGTGGCGCTGGCTGATGATGTCTCATCCTCCTGGGAAGTCTCTTGCAGCCAGCCAGCACCTCGGCCACAGGTTTCCTGAGCAGCCTGTTTGTGCCTCTGCCTTGTGCTTCCTGCTCCTGGCTTCACTGGTGTCCGCTCCTTCCCCCATCTCTTGTCTTCTTGTGGGTCCTGCCTGCCCTGGTTCTTTGGATTGACTTTGTGGACCTGACTACTGCCTGCCCTGACCCTGGTTTGTCTCTCAGATTCTGCCTTCTGCTGCTGGCCCCAACCTTGCTTCATTCTCTGGACTTCTTTGTTTGCCGCTTGCCTCGACCTTTGCTTAGACCCGGACATTCTCCCTAGCCTTACCCCTGGGATCCATCCTAAGTCCTGCTGGCCGTCTGCACCAAGGGCTCAACATGCGGGAATAATGGTTGGTATAGGTGAAGCTCCAGCTAGTCCCACCCAGGCACTTCCACCTGTGGTTGATGTGGGCCACACGGGTTAGCCCATGCGGCAGAGTCGATCACACCACCGCACAGGGGTCCACAAGCATAACACAGGGTTTGTTTGCTTTTTGGCCCATTGGTTCCTCCTTTCATCTTTTTTTCTTCTAGCTCAACTGGAATCAGTGGTGGGATTCTGGCTCCATGGGCCTTCACAACTACCCGGGGCTTTTTCCTCTGTTTTAGAATAGACTCCCCTCCTAGTCTGGGCATTGCAGCAAAGGCTCTGAGGCCAGGAGCCAGGCACCAGGGCTCCTTCTGGAACAGCAGTTTCTTAATGACGACTAGGATGCCCCTTCCAGCAGCTGTGAACATGGTCTTCACTGTATCCCCTGCCCCAACCGACCTGGACAACCTAAGACCCAACTTCAGGATCATTCTGTACAGCCACACACGGCACTGCCCCTGAGTCGCTGGGTTGACTGCTTATCAAATACAGCCAAGGATGTTTGCACAGTAAAAGTGCTGGTTCCAAGCAGCTACAGTATATACAAGTCCAATTTGCATTACTCACATCAGGAACATCCAAGGTCAAATCTCCAGGAAATCAGTCCAAGCATTAATGGATCTCCCACCAGGTCCTCCTGCATACAGCTCACCATAAGAAAATGCCATACTGGGTCAGACCAAGGGTCCATCAAGCCCAGCATCCTGTTTCCAACAGTGGCCAATCCAGGCCATAAGAACCTGGCAAGTACCCAAAAACTAAGTCTATTCCATGTAACCATTGCTAATGGCAGTGGCTATTCTCTAAGTGAACTTAATAGCAGGTAATGGACTTCTCCTCCAAGAACTTATCCAATCCTTTTTTAAACACAGCTATACTAACTGCACTAACCACATCCTCTGGCAACAAATTCCACAGTTTAATTGTGCGTTGAGTAAAAAAGAACTTTCTCCGATTAGTTTTAAATGTGCCACATGCTAACTTCATGGAGTGCCCCACCAGCTACTGAATTGTTAGGAACAAAGAAGAATCGGGTTCCTCGGAGGCAGGACCGGTGCTACCTGATTTTCTGCACTGTGAAAACAATGACCATGCCGTCCCGCCCCCCCACCCTACACACACACAGACAGACACACACACACACTCTCTCTCTCATGGAGCCCTTCATGGGCTTTTTTCCTCCCCCACCATCTCAATACATTTATGAACGTCTGTTTATAGTTGTGCTAGGGTTAGAGTAAAGCTGCCGGATTTCTAATGGTGGGGGGGAGCCTCGATTGATCCCCATTCTCGTCTAGTAGTACAAGGTATTTTGGGTGGGGGGGACCCTGGGATTTTCAGGTTCAAAGTATTATATAAAATGTTTGAACCTGCAGTACAGCTGAGTGACCACTGGATGGCACTTGGGGTGATACTGGATCAATGGGATACGATTTCTGGGATATTTTAATGCCTCTGAGGTTAAGGAGTTTGGAGAAGTTGTTCCTTTAAGAGTAATGGGAAGACAGGATTGGTGGAGAAGTGTCCTGGGAAGATATAGATTCTGGCTCAAATTGGCAGGAGTTGCCCTTTCTAGGCTGGAGCATAGGACGAGAGGGGACTTCTAGGATGTAGGGTCCTGGCATAGCCAGCCCATGGACTGGTGGGGCCCTGCAGGGGCTTCCCCTCCCCCCGGGAAACAGCCCGAGGCTGAGGAGTGGAAAGCAGGCAATTCCTCCCACGGAGGGTAAAAGCCTGGAGAAAGAGGTGAAGAGGTGAACCACAAGGAGGAAACCGAGAAAGCCTGCACATTGCCAGAGGAAGAGGCTCAGGATGATGGGAGAGAGGTGCCCGAGGTTGTGAGTGGCCTCGGGGTTATTGGGGATGTGAGCTCTCCATGTGCTACACAGGAAAGCAAGAAAGTGGGAGGTTGAATGTGTGATGAGGAGAGGGCCAGGCAGATTTAACCTCTGGACCGGGAGCACAGTACTCTAATCCTTGTGGTACAGTGAAACTTTTACTCTGACTGGGTATCCTATGACCTCAGATTATTCAGTGCTGTCTGTTTACCTTCTACTAAAATGTACAGAGTTGCTGGTTGGAAAAGCCAGAGAAAATACATTTGGGAGTTTTGCTTAAGCCTGCGAGTGGAGTGATTTTGTTTTTGGAACCTTTATCTATGCCTGAGAAATACAGAGACCAGGTTCATGGAGGGGAAGAGAGGCGATGCTCTCCCTGACCAGCTAGAGAGAGAGAAAGAAAGAAAAAGATAAAAAAGGTTTTCTGTCCCACTTCACCAGCTGCATGGGCCAAACTTTTCAACCCACCAAATAAATTAAAAAGTGTGACCCTCATTAATTTGGAACAGATCCTCTTGACATTTTATGTGCCCAGTAACTGAAGTTACAGTAAACATACAGTAATCAATACACCCCCCAACTATACATGCTAACCCACCTCTCCCTCTCACTAGCAATAGGTGAAACCCATCCACTCCCCTTTCATCACAGAGAGACTGGGGGATACATTAAACCCATCACATCCCATCCCAATAGACTAATACGCCAACACCATGAGGCGTGTCAGGAAAGCTGGGGTCTACATTATTGCACTAGGAAGTAAACTGGGCACGATCCTTATCTGCTGTCATTCTAGGTTCCTCTATCAGTCATGCAGACCCTCCCTCGTTGGGGAGGTTGGAAATATACTGACCTTCTCTAGGTCTGGGACACATACAGTTTCATTTTGATTCCCCTCTGGTCTAATTGCTTTTCATCGTCTTCTTCCGAATACAAAACCAGTGCTGTTCACCTGGCCCTGCTGCAAGTCATTCTTTCCTGGGATCTATTTCATGGTCCCTCTGCCAGCGGTATAAGTGGGTCACAGCTCCCTGACCCATAACTCACTCTGACTGGGTCAGAACTCATTTCTTATGCCTATGCAATGCACTATGCATCTTCTTGATAAATGGAATCAAATTATGACTTAATTGTGTGAAGTATTATAATTGGAACCTTATTTTAGCTGAAAGGTGTCACGATTACACAAATTTATTCTTATTACCTTAATCTGTCACCTGCACACTAAAACCGAAATGTCTCCTGCCCGCAGTGCAGAGAGAAGCAGACAGAAGTATGTCCCCAGCTAGCAGCAGTGTCTTCCGAGAAGGTGACCTTCCCCATCTGTGGTCACGTGGCCAGTGAGCTCTCCAGAAGGGACGGTTACAGCCTGCTTTCTGCCTGCAGACACAGACAGATGACCCCACCAGCAGTGGAAAGAGACCTGAGATCAGGCACACCAGAGGCCATAGTAAACTGCTAGCATTCAGGGCTGAGGTTAGTGTCAGCCAAGGGCTGCTGATATTCTTTTTTTCCTAAGGGACTCTTCCCAGGCACCTGATATGTGCCCATGGCGCAAATGTAACGTGCCTTTTACTTGCCCCTGGAAAGTTTGCCTCTTATTCCTGCCAAGCAGTCTATTAGGGACTTGTGATGCAGGGCCTCACCAACATTTTTCCCTTTCTCCCCCATGCCCTGCCATAAGGAGGCCAAACTCTGCACTGCATAATAGCGCTCTACCCAGGAGCAGAAAGCACTTAACACTGACAAGGTGCCGGTGTACCAAAAGGAGCACACTGCATCAAGAGTGCTGACAAGGTGCCGGTGTACCAAAAGGAGCACACTGCATCGAGAGTGCTGACAAGGTGCCGGTGTACCAAAAGGAGCACACTGCATCGAGAGTGCTGACAAGGTGCCGGTGTACCAAAAGGAGCACACTGCATCGAGAGTGCTGACAAGGTGCCGGTGTACCAAAAGGAGCACACTGCATCGAGAGTGCTGACAAGGTGCCGGTGTACCAAAAGGAGCACACTGCATCAAGAGTGCTGACAAGGTGCCGGTGTACCAAAAGGAGCACACTGCATCGAGAGTGCTGACAAGGTGCCGGTGTACCAAAAGGAGCACACTGCATCGAGAGTGCTGACAAGGTGCCGGTGTACCAAAAGGAGCACACTGCATCGAGAGTGCTGACAAGGTGCCGGTGTACCAAAAGGAGCACACTGCATCGAGAGTGCTGACAAGGTGCCGGTGTACCAAAAGGAGCACACTGCATCAAGAGTGCTGACAAGGTGCCGGTGTACCAAAAGGAGCACACTGCATCAAGAGTGCTGACAAGGTGCCGGTGTACCAAAAGGAGCACACTGCATCAAGAGTGCTGACAAGGTGCCGGTGTACCAAAAGGAGCACACTGCATCAAGAGTGCTGACAAGGTGCCGATTTTACTATCCCGGGGGGAGGGGGCACTGCACTGTACCAAGAGCTCAGATTTAACAAAAGGTGTGTACATGGCACAGAGAGCTGAGAAGGTGGCAATTTACCAAAGGGGTGGGCACTCTACAAAGAGCTCCGACTTAGCAAAGGGAATGCATTGCACAGAGTGCCAACAAGATGCCAGTTTAAAAAAGGGTCATGCGCTGTCCTAATTTACTGTCCCCTAGAGCTTTTCCTTTCTATGTTTATTAAGATTTCTTAAATCACTTGGAGCAGAAGACTCCAGGTGATTTACAGGAATAACAAACAAAACTGTCAAAAAAAACAAAAAAAAGTGCATTATCAAAACCATCCATCATCCTTGTTGGTTCACCTGCTCCTTTACACTCGACTTATGGAGGCCATAAAGTGAATCATTCTCCCCTGCCCTTTACCTGATCTGTATCCTGTGATCCTTGTGATATGGGTTCTGTTTCTTAGGGGACTGGAAACTTAGCTATCAGTTAAACCTTCCCCCGGGTCTGTTAGTTTCCTGGCTGATGCATGGGGCGGCGTATGATAGATTAGTGTAAACCGGCCCAGGCCAGAGGCAGCGTCGTGCACTGCCACGAGGAAGGCTCCTGGTTAGATCTCTGCTCCCTGCCTGGATCAGCTGGGGCTGAGGGTGCTACAAAAACGAATTTAACACATACCCGTCCCTTTCCCCCTTAGGCATGTGGACAGCTGGCCACCCCCTCTGCGGTTGCCTGGGCAGGGGGGTATCCTTCATGCTGGAATAAAAAAAGCAATGCTAGCCTCCACCGCAGCCCTCGGGGGGGGGGACTGCCCAGGGCGCGCACAGACTGCATCCCGTCCCTGTCACTACTAAGCATTTCTATAGCGCCACACGACGTGCGCAGCGCTGTACAGATATACAAAGAGACAGTGCAATCTAATAAAACAAACATACGGGACAAGAGTCTCGGGTAAAAGAAAAGAAAGTTAGTCAAGACTAAAAGCAGAGACAATCAGGCACACGTACACCCAGATACCAGCTCCTGCCCCTCAGGCACGCTCTCCACGATCCCATCGGGCGCCTCCTCGTGCACACCAAGCCTTGCTCCCAAGCCAACGCGTTCCAAACTTGGGAGGGAGGAACTCGGGCGCATTCGCCGGGGGAAATCTAAACAGCATTTTCGGACGAGCCTTGGCACACACAGAAAAAAAAGAGTGGGCAAGCGTTCATCCCAGCACGTGGTGAATGCGCTCGGGCACCAGCTGGCCAGTCCCACGGCAGGGACACAGCTCCTGAAGCAGGGCTTCTGCAGACACAGGCCGGGTGGCATTTGCTTAGGCTTCCTATTTAAGATTTCTATTCCACCTCTCGTGGCCGCTCAATCACAGTCTGGGTAACCCAGCTGACAAGTAGGAAGTCTAATTGCTGAAACTTTGAATCTAAGCAGACGTTACTGCATGAACCACTGGAGAAAGCAATTTTCACACTCCCCGTGTTGTCTGGGGATGGTGCAGGGTCTTGGGACAGGTCACTGTGCCTTCTCATGACTCTGACCTAAGCATGGCTCTCCCAATGACTCCGCTGGCCCCTTGGACATGTTTGCTGTGCCTCAGTTCATCCCATCCACAATCCAATACCATTTACTGTAGACATTGTTTATTCTCCTCTCTCCCTTTTGGAAATTCAAGGTTTATAATCAACGCTGCCTGCCCGTCCACCTCTGTAGTGGCTGCATATCCGTTTCTGAAGGAGTGCCATTTCTCAGCATTTGATAAGCTGGTATATAAACTCAGATCATCATTACATAAGGGAGGTGAATTGGGGATGTCTGCAAAGCTTGCCAGCACGCTCGGTGTCTGTTCGGTAGCAGCTGGGGCAGAAAACGTGGGAGGGGAGGGCATGCAGCCTGTGTTAATTATAAATCTTGAGCAGTAACCGTGCTGGATTCCTAGCTGTAATAATTTTCTCCGCCAGAATAACAGCTCGGGGCTCAGATGCCAGTGCGCTGTTATCAGAATCAAATTACCAAAAAGGTCAGAGCCATTAACATGCAGCTTAGGCGTGTAAGAATGGAAGGGAAAGACCTCAGAGCATGCGGTGCTAGAGAGAATCCAGGGACCTTCTCAAGTGATGAATTCAACCCCTGACCAAGACACCGGGAACAGGCGCAGCTTCCCCCCAGCAGCGTTAAAGTAAGAAGCAAAACAGAGATGCCCCCTCCTGCTCCAGGCCACTGGGGCACACAGAGCCAGCCAGCCCCGTCCAGGCCAGGCCTTCTAATTCTGCTTCCTTAATGAAGGCGGAAATAAGGATCAGAAAATGGGTCGCAGGTGACACCGTTTTATTGGACTAAATACGTCTGTGACTAACTTTCAGAAGCTGTGCTCCCTTTATCATCTCAGTGAGGAAACAATGCAGTTACACTGGATTTAAGAGGCACAAATTCAGCGAGGCCTTAGGTTGCCTACTTGTGGCATTACAGCTCATTAAAGGGAAAGGGGCAAGGGGGTGACAGAGAAGACAGAGACAGTACAACTTTATAGTTTGAAGGGAAGGACCAGCTCTAATATTAGGCTAAGCAGGAAGTGCCTAGAGCGTCAAAATCTGCGAGAGGGGAGGAAGCAGTGGTAAAATCCTGGAAACTTCCAGGTGCTGCCCCACCACTTTTAAGAAACCACAGCACTGATCACAAGAATTTTTAAAACTTGCATCTGAAAATTCCTGATTGCTTATCTTATGTATCACAAAATCAGCAGTCAGGACGTCAGATATACAGACCACCAAGTTTTCAAAATACTTGCAGTGCTAGCGCCGGCTGCTGGCAGAACCCATGCTGCCGATAGCCAGAGAAAGCAGGAGGTCTGGAGCCTGTACCTCTGGTAATTAGGAGGGAAAAGAGAGAAAGAAATGAATACTGGTGAATGTGTGGGAGAGAGAAAAACCAAAACCGGAGTATGATGAACCTCCAAACTGGGCCTTATGTCAGGGTCTATGGCCTGAAAGAGATTCTGGGTAGGGAGTACACTGACTGACCTCTTTCTAGGGCTTTGTGGTACTTTCAGAGTGCAGAATTTGGAAATGGGAATATGTGAGAAGATCTGTCACCATGTTCTTTTATTCAATATTGGACTTTTAGCAGACTTATTACCATGTTCTGATAAGATCTGTGGGGAGTGTATAAGACATGAATGGATGAGATTCTGAAGAACTTTTTAAGAAACTATGATGGAGGTTTCCTGTAAAAGAAGCATTTCTGAGAAGTCTACAACCCTGTGTTCAAAGGCTGGGGTGCCCGGAGTGCCGCTCCTCAAGGAGAGGACTTTGCAGGGGCTTTCCCTCAACGGGAGAGGCCTGAAGCTAGAATAGGGTTTCTCCCCAAGGGGAAACAAGGGGTCAGAATATGGTCCCGAAGATGGAGAGGTTTGAGGTCCCACCATGCGTGAAAGACGTGGGAGTAATGGGGGTCAGAAGGGTGTGAACCTAAGAAGCCCATATATATATATATATATGTCCTTCAAATGAGTGAGTAAAGATGTGACGAAAAGCGAGGTGCAGAGTGAAAGGAATGTAGCATTCTACTGAAGTGAGGAGTTGGCGAGTACTTTTAGTAAGTTCCCTAGAGAGGATAAGAGGTAGAAATAAATAAATAAATAAAATACTGTTTGCTCTAGGTTCTTATGTTGTGGCAGAGCTTCCATAGCCTTGCTGTAGGCTCCTGTGATCTCTGACCAAATCAGTGCCTTTTAAATATTTTGTAATCTCCGACTGCTGAGAACCCCAGAAGTAAAAGTTTTGTTTGTTGGAGATAACCTGTGTGTAAGAGACCTTCCTTTACCCCCCAGGGGTGGCTTCACATGAGGTGAGTTTACCTTTCCAGCCTGGAAAATACTGCCCCCGCCTCTGTGCCCGATCCATTAAACCATCTGTAGTGAATCCACAGAGACTGGTGCTCGGCTAACAACGAGGTGCCAGACATCCTGTCAAGGGGTTGCAAGAGCATACTTTATCATTAGAAAATCACAGCACACACCGAGGGCAATTTTCAAAAGCATTTCCGTGGGTTAAACAACGTTCAGCCTGCCGAACTGCTCTGCCCCACGTAGTGGCCATGTAAGAAAGTATAACCTGGAGCGGGAGACTTTAAAAGTTCTGATATAGCTATACTTTCAGTTTACCTTTTGGGAGTTTAAATTCAATGTAAGTGGACACGTGATTAAGATTATAGCTATTGAGAATATAGCCGTCCCGTCCTAGTATGAAGATTCACCACTTCACTATGATCTAACTGAATTATGCGACAAATAAAGTAACACACACAGGTGGAACTTATTTTATTTTTACGATTTTCTTTCTCCATCTGTTTGGGTTTTCACTTTTCTTAAAAGTAAAAGGTATGCGGTCTGAATCAGGAAGACCACACTTTTGTTGGTTGTTTTAAAGTTAGATTTAACCAGACATATAGAGCTAAATTTACAATTCAACAGAATCCCATATCCTGACTTTTAGATGGCGACCCTGGTACAAGTAAAAGATTTTGGAGAGGCAAGAGAGGAAATAGCTTTACATTGTTCTAAAGGACTAGGTCCAATGGATATGCTCCTGTGCACCTAGCACACATTTGTTCTATGTTAATCCGAGCTTTTGAGTGGTCAAAGATGGCTTTGGATTGAAATACTTCGTTGTATCTGGGGAATCCTTACTCTATCTTGTAATTTACTTTTGGATAACATAGATTTGGATATTCTGGGTAGTCTACCATGCTATATAAAATTTGATAAGTTTTATAGGGATTTCTATTGGAAGTGACTGGAAGAATACGTCAAATGCAATATGCTCTTTTTTAAGGCTGCGATTCTTCCTAACCATGATACATTACATCAGATCTCCGCCAGGCAGCGGGACCTGGTTTCAATTCCTAGCTCAGGTCTTCCGCTCCCCGGGTCATCCAGGGCTGGGGGGGCGGGGGAGAGGGCAGCACTCACGGCCTTCAGGGGAAGTAGTCTGCATCACCACTCAATGGCAACACCTATTGGTCAGATTCAGAAGCTATGAGATTCCTGTAACTCAAGTCAAAAACCTACACAATTCAATAACAAGAAACAACACAACGGCGTAGTAAAAAGTAAAATGTCAAGACCATCTCGTTACTGTTCGCACACAGCGGCAGTTGCTACCCTTAACAGAGGACATGGGGATAACCTGCACGAAGTAGCAATTGCTACCTAGGGAAGCTTGCTGGGCAGACTTGATGGACCATTTGGGGGGGGTTTTGCCATCAATACTATGTTACCCTGCAACTTATGGTATTCAGTAAACTAACAGCTCGATACTGTAAGGTGCGGTTAGAGATTAACTCGCTGTGGGCGCACAATTGGGACTCGTAAGGCGATCCTGCGATACAGTCTCCAGTTTCACGCGTCTTTAGCACTTCTTGAAACCGACCTGTAACCTTTTCCGCACGCAGCATGTATATGATATGTAAATGAACGAATTAGCTATTTAATGAATGAATTAGCTATTCCCCTCCGATACTGTGACGCGCGCTCCGATTATCTCCTTTGTAACCCCCTATTTTGCCGCGTCCTTAACCTGTTAGTTTACTGCCTACCCTCTACCTGGTGTTAGTGTGGTGTTCGAACAGCTACGAACCGGACTGCACCATGGACGACCTCCATATATACTAACATTTGCAGAGTAAAGTTGTTACATATATATATATACAAGCCGTTAAGCCCGTTAAAACGGGCTACATCCCTCTGTCTCTCACCTCCCCCTCATTCTCTCTCCCCTACCTCCCTCATTCTCTCTCCCCTTCCTCCCCAGCCTCCCTCTCCTCTCACTCAGTCCCTCCCTCCCACTCAGTCTCACTCACTCCCTCCCCCTCTCTCCCTCTCCCTCACACTCAGTCCCACTCACTCTCCCTCAGTCCCACTCCCTCCCTCCCTCTCAGTCCCACTCACTCCCTCCCTCTCCCTCAGTCCCGCTCACTCCCCCTCACTCAGTCCCTCCCCCTCACTCAGTCCCTCCCTCTCACTCAGTCACTCCCTCCCACTCAGTCACTCCCTCCCACTCTCTCTCTTCGTCCCTCCCACTTAGTCCGTCCCTCCCTCCCTCTCTCTCTCTCCTCCCTCCCTCGCTACTGGCCGCTGCCGCTGCCCGCTGCCGCTACGACGCCACTGCCGCCCGCCGGCTACCGCCTCCGCTGCCGCCCGCTACGCCGCCGCCGCCCCGCCACCGCTGCTGCCCGTACCGCCGCCCGCCCAGAATAAAGACACCGCCCACCACCGCTGCGCCTACCGCCGCCGCCGCTGCAGCCCCCCGCTACCGCCGCCGATACCGCCCGTCTGCCCCGCTGCCGCTGCTACACCGCTGCCGCCATGTTTTTTGGTTTTTTTTGACGCTGCCTAAGACTGACGTGCTCGCCCGCACATGCGCAGTAGAGCTGCTCTCTACTGCGCATTTGCGGGCACGTCGGTCAAGCTTCATTTATCTAGTTAGATATACACACATATATCTATCTATCTAATCTATATCTAATCTATATCTATATCTATATCTATATACCTTGTCACTTTCCGAATCCCCCATCTCCACACGGGCGGGCATCAAGGCGGCGGCGGGAGCGTGGGCGCGCGTTTGATCCAGGCGGAGGCGGGAGCCGGCGGGTGGGCGTGCGGTCATCGAGGCGGCGGCGGGAGGGTGGGCGCCCGTTCACCCAGGCGTTTGATCCAGGCGGTGGCGGGAGCCGGCGGGCGTGCATTCATCCAGGCGGAGGGAGCCGGCGGCAAAAGCGGCCTCCGGCAGCCCCCGCCGGCAGTGAATGAATGCACGCCTGTGTACGCCCGTGCGATTTCGGCTCTCAAGGCAGTCACATGCCGTGACGTCAAGCGTCGTGACGTCACGCCTTGAGTGCCGAAATCGCACGGGCGTACACAGGCGTGCATTCATTCACTGCCGGCGGGGGCTGCCGGAGGCCGCTTTCACCGCCGGCTCCCTCCGCCTGGATGAATGCACGCCCGCCGGCTCCCGCCGCCGCCTGGATCAAACGCCTGGGTGAACGGGCGCCCACCCGCCCGCCGGCTCCCGCCACCGCCTCGATGACCGCACACCCGCCCGCCCGTGTGGTTTGCTTCGGGAGGGGGGCAACCATCCACTTCCTGGTGCCTGTCATTTCAAATGTCATTTGAAATGACAGGCACCAGCGCACCCAGGATACTGTATAGGCGCTGTATTGCATTTGCAAGTAATTTACATAGAGTATCGAGCGGTAGGTGAAGAGAACTGTGCGTGCGGGGAACGAGGGTGCGCCCGGCACTGCCGCACTCTTTCTATCGCGGCCTTAGAGTATCGACCTGTAAGATAGCAAAGCCTAACACTCAAGAAGGCGTAATAGGCATTAGCTCACCCCCCCCCCCCAATAGGTCATGATTAAACTATTTAATATTCTTCAGCAATATTATATGTAACTACTACCCCCTCCTCCATTTCAAATGAGGTGGGAGGTATAACCAGGGCTCAGGGAGGGACCTATGACAATGCTCAGAGAACCCAGGCAAGCAGCAGAGCAGAAAGTCAGGAGAACCTGAACTCAGGTGCTAACCTCTTCAGGGAGGAGGAGCCACGAAAAGGAAAAAGCTTGGAAAAGCACCGGGTGGAGGGAGGAGAGAGGAGCTGAGCAAGGCAGCTCCCCTTCCAAAGCTGTCCTGGTGAACATTTTGTGGGCTCCAGTGGCGCAGCGGGTGCAGGGTTTGTGAACTAGCACTCAGGTGGTGCAGTTGAGTGCCCTAGGATACTGCAGTGCGAATCTGCCCTTGGAAGTCCAACTGTGGAGTGAACCAAGGTACAAGGAGACTACGTCTTGCAGTGCATCAGATACTGGATGTGACTCACCAAGGGGTCGATGCAATATCATGCACGCAAAAAACGTGCGTCCACATCCCCTTTCTTGGGTCCTCGATCTAATATTCTAATGAGCTGGCGCGCTAAAAGGGACGCGTAATGGATAATTTCCGCGTCCCTAGCACATCCATGCCATCGAGCGTCCAGGAAAAGCAGCTGTGCATCGGTAAAGAAAAAACAGGCGCTCAATTTTCTGAGCATCCATTTTGCTAACCCGTGTACAGCCATGAGTTAGGGAAATGGATGCTCGTAAATTGAGCTTCTCCTTTTCCTAACCTGACCGCTGTCAAGTTGTTTTTTTTTGTTGCAGCTTTCTGAGGGTCCTCCTGCTTAGTACTGCAACAACATTGATTAGGAGGAACCACAAAAAAAACCAAAAAACTATTTTTTTGCTCTTCTGAGCATGACTTGGGTGCCTCAAAACTTTTAACACCAGCTCTGCACGTCAGGTGCACTATTTTTATTTTTTAAGATCGGGGTACTAGCTAATAGCCTCATGAACATGCATTTGCATGCAATGAGCAATATTAGTTTGGCGCGTTTTGAACGCACTAATCCCCTTATAGCAGGAGTTGTGGACGCGCGTCCCACCACGGGTATTGCATCGGCCCCCAAGGGTCGGGAACAACAATGAAGACTCTTTTGCCAGCCACATGTGGCCGCCCACACCAGACTGAGGGATCATGGGGGTCTCTGCCTCCTCTCTCCCTTTATTTTAAAATTTGGAGGAGAGTCTGGTGGGGCTCTCAGACATCTTTGTTAAGGCAGACGGGCCTTGGGTTTGAAAAGGTTGGGAAACGCTGTTTTAGATTTCTAACCCACAAATTATCTGCGGCAGAACATCCCACCGAATAAGTCAGTCACCTCCTCTAGTTCTCTCCTCCCTCCGCCCCATCCAAAAAGAACAAAAACAAATGAAGGAGACTTACAAGAAAGGCTGGAAGACCACTATGTTTGTAAGCGAGTTATTTGATTTGGTTTACGGTCTGCTTTTCAGGCACGTCAAGACAGGATTACATTCAGGTAGTACAATAACATTTGTATTATTTAATATGCAAATGTGAGGGTCAGAATCTACCCCCTGAGCTGCCACAGGAAGCTGGAGCCCTTGCCCGTGCTACTGCCCCTGGGAGAGTGCAAAGATTTGTTCCTCCCAGCAGGACGTGCTTCTGAACCACTTGCCCACATTTACTACTTAACTACTACTATGTAACACTTCTGCGGCACTACTGGACATATGCAGCACTATACAAAAAAAAAAAAGCACAGAGACAGACCCCCTTCTCAATACAGCTTACAATCTAGCTACAACCTACTGACGACGCATCGTCCCCCACTTCCCCTGACCACTGCCGTGCCTCCTCCACCCCAGCGTCTGTCGGCTACCTACCTGGGTTGGATGCCAGCACATTTCCCCTTTCCACCCTCCCTACTGCTCCGGCCGCAGGTATCCTTCTCCCTTCCTGTCCGTCCCCACTGCATGGCTGTGCTTCCAGCCTCACATGCACGGTCCTTGCAATGGACAGAACGAGAAGGCATGCCACTCTTGTTTCAGGCGTCACCGGAGAGCGCCTCCACGGCTATCCTAACAGCATGTATATTTCAGATGGCGCCTTGATCGTAAGACGCTTTGAAACCCATATTTGTATTACAGTCCCGGGTACAGCAGTCATCGAGGCCTGTTCAGGAAGGGCGGCCAGCCAGATCTGGCTCAGCGGCAAAGCAGATTTGCTTTACTGTATGACACCAATGTGGAAAAAATAAACAAAGAAACAATGCAACATCACTAGCTAGGATTGTAGAAAAGATGATAGGACTAGAACTTGAGTTTCATGGCTGTAAACCCTCATCACTAGAGCTGCACAGCGGCAACTATAAAGAGATTGCAAAAGCCCCAGGTGGTGGAAACCCAAGACAATTAGCAATCATTTGCATGAGCGGGAAGAGGATGGCTGTCAGCCCCAACCTCAGCTGGGAACAGGAAACAGACTTTCATTTGTTTATTTGGGGGTTTTTTTAAACAGGATTTTTGGAGCCTTTAGGTTCAATGGTCTTCTCTGTTAGTTTGAATGCCTTTTAATTGGTCCAAAGCTCCCACGGCCAGGCAGCAAAGGGTTAAAAGATTTAACACGCGCAGGTCTTTATTTGCAGGGTGTCTGCTTGCAGTTATATAAGTGCACACGTGACCAGCTCCTTGGATTCTCCAAGGCACTTCATAATTAAAATCAAATTAGAGGGGATTTACTCATGTCATTTGACTCCTAATCCAGACCCAAACACATTCTCTTGCTTTCCCGAGGAATCTGTAAAGAATCCTGGGTTGTGTAACATGAGGCAGGACAGAGGAGGAAAAACAAAAGCGGATTAAGGGCCCTGCCTTTTTATTTTTCATGTTAAGAGCTTGGAAACATTTCCAGGTATGCACGGACAGTATTATGCTCCCTCAGGTCAGGAATGATTTAACCTTTCAGTCATTCTAGATAGAAGCCTAGGAGCCATATTTTCTAATCAGGCTTTTCATTTTGTTTAGGGGTGAAAGGCTTGCAGGATGGGGTGCAGGCCGCAGCCGCAGCAGCAGCGGCAGCCCCATCCACATCGCCCTGCTAATGTACCTCAACCTCAGGGCCACTGCAGAGGTGCGCAGAGCAGGGGCACCAAGCCATGGGGCGAGATGGCCATGCTCACATTCTGAGTCTGCGAGCGGGAGAGCCCAAGGGATGGTGCCAAAAGCAAACCTTGCCCTAGGTGCTGTTTTCTCCAGTCACTGCCTCGAGCTTGTTCTGGATGTGGAGGAGCGATTGCCCTATTTGGGCAACCCAGGTGGGCCAGGGTCTGCTGGCAGCCTTAGTGCTGGCCTGTGCTCGCTGCCTAAATCTTGAAGCAGAGTAGCTCTTCTTTGGTCTGTTCTGCTTTGGCCAAATTCAATCCCTTCCATCTTCCCTGCAAGAAAGGAAGGGAGAGGCAGGATAATAGATCACAGAACATAAGGCTTCCCATACTGGGACAGACCAAGCTTCCATCAAGCCTGGCTTCCTATTTCCAACAGTGGCCAAGCCAGGTCACAAGTACCTGGCAGGATCCCAAGAATAAGCAGTGGATTTCTGCAATTCCACCTTAATAATTATTAATGGACTTTTCTCCTCTGGGAACTTGTCCAAACTTTTTTTAAACACAGCTTTCACCACATCCTCTGGCAACGAATTCCAGAGCTTAATTATGCATTGAGTGAAAAAATATTTTCTCTTATTAGTTTTAAATGTATTACCCAGTAACTTCAATGTGTGTCTCCTAGTCTTTGCACTTTTTAAAAAAAAAAGAGTAAACAACTGATTAAAGTTTACTCGTTCCATTCCACTCATTATTTTATAGATCTCTATCACACCTCCCCCCTCAGCCATCTCTTCTCCAAGCTGACGAGTCCTAACCTCTTTAGCCTTTGTTCATAGGGGAATTGTTCCATCCCCTTTTATCTTTTTAGCTGCCCTTCACTGTATCTTTTCTAATTCTGCTGTATCTTTTTTTGAGATGTGCTGACCAGAACTGCACATAATACTCAAGATGAGGTGGCAGCATGGAGCGATACAGAGGCATTGATATTCTCTGTTCTATTCTCCATTCCTTTCCTAACAATCCCGAGCAATCTATTTGCTTTCTTGGCTGCTGCTGCACACTGAGGAGAAGATTTCAACATATTTTCCATGGTGACACCTAGATACTTTTCCTGAGTGTGACTCCTATTTATTTATTATTTATTTATATTCCGCTTTTCGCATTTTCAGCGCTTCAAAGTTGATTACATTCAGGTACTGTAGGTTTTTCCCTATCCCCTGAGGGCTTACAATCTAACGGGTCGATACAGCAAGGCCGCGTTAGAAAAAGTGCGGCAGTGCTGGGCGCACCCTCATTCCCCGCACGCACAGTCCTGCTCACATACCGCTCGATACTCTATTTAAATTGCTTGCAAATGCATGCCGCGTCTGCAAAGCGTTAGGCGAAGGGTTAGGCCCGCGCAACCCATTTTACTGTATAGGCGCTTAATACAGCGCCTATACAGTAACCTGGGTGCGCTGGTACCTGTCATTTCAAAAGTCATTTCAAATGACATTTGAAATGACTTTTGAAATGACAGGTACCAGGAAGTGGATGGTTCCCCACCTCCCAAGGCAAGGCGCAGGCGAAAATTAGAACAAAATTAAAACAAAAGTGTAAAAAAGTAAACTTACTGGCGGGAGCCAGCGGGCGCACGTTCAAGGCGGGAGCGAGTTCATCGAGGCGGTAGCCGGCAGGCGCGCGTTTATCCACGATGTTTGACGTCACGGCACGTGACGTCGGCATTCTCTAATGCCCTGCCTTGAGTGCCGAAATTGCACGGGCGTACACAGGCGTGCATTTATTCACTGCCGGCGGGGGTTGCTGGAGGCCGCTTGCTCCCTCTGCCTGGATGAACGCCCGCCCGCTGGCTCCCGCCGCCGCAGCCTGGATGAACGCGCTCCCGCCGCCTTGATGAACACGCGCCCACCGGCTCCCGCCGCCACCTGGATGAATGCGCGCCCACCCGCCCCCGGCTCCCGCCTTGATGACAGCATGCCCGCCCCCGGCTCCCGCCGCCGCAGCCTGGATGAACGCGCACCCGCCGCCGCCGCCTGGATGAACGCGCTCCCGCCGCCTTGATGAACACGCGCCCACCGGCTCCCGCCGCCGCCTGGATGAACTTGCGCCCACCCGCCCCCGGCTCCCGCCGCCGCAGCCTGGATGAACGCACGCCCGCGGGCTCCCGCCAGTAAGTTTACTTTTTTACACTTTTGTTTTAATTTTCGCCTGCACCTTACTTTGGGAGGGGGGGGAACCGGACTGCACCATGGAAGCCGCAGGTCGTCCATGGTGCAGTCCGGTACGTAGCTGTTCGAACACCACACTAATGCCAGGTAGAGGGTAGGCGGTAAACTAACAGGTTAAGGACGCGGCAAAATAGCAGGTTAGAAAGGAGATAATCGGAGCGCGCGTCACAGTGTCGGAGGAAATAGCAAATTCGCTCATTAAATAGCTAATTCGTTCATTTACATATCATGTACATGCTGGGTGCGGAAAGGGTTACGCTTCGGTTTCAAGAAGCGCTAAGGACGCATGAAACTGGAGACTGGATCGCCTTACGCGTCCGAATTGTGCGCCCACAGCGAGTTACAGACGGGGAATCTCCAGCAGCACTTTACAGTATCGATCTGTAAGTTTGTACCTGAGGCAATGGAGGGAACCTTGCATTGTGTAGCTATAATTTGGGTTACTCTTCCCTAAGTGCATCGTTTTGCACTTGTCTATATTAAATTTCATTTGCCGTTTGCAGGCCCAGTCTACCAGTTCTGCAAAGTCCTCTTGCAATTTCTCACAATCCTCTTGTGTTTTGACAACTCTGAATAATTTTATGTCACCAGCAAATTTGATCAGCTCACTTGTTCCATTTCCAGGTTATTTATAAATATATTTAAAAACATTGGTCCCAGAACAGATCCCTGGGGCACTCCACTTTTCACTTTTTTCCACTGGGAAAATTTACCATTTAGCCCCCTCTGCCAAGACTTTCTAATTTCCAAAGTCGTCTCTCATCATCGACTTTGTCAAATGCTTTCTGGAAATCCAGATACACTTGACTATATTAACTGATTAGCCTTTATCCACATGTTTATTTACGCCTTCAAAAAAAAATGTAACACACTTAATGTCCCATTAAGCTAAGCTTATCTATATGTTCAGCAGTTTTGTTCTTTATGTTAGCTTCCACCACTTTGCCTGGCACAGGCGTCAGACTCACTGGTCTGTAACTTCCTGGATCATCCACTGATGCCTTTTCTTCTGTGCCATCCTCTGCATCAATCCCTCCCCTCCAGTTCTCTGCAGACTGCCTGGGAGGGGAGGGGCTGGGGCAGGAAGCAAGGGGCTGCTCTCTGAACCATGCCTAGGGATGGGGAGAGGTCCCGAGAGAGGAGAAGGCAGAATAGGCGTGTGTCAGAGAGTGCGTGTGCTTGGAGGATGGGGGGGGGGGGAGCGGAGGACAGAAACCCTCCCCAACTTCAATCACACCGAATCTTCCCAGGTACGGCATTTGCAGAGGTGTCCAAGTGAGCAAAGGGGTTTGCTGTTTCAGACTACATACAAGCGCTGTGCACTGGAAACATGACCCTTCCTGGCAACGTCCCCTGAAAGTGGGGTAAGTGCTGATCCTGTTCATAAAAATGGAAAGGAAAAAAAAAAGAAGAAAACTAACCAGCTGTGACGGAGAAGTGTACAGCTGACAAGGGGCGTCGGACTTGTGGCAAACGGAAAAATCTAGCGAGAGACTAAGCGGGTCAGCCAGGAGGTGTGGGGAGAGAAGGAGCCACAGGCCCAGCAGCAGGGTGGAGGAGGAGTCTGAGACCTTAGTGGGCGGGGAAGAGAGGGACTTCTCCATCTCCTGCATCCTCCTCCCTGCCCACCACCCCCTATGCATGTGTAACTCCACACCAAGGCTGTCAGGGCAATTCAGCTTCCACACCCACTCCTTTCTTTGCCATTCTACAGAATGGGAATCCCAGAGTCAGCGGGGTCAGGGTTTGCTTTGCACACTAATGACAAAATGAAAAAAGGGAGCAAACAAATTTAGCAAATTTATTACAGTTCAAATCTTAAAATTTATATTTTATATATATATATATATATGAACCCCAACCATTTGAGACATGCATTTACAATATGCCACAGCAAATATACATCATCCACTTAAAAACATCACATGCCTCACTCATACATTCAAACTTCATATAACACATTATATCCACAACCTTAAATGTCTATATAAAGTATCAGATCAGAAAAATCTTTTTGTTTTTTCCTTCTTTATTTAACATTTTCCTTGAACACATAAACGGTGGAAGATTACATCCAACAACCACAAAACAGAGAGCATAAGACTTACTAATACCATGTGGCCATTTGTACATATCATACATCCAATGTTCCAAGATTCAGTAATGATAATAATTTCAACCCGCACCCCTCCCCCCCCCCCCTTCCCCTGGCCAAGGGTAAGCAACATAAGTGGCAAGTTCTCTTTGTACAGGAACCTACAGCTGTCCAGAGTCCTCCCCAGTCCATCGTTACTACAGCACCGCTTCCAATAGTCCCATGGGCGTGGGTGAAGAATGACAAAAACTCCGCTGCCCCACGTTTCCTTGAGATCAGATACCAATCGGTTGTGTCTATGAGGCTTGTATCTCGTTATTTCAGTATAAATAAGTTATTTCGTGCTTTGGGGGTTAGAGATGTTATGTACTCCCGCCAGATATCCATGAACACAGAATAGCGCTTCGAAGATGATCTGCGCGCCGACATCGTTTGGTGCAGCTGTATCCTCCAATATGTAAGAGTTGGTGCCCTGGTGTCCAACCAATGCGCCAGTATTGACTTCTTCGCCAGAACGCACGCCTTCTTCAGAAACATACCTTTACAGTCCGACCTATCCCCTGTGAGTTCTTCTGGAGAATCAAAACGGGCACAGTAATGCCGAAGCTGGCAGAGTACAGCATAACAATTGTCCCAGGTAACGCAAAAGCTTCCTCCAAAATTGAACCACCTTTGGACCTTCCCAAAAACAATGACTTAGTTTTTGGGTACTTGCCAGGTTCTTATGGCCTGGATTGGCCATTGTTGGAAACAGGATGCTGGGCTTGATGGACCCTTGGTCTGACCCAGTGTGGCATTTTCTTATGTTCTTATGTTAATGAAACCGTGTGCTCGAGGCTGTTAATACATCTATCCGTATCAGTCAGTTTTATTTTGTATGCCCAGGTTTGTGAAATATACATATGCCACAGAAATTTGAACTGCACCTCCCTGAGCTTCACATTTTCAGTTATCATGGTAAGGTCTGCAAAGCATGCACGGAGCAAGCCTGGCGTCACCAATCCTGCCATTTCCTGATTCCATCTCCCCTCAAGGCCCTTATTATCAATGAACCTGACAACTTAGAAAAATCTTTAATTAAAGAGCAAGGGTTGGTAATCCCTACAGAGGCCTATTTCGCTGAAAAACAGCTTCTTCAGGGGAACTGCTTAAAGACCAAGAATACTGAAAAACTTTTATCTTAACAGATAATCCAAGTTCAGACAATTATTTGTAACAGCATGTCCTGGAAGGGTTAACAGCTGATTTAAAGGTATCTGCTGTTGAATGGAGGGTACTAGCCAAGGCTGTGTCTTTCAAGGAAATTCATACTTCTTTTTTGAAGCACATTGAACGATCTTGAAATGTTAAAATAGTTGCCAAAGTTGAATTAAATGCATGCGAACTCTGAATCAAACAAAGGCACTTGTTTAAATTGCCAAGAAATGGCTAATCTTTAAAGGAAGGCATCGTAACTTCAAGTAAATTGTTTTTCTCCAAACCGATCAGCAGCCAAAGACCCCACCCCTCAACACGTGTCATTAAGACTTCGCACAGTCAGCACATACCATAATGCTGACCAAGTGAAAAACAAACCGCCATGCATGCGCGAACCACGGCAAAAAAAAACGAAGATCTCACTCAGGGTTATGCTGGATATGAGCCGAGTCTCTCAAAGTTACTGCTAGTGCTCACCTCGGTACTTGCACTGTGCCAAAGAGAACTTCTCTCTGGAGTTCCCAGGATGCAATTTTTAAGGACAACATTCGGAGGCGCATCTTTTAATCAGGCCAATGGCGCCCAATATACCTGGGACTCTCTCTCTCTATCTTTCTGCCACGTTTTCTTGGTCTCTGCATTTTTCGGAACCTGGGGATCTTCTCTTTCCATATTGCATAGCTTAGTCGCTTGGTACCAAGCCTTCCATTAGCCATGCCGTTCTTGAGGTTTTTTCCTTTATCACAATGTCTGGCTTTCTTGCATCGAGACTTTATCGGTTGAATGGCCCAGATGATCATGTCCTCTTCATTCTGTGCAGTTCTGTTAGGGTCATGATCCCAGTGCTTTTCTGGCACAGTGATGCTATAGTGTTTATAAGGTTCCCAGGGCAGCAGCTGTGCCTCTCTGTATACAGGCCTTCTCATATTAGAACATTATGCCCAGTGATGAGATGTGTAACCATTGCCAGTTGTTTTACAGAATCTGCATTTCTCTATTTTACCTTTTTTGCTATGCTGGCTGTGAATCATCTTGTCTGTAATCCAATGTCCTGTACTACAATTCTCAATCTCTCATCTGAAGGTTTAAATTCACCTCTCCTTAGCCAATCCTGTGTCGAGTTTTGATCTACGTAGGTTTGCAGAAATAACTCTGTACTTCCCACTGTATCTGTGCTTTTGACTATTCTTTTTCCTTGTTTGCTGGTCTGATTCTTTAAAGAGCTTTTTTCTCTTATTTTGAATTTTTTTGCCAAAATCTGCCCCTGTTGTACTGGTAGAATGACCTAATGTTCAGAACACCAAGCTGAAATATTGAAAAATCAGGGCATGTATCTTAATCCCCACTCACTGTCTGACCTTTGAATCCTGCAATCACACAGACTGTAAGCCCTCTTGAGCAGTGCAAGAGTTTCACAATACTACAATTTATCTATACAAGCTAAGATTGCTTCTGTCCAATCAATCAGGAAAAGAATTTAAAAAAATAAACAAGAAGTGAAAGGTACATTCAGGCATGGATTTTCTAGCAACCCTGCTGAAAATGACCTTGCTCTTGTTGAACTGAAGTCACTTTGAATGGGGTAGGTGCCAGGGCCATGTTCCACCTTTTGCTTCCCAAGTTTGGACCTAAATCTGTGAATCATCATGGGGGTTATGTCTCCAGATGGATGGACAAATGGTCAGAGTGACTGAAATCAGACCCTGAGCATTTTTCTACATGAGCTGAAGAGGGCATTAAAAATTCATTTTAGCCTTTAGGGGGAAAAAAAAAAAAAAAAAGGAGATATAGGAATAAGACCCAAAGAGGAAGAACCACCAAACTGACAAGTGGCTACTTTGAGGAATCCAGCCTCTACTACAGCTTTAGACATCAACCACTAAACGGCCAGAAACTAAGGGAGAGGGACTGGTGTCACCCTATATCCATCACCTCCAGCTTCCCCATGCTGCCTAATCATAGATCTGAGCATATACTATACTATACATTCAAGGTGATCCAAAGGCGCCCTGTTAGAAGGGACAAGGTAGGCCAGTCCTGGTTTTGCCCTGTTGCATCTATGGATTTATAGTTCCAATTTTTGAAAAGCAGGAAGACAGACTAAAACGAGGACTGGCTCAGACTGTCCGAGGTGGCATGGAGATATTTAGGCATCTTATGCATATTCCATTTAAAAAAATTCCTGAGGTTTTGTTTTTTTTTCATTACTCGCTTTATATAAATATTAGTTACTGTAATGCAACCAGACGACCTCCTGAGAAGGTCGAGGCATGAAAGATATACGCAAAGGAAAAGACGAGGCTCTCCTATTACAGCAAACGCTTCCATGCTGAAAGCAAGACGCACGTGCCAGGCTTCTCCCGTTACTAAGTGGAGTGACTGTGTCCAACCTGCGAGCACCCCGAGGAAGCAGATGCAGCAGTGCACTTCTGCATCCAGCCCCGGGTCACATGGTGCCGCCGCACGTCATTCTGCGCGTCAGCGTGCGGCCTCGAGCAGCGGTGCACCTCATTCAGTCCCTGGAGATTACAGGCGATGCCTCGTTACCTCTGTCAGTCTGCACGAGTCCAGCTCTGAGCGAATGAAACGGCGAGTGGAGCTGGGAACCCCACAAGCGCTGCCGCGAGCAGAAGAGGGGTCTGCCCGTCCTGCGCTGCTTCTGCAAATCACACCCAAGGTTAAAAGACGCGTCGTGTTTTCCACCCCAAAAAAATGAAACAGGTGAATGGTGCCTGTAGAGAGCATGCAGGTCTGCACGTTAATAGCCACCATATAGTTTAGCAAGAACATTTTAAAACCAAAACAGGAAGAAAGGGGGCGAATCCACTGCACACCATTTCCAGAATGCTAAGGAGCGTCCGCAGGATGCGGTGGGCCCTGCGCTCTCTGTAGTCCGGGGTAAATAAAAAAAATACACCAGTTTGGTGAACCACTTGCAAAAGTGATCCGTTCCTTTCCACATCTCCTCCTTTCTTGCACTGCTACCACCGGGAGAGTATAAATCGAACGCTGCACAGCCCCCGTGCCTCTGTTGGGTCTGAGCGTCTGCTGGCCTGGAAATCCCGACACCAGGCAGCAAAGGGTTAATGGTCAGTGCGAGAGAGAAATTAGAAAAAAAAAATCAGTCACAGTTTATTCTCTCCTGTTATGCGTGGGGAACAATTTTCAAAGAGCCCATGTAGCCGCAAAGTACAATGATCAAAGCGAACGTTGCCTGCAAGGTGAAAAGCATCCGTGGACTTTGTTACTGCTTTTCCCGCAGGCAAACTTTCTACACAAAACGCCGCCATAGATTTGAAAATCCGATCTACGCACATCATCTCCCTACCCTGCCCTCTCCCCCACCGCCAGAAACACCTCCCTCTCAACATGGTTAACGTACACCTGCCCAGTGCAACCAGTTTACCGGAGTAAATGGCTTGGAGAACTGTTCCCAGTTGGGGCTGTTGAGGGTGTTTGGGGGTTTTTTTTTGGAAGGAGAGGGCAGAATTTCATAGCTGCATTTTTACCCTTTGCAGCATCGTATAACTGCAGCCCCACTATTTGTGGGTTCATCCCCTCCAAGTGTTTAAAAAAGAGGAAAGGCCCATCACTGTGGGGGACGAGCCATCCTGCTGCAGCTGGGGAGTCTGAGGTTTAAGCCCTGCTCGTGTCTCTTGCACACAGTTCTCCCTCAGTCCATGCCCCACCTCTGAATTTTATTCCACAAGGACCTCAGGCAACCATGAGGACAAACAGCCCCTCAGACTCCTAGTGCTCTTCTAACAGCATGAATAGGACGGGAAGGAGGATCTCTAGGACATGAGTTCACATCCTAGCCCTGCCCGACCTCTGTGACTCGGTTTACCCAACCATAATGTATTAACAGCCACATCACTCTCCTCTCTCTTTTCATGCAGTGTAGGTGATAAAAATCACACTATGGTACTGTGCACCCTAGAGGTGGCTGCATGCAGAATAGCACTGAAGAGTGGGGGACTGCAGGAGTCTCTAGATAGACAGACTCCTGCTGGTTCCCCAGCTGCACGGCTAAGATGGATGGGGGGCACTCAACCTGCTCGCTGACCTTCAAGGACTGGGAATGTCATTTCCACAGCTCCCTCGTTTCCTGCTTCCACATTATTTGCTCTTCATTTTAAGCCTTGGACCTTCTAGGATATCTATCGATAACAAGAAACGGCAGCTTAAAAAAAAAAAAAAAACTATTTCCCAGCAAAGAAACCTTTAAGAATTCAGCCTGGACTTTAGCCAGATAGCTCAGATAACTTCCTCCACCCTACCTCGAGAGGGGTAATTTAAACAAGGAACGTGAGACCATTCCGGGGGACTGAGTGCCAGTGGAAAGTGCTGCATCAGGAGGCCCTGACCTCAGAAGCAGAGAATCAAGGCAGTGGATTCCGGGAACGTGATTCCCGCCCACACGGCTCCATTCCAGTCTCACGTCACCCCCCTTCCCTCTCTCTGTGCTACCGTCAGTACACAGGGCACGAGCAGACAGGCTATCGGGTCACTGGACACAGCCAAGAGCCATCTCTGCCCTTTCAACGGTGCTGGGCACAGTTCTCTGGGGCTCTCTAACCTGAAGTACTGAAGGTTTTCTCCCACTGCGTTTATGGTGAAATTTCTTGACGCGTAAGGCCCTAAGGTAGCTGAGCCAATACTTAAATCCAAAAGTTGAAATGAAGCAGACATCGGGATGTGACTGTCAAGCGTTCATTTGCTGCTAAAGATGGGATAAGCTGTGCTATGCTGAGCGTATGTTTATTCCTGGTGTTTTGTAGTAAAATCCATAATAAATCATAAGTAAGGTTACACACACTAAATGTGTGCACAAATTAGTGCTCCATGTAAATCCCATGTTAATTAAGGCATTAGCTATTACTCCCCAATTCTGGGTGGTGCATTAAAGTCCCAAAGGCTTAACTCATGTTTTCTTAATGCTGGAAGTGTAACTCTTGGGTCAGGGGTGGAGAGAAGTTAACTTGCGCTTCTGGAGCTAGGGTTTCGTTTATGGTGCTGTCCTGGACTTGGAGTTCCTGGACGCAGGATGGACCCACCACACCTGGAAGTCCCAGATCCAGGACCTCAGCGCCACCAGCCATAGACTCACACTGGCCCCCAGAAACGCGAGTTAACTTTTCTCCACCTCAGACCTAAAAGTTCAATTTCCAAGCCTAAGTGAAAACAGGCTAAGCAGTGGGAGACACAGAACAGTTGCAGGTGCAGCTCTCTGAGGCAGACACTTATAGTAACAGGACTGTCACCACTGTGCAGCATTCGCTAAGAGGTCCGTGTTCAGCCGCTGGGCAGCTGGGCTAGGTAGCCGGCTAAACGTAACCGGCTCACATTCAGCTATCTTAAAATCAGCTGGATAAAAAAGTTTATTCAGCTACCTCTGCTCTTCCCAGTTACACCCCAGAACGCCCCTGACTTATCCGGCCAAAGTTCAGCCAGATAAAAATGTTAGCGAGCTAGAATTTCCGATTACCCGGCTGAATGCTTCTGACTATGGACCTCTAAATGTACAGCTGTCTACCCCTCCGTCGCCTCATGCTTCTCGTTTTGATGCAGGTGAGTCTTTGCTCAAAAATGGGACAAATCCCGAGAAGCATGAGGCAACAGAGAAAGGCAGTTGTACATACAGTGAGCGCTGCACGACAGTAACAAATGTGCTACTGTGCGGGCCTTCCCCCAAAAGCCTGCATAACCATCGACTATTGCACATAAAATTATTCTGTGCACAATGGTGACAACTGTGCCAATAAGTGCCTGCTTCAAAGGGAAGCACTTTTTAAAACTTTACGCCTGGCTAGTACAGGTACATGTGGAAATCATGTTTTATGCTCACATTTTTGGGTTAACATCTTCAGAGAGGTGGCCATGTTAGTCTGGTGGAGCAAAATTTACAGAGGTGGATGGCGCCTTGTAGATTAACCAATGTAGTGAGGCATGAGCTTTGGAGCCTTATCCACCTCCACTTCAAGCGTCTGACGAAGTGGATTCTGCCCTCAAAAACTCTTGCCTCGTTACATTTGGTTAATCTATAAAGGTGCCACCTGCCTCTGTTATTTTAGAGTTAGCATTTTTTTTTTTTTTTTTTTAACACCCCATGCATATGTAAACCATCAGCTTATTGCAACAGGAGTTAAATCATTTTCCAGCATGTAAGTAAAGAAAACATGCACTAAAATTTAGCTCCCATTTTATTCCATGTTTGCCTTTCAGAAGAGCAAACTCGCTTCAGTCCCTCTATTCTACAAACATTGCATGCGGTGAAGGTTTCTGCAGGGGTTATCTGTGCGAGGTCTGCTCCTTCCCTACGTGTGTGACAGGGATTCGGTTTCTAGCCTCAACACATTCCGAAACGCCGTGCCAGCATGCGCAGTTTGCGTGGTTCTCTGCCGTCCAGGGAGAAACGATTCGTTCGAAAGACATTTTTAAATTTGGTAAGGGGGAAATCTAGATTAAGGCAACAAAACTTTTGTTTTCAACTGGAACTGGAGGCAGAGGCAAATAGAGCGGCTTGCTCAAGGTCAGTGGCAGAAAGGAACCAGGAGCAGAAGGCTCAGCGTGTCTCAGCAATCGCAGGGTGCTGCTCTCTCCCATCCGCGCTGCGTCACTTCTCGCCTCTCACGCCGATGCGTGGTTCCATCACCAGCATCGCACCACGAAACCGAGCCACGCGCCGACAGCAATGCGGTTGCACAGCCCAATCACAAAACTTACATGACTTAGAAGAACTCTCTCCTTTTTTAAAATTGACACCCTACTCATAAAGGTATAAAATCATTTTAAATTCTGGGGGGGGGGGGGGGGGGGAATCAAGGTACACTACCAGACTCCTGATCCCAGCAATAGAAAAGCAAATGTCAGCCGACAGCATGGTTTGTTACATGGAGACTCAGCCAGCACGTCATCAGCAATGAAACAGATCGTCCCACACAACCTACAAGAAGTCAACTTGTTGTTTCTTTGTTATTCTCACCCAGCAACTTCCCCCTGCACCTTTGGGTTATCAGCTCAACTGGAACCAGGACTGGGATCCGCCAGGAGCCTTTATTCTCAACTATCTGGGCAGCGGGAGCTTATTTTTATCTATCCCCTTCTAACTTAGCCCAGCCAAAGCAGTCCTTGGCCAGGGGCCGTCAATGGTGGCTCCCATCAGAACCTGTCTAACGCGGAATCCAAGTCCGGCCACTGGGGCTCCCTCCTTCCCCCTGGGGGTGGGGGCTGAGCGTGCGACATGAATGCTGCCTCTGCAGTGTCCCCAGCCTCGGCCAACCCAAGAAATAAAAGACCTGAGCTGGGAATGCAAGGCCAGGTTCCCCACATCACAAGGCGCTGCTGCTGAGCAACCGGGCCGGCCTTGCCCCAAGTACTTCTGAAGTGCCGAGTGCCGCACAGAAGGTCCATCTCTGAGATCTATCGACAAGCTCCCTTAGGAGTTTCCTCCGGCATAACAGGACAACGCTCCTGCTAAAAGATATAAGAACATAAGAAATTGCCATGCTGGGTCAGACCAAGGGTCCATCAAGCCCAGCTTCCTGTTTCCAACAGAGGCCAAACCAGACCACAAGAACCTGGCAATTACCCAAACACTAAGAAGATCCCCTGCTACTGATGCAATTAATAGCAGTGGCTATTCCCTAAGTAAACTTGATTAATAGCAGTTAATGGACTTCTCCTCCAAGAACTTATCCAAACCTTTTTTGAACCCATCTACACTAACTGCACTAACCACATCCTCTGGCAACAAATTCCAGAGCTTTATTGTGCATTGAGTGAAAAAGAACTTTCTCTGATTAGTCTTAAATGTGCTACTTGCTAACTTCATGGAATGCCCCCCTAGTCCTATTCGAAAGTGTAAATAACCGAGTCACATCTACTCGTTCAAGACCTCTCATGATCTTAAAGACCTCTATCATATCCCCCCTCAGTCGTCTTCTCCAAGCTGAACAGCCCTAACCTCTTCAGCCTTTCCTCATAGGGGAGCTGTTCCATTCCCTTTATCATTTTGGTCGCCCTTCTTTGTACCTTCTCCATCGCAACTATATCTTTTTTGAGATGTGGCGACCAGAACAGGTCCAAGACAGACCTGTTTCCCACCAAGTAAAATGTATTTATGGTTTATTTATTTAAAATATATCGCAAATCATGATTTCTAAGTAGTTAACAAAAACATTCACAAAATCCATTAACATAGAACATAGAACAAAACCAATTGCACAGACTAACTGATGCATCTATCATACCAACAAAATACTGTCTTATATAGTGTGATTATCTACTCATATCACACTTGAAAGGTTTTAATGATCCAAAAACAACGACAAACCTCTTCCGTAGGAAAATAATCAGCAGAACCAGGGGTCACGATTTGAGGCTCCAGGGAGGAAGATTCAGAACCAATGTCAGGAAGTATTTCTTCACGGAGAGGGTGGTGGATGCCTGGAATGCCCTTCCGGAGGAAGTGGTGAAGACCAGAACTGTGAAAGACTTCAAAGGGGCGTGGGATAAACACTGCGGATCCATAAAGTCAAGAGGCCGCCAATGAAGAGTGGGTGACTCGCCAGAATGATGGCTATTGACACAATACCCTTATTAAATAAACATACACATGCTTACTGTGACTCCTACATCGCTCTAAGCTTCAACAACAAGAGGTAATGGAAAAAAGGATTTGCACTCACAAAGAGGGGAGTAGCTGGCTTGTTACGGCGGTTACTACCCCAAACCAAATATGCCTGATACTTCACTTTCAATGCATATACAGCATAGCTCTCTGCTTCAATGACAGGGGAGAAGAATAACTGACAGGGGAGAAGAATAACTGATACTTCACACATCCAGCAGAGCTCTCTGCTACAACGGCAAGGGAGAAGAAAAAGGGTTCGCACTCAAAAAGCGGGGAGTAGCTGGCTTGTTACGGCGGTTACTACCCCAAACCAAATGTGCCTGATACTTCACTTTCCATGCATATCCAGCATGGTTCTCTGCTTCATCGGCATGGGAGAAAGACTGATACATCACGCATTTCCAGCATAGCTCTCTGATTCAACGGCAGGGGAAAAAAAAAAAAAAACCCAAAAACAAAAAAACTGATGCTTCACGCATATCCTGCATAGCTTCAACGACAGGGGTGAAGAAAAAAAGGATTCGCAATCACAAAGCGAGGAGTAGCTGGCTTGTTACGGCGGTTACTACCCCAAACCAAATGTGCCTGATACTTCACTTTCAATGCATATCCAGCATGGCTCTCTGCTTCAACGGCAGGGGAGAAGAAAAAAAAAAACCAACAAGGGCTGTACAACATAGTCTAGGTAAAACAAATAAGCATGGGTGTAGCTTGCTTATCGCAGCAGTTACTGCCCCTACTACCCCTAACTAATCAAGCTAGATATTTCACTTGGATGCAGCTCCATCACTGCTCTCTACATTAATGGTGGGGGTGGAAGGGGAATAGAACAAGGAGCTAAGAGAAACAGATAAGAATGAGAGAAAAAATGTGTGAGGCTTGCTGGGCAGACTGGATGGGCCATTCGGTCTTCTTCTGCCGTCATTTCTATGTTTCTATGTTTCTAGACCTTCACAATACAGTGACTTATATAGAAAAAATCATAAACTATGAGGCTTCTCAACTACAAATGCCACTTTTATGGAAACCAATTTCTCCCCCCCCCAATCATGTACTACTCAGAAAGGCCTGGGAAAACAAAAAGGTCTAACATGTGCCTAAAATTTCAAAAGGGAAGATTCTTCCTTTAAACTTCGAGGTAGGGCATTCCATAGTTCAGGGCCCTGAACATAAGTTTTTGAATGACGGAACATTCAAAAGAATCTGACTCTAAGATCTCAGGGTTCGTAGTAGACAATAGAGCTTTAAGGAAGCACAGAAGAAACAAGACCATTTAACCCCTTAAAGACTAACATTAAGATCTTAAAGGAGATCCTCCATTTGATAGGAAGCCTGTGTAAGTTCATCAAAACAGGTGATGTGCGCTCACGAACCGGGATCCCAGCTACTATCCTTGCAGTTGAATTCTGTACAGATTGTAAAGCCTTTAGAGATTTTTGCAGGAGGCCAAGGTATAAAGCATTACAATAATCTAACGAAGACGATGCTAAAGAATGTACTACTGTTCAGATTGGCCTAGAAAAGGTTGCAGTCTTCGCAACATATGTAGTTTAAAGTAGGCCCCTTTCACTACTTTTAATATATGAGGTTTTAAAGACAAATTTGAGCCCATAACAATTCTAAGGTTTCTTGCCTCTGTCACTACTGGTATCCCTACACCATCTATGACCTATGATTGAGGAATGTTTGGATCAGGAAATCTAAATAAATATAAGATTTCTGCTTTTGACATTTAGAAGCAATTTATTTTTCATTAACCAATCCTTAAGAGTAATCAAACAACTGAAAACCTTCTTAAGAGAACAATCAATCAAATCGATTATTGGTACAAAAAATTGAAGATCAGCAGCAAAAAGATGATATCCTACATTCAATTGGGACAAAATGTGACCCATTGGAGCAATGTAAATATAGAACAAGGAAGCCAAAAGGGCCGAACCTTGAGGAACCGCTGTATACAATTGGAAAGCACCAGATTTTTTCCCTTGATATATAAATTGATTGGGTTTGATCTTTCAGGAAAGAAGAAAACCATTTCAAAACAGTATTTCCTACTGTCTAACGCGTTAGATAAACATGTAATTAAAATAGAGTGGCCAATGATCTCAAAGGCTGCTGTTAAGTCTAAGAGGACAAGGAAAAATCCAGTGCCACAATCAAACCCCTGCCTAAAGATATCAAAAAGAGATAACAATAATGTCTCAGTATTATGAGTGGCGTGAAAACTCTACTGATGGTCATCCAACACACGATAGGCATCTAAGGAATCCTGAAATTGATTCAACACCACTTTTTCAATAAGTTTAGCTGGAAAGGGCAAGTTGGAAAATCAGTCAATAGTTATTAGCATCATTTGGATCAGACACAGTCTTTTAATATAGGCCTTACCACTGCTGATTTTTATGGTTTGGCAAATGTCCTTCTTGTAAAGAACAGTTTATCATATCACTCAAAAAAAGATATTACATTTGATAACACTTAAAAAAAGCATTTGAGCAGCTAAAGGACAAATGTTGGGCTTCAACTTGTTAACAAGATGGGAAACTTCAGATGACCCTACAGGTTTAAACATTTCCCAAAGAATATTAGAATCACCAGAATCTATTAAAGAATTATGAGGAAATAATGCAATTATCTTCTCAAATTTTTCTTTAAAGAAACAACCAAGTTCTTGAGTACTAAGTTCTGTCTGTACCGTATGATATAAAGAATTAGATGTTAATGATTTGACAATATGAAATAATTCTCATGGCTGATTTGGCGCAGTTTGTATCTGTGCTGAAATATATTGACATTTCAACTGTATAGATTCTCTCTGATAGTCATCTAATTTAGCTAAATAAGCCAAATTGGTCACTCAGACTCAGAATGCAAATGGAAAACATCTAAGTTGGGGGGGGGGGGGGGGGGGGGGGGTTGTACCATTTCCTGTCCAAACCAAGGTGTGCTATAGTGTCTCTGGTGGGCAAATTTTAACAAAGGAGCTATCTGATCTAAAGAATCATTTAAAGAGAGAGAGTCCATAAAGATACAGCATCTTCACTTTTAGCTACAGACTGCTCACAAAGCTTTGGGATCCAAATATCTTTTAAAGTTATCGACTTAAACCTTTTCCTCTTACTAACTGAATGCCTAAGAGTTTTAGCTACACTATTACACTTCCTTACTCTAGCATGAATTTCAATTAGAAAATGATCTGACCAGGGAACTCTCTCACATTTTGCTCTGACACAATCAAAATGTGAAAAAAAGTGTCTTTAAAAAAAAAAAATGCAAAATGCATCCATGCGAATGAGTGGGTTATATTAACTGCAGCAGTAGCATGAGATCTTCTTAGTGTTTGGGTAATTGCCAGGTTCTTGTGGCCTGGATTGGCCTCTGTTGGAAACAGGATGCTGGGCTTGATGGACCCTTGGTCTGACCCAGTATGGCAGGTTCTTATGTTAATAAGTTGAGACCATCTTAGGACCCTGATTGACTCAAGTATGATCTTACAACTTTCAGTGAGGGGTAGTGTCAACATGGAGATTAAGGAATTCATAGTCCTTGGAAATTTTAATGTCTGCATTAAATGAACTGAGCATATCAACAAATGCCATGGGATTTTTTTTCTAAAAAAGTTGGAGGGGCGTATACTACACAGACTCCCCAGTAGGAATTATATAAAGCTAGAGCCTCTGCAAGCTCATAGCAGATATTCTGTAGGTATAAGGTTTAGGAAGACCTTATGTGGTTGTGAAAAAGATGTTCGTTATATTTCCCAGAAGACTGAAATACTTGTGTGTGTGTAAAGCTAGGCCTGAAGCTGGCAGCCTAACTGTCTCCTATCCTTTGTAATAGAAGTCCGAAGCCCTGTCAGGTTCCTTCCTGCGTCTGTGAAGGATTAGTCTACAAACCAGCCTTTCACTATTTAATATTTAATCTCCGGCAGCAGCAAGATACAGCCTGTTACTTCAGGGCGGAGGCTTGGCCAGCATTAGCAATGCCTCTAGTATCGTTTCTAGTCACAAGCCAAAGGGCAGCTTAGAGCCAGAAGGACAAAGCAAGGATAGCTGAACTCTGTTTTCCACGCAGACTTCTACATCATGGAAGAGATACTTCTCCCATGATCCCTCAAATTGCACTTCATAGTTTAGCTTGTCTGCCCTTCTCTAAGTGAACCACCTCACAACTCTCGCATCCTTTCTTGGACTGATGTGGGAATTTGAGACTCAAGGCATCATGATGCAGAGTAAGCTGGTACATTTTAATCTATGACCAAAAAAGTCAGTCAGCTTTTCAATGAGGCCCAATAGGAAGAGAGTCTATATAAAAAATGTGAGGTTTGTCGCTGACTGGAAAATTATTGTGATGGTGCACGCCTAGTAACACTATAAAAATAAAGTAGTATTAGCGCGCATTGACTGAAATCCTTTGTCTGATCCTCACTTCCTCTTGGTAACCCCTCCATTCCCAATCCTATCCAGTCACAGTAATGCCTTACCCCCTTACTAAACCTTCTGCTTAATGTCCCTCTCAATACCCTTGCCGCCCCCCCATCATTCTGTTTTAATAACCCCTTGCTTCTCATTAACCCTGGGCCTTACCTACTCCTCTTCAAGAAACCTTTCACCACCTTATCTTTTCTTTCCTCATTAATCCCTTCCTTTATCATCCCACAGTTCATTAACTTCTTACTTTCTTATCTTTTCACTTTCTGACATGCCCCTGATAGGTTGGGGAGGTTTTTGATAACAGGCACTGTTGCCCAAGTAGAATGTCTTCATGTCAGACCCTCTCCCCTGCCTGGATCTGACCTTCCTAGGGGTGAGGAGGCCTGGATGGGAAGAGCTGTCTGGCCCAGTAGTTCCTCATTTCTCCCTCTTCCAGCTCAGTGTTCATTCACAACCACCAGGGAATTTTTCCCTGTTCTGACAGACCCAACCTCCCACTGTTCCTAGTTTGGTCATTGCAGCGACGGTCCAGAGGCCAGAAGCCATGCACCAGTTGCTCCTTCTGGAACCCTGAATCACTGGATCTAAACCTGGCCACCGGCTATCACCCGCAATGATCCTGACTCCCTCCTAACCCCACCGCAACAAACCCAGCCCCTGCTGACCCGGAGGTGTAGAAGATCCGGTCAGGAATTGAACTGGGGACCTTCCACATAGAAGAGCATAGTACTTGTCACAGAGTCACCGGGCTGGATCCCCTTTGCTTTTTAAATAAAAGGCAAAAGAGAATTCCATGAAGAGACCACAACATCTGAGAGCTATTTAAAAAAACGTATCCGATACTCTGCGTAGTTATTGTGTCGGTCTGTTCCCGACGCCCTCTCTCCGCCCTACTTACCTCTTTGGCGCCTCCCTCTTCACCCGCGGGAAGATTGGCTGCCGCGGCGTCCTTTTGCCAAAGTCCTCTGGCGTACCCAGACTGGCTAATGGCTGCAACCCGCCATGTTTCCTGGAGGCCTAGGGGCGCGCGGCGATGGCGCGAACCTCAGGGGTGTCCCACTGAGATGACATCACCCGCGACAGATATATAAGGTCTTAGAATTTGCTAACAGATCGAGTTAGAAAAGGTTATGGGTTTGAGTTACTCTACCTAAGCTACCCTGCCTCCTCAGACTTACCAGGGGTACCCGCTCCTCGGGGGCCTCACTCTCTCCTTTGTTTTTCAGGTGACAGTCTTGGAACCGGTACTCGCTCTTTGAGGGCCCTCGTTCTCAGACTTGCTCCGATTTCTCTTCTGCCTGGAAGTATCACTGCCAACTACATCTGTGAGTTACCATCACTCTCTCAGGGCTTTCCCTGGAACCAGGTACTCCTTGAGGGCCTATACATTCCAGCTCCTGGGCTTCTATGAGACATTGAGTGAGTCTTACCATCAGGTTCGGTACATGAACTCTGCATACCCTGCCTACTCACTATATTTCAGTTTCTCTATAGCTCAGCCTCCAGGGATCACTGTTCCAGTATCTGAGGGACTACAGCCCAGCCGGGCATTCCAGCTCACTACTGCCACCTCTGGTGGTTCAGTATACTGTCTAATAAAAGAACTAGTGTGTGTCTGTCTCCATACTCTGAGCCTGACCGGTGGTCCCTCTCGGGATCTTCCCCCGGGGGTGTGGTCATCTGCCAACGGTCCAAGGATCCACCCACAACTCTTCTAAATAACAACAGATTGCTAACTCCTATCTGATTGATACTCCCAACAGATAGCAGCTCCTAACAGTAGTTTCCCCATCAACAACCTACCAGTGCGAGAATGACAGATCAGTGCAGACACAATACGCACACATGTATTGCCATATAATTAGAATATTGTTTTTACATATTAATATTCAGTGTCATAGGCAAAATCTTTGGTTTTTATGATAGTATTGCGAGGTGAAGAGAGAACATGCAAAAGAAATTTTAAAAAATATATATAAGAAAAAGCAAACAAACCCATAAAAGTAACCAAGGAGAATCAGGATGGGAATCAAAGCTTAAAAAGAAGAAAGATTCAGAAGCAGTCATGACAGAACACATCAAGAAGAATGTTCTGGAACTGGGAGAAGAAGAAAAGGACAGAAGATGGCTTTAGGACTTAATTATTTTGCTTGGCACAGTAATCCAAATTCAAGGCTACAAATCTGAGCAATATGCTGATTTATGGTTTTGTTTTTAAAGTGGTGCTGTCTGCAAGTTATTACAATGTCGTTTCAGTTGTCCAAGCCTACTGTCAAGGGACATGGATGGTTAGCCCCTAGATAAACTGAGAAGTTATTGCTGCCCAAGAGCTGGTGGAAGTGCACCTCTTAGCTCATGGGTAGTTACAGGAACCTGCTCCCTTAGGAATTTATTCTCTGGAGTCACTCCCAACACTGGTATCATATCCCATCATTCAGTCATTCTCAGTATAGAGAGCCTTTAATTCTGAATGAATTGGAACCTCCTCCTTCTCAGTAGATGACCCCTTGGTTTATTCATAGTTCCATGTGAAAAGGCTTCCAGCTAGCTCCGGGTACGGCGCCTTGAAGGCAATCTGATGCCTCAGGATTGGGACTACTGGAGCTATTTTTGTAACCTGTTTTCTAAGAACAGCAGCAAATGCCATCCAATCCCTTTAGAGGGCATCAATATCTTATGAACTCTTGAAGTACCATATATACTGTATTTCTAGAAAGTACCTTCCATTCAGCTTCAGTGCAAAAGTGGCACACGATCTATACCACCCCGTTCTAAATAGACTGCTTATTAATTGCATCAGTAGCATGGGATCTTCTTAGTGTTTGGGTAATTGCCAGGTTCTTGTGGCCTGGTTTGGCCTCTGTTGGAAACAGGATGTTGGGCTTGATGGACCCTTGGTCTGACCCAGCATGGCAATGTCTTATGTTCTTAAAATCCAAACAACCTAGGATGCAGAAGTGTTTTACCTTTTTGATGATTTTAACTAGCTGGAGCCGGCAGGAAGCTATAGTAGGATCATACACACAATGCGAGAGAGTATGTATTAGCAGGTAAAACCCAGTTCTATGTTCTTCCAAGGAACACAATTCTATTGCAGTAGGACAGGGATCAGAGTTTGAAATATTTTGTTGCTGACTTATCAATAGAGTTTTAACTTAGACCACACAGAAAGTGACCTTGGGAGTTTTGCCTGTTTAAAAACTGCACAAAACAGGATTACCAACCTATGCACATGGAGAGGCACAGAGAACATGAATCTATTTTCAGGGGTCAGATATTCAATTCTACTGCAAAAAAAATAGAAAATAAAAGAGACAGAACGAGGTCCATTTTCAGCTGCAGCACAGCTCTGCTAGTTAACCATTTATACATAACCAGCAAATTAGTGCTGTATATTCAGCAGTGCATCCGCACCATTGAATATAACCAGACTATCTTAAAGTTAGCTGGTTATGCAGGACAGCCAGAGTTGGCAGGGTAAATCAGCTGGGCAACTGAATATCGAGTTAGCCAGTTAATTTATCCAGCTAACTCAGCTCCTCCCCAATCCACCCATTCACTGCCCATTAATTGTACGGCTAAAAAAGCAAATGTTGCTTACCTGATGTAACAGGTGTTCTCACAGGACAGCAGGATGTTAGTCCTCACAAATGGGTGACATCGAGGATGGAGCCCACCACGGAAAACTTCTGTCAAAGTTTAAACAGAACTTTGACTGGCCCCTACTGGGCATGCCCAGCAAGGCACTGACCCTGCAGCCAGCAGGGGTCTCCCTTCAGTCTGATTTTCAAAGCTACAGGCAGTGCCTAGAAAGTAAAAACAAAACAAACCCAACACCGCGGGGTGGCGGGCGGGTTTCGTGAGGACTAACATCCTGCTGTCCTGTGAGAACACCTGTTACATCAGGTAAGCAACATTTGCTTTCTCACAGGACAAGCAGGATGGTTGTCCTCACAAATGGGTGAGTACCGAGCTGAGGATGTCCTGACTTGCACCAAATGCACCCAATGACGTTCAACAGGCACAACAACTGGGGTGGTATTTGGTAAAGGGCATCCGCACCCTACCGGGAAGGTGGAATGGTGTTGGTACATCACGTTGGAAAAAGGTTACGCAAGACAGATTGGCCGAAGATGGAGTCCTGTCTTCCAGCTTTGTCCAAACAATAGTGGGCTGCAAAGGTATGGAGAGAACTCCAGGTTGCAGCTTTGCAGATGTCAGGAAGCGGCACCGATCGAAGGTGTGCCACTGACGTCGCCATGGCCCTCACAGAGTGTGCTTTAACACGGTCTTGAAAAGGAATGCCAGCTTGCTGATAGCAAAAAGAAATGCAGTCCGCCAACCAGGAGGAAAGAGCCTGCTTACCCACAGGATGTCCTAACTTGTTAGGATGGAAAGAGACAAATAATTGAGTGCTCTTCCTGTGAGCAACT
Source organism: Rhinatrema bivittatum (assembly GCF_901001135.1). Lineage (NCBI taxonomy): Eukaryota > Metazoa > Chordata > Amphibia > Gymnophiona > Rhinatrematidae > Rhinatrema > Rhinatrema bivittatum. The sequence continues at coordinate 34,831,562 of NC_042629.1, forward strand.
GTACGGTCTAGATAAAAAGCTAGAGCTCGTTTGCAGTCTAGGGTATGCAGAGTCTGTTCCCCGGAGTTGGAGTGGGGCCTGGGAAAGAAGATAGGTAGTATGATGGATTGATTGATATGAAACTCAGAAACTACCTTAGGTAAAAATTTAGGGTGAGTGCGGAGTACCGCCCGGTCCTGCAGGAGCTTAGTGTAAGGCGGATAGGTAACTAGGGCCTGTAATTCACTAACCCTGCGAGCTGAAGTGATAGCCAAAAGGAATAACACTTTCCATGTGAGATACTTTAATTCACAGGAGTGCAGAGGTTCGAAAGGAGGTTTCATTAGACGACCAAGAACCAGGTTAAGGTCCCAAGATGGGGCCGGAGGACGTAAGGGTGGCTTCAGATGGAGCAAGCCTTTAAGAAAACGTGTTACCAGGGGTTGTACTGAAATAGGGACACCCTGTACACCTTTATGGAAGGCGGCTACCGCACTGACATGCATCCTAATGGAAGAGGTCTTTAGACCGGATTCTGATAGGTGCCATAAATAGTCCAAGAACTTAGAGAGTGGACAGGAAAGGGGATCAAGGGACTGAGAAGTGCACCATGATGTGTACCTTTTCCATTTATATGAATAGGATCTTCTGGTAGAGGGCTTTCGTGAAGCTATCAGGACACGAGAAACCGAATCCGAAAGGTTAAAAGGCTGAAGGACTAACCTTTCAACATCCATGCCGTCAGGGACAAGGCCTGGAGGTTGGGATGGAGGAGGCATCCGTCGTTTTGAGTGAGCAGATGCGGATCCGTTCCCAGAGGGATGTGCCTGCGGATGGAGAGATCCTGGAGTATGGGAAACCACACTTGGCGTGGCCAGTGGGGTGCTATCAGGATCATGGTTCCTCCGTCTTGGCGTAGCTTCACGAGAGTCCTTGACAGAAGAGGAAGTGGAGGGAATGCATAAAGCAGACCTGTCGTCCACTTGAGGGAGAAGGCATCTCTCGGCTGAAAGTGTTGGCTCCGAATGAGAGAGCAGTAATCGTCCACTTTGTGGTTCTGAGGGGACGCAAAGAGGTCTATGCGGGGAAAACCCCACTTGTGAAACAGAGAGGTCACTACCAGAGGATCGAGTGACCACTCGTGTGGCTTGAAGACACGGCTCAGCTGGTCTGCCAATACATTGTCTACTCCCGGCAGGTAAGTGGCCCTGAGGTACATAGAGTGGGAGAGGGCTTCCGCCCAGATCTGCGCAGCTTCCTGACACAGAAGGAAGGAGCCTGTGCCTCCCTGCTTGTTTATGTACCACATGGCCACTTGGTTGTCCGTCTGGATTAAGATTATCTGATGGAATAGATGATCTTTGAAAGTTCGGAGTGCATAGCGGATTGCGCGAAGTTCCAGGAAATGTATCTGGTGTTCGGCTTCCTCTTTGGACCATAACCCTTGGGTTTGTAATTCGTCCACATGGGCTCCCCAACCGATGTGAGAAGCGTCGGTGGTTAGGATTACTTGCGGATCCGGTGGAAGAAAAGGTAAGCCCTGAAGGAGGTTGACCTGAGTTGTCCACCAGGTTAAGGATAGGCGCAGGGCCTGTGTGACTGTGACTATGGAGGACAGAGGCTGAAAAGCTTGAATCCATTGGTGTCGTAGAGTCCATTGTGTTACTCTCATGGCTAGTCGGGTCATGGGAGTGACTTGAACCGAGGATGCCATGTGTCCTAGGAGAACGAGGAACTGGCGAGCCGTGGCAGTATTTTGAGACTGGAGCTGGCGAGCCAGGGATATTAGGGTGTGGACCCTCTGAAGAGGAAGGTAAGCCTTTGCCTGCAAGGTGTCCAAGTCTGCTCCAATGAAGGATAAGGTTTGAGACGGGACTAAGCAAGATTTCTCGTAATTGACAAGAAACCCTAAGGAAAGGAGTGTTTGAATTGTCAATTTTAGGGAGGATTGAGCTATGTGTTGGGAGGAGGCCCTGATTAGCCAATCGTCCAGGTAGGGGTAGACGTGGACACCTTCCTTCCTTAGGAATGCTGCTACCACTACGAGACATTTGGTAAAGACTCGTGGGGCAGAAGCCAGTCCGAAAGGTAGGACACGGTATTGATAATGGTCGTGGCCTACAAGAAACCGCAGATATTTGCGATGGGATTGTGTGATCGCAATGTGGGTATAAGCGTCCTTGAGGTCGAGAGAGCACAGCCAATCCCCCTTTTGCAACAGAGGGAGCAAGGCGCCCAGGGTTACCATCTTGAACTTTTCTTTTTGCAGATACTTGTTGAGGGCCCGAAGGTCCAGAATTGGACGTAGCCCCCCTGATTTCTTTGGTATTAGGAAGTATCTGGAATAGAATCCTTTCCCTTGTTGACAAGGAGGGACGGGTTCTATAGCATTTGATTGTAGAAGAAGGGATACTTCTTGATGTAATTGAGTGAAATGGCTGGTTAGACTCCATGCCTGAAGGGGCGGGGAGTCTGGCGGAAGTGTTATGAAGTTGAGGTGGTAACCCTGTGCGATAATTGCTAGCACCCACTGATCTGAGGTGATCTGTTTCCAACGGTGTAAGAAGTGGAACAGTCGACCCCCCACAGGGATGTGTGGAAGAGGGAGATGGCATGTGCTCAATACAGGGAAGTCAAAGGCCCGCCGTAGGCCCAGGAGGTGGGGCTACAGTAGGTCTTTGCTTTCTCGGCTGACGAGGCTGAGGCCTGTTAGAGGACCGTGCAGGACGAGCCCTAGTTGACGGAGGGTAGTAGCGACGTGGTCGAAAGAATGACTTCTTAGAGTCCTTCTTTTGCGGTTGCTTGGAGGTCACCTCAGGTGGGACAGATGAGAGTTGTTTCAACGTCTCATGGTGGTCTTTTAACTCCGCCACAATCTGTTGAATTTGCTCTCCAAACAAATTGTCGCCTAAGCAGGGCAAATCAGCAAGACGATCTTGGACTTCTGGGCGAAGGTTGGATGACTTTAACCAAGCCCAACGTCTGGCTGAGATGGCTGTGGCTGAAACCTTCGTGGAAGCATCGAATATGTCATAGGCAGTCCTAATCTCGTGCTTTCCTGCCTCAAATCCCTTGTGAAGAAGGGCTTGAAGCTGTGGTTGGTATTGGTCCGGCAACGTGTCAGCATAGTCTTGCATCTGCTTAAAGATGGCTCTGTTGTATTGAGTCATGTAAAGTTGATATGAAGCTATGCGTGAAATCAACGTAGCTCCATGATACACTTTCCGTCCTACACTATCCAGGAACTTGTTGTCCCTGGTAGGTGGGGTAGAAGAGTGCGGCTTAAGACGCTTGGCCTTCTTCTGCGCGGACTCAACCACAACAGAGCGATGATCCAGTTGAGGTTTTTGGAAACCTGGTGCTGACTGGACAAGGTATGTGGAGTCAGCTTTCTTGTTAACTGGTGACACCGATGAGGGAGATTCCCAGTTTTTCTTGAGCAGATCCAAAAACACCTGGTGTATAGGGATGGAAGCGATGATTTTTGGAGCATCCAGAAATTGAAGTAGTTCCATCATCTGGTGTCTGTCATCAGCTTCAGATTGTAGTTGAAAAGGTACAACTTCTGACATTTCTTTCACAAAATTAATGAAAGATAGATCCTCAGGAGGAGATCTTTTTCTACTCTCTGTAGGAGATGGTGGCGAAGGCAGATCTGTGTCAGAAGAGGTATCATCATCATCACCCCAGGTATCGTAGGGATCATGTGTGGCTTGTAGCCCCGATGGACCTGGCTGAGGCTCTGAAGGCATCGATGGAAACCGAGGTGGAATCGGTGCGGGAGGTGGAACCAGAAATGGCATCGATGGCTTCGGTGCTGCCGATGGAATCGGTGCCTGGCGCGGAATCGATGGAGCCGAAGGGTAAATCGGTGGAGATATACCCGAAGGTACCGATGGAACTACCCCGGAAGGGGGAATTCGAAACGGTGTTTCTCCTGCCGATGAGAAACCAGTCGGAGACGGTGGTGTTGTCGATGGCACTGGAATCACCGATGGAAGGGCCGTAATGAGTGCCTCCATGCGGCTCAGTAGCGGTGCTAGCGCTTGTATCAACGGCTCGGTGGTCGGTTCCCTCCTCGGTGGCGAAGCCGGTGCCGGTGCCGGGGGCGGCACTGGAACCGGTGCCAGAGACGGTGCCGATGGAGGTTGTAATTTCTTCATCGCTTTCTCGATGGCCTCCTGGACCAGCCGGTCCAGTTCTGCCCGGAGACCAGGGGTAACCATACCCGGCTCGACGGGAGAGGGAGGCTGAGGCAGGGCCGGAGGGACCACCGTAACCGGTGGGATCACGGCCCCCACACCCCGAGAGGGTGAGGGTTTCCTCGATGCCGGCGAACGAGACGTGGAGGGCGTCCGGTCTGTTCGCGGCTTCTTTGTCGGTGGCTCGGCTTGAGCAGAGGTCGATGGCTGTGGATCCTCGACAGGCCGAGACTTATGCCATCGATGGCGGTGCTTTTCTTTCCGATCCCCTCGCCCATCCGGGGAAGGGACGGGAGTCGACGGCCGAGAAGCGATCGATGGCGGACGGTCACCGGAGGGTTGACGATGATGGTACAACTTCGACGGTGCCGGTTCCGATGACGTCGATGCTATCGATGGCGTTGGGGTTGGTGCATGGAAGAGGAGCCCCATCTTCTCCATCCTGGCTTTGCGACCCTTGGGTGTCATTAAGGCACATTTGGTGCAAGTCAGGACATCATGCCCACTACCCAAACACATTACACAAACCCTGTGGGGGTCTGTGATGGACATAGTCCGGGTACAATCCGGACAACGACGGAACCCCGTTGCCATGGCTGGAAGCCAAAATTTAGGCTGGGGATCGGTAAGTGCCCACAGGCCTCAAGGGCCAAAATCGACGGCAGTCGATGGAAGAAGGCAAAAAACTTACCGGGTTCCGTAAGATGACTAAAAAATTAGTCGAAGGGAGACCCCTGAGGGGCAAATTTTCTTAGGAAATTAATTTCCAAATTCCTGTCAGGAACGTGGTTAGAGAGCTCCTTTCACCGCGTGGCAACTGCTGCGCGGAAAAAAGAAGACTGAAGGGAGACCCCTGCTGGCTGCAGGGTCAGTGCCTTGCTGGGCATGCCCAGTAGGGGCCAGTCAAAGTTCTGTTTAAACTTTGACAGATCGATGTCACCCATTTGTGAGGACAACCATCCTGCTTGTCCTGTGAGAACTTAGCCAGCTAAGCCACTTAGACATCTAAGCTGACCATAGCCAGATATTCAGCAGCGCTGCTTGGCCAGCTAATATCGGGCCTGCAATGAACAGCAGGAACCCAAAACTGATGCACATGGAGTATCTCCTAGAGCTCAGCTAACACTGCTGGGTCTGCAAGCAGCTGCTCCTTGGGTTCAGTCCTTGAAGGCACCACCTTCTACAAATGTGTAGAATAGTGTGCTCTCAAAATGTAATGATGAACTTGTGCACTCCTTGCTCGAATCAGAGCAGAAGAGTGGAGAAGTAACTGCAAGGAAATCTTCCAACGTCAAGGAGAAACACAGAGTTGAATGCCTGAAGTGGGGGGGTGGGGGGGGGGGGAGGCTTCCTGCACTAAGGAAGAGAAAGATTTATTTTTAGTAGCTTTATTATATATTTTTAATTCTTGTAAACTGAATATGAAAATAAAATTCAGATTTTAGCAAAGCAAAGTCATCAGCACCCAAGAGAAGCACCATCTGATGTCTACTGTATGTGTGCTCCAGTACCTGAACACCAACGAGATCCGCACTTGATTTATAAACAGTTTCTGAAACACTGCAGGCACCATTTAGGAGTCCTAGTCCCATTTAACAATTTCATATCTCAAACAAGAGTTCCACATCTCTAAAAAAAACAACAAAAAAAAAACCACGACTTGATTCTTGCTGGGATTTATTTCCATTGATGCAATAGCCTTTATATTAATAATAGCGGGATCCTAGGCAGGACCTCCAGATGTTTTCCATTGCTGTACATCAGTCAGAGATGACGACATGAAGTTAGATTGCATTCTTTTTTTTTTTTTTTTTTTTTATAATAAAACCATAAGAGAGAACTCTTTGGACCTTTAGTAATTCTTTCCAAAATCTGTAAAATATTTTTACTATTCAAGACTAATAATGCTGAATAAATTGACAGGTCTACACATGAAAGACATCCATGCTGGAATCCTTACAATCTGCATGGGTACATTCATTTTCAAAACTTGCGTGTGTAAATTATGCCTTCGTTTTTTTTTTTAAAGGATAGTAAATGTTTTGAGCTGCTTACATAACAGAGCTGAGATTCCATGAGACTGTTTTATATACTTGGGGCATTTCCTTTTTCTTAGGATGTGTTTTTGATTGTTTATCTGGCATGCCAGCAGCAGTAAATATCAGCAAGGCTGATCTTGGGTTTTTCAGCTGCTGGCTGAAATGACTCTTAGTTCTGCAGAAAAATACTTCTGCAGTGCATTCTCTCTCTTTAGGCCTCTGCACTTTGTACAGAAATTCTCAAAGTTCAAATGGATTACTCCAATGCATCCACGGAGAATACAAAAGTGGCACCCGATCTATACCACCCCGTTCTAAACAGACTTGGTGCCAAATAGGTTGCAAATATTTTTATTAGTTTAAGCATAAAATGTACAACAACAATGAAGAGATGGACTGAGGATGGTGAATCTGCGCATCCTCAGACACTGACTGTAGGATCCAAATCACACATTAACCAACAGGTCGTGTCAAAAACAGTAATCTAGAAAATATTTTGTCAGTAATGAAAACCACCATTGGAATCAGGCAACCTTCAATGAAGAACATTAAAGTAAAATCTCCGAGCTCTAGGACGCAAGGTCTGTAAATACATTTCCCATATTTTCAGAAAAGAGGCGTGGTCATTGTTAAAAAATACCATTCTAGAAGCACAGTCCAGATGTATTCCATACATTAAGAAAGGTGGAAAGAAGGCAAAACGATTACCGGCATGGTTAAAAGGGGAGGTGAAAGAAGCTATTTTAGCCAAAAGATCTTCATTCAAAAATTGGAAGAAGGATCCAACAGAAGAAAATAGGATAAAGCATAAACATTGGCAAGTTAAATGTAAGACATTGATAAGACAGGCTAAGAGAGAATTTGAAAAGAAGTTGGCTGTAGAGGCAAAAACTCACAGTAAAAACTTTTTTAAATATATCCGAAGCAGAAAGCCTGTGAGGGAGTCAGTTGGACCATTAGATGATTGAGGGGTTAAAGGGGCACTTAGAGAGGATAAGGCCATCGCGGAAAGATTAAATGATTTCTTTGCTTCGGTGTTTACTGAAGAGGATGTTGGGGAGGTACCCGTAATGGAGAAGGTTTTCATGGGTAATGATTCAGATGGACTGAATCAAATCACGGTGAACCTAGAAGATGTGGTAGGCCTGATTGACAAACTGAAGAGTAGTAAATCACCTGGACCGGATGGTATACACCCCAGAGTTCTGAAGGAACTAAAAAATGAAATTTCAGACCTATTAGTAAAAATTTGTAACTTATCATTAAAATCATCCATTGTACCTGAAGACTGGAGGATAGCAAATGTAACCCCAATATTTAAAAAGGGCTCCAGGGGCGACCCGGGAAACTACAGACCGGTTAGCCTGACTTCAGTGCCAGGAAAAATAGTGGAAAGTGTTCTAAACATATAGAAAGACATGGTTTAATGGAACAAAGTCAGCATGGCTTTACCCAGGGCAAGTCTTGCCTCACAAATCTGCTTCACTTTTTTGAAGGAGTTAATAAACATGTGGATAAAGGTGAACCGGTAGATATAGTATACTTGGATTTTCAGAAGGCGTTTGACAAAGTTCCTCATGAGAGGCTTCTAGGAAAAGTAAAAAGTCATGGGATAGGTGGCGATGTCCTTTTGTGGATTGCAAACTGGCTAAAAGACAGGAAACAGAGAGTAGGATTAAATGGGCAATTTTCTCAGTGGAAGGGAGTGGACAGTGGAGTTCCTCAGGGATCTGTATTGGGACCCTTACTGTTCAATATATTTATAAATGATCTGGAAAGAAATACGACGAGTGAGATAATCAAATTTGCAGATGACACAAAATTGTTCAGAGTAGTTAAATCACAAGCAGATTGTGATAAATTGCAGGAAGACCTTGTGAGACTGGAAAATTGGGCATCCAAATGGCAGATGAAATTTAATGTGGATAAGTGCAAGGTGATGCATATAGGGAAAAATAACCCATGCTATAATTACACGATGTTGGGTTCCATTTTAGGTGCTACAACCCAAGAAAGAGATCTAGGTGTCATAGTGGATAACACATTGAAATCGTTGGTTCAGTGTGCTGCGGCAGTCAAAAAAGCAAACAGAATGTTGGGAATTATTAGAAAAGGAATGATGAATAAAACGGAAAATGTCATAATGCCTCTGTATCGCTCCATGGTGAGACCGCACCTTGAATACTGTGTACAATACTGGTCGCCGCATCTCAAAAAAGATATAATTGCGATGGAGAAGGTACAGAGAAGGGCTACCAAAATGATAAGGGGAATGGAACAACTCCCCTATGAGGAAAGACTAAAGAGGTTAGGACTTTTCAGCTTGGAGAAGAGACGACTGAGGGGGGGATATGATAGAGGTGTTTAAAATCATGAGAGGTCTAGAACTGGTAGATGTGAAATGGTTATTTACTCTTTCGGATAGTAGAAAGACTAGGGGACACTCCATGAAGTTAGCATGGGGCACATTTAAAACTAATCGGAGAAAGTTCTTTTTTACTCAACGCACAATTAAACTCTGGAATTTGTTGCCAGAGAATGTGGTTCGTGCAGTTAGTATAGCTGTGTTTAAAAAAGGATTGGATAAGTTCTTGGAGGAGAAGTCCATTACCTGCTATTAAGTTCACTTAGAGAATAGCCACTGCCATTAGCAATGGTTACATGGAATAGACTTAGTTTTTGGGTACTTGCCAGGTTCTTATGGCCTGGATTGGCCACTGTTGGAAACAGGATGCTGGGCTTGATGGACCCTTGGTCTGACCCAGTATGGCATTTTCTTATGTTCTTATGTTTGATATTTAAAGCAATTTTTTTCAATATGATATTCCATAGTGCATAAGTGGTGCAATGCTATTCTCAACTGAGCGTCTGGCAGCAGCCGATTTTGTAAAATCACTTTTTTTTTTGCTAAGAGAAGTGTTTTCCACACCCATAATTTAAGATATGTTTTGGCATTCACCAGTGTGCGCAAGTCAAACAAAAATGGTTTGACTTCTAAGGGGAGAATAATCCCCAACACCTCCTGAATGTAATGTCGGATTGTGCCCTAGAATTTCTGCAAGCACAGACAAATCCAGAAGAAGTGCCCCAGAGTACCCTTGTCTGTAAGGCACCTGTCAGACTGCGTGATTTTCATTATACATGTCCATGCAGGTGATACATAAGCTCACATCAGAAACTTATATTGGACCTCACGAAAGCCTACATTAGTAGTAATGAAGCGAGCTCCAACAAGATGTTTAGCATAAATATCACTAGAAAAAGTTAACTAATTCTTGAAACCAACTTTGTATTATGTTATCATAAACTATGGGGGATACCTTCTTCAGCAGTTTTTTTATATAAAAATAAGAAATAAATAGAGTGTCTACTTGGGTCTTCTCAATCAAAAATCTCAGACAACTCTGCATGGAATGCAGGAGCCAAGGCCTGTGAATCCATAGCCATTATATAATGCCAAAGTTGGAGATAAGCAAAGAAATGTTTGTTATTTATTTATTATTTTTTTATTTAAATTCTTTTAATATACCGATGCTCAAGACCAGGTCTTATCGTACCGGTTTACAATAAACTAGGGGGAACCAGTTAACAGAGAAAGCAAAAGTTACATTATAACAGGGAACGTGGAACTAGGCTGTTAGAGAAAAGATAGGATAAACAAATTCTAACTAGAGAGAAGGGAAAAAGCAGGAGAGGGTGCTTACAGGATAAGAATTATGTACAAATTTACATAGTGTATATGAATTAAGCAATTAGTCGAACAGTTCCTTTGAGTTGCGGAAATGTTATCTAAAACATAAGTGTTTTGAAGCTGTTGAAAAGAAAGAATTGCAGCATCCTCATTCAGAAAATGTGCTAAAATTTGCAGCTCCTTTTCTGCCCAATGTCTGAAAATTGTATTGTGAATCCTGGAGCAAAATCTCTATCTCCCCGGATGGGTAAGTATTGGGAAATCCTCCAATTTATACCAAATTTGGAACAAAGTTTCCAAGATTTCCAAACAGGTAAAATAATGTTACTGCCTATCGCCTGGCGTGGGAGAGACCCCCAATTAATGTGTAAAATAAAGCATAAGTCCCACTAACTCTCTCTCTATAGCTAGAGGAGTATAAAATGTCAAATTCATCAACCAATCTCCAAGATGACATAAGTTACAGGCCAAGTTATAAAGTCGCAGGTTGGAGAGGCCCAAACCCCCATGCTCCCATTTCCTCATTAACTTGAGTAGAGCCACCCTAGCTTTTTTCCCACGCCAAAGAAATGTACTTATCAGCGCCTCCACATATAGCACTTCCCGTTTTGTGAGACACATAGGCACAGTTTGAAAAAGACAAAGCCACTTGGGCAACAATATCATTTGAAAGAGAGTAATTCTACCAGAAATAGAGGGTAACCCTTCCAAGCTTATAACTTTTGCCCAGTATGATCTAAGAGCAGTCGATAGTTAGCCTGTTTTATTCTAGCAGGATCTTTATGTAATCAGATTCCCAGACATTTAAAAGAATCATCAGCCCAATTGGGGTTTGCCTCCATTTACTCTTCTCCATAGATGCCACTACCCATCGTACATTATAGACAGAGTGTCTAACTTTTACAAACCCAACCTGTTCCTGTCCTATCAGCCCTAGAAAAACCTTCACCATCTTGTCCGCAAAAATCTTAGCCAAGAGTTTGATATCAAAATTTAAAAGGGAAATAGGGCTATATGTACTAGGAGACAAGGGATCCCTCCCCTGCCTTTGGCAAAACTAATGAGGACTTCATTAGGGGAAAGGGGAAGCTCCCATTTGCAATTAGCACTTCATAAGCTGCACGTAACTGATGTAAGAACTTATCACCCAGCAGTTTGTAAAATTCAGTAGTAAAGCTGTCTGGTCCCGGGGCTTTTAATAATTTAGATTGGTGGATGCCCTTTTGTATTTCGTGTATATGAATTGGGGTGTTTAGTATTTCTAGTTGGTGATCAGTAAGATGGGGCAAACCCATGGTTTTTCAGATATTGCTGAATGGCAGTCCAATCTACATCCTCCACTTCGTATAGGGAATGATAAAAAAGTTTGGAAAATAGCAGCAATTTCTTTACTAGAATTAACCACCTTACATGCGGAATCCTTCATAATTGGTATATATTTCTGTCCCTTCCAGGATTTTACAAGCAGTGCTAAGAATTTATCAGGTTTATTGCTGAAACGAAAGAGCTTATTTTTATAATAAATCAGGGATTTTTTTGCTTTCTGATGTAGTAGTTCATTCAATGAAATTTGAGCCATAAGAAAATTGTCTAGCGGCTCGGGAGGGATGATTAACATATGCTTGTTGTGCAGCTTTAAGTCTCCTCTCCAGTCAAAAAATTTCATTGGACATGAGTTTCTATTGAGCACTCACATAAGAAATTACCTCCCCCCTCAAAACAACTTTAGCCATTTCCCAGAAAAGGACAGGAGACGTCTGATGTTCCTTATTTTCCACATAGTCCTCCCATTTTTCTATAAGAAATCCCTGAAGCAGGGGTTTGTGTAGATATATCAAGGAAATCTCCGAAGTGGTTCAGAATCAATAGGTCTAAGACCTTTCATATCAACCTATACCAATGCATGATCCGACACCACCAAAGGACATATCTCTGCCTTAAGAATGGAACCAAAGTCTTCCCTTTTCATTAAAAAGTAATCTTCAATCAAGTCCCATGAGCTCGGGATATATGTGTGTACTCTCATGTGAGAGGATGTAATACTCGCCAGGTATTTTGCCTTTTCATTGCCGATCCTAAAACATTACAGGTTGCCCATCTAAGAGATGATGAAGTCATGGGTGCATAATAACCTTCTTGTTTGAATTTTATATTATTTTACACTATCGTTACATGTTTGAATTAATAACCTGTCCTTTCTCTTCTCTCTCTGCCAAGTTCTAATCTCCCTGTTATTTGTAACTGCCTTTTTCCGCACCATTGTTTTAGTTTTGTTTACGATGCACACTTGTTTTAATGTGAACCAGCATGATGGGACTGCGTTCTCGAATGCCGGTATATAAAAACCCTAAATAAATAAATAAATAATAGTAAGGTTACAAAATGTAGAGAACTGCGTCGCAGAGGACCGGGCCCTCCAGCCTAGACCCAAGTCAGTTATTACCACTGACAAAAAGCCGCCAACTCCCAGGCAAAAAGTGATCACCAAAATGAGAACTAAGGTATTGAGCCTCTTACCCTTATACGACCTCCACACTCCATCCCCAACCTGTCCCCCATTAATTCCACCCTCTCCCCCCCCCCCCCCCACAACCAAAAACACGAACATGAATTCAGAAAACTGCCCAACCATAGGCATATTAGGACCATGACCATGTGTTGGGCCCCCTGTCCCCTCTGTAGCAGGTTTACAATATGTGGAAAAAGAAAAAAAAACCACAGGCCTATAAAGGCATACACACAACAACTTGACCATACAGTGAAGAAAAAAAAAAAAAAACAACTAAAGGAACAGAAAATATAATAGACTAAATCTTGCACTGAGTCCAATATGATATCCAGAAGTAAGCAGGGTAATCTAGCAAGAAACAGTCAATTGGTTCACAGATGAACACCATGGAAGTAAACATGGTAGAAAAATCACTGCAAGACATCTTCACCCATTGTTTGCAGTCAAAGTGTCCAGAAAGGCCTCAGCCGCAGCAACAGTGGCATAGACCATTATTTTGTTAGCATGAGTGATCCGTGAAGCCGGAAACAGGAGTGCAAAAGGGAGATTTAAGTCAACAAGCTTTGCACAAACAGGAGGAAACAACTTCCTCTGCGCAGAGATTCTTGCTGAGAAATCCTGGAAGATCAATACTGATGCGCCTTTATAAACAAGAGCTTTGTGCTTTTGATAGGCCATCAAGATCTTCTGCTTCCGAGCATAATCCAAGAATTTCGCTAGTACCGGACGTGACCTGCTTTTATTCGGCACCCTGATACCTAAGCGGTGTGCAAGCGCCACGTGGATTCTGCCGTGCTGATCAGACAACGGCAGTGCCTGCAGAAGCTATTGCTCAGTGATGCATGTGATATCCTGGTCTTTGATGATCTCAGGGAAACCAACAAACCGTTAAGTTATTCCATCTGGAGTGATTCTCCAGATCCTCCAGCTTCTCGGCTTGTTTATTAGTCAGTTTTTTTTTAAAGCACTTATTTCCCCTTCTAAAGTGACCAGACCTACTGGATTCCAACTCAGTTCTTCTCCCAGTTTCAGTTAATAAAGCATATGCATCATCAAAGCAAGACTCTATTTTTTGGAATTTATCTTCCAGTGCAAGTGCTACCGTGTTTGCTACCTCGGCGGTGCTGAAACCTGCCACTGCCGGGGAGACCGGGCCGCCACCATTCTCCACCATTCTGCAACGGCCTGCCCACACGCGCGCCTTCCCTTTCTGCGCGACTTTTGACATATGGACATCCCAAAACACACCGCCCGTGGCACAAGGCACTGCAGAACTCACGCACTAGAAAATAACTGAAAATCCAAGAAAGAGAGTCACAAACGGAGTGCTTTTTCAACAAGTGAGTGAGTGGGGTCCCGGAATGTTATTGTTTGTAAGGATTTGGGTGGACCCCTGGACTCTGTGGCTGCTGACCACGTCCATGGAGGGAAGTTCCGTGAGGGGCCACAGGTCATGCTCAGCTTTAGGACACACACACAGTTAGATCTTTTATTAAACAGTATTGAGGAGCCACAAGAGGTGGTGGTAGTGAGCAGGATTGTAGCCCGGCTGGGCTTGTAGTGCCTCAGGCTCTGGAACAGCGATCCCACAATGGCTGTGCTGTAGTGGAGAGAAACTGAGATTGTGAGTACAAGTAATATGTAGGGTTCAAGAATAGAGCCTCGTTGGTATAGTACTCACACAGTGGTCTCTCAGTATGGAGCACAAGGGCTGAAGTAAAGGCAGGCCCTCGAGGAGTGAGTACCTGGTTCCAGGGAACAGCTCTGAGAGAAGTAGTTGGTAACTCACTGATGGTAAAGGCAGCGGTGTCTTCCAGGCAGAAGAGAAGTCCAGGTAGCGAGTCCAGGAACATGGGCCCTCGAGGAGCGAGTACTGGTTCCAGACAGCGACCTGAAAGAGAAGAGAGAGAGGCCCCCGAGGAGCGGGTACCCCAAATAAGAGTAGTCCAATAGTGGAGGCAGAGTAGCTAGGTACGCAGAGCGAATCCCATCCATTAGGAAACCTTTGCTAACTCGACGGCTAGCAATCGCATAGGCTATTTGTATCCGGGATGCGTGACGTCATCTCAGGGGGACGCCCCTGAGATTCGCGCCAAAGAAGGTACTTGAAGCAGGGCCGCGCGGCACGCGCGCCCTAAGGCAACTGGATAGCATGGCGGGAGGCAGCGCCCAAGCCAGACCGGGGACACCGGAGAGGACGGCAGGCAGACGCTGCGGCAGCCAAACGTCCGTCAATCGCAGGAGGAGTCGCCAAAGAGGTAAGGAGGGCGGAGTGGAGACGTCGGGCAGCGACAGTCGTAACACGGAACAAGCAGAAAGCATGGCTTCCCCTCACATCATATCATGTGACCCTCCAACTTGGTACCAAATATAACGCATGCATTATATCTATGGCTTCTGATGTTAGGGTTGGTTTTTTTTGTTAATAATAGTTTTATTCGTGTGTGCAGGTAAGTAAAACATACAACAAGAACTCTGAGGTAGCTTGACAATAAACCAACAAAAATAAACCATAAATTGCAAATCCTAGATTTATACAACTCCACATGAAGGCATTTTCCCATTTAGCCCTTAATCCCACCCCAACCCCCCCCCCCCCCCCCCCCCCGTTCCCCAGTAGAGAATCCATAGAAAGGTAGCCATAAGCACCATAATCAAGAGTCTGAGTCCAGCAGAAAATCACAGATCAGTTTCAACGCCAGCCAAAATCAATCCTTAGTGATCATAGGGAACCAAGCTCTGATTTTAGGTTTTACCTGATAAATCCCGATAAAATGCCCCCAATGCAAAAAAAAAATTAATAATAATAAAACAGATGCTTATTAGATGAATGCCAGAAACCCCCCCCCCCACTTCCCCTAGTACTCACTCACCCCTCCTTTGTCTACCCTGGATCCTCTGCTTTGTTTTCGTGCCTTTTCCACACTATTGACTCCTCAACTGCACAGATGCAGGTATTTGATTCAACCAGAAAAAGTACAACAGTACCTGTACCACAGATTTTTGATCCACCCAAAGAATCCCTAATTAATTGGAAAAAAGAAAGATATCTAAATCTACAATTTATAAACCCCTAAAACCTAGTTATAAATCCCACAGCTTCATGGGTCACATTTGTCCTTGGAACAGTACAAATTAGATTAGTTATAAACCAGTCTTACCACTGATATATGCTGTGTGATAGGCTTTAAAATCCGGCAATGAGAAAAATTTTCCATTGCCATTCAATCCAACATCAATAGCAAAGAAGGAGAGACAGAAGATACATTCTCCTGAAAGCAGCAGGAGCCGCAGTTTTTCATCACAAAAAAAAAAACAACTATAGAAGTAAATGTCAAACAGCCGATACTTCTTCACTGGACTAACTTAGCAGATTTGCAAGTACCACTTTGAAATAGGCAAAAAGGACACCTTCAAAACCAGCTGGCTCAAGAGAAAGTCGGCTAGCACGACTTGCCATCCATAGATGCGTAGAGCCGATATACCACGCTAGAACATGCTCATAAGTCAAAATTAAATTCATTAGCACATTCTCCAAGGACTGGCATCTGCCACAAGATTATCTTCCTTTCCTTGAACAAGCCCCAGTGCTTCCGTTAACGCCATTAAAAGCTCATTTGCTCCTTCTGAGGATACTTGGAAGGGTAAGATACGCCCATCTGCCAGACTGAACCACCCCTTTAAAACTTCAGAGTCAGACACACTCTCATACTTCGCAGAATGCTGGGCCAAGAGGGCAACGCCACGGCTGAAGAAGCGGCTTAGGGCAGCCATGGTCTTCTCCCCACAGATAGAGAGATTCTCCACTGCTCAGCATGGCCTCTGGCAGGCGACGTACTCGTTCCCAGACTCCTCCTGCGGCTTCGGTTCCACCCTTGCACCTCTGGCAGGCTTTATATTCTTTCCTGGGCAGGAAAGAGAACCACCCCGCTGGGGTGGTTCTCTTTCTTACCCTTAAATGCGAGAATCAATTCACACCGACAAAAAAAAAAAGACAAACGTTACAGAGGTGACCAAAAAGGAACCTCTCTGGGGGGGAACATTTCTTGAAACCAAACCACTGCATCAAAGACCTTATGATCAGGATACCCCTGCGCCAACGGGTGGCACGCCTTCATTGTGCAATGCAGTGTTGCAGCAGGATCCAAGGGAGACCAACAGTGAGCTCACATACTTTGTTGGTCTTGTGAGGGGCATTTGTACTTCACCTTATATCACCATATTAACCAATAAGGTTTCACCTTATACATCTTTTTATTTCTTAAATCGTTATTTCTACGCATTCAAGTGCACTAAAATGGCAACCACACTAATCAATTTACAAAGAACAGTGAAGAATATTATAAATCAATTGAACCAAGGCGGACTCTAGAAGGGTGTGGTGCCCGGATACATCTGCTGGAGAGGGTCCCTGCTTGAGAAAGAAGGATGGACCCTCTGCAGACCTTTTGACACTGTATCTGAGGTCTCAGCTGCTTCAACTCCCGACACGGCGGCACTCAGGAACAGGAAATGATGTTAGGGGCAAGGCTGCTTTGGTGGCATGGAGCCTGTGAGGAAGTCTATAGGAAACTCCCTCAGACCACCTTAAGGGACCAGACACAGCTGTCTCGCCCGGTCTTCCTTAAGATCCAGACCCACAAGGAATCCTGGGTGAAGGGAGGAGCCATTCACCAAAGTATAAGAACTCAGGGCCTAGAAGGGTTAGAGAGGCCCTGGGGAGCGGGCAAGAAGCCACTGTATGAGAAAACCTGCTATGTGTGATGTCTCTGTGTTACCTGAACTGCATCATTTGTTGTTTTGCTTTGCACTTTGTTTTTCACTGCAAATAAATTGCACAAAAGGGAACAGCCAGAGTCTGCCTCCTTATTCCTTCTGGCTGTTTTCCAAGCTGCTATCACCCAAGTTACCACAGAGCCCTTTAAAAGCACCGGGCTCGGGGCAGTCACCTCAATTTGCTCCCTCCTCCCCCCCTTAAAGCGAGCCATGGTTTGAATAGACCATACCAAACCAATTCACATCTGCTCCAGTCACAGCTAAACTTAACTGCTGGCAATACAGCTGGTAGCAAAACAATGGACAAGCCATATAAATCCCGTAAAAATTAACAATAATAAAACAAAACCCCAAAAAATGGATTTATCTGCATCTAAAACCAAATGATTTACTGGGAAACCAGAGGATAAAAGAACAGGAGATGTGAATAGCTCCTTTATCTGAATACCTCACAATAAAACCCCATCAGAGGGTTGGCTGTGGTCAGCTCTAAATACCTCCACACTATCTTGTTCTGTTCCTCAAGGGCCTCTGCCAGCTCCAATAGACTGAAAAACAGTTTAGGCCAGCATCTTTCATGGCTGTTTGAGTAATTCTATTCTTTAATAGACTCAGCATGTTGGGGTTTTTTTTGTTTTACTTCATCCTGCATGATTATTTGCTGCCCTAGCATTTCTAAAAATAGTTTTAAGCGTTACTAGGGTTGTGGCCTAACAGCTTTGGGAAATCTGTATGTAGTGCCTGCCCCATGGGGTTCTCGCACTGAGATTTAACTCTTCATGGCCCTCAAGAGTTTCTCCTTACTGGAGCTCTTCTGCTCATCAGCCCTCCTCATGTACAAAAAAAAAGCCACTATCCATCCGGACTCCAAAAACTTATTCAAAATAAAAAAGTATTTTATTAGCAGAAAAACAAAAGTCCACAAAGTAATGAGACACCAATCACTTTCAGCAGCAATACACCCAAAACAAGTCAGCTCTTCAGGAGGGGAACCCAACTTCTTTGGGGGCTCTCAGGTACCTGAAGGCAGCTTTTTTCTCCCCTTTCAGCTGCTTCTCAAATGCTGGGATGCTTCTTGCAGACTCTTTCTCCAGCCAGATATTAAGTAAGACTCCTTCCTCAAATTCCCACTAAAGCCAAAATAGTGTCTAAGAGAACACTTCTCCAAAACGTCAACACAGATAAGGAATTTCAGACTCCTCTGCTTTCTGGTAATTTCTTTTCTTCA
This sequence comes from Rhinatrema bivittatum, assembly GCF_901001135.1. Taxonomy (NCBI): domain Eukaryota; kingdom Metazoa; phylum Chordata; class Amphibia; order Gymnophiona; family Rhinatrematidae; genus Rhinatrema; species Rhinatrema bivittatum. Next base: position 34,849,986 of record NC_042629.1, read on the forward strand.
TATCCCTTAGGACCAGGGTGCTCAAACTGGTCCTCAGCCCCCTCCCTAATGAATATGAATGAGAAAGATTTGCATACATTGGATACAGTGCATGCAAATACATTTCATGCATATTCGTTAGAAATGGCCTGAAAACCCAACTGGCTGAGGGATGCCTCAAGGACCGGTTTGAGCACCCCCCGCCTTAGGGTTCTCCCTATTGAACTCCAAGACTCCTTTTCCTGTTGATCCTGGAAGTACTGGGAATCCTTTCCCTTGAGTCTGTGTCCCCGTCACTGGACAGGAATCCTCCTTTCTCCAGACTCTCCTCAGTTGTGAGAAGGTCCCACTCCAGGTTTCTTTCCTGTGAGAAGACCACCCCACTAGCAACACTCTGTGGCAAGGTGGCACCCTCAGACTGCAGCAGGTATACTGGCTTCTCCAGACTCCAACATCGTACTGCATCATATTAAATCAGGTGATCCTCGCCCACTGAGGAGTGTCAAACCCCCTAATAAACACTCCAATGACCTCACTAACAAGGCCAGGGGTCTGTTAAGATCAATGATCTACACTACCAGCACACCAGGTCTTGTGGGACCACAAAAGTTAAGAGCAACTCCACTAGTAAAGGGAAAAATATGGGGTTCCCCTTACATGCAATCAAAAAACAGGGGGGAGGGGGGGGGGGGACTAAAAACCTTCTATGGATATTGTCTTGGGTAACTGTCAAAGATTACAAGCTATAAAAGAATTGAAAAAAAGAAAAAAAAAAATCAAGAACAATGATGCGTCATCCCTTTAATGCTTTTTCTATAATCCCTTGCAGTTGAGTAGGATGGCTTTCCACAACTGCCCTATCTGCGGGGCTGAAGATGGCTGGCGAGGCCAATCCAGGATAGACAGATGTTGCAAATTTGGGTATGCATTTCTCAGTGAGATAAGCAGTCCTGGGCTGTTGATTTGATTCATAACATGCTGTTCCTGCCACTCCTTCTACCTCCTCATAAGGTTTCAAAGTTCTATTGCAGATACTTCATCCGTTTGGGATGGCCTTGGGTGAGTTTTCCATGAGTGGGTGTCAATGTCACCCTTCTTCATGCTGGCCTTGAAGCATGAAGCCCTCTTCTTGAGAATATGCCTTGACTGATCTGGGAGAGGCACACATGTAGACAAAGTAGCTGACCCAGTGAGACTGGTGATGGACAATCATCTCCTCAGTACTCCTGCTGTTTGATTGTGAGAGGATACCAAATGTTGGTGAATCTGTCTTCTTAATGAATTCAGAGCATCTTCCTCAGCCAACATTGATGCTAGTTCCCCAGAATCTTGAGAGGGCTCATCTCATAAAATAAGGTGGTGATCAAGATTACTAGATAAACTATTATCTTGGTTTCAGATCCAGTGCTGAAGTTATCAAATGCCTATTTCTTCAGGTGAGCAACGGCTGCACGTGCACATTTCAAGCACTGTTGTACGAGATGGCTTCCAATATACGGAAAATGCTTAAGGTTCTTCAGAATCACACCATGAATCTTAATTGCCAGAGGTGTGGGCAACTGTTTGAGAGCTTGTGAATGACCCAGAGCTGGGGATGGCCCACTGAGAGCATGCTGACAGCCCAGCTGGAAACAACTCATCCGGAGCTTATTGACAGAGTAGAGCTGAAGATGGCCTCATTTATTTATTTTACTTATCAAATTCTTATATTCTGCAAATAACGTGATTATGATTATTGAGAATTTGTTCATGAACACATCATGAGGTACTGACTAGTGGCAAAGCAGGTATAATCCTGATTTATATCACAGCAAGCTCTACCAAAGTTTCAAGCAAGAAAACAGTTCAAAAATTAAGTTATTCAAAATCTGCATTTGGTCTTGAATACGATGTAAAGTCTCTGGCCTCATCGATATCTGCTCCCAAATAGGCAGGACAATATTTATTTATTTATGGTTTTTATATACCGGAGTTCCTGTATACAATACATATCACTCCGGTTCACAGTTAACAGTAATAACTACTGCCGGGTGGCAGTTTACATGGAACAAATCTTTTTAAAAGGGGAGTTACCTGGGTAAGTCCCTGGGGCTAAAATCTGCCTTCCCCTCAGCAGCTAAATTCAGCCACTGGGTTTACGAGGCGTCTGGAGTTATCTGTAAGGGGAAAAAAGGGGCAGTGGCAAGAGGAGATCAAAAGGAGTGAAAGTATGTGCTGGGATCCAATTTCCAAATCCCTCCACAAACTCTGCCTGTAGATAAAGCAGGCACGAAGTCTGCAGACCCCGCCAAAGCCCAAGTACCAGAAAGAAACCACAGAAATGCTCCCTTTGAAAACAGGCTTGAAGGTCCATGGCTACAAAATTATCCCACGGACCTTCAGAATTACCAGCGGGTTTTGAAAGTTGCCCCCTTAAGGGTGAATTTTAAAGGCCTGGCATGTGCCAAAGCTGGAAGATACCCGCAGATGTCCAGCCGGGCACGTGGATTTTCAAAGGTGCCCACGTACTCGCGTATCTCCTGGTACACTCACAAAAATATTTTTCTGAAAAAGGGACATGGATGTGCTCTGGGCAGAGCATGAGCGTTCCAGGATTTATGAATAAAACCAGTGCATAAATACGCGCACACTGGAGTCCCCAACTGCTTAACTTTACCTCTGCTATGGATGGCGTGCAAGTCCTAAAACAAAAAACCTAGGCTAGCCAGCGGGGTTTTAAGGGTAGGGGCTAATAGGGCAAAAGGGAAGCTAATTAACTAATGGGTTAGGAAGTCCTATCTTTTACCTGGGCGAACTGGGAATGAACTGGGAAACTGGTAATTGAGTCAGTGCGCGTCTACTAAACTCCCCTCACTTAACGTGATAGAGGCGGCATTTGCGCGCGTCCATATAAAATTGTGCATACACGTACGTGCATGCAGCCTGTTTTATACCATGCGTGCACATAATATGTCAACGTCCTTTGGCGCAAGCCGGCATATGCATGTACATGCGCACTCGCACAGCTGTTTCAAAGTTACCGTCCAAATGTCTTGTAGACACGGATTCTTTTAGTGAAACGTATGGGTGAAACATTAAAACACGTATACTTCTTGTTGTGAAAAACACTTCAATGAAAATGCAAAAACATATTTAAGATAAGTCCTGTCGGGTGAAGCATGATTCACATCGGGTTTTTGTCATACAGGAGAAATGATCTGAATCACTCACAGATATATTTAAGATAAGTTTCTGCGTTTCATTGAAGTGTTTTTCACAAGAATTATATGAGTTTCACCAAAAAATATAGGAGACAGGCTGGTGATTATATCTGCAGCACATTTAAGTGTTTATTTATTTATTTATTTATTTATTGTTTTTGTTATACCGAGTTTCATGATAGGCATCACATCAACCCGGTTTACAAATAACAAGGAGTGTAAAGCATAACGTAACGTAAAAAACAATATTTTCAATAAGAACCTTGAACTTTAAATACAGTGAATCAGAAAAAGGGAGAGGGAAAGTTACAAAAAACAAGGAAAATAAACTTGGGATGGAAGGGGAGAAATTGAACAGCACAATATTTACATTTCAGCCTATTTATATAACCCTGTGCTAGATGAAGTCTTTTCTTCTCACTAAAAATATGACACTTTAATATGCACAATACTGGCGGATTTATTAGAATGTGATTATATCTGTTTTTTTATTTTTTACTGGACATAACATACTTTTGGTTGCGTCTCTTTCCCAGCTTCCTTTATTTTTTAAGATGTTTCCCATCCCAAAAGCAAATGAAATAAGGAACCTTAGTGTAGATAAAGACTTTGAGCTGTCTTTCAAACCACATGTTAAGAGTGCCGTTCAAAAATCTTTTTCGAAATTGAGAATCCTTTGAAAACTAAAGCCCTGTCTTGATTCAAGCAATTTCCATACAATAACAACAATCCTTAGTTTTAAATAGCCACTTCATATATCTTGGGTTACTCAAAACACTGAGAGCACTCCAAGCCATACAAAATTTGACTGCCAGAATTCTTACTGGTACAACTAAATATGATCTCATTACCCCTATGTTATATTCACTACACTGGTTACCCATTAGAGGATCCAATTTAAAATTCTTTTAATGATCCACAAAGCTGAGTTTTGAGGCACCAGCATGCACATTAGGGATGTATAGGGAAAAAAAATTATTTTGTTTTTCATTTCGTTTTTGGGAAGTATTTTTCCCTCAAGAACTTCGGTTCGTGAATTGCTTGATTTGCTTCAAAAGCGAATCAAGCAATTAACACCCCCACCCCACCCCCCACCCCCAAATGGCCAAAACACAAAAATGAGACCTCCCTCCCAAAAAAAAACAAAACACTGAGCCAGGATTCCCTGGTCCCCACTAACCCAGTCCAGTGGGGATCCGCTGCTTTGGACTAGGCCAAAGTTTTGGCCTAACCCTAGGTCCAATGCCGGGTCCTGACGCTCGGGGCCTCAGCCTATGCTCTAGACGAGGCCCCAGCTTCGGGCCTAGACCTAGGCCCGAATTATTAGTTAAAAACAAAACAAGCAAATAAAGTTTGTTTCATTCAGGGGTCCCCCGAATGAAACAAATTAGCCTTATTTGTCGGGTTTTGCAGTTTCATTGTAAACAAATGCACATGCCCATCCTGCATTAGTTCCCGGTTAAAGATCTACCGCCAGCTGAGAAGTTTATCTTCCCATCCCCAGGGCAATGCCTGCTGGAAATCCCCAGCCAATGTGTTGACATCACAGTCAGTTGCACGTCCTCTTTTGTGGAACCATCTGCCTGTGTTATTGCCTAAAGACTTTTAAGAAACTCCTAAAGGCTTTTTTTTTATTTAAAGAAACTCATGGGGATCCCTGGCCTAGAGACTGATCTGAATCTTTAAATTCATGACTTTATTTTTGTGCTCCAATTCTGATGGTTTTACTTTGCAAACCTTCTAGAACCCTTGGACGGCGCGGTATATACATTTTTTAAATAAATAAAATCCTAAGAGTTCAGATGTAAATAAACTCCTGGCTCCAGCTAATGAGTGCGCCTCATGAGGGAGGTCATGTCCTCCCAGCGTCCCAGTGGGAGGTGGCAGATAATCTTCTTTTACAAGTAATGAAGCAGATAGGAAGTCACTGGAGAAAGGGAAACGCCTTCTTCTTCAAACACCACCTGCACTGCAATTATTTTTAAAAAGGCCTAGTGAGAAGCCGGCCCTCTAGAAGAACTGCACAGCTTATCTACTGTCCAGCTTTAAGGAAGAAGGAGAAGCCTCTGGAAACAGCAAACCGGTATGTGACAGAGCAGAACGGAAATGTAGGGCTCCAGCTATCAACTGGCAGGAGAGGGTTATCACTAAAGAGCCCTCGTCTCGAATAACGGGAGGCAGGCTAAATAGCCGTGCAGCTGGACGTCTGCGAAAAGTAATCTTCCCTGCAGTGGTTTGCCTGCGAGCGAGCCGGGAGTTGTATGTGTATGGCCAGAACAGGACCCCGGTGTACCACGTTTAAAAAAAATAAAATAAGGGACCGACGTGTGCAAACCAGGACAGCTGATCAAGCTACGCCAAGGGTAGGGCAACTATAGCCCACAAGCCAAAACAAGCCCATCGGCTCCTTTTCTCTCACCCGCTCAGCCTACTTTTATTAATTATTGACATAACATCCGGCCCGCTGATACTTAACTCTGGTGTTCCCCTGGCAGCGTGGTCATGGAAGGCCCGACATCACGTCAGACTCAGCGTGTCGTGAAAGGCCTTCGATGAGGAAGCGCCCGCAGCAGCCCCAGCCGTGCACACGGGCGTCCCCCCTGGCCCTCCTCCCCCCCTTACCATCTTTTCTCTTTTTGCTGCAGCCCGCGAAGCAGCAGAGCAGGCGCAGCCACACCTACAGCCCCTCAGTTTATTGCCTTTGGAAGTGGCCACATCCCGAAACCTGCTGCTGCTGTTCCACTCCTCCATCTTCCTCGGCCCCGAAGCTCCCTGATCCGGCGGCTGCCACCATCAGAGAGGAGGGAACGGTTTTTGCATAGCAGGGCAGGGGGAGGAGATGGGGATGTCGAGCACCATGGGAAGGTGTCGGGTGAGGCAGTAGAGGATGAAGAGTAGGGATGGAGGATGGGGGGGGAGATGAGAGAGAGCAAGAGAGACATATTGGTGGAGAACAGAGCTGGACTGAAGATTATGATGCCCATAGGAGAGTCCCAGGTTTTGGGGGGGGGGGGGGGGGGCTTTCAGGATTTGGTTTCCCAGGCTCCTGCCTATGTTGCTGTGCCAATATCCAGCCCTGGTGGGGACAAATATGAATGACGCCTAAAACTCACTCCTGGGCAGCCGATGCAGAGCGGAGGAGAGCGAGAGAGAGAGAGAGAGAGAGCGAATCCTCCCAGGTGGGCAGGCCTTACAAAAGACTGCTCTGCTTAGTAGCGTATTTTCTTTATAGGTGGGGGTTTCTATGTATCTATAGGTAGAACTATTTAACATTGCAAAGCTCCCCCCCCCCCCCTCGCTACTCAACTAGAGCTCCAATGCAGGCAAGAGCCACTAATGTGGCCCTGTGTAAAAAAAAAAAAAAAAAAGTATTCTCACCCCTGCTCTACATGGAGAAGAAATGAGAGCCACTGAATGGGAGGAAACCTACTTTCTGCATCTCCTGAAGCATCTAAGAACGGGGCAAGTGACCAGAGGAGCAGCCCCTGAGGAATCCGCTGCGATCTCATCGAAGGGCAGACAAATCTGTAGTAAGAGCCTTCGTTAAATCAGTCCGAATCCATCCTAGTGACAGGAGACGTGGCATGATCGTTGTGCAGGTCTAGGTGGGTAATCAAGAAGCAAAACGTGCAGAGTGTCACGCCAACGCACATCTAAGATTCAACGGAGCATTTACCTGCCCGGTGGGTTTCGGTATGGCTATCGGATTTTATGATAAATAAAAAGCTACAGCTGGCACATTTAATACATCTGCACACAAAGCACAGGACCTCTATGCCTCGTAGTTGAAAAACCCAAATCAAAAGCAAGCAAAGCAGATTTCAAAGTCTTCGATACTGGATGTTCCCTCACATTTTTCTTGACTCTCTTCGGTGCTTAAGCCCTTCAGTCTCCGTTCTAGGTCATGTACTCCACTTGTCAGCTACATTCAAATTCCTAAAGACTGTGCCCCATCACGCCGAAAGTCCCCCGGAATGGTGGGTGAGGGGGACCAGGAAGCTCGTCCAAGCTGTGCTCCACTTTTCAGGCCCCAAGCAGCATCAAACGTGGCCTGGATGCAACGTCTACCTTCCTTTGTCACTCTGTGGAAATACTGTCAGCGCCTGGTAAACTGAACCTTTACAAAACTCGCTGCCACGTTCAAAGGACACATATATATATATATATATATATATATATATACACACATATATATACATATACACACACACAGATCTCGCACTGCTTTGCTGATTGCACATAATAAACTACTTTTAAGACACAGCAGCGTCATGAGCTGCTTCTGCCAAAATCTTTGGGGGAGGGGAAATACTGTAGATTCCAGTTCGTAAAGACGCTGAGCCACTGGAGGCCCGGCAAACCTTTAACTGCCAGACTGATCCAGGATAATGCGACTCTGCAATGCGAACTACAGAAAACTGAAAGCCAGGCAAGGCCTTCCAATGTAAACTTTTTTTTTTTTTTTTTTTAATTTCCCAAATGCCCAATTCTATCACCTAAAGAAACGATGGAAGAGAAAAAAAAAACACAAACTCTCTCTTAACTTTTCAACGTGCCAGAAGAGGCACTTCTCCCCACCCCCAGGATTTCCTTCTTACCGGCGAAAAATCGCATCAATCCAGGCTGGAGAGGAAGAGCCAAACCTCAGCCAGGCCTGGCAAAAAAAAATCTGAATCCAGGACCAGACGAGAACTGGAACAGATGCTACACAGAGAGAAGCTGGGAATTCCCAGGACTTCGAAATTAACCAAGAGAAAACCTCTTCTCCCTAGGCACTAAGAGGCGTTTGCCCTTGGCACTGATTTTTTTCTCTGAAACATCCATGCAAATTTCTGATTAAGTAGAACGTTAAAAAGGTTTGTGTTTTATGAGCCCACTCAGCTGGGACCGTCACAGGATGCACGTCTTTCCGCTGGTGCGGTGTGAAAAAGATGGCTATTCGATATGTATATATATATATATATATATATATATATATATATATATATATATATATATATATATATATATATATATGTGTGTGTGTAGGTACGACAGGCAGTTTACTCTTACTTCTCTCGACGGAAATGGCTCCTTAAGTGTTACTTGTCCAGTTCCTTCCCCTCCGCACCAAGCTCTGAGCGCTATATGTATGGACATCAGTTCTTTAATGCACGGTTTATATTTTTGTTTTCTTTCTAATCACATACCCTCCATTTTCTTATTCAGGTTGTATTCTTGGAATGTAAATAAAATGGTAACTTTTTTTTTTTTAAATACAGAGCAAGGTACAAAAGAAGCCTTAGATTTACCAGACTGTATTGTCAGCTGTCTCCTGCACAAGAATTAGAGGTTCCCTCTGTAACACACAAACCAGATACAGGTACAGGCCTTCTAGTGGAAGGGCAAAAAAGGTCACTGGTTAACCTTACAGCCCGCGGGACTGAGAGCTTTCGCTGAATTTCTAGCAAATATTTCCATGCAGGAGAGAGCTGGGTTTATTTAGCCAGGAAGAGAGAAGTCGGAGGGGCACCTTGACAGCAGCAAAGCATCGAAAGAGAAAAAACGTGGAGAGCAGGACTGGGGCCTGAAGTGCAGCAGGGCAGACGGGAGGATGCACCCCGACAGGCGCTGGTGGCAGTGACCCGGGGAGCTACTGGCCTTCCATCACAGGGAGGGTTTCTCCCCCAGCAGGATCACAAACTTGAAACGGAAATGATAGATATACACCTATCAAGTTGGAAATCAGCAGAACTTTGAAGTGAAATAAAAATCACTGGAGGCTTTCAGAAGCAGGATGGTTTCAGATAGAGTGCATGATGTGCATCCTGCAGAATCGGTGGCGATTTTGTGCAGACCTGAAACAGATTTCAACCTGCTTCTTTTTCCTCCTTGGTGCTGGAGGCTGCCGCCGGTCCAGATCTGGTAGCCTTTTTTTTTTTTTTTTTTTAAATTACCACAGCTACTGGGCAGGAATGTGGACTAAAATGACATCAAGGTCCCTTCCAGCCCTATCTGTAGGATCCTTTGCTTTCGGTTTAAACTGATTTGTAGCTGTAAATTTCCGGATTTTTCCAAGTGTGACAATTGGTTTAAACCGATATTCACCCTCATTTTAAGCGGGTTACAGGGCAGCTCCAGAGCTTCAGATGCAGCATCCCGAGGCCTCCTGTAACTGCAGGAAGCCAGCGGGGGCCAAAACACCGGCAGCATTCCAAGTCCCACCCTCCCAACAGCGAAAACGCTCGCCCTGCAGTGCCGCAGAGAGGGTGTTTCAAGGGCCAGCTCCCCCTCCACAGCCAGGGTGCCTGCCGCTTGGTGCCACCAGAGCAGCATTTGAGGCAGGGCCTGACCTCCAGAGGTGCTTCCCGGCAGACCCCCCCTGCAGGCCCACACAAAGGAAGAGCAGTGCTGCGGAGCAAACGCAGGAAAGAGGAGGAACCGGGAGCCTCCGCCAGTAAGGAGGAAGGCTGATGAAAGAGAGAGGTTCTCGTTGGGAGAGAAAGGGGCATGCTAGGCAGGGGCTGGAGGCAGAGACAGGGCTACTGCTGAGCGGGTGAGAGGGAGAATCTGCTTGTTTCACTGGCCTGGCTACTGCCCACCAAAATAAACTCCGATATTCATCTAGAAAAATAAGTCCCTGAGACTTCATTACCGACTATCCATGTCTCTTTCCCCCTCTCCCCCCCTCAATATCTTGCCATGGAACACTGGCCAGGGGCCACAGATCCTGGCTCCTTCAGCACCCCAAGCCCGGCCACCGGGTATCCTTGTGCACCTGCTGCTAAGATCATCCCCCAACCAAGGGGGCTCCTCCTCAGTCAGGGCGAGAAACAGAAGCTGGGCTCAAGAACTGAACCTAGATCTCCCCGCTTGGCGGCTCGCTCGCCCCCCACTCATCTTAGAAACAGATCCACAGCCCGTTCCTGCTCGTAGCCTTTGCCCCAGCAAACACCACGACAGAATGCAGGAGGCCAGGCTAGAGGCTTAGGAGCGCACACAATTACAAAAAACACTTCCCCCGGAGCAGACATTTCACTACAAAAGCATCCTACGGACCACGAGTCTGTGTTCTGGCTGTTAACAGGCCAAGGGCACGAACGCTTCACGGTCTGCTTCACTGCCTCCGGGGATTGCTCCCTTGTTGGTAAGCAGGGCACTGCCGGGTGTTATCAGCCTTTTCAGCAATTCCCACATCCTAGGCAGGGTGCAAAATGAAGTGGAAATGCGTGTTAAAATAAAAATGCATTGAATTAAAAAGTGGTATAATGAGACCAGTTGCAGATTAGACAGCACACAAGCCTGAGGCGCTAGAAGTTTCAGCTTCCTGCCAATTCATTTGGAGACTTTATCATCTGCATGCACAGGAATCTTGTTAACTTACTCCAGCAGCCTCATCACGCAGAGAAGAAGCATCGTTTGTGAAAGTGCCATGCGTTCACGTTTCCCTTGCATTCTCATATTCTGCCCTCCACTGCAAGGCCCCTCTCTCCTGGCTCCTTATCTGCCTCCCGGGCAGACGCGCCAACACTGGAAAGTTCTTAAGGGACAGAGAGGTCTTAATCTTGCACTAAAATGCACAGGGAGGAGGAAGGGGTTGGGAACTTTAAGGAGACAGAGTAGAAAAATGGGAACATTTATTGGGGAGCAGGTGAGGGAATGAAGAATGGAAGAGTAGAAGATGAGAGAGAGAGAGAGAGAGAGAGAGAGAGAGAGAGAGAGTTTCCCTCACGCAGAGAGAGAACTGGTAACAGCATTCAACATCAAAGTAAAAAAAAAACAACTGCTAATCCCCTGTGGCCAGTTACTCCTAAATTTTGACTAGCCCCTAAAGTGCTGCCCTTCATAAGAGCAAAATACTTGGACTGGACGCTGCCTCTTCCCCCAAAGGACAATTTTACATCCGCAGCACTCCCAGCCTCCATGGGCCCACGCAACAGGTGCCTGACCAGAGGATCAAGCCCAGCTCTGCAAAGCGCCGAGACCTGCGAACTTTGCAGGGTGGTTTCCTCACAGGCTAACCATGTCCGTGCCAAGGGCTACCAACGCCTACTCTTTTGATGCCTCTGGAGCCGGCCCTCGGGAACCTCTGCTGTTGCCACGGTCATCGCCGGGCAATGCTGTCGCCACCGCCAGGAGTTCAGAGGGGTGAGGAAGGTGGAGGGTATGCGACGGGAAGACAGGAGAATGGTCAGGATTGGCTGAAAGCTAAAGAAGTGTCATGCTAGGTCACACCCATGGCCCACAGGGCCCTACATCCTGTCTCTGACAGGGCCTAATCCGGGTCACTTGCAAGTACCCAGCAGATCCACATATGGAGATCCACTCCCTGTTGCTCACTCCCCAAAGTAAGAGGTGGCAATCTCCAAGTCCACCTGGCTAATAATTGTCAACGGAGCTTGACTACATCCTATGGCAGCAAATTCCACTTACATTTATTTATACGTTTCTAGGCCACCGTTCTCAAAAAATATTGTACAAGGCAGTTTACAGTTTAAAATGCATTCAGATATTTGCAGATTTGATGTGGAATTTCATTCGCTTTTCTTGACCAGCGTTGCACAGTAAGCTGAGCATGTTGGCGCCGTTCTTTTCCCTGGGGATGCCGCCTAGAGCAGACCCCCAGCATTATTGTCGGGATCCTTGTCCCCTCGTGCATCACTTTGCACTCGACCACATTCGATTTCGTCTGCCGCCATTTAGATGCCCAGTCCCCGGTGTGGCGGTTCCTCACATTCTGGGGGGTTTTAACTGCTTAGAATAAGAAGTGTGCGAGCACCTCCTTTGCTGCTCCCTTTCCCAGATCATTAATGAGGGTTAAACCACACTGGTGCGTGGACAGATCCCTGGAGCATTCCACCTTTAACCTCCCTCTTCAGAGAGAAGACTCATCCTTTCCCCCCCCCCCCCCCCGTTCCTTTTCCTATCCTGTAACTCGTTACCAATCCAAAAAGAGAACAGAGTCTCCTAACCCCTTGGGACTTTTAAGTTTCCATGGGAGATTCACAGGAAGGACTTTATCAAATGCCTTCTGAAAACGCAGACCCGCTACTGTCAACTGCCGGCTTGCCCGTAAATCTGTCACCGTGACTTGGCATCTCCTCGTCCTTAGGGCTGACAGAACTGGCTCGGTTGTCCCTGGCAGGCAGCAGTCCAGGGACAGCTAGGGGCAAATCTGTGTTCCCCCTCACACCCCGAGAGCCTTCACAGGCAGCACTGCAGCAGAAATGACCCGGCACCCCGCCCCAACGGGAACCCAAGTCCATGATCTTATGAGACAGGAGCGTTTATTTATTCCATGGGGCCTGTATATTTTGTGCTGTTTGCCTGCAGGGTAATTAGATCTATTTTATGAAGTTTATTTGTAACCCACTGAGAATGTAGGATAAGGCGGTGTGTGGACATTTTTAAATAAATCGTTTTTCTTCTGTGGGAATAACGAAACCTGCCTGACAAGAAAGCTGATGTTACAGAAATAAAAAAAAAAAGTGTGAGAGGCTGGCAAAACGTTTTGTAAATTGGGATGATGAATATTCTGTCTGCAGAACTTACCACCTCCTCCACTATTGGCGCAGACAGGTTTCACCTTCACCCTGTGATCAAGAAGCAGGTTGCCTGGTAATAAATGTCGGTTTTCCTACGTTAAAGTTTGTCCAGACTACACATGGGTTTCCATAAGAAAAACGCGTTACTGAAAGTAACACCTTGCCAGGTTCTTATGGCCTGGATTGGCCACTGTTGGAAACCGGATGCTGGGCTTGATGGACCCTTGGTCTGACCCAGCATGGCATGTTCTTATGATGTCCTCCAGCAGGGTACTGAGCACACCACTGGCAGAGGCAAATCACAAGCGTTACCTCCAAAAAAGCAGGGTCTTAAAAATGTCTTCACAAAGGGGTTAAGTGACTTGCTTAAGATCACAGTGAGTGGGTCCCCAAGAGTCCCAGCAACTAGGCCAACACAGCCTGCCCCAGACTTGCCAGATTACAACGAGGAGTCGGTGCAATAAAATTGCAAACATATTCAACATATGCCACCAAGTCCGATTTTGAAGCACGACATTTACGTTAAGGTGTAGGAGAACATCACCCCTTCCCCCTCAAAAAAAAAAAAAAAAACACAGATTTGCTAAGACAAATCTTTCACAGCCTCTTCCCACCATGTATGCTATAAGGCTCCTAAAACTTCCAAACAACATTCTGCCTTAAAGACGCTGCCGAGCGAGCGTGCAACCAACTCTGAGAGCAGCGAGAGGCTCTGCTAAGCAGTGACACACTGCACTGGGATCAGAACGCTGAACATCTGGACACCAAATGTTAGCGAGAGTATAAAAGAGCCTGACCAGGCACGGGGTTTAGAGATTCGGTAGACGGACACACACGCAAGCAAGCATGTTACTGAGGCTTCTCTGCATGCTCGGACCACTGGCCACCGTGGCATGGGGCCAGTACGACTATTACTATCCCCACCACGACTACTCCTACCATGACCAGTATTCCAATCAGTACAGGCAGGGCTTCAACTTCCAGTGCCCCCACGGGCAGGTGATCAGGTCGGTGAGCAGTGTCTTCAGCAAGAAGGAAGGCTCCGACCGACAGTGGAACTACGGATGCATGCCAACGCCCCAGAGCCTGGGGGAACCAACCGAGTGCTGGTGGGAAGAGATCAATCGAGCGGGAATGGAATGGTAGGACCTGATCTTAAGCTCTCCTTTTCTCGGGCGAGCCATAGTGGGGGGGGGGGGGGGGGGGAAGAGCATGTTATAAAGGGGCTGGTATTTTTCATGAAGAAAATACACACTCGTCAGCCGACTCACCGGTGATGACGCTGAAAAATTATGTCCCCGCTGGGTGAATAATTTCACTACCCTTGGCAAAATGGGAGGTAGTCACAATTATATTCTTATCTGAATTTTTTTTTTTTTTTATCCCAGGCCCTCCTGCAGACTCAATCCCACTCTCTGCTGTGGGTCTATGCCAGTTATCTGCTTTGCAAATGCAACTACTGTTGTAGTCCACTTCTTCATTTGCTATCAATTATGGGGAACAAAATCATCATCGTGATTTTCTATGTAGATTGAAAAAGAGAAATTTAGTATAAAACATAACTTCTAGTGATAACATCCGAAGATTTACAGAAATGTCATTGCTGGCTGCAGAAAAGGTTTTACAGGCGATCTTGTAATTGTTCTGCAGAATTGATGGGAAAGGAGCTTTCTTACCCTGTATAAAGGGTGGGAAATTCAAGTAAAAAAAGAAGAAATATATAAAACATTGGTCCAATAAATAGGTAACTCCATACTCTCTGGACTGACTAGGTTTCAGGAGCTACACTTCCTTTGATCAGGTCAAAGGAAAACACCTCATTCTGCTCTGAGCTGAACACAGGATGAAGTTAGTACAGTAGAAAGGTGTCACCCGTTTATTTCTGCACCTTCACATGGATTAGCACAGTGCTCCTGCTTCCCCGTAGAAATCCAGTAAAGTGGATTTCTATGGCCCAATGTTTGCAAGCGATTGGGTCATTTCTTAAAGCAGCTCCTGGGTGCAAACTGGCAGAAGGAGAGGCTTTGGTTCGATGAGCCTGCTCTGCAACTGCTTTATTCTCTCTTACATATAGATATATTTTTTTTTTAATCCAGAGCGCTGCCGGCTTGCTTACTGCACACCCTGACAATGCATCGGGAAGCCGAAGCCACGTTCACCCTGCTCATGACCTCACTGGGCACCAGGCTGCCCACTGGCTGAGACCACGAGCAGGGAGGAGAGGGGGGCCCCATTATTCACCAAGAGGATGCGCCAGTCCTGGTTTTAAATCGCGCTGTACGTGTGGCTTTGCAGGGCTGCCCTTCTTACCGAGATCAGACCTCCTGCATGCAGTGGGGGCAAAGCGGTGACTTATTTATTTACTTCAAACTAACGTTCACAGCGGATAACAAATTATAAAGGCATACAGAACTGTTACAAAATTTTGCAAACACACATTACAAAAACAAACAAACATCGATAGTGTCAACTCAAAAAGGCATAAACATGATTACAGCTCTGAGCAAAAACAAAACAAAAAAAAAAGCATAAACTTTCAGTAGAAGAGCAATAGAACAAAGATGGTGAAAGGCCTTACTGAGACTCACTAATTTAAGTCCAAAATTAGAAACGATCCCTTCCCCCGAGCACCGCTGTAGTCACTAAATGTAAATAATATTTTATTTATTTATTTAAGTGTTTTTATATACCGGGATACGTTGGGATCATCTCGGTTCACAGAAAACTAAAACTGCAACAGGCTTTACAGAGAACAAATAACAAAGTGAAGGTAAATAAAGTAAACTGTGATAAGTTTGAACAAATAACACAACATGCTATATAGCTAACTGGTTATACAGAGAACGATAATTCAAAATAAGCATGAATATTTGGAAAAGATGGCAGGGAGAGCTTTTACAGGGATTATGTTGGGGCGGTTAAATTAAATGAGGGACGCAAGGCATAATAGTAACAAATGTAATAGGAAATCAGACTTAAGCCAGGGGGGGGAGGGTATCTGAGATGAGAAGAACCTGGGTGAGATAATGGAAGAAGAGAGGGAAGGGTGGCAGGTGATATGGACAAGGTCAGATGTAATAGGAGAGTGGACAGGGTGAAGGGGGAACAAGCTGGATCATACTGGGTAGAGTGATAGTATATTCAAGGAGAGAGAGGGTGGTAATTGGGGGATTGTGAGAAGGGATTAGGTGAAAGCCTGTTTAAAGAGCCAGGTCTTGAGGTTCTGTTTGAATCTTTTTTGACAAGATTCTAAGCGCAGGTTTGGGGGCATTCTGTTCCAGAGGGTGGGTCCGGCTAGGGAGAGGGCACGTGTTTTAGTGGATTTAAGTTTGGACAGCTTTGGAGAGGGAGTGTGCATCATGGCAAGGTGCTGTGCCCTTATTTAACATGTTAGCAGTTATACACTGCTAACATGTTAAATAAGTCAATGCAATCCACAGCACAGAAGAGCGATAGTATGGTACCTATAAACGGTCTAACAGTCTGATGTTAAGGTACGTTACAGTAAGGTGCCTCAAACCGGGAGACAAATTCAATGAGGAAGCTGAAATCAGTGCAACCATTAAGCATTTAGTTCTAATCTCTGCTGCATCAGCAAAGCAAAGCTGGTCGTCTCCATTCAAGTGAAGGCCACACTCCCTTGCCACTCTAAAAACCAGATTTGGTCAGCGATTGTTCCATGTGATAAGCCTCAATCACCACCGTCTTACATTTCAGCAGCCCTAGTCAGCCCTTCCGTGAACTGGTTTCAGCCAAGGCAGATTGTGATCTCTGGCCAGCTCATTCACTCCCGGCTCTGAGGCCTAAACACAAGCAGGATCAGGTCCAGAAATCCTCAGCTGGAAGAGGCTACTGGGTGGGCAAACTGGGGCGATCACCACAGTCCCCGCCAACTGCAGGAAGGAACGGGTAGCGTCATTGGCCGAACGTCTGTCTGCGTGGCACAGAGGAAGAAGAGGTAAGGCTCAGCCATGCAGAGGAAAAAAAAATGTCGACCACTGCCGATTAGGTGCCTGGGAGGAAGTGGGGAGTGCTTGACGGGATCCTTGGAAAGGGGAACCCCTGCAACTCTCAATCTTGGGAGGGGCTCAGGCCCTCGCTCTGGCCTCATACGCCCCTAGGGTCAGTCTCGTTTGCACTGGTGCAGAATGGCATGAGAAGGCACCCTCTCTTCTGGAAAGAGGCTGGTTGAGATGAGAAGCAATTGCTACACTTAAGATAAACATGGGGGTAACCTGCTCGGCGCGGCAGTTACTATCACAAGAAGCTTGTTGGGCAGACTGGATGGGCCATTTGGTCTTTATCTGCTAACTATTTCTATGTCACTATGTATCCTGTCACCAGGCCAGATGCAGGGACAATACGGACCAGCATCAGAATCTGAGAATTGTCCTTTCTGTATCCTGTAATTTTATTTTACTGTTAACACTTTTTTGTAAATTTGTTCTCTTTTAACCACTTTATGCATCACCTTGGCAACACATATTCCTACTGTCACGCCCATAAAGCAATCAGAATCTGGTTCTTCTCTGCCCTTTTTAGCTTCATCCCCCCTCCCCGCACCACAGGAAGAGAGGAGGAGGAGGGAAAAACAGGAGGCAAGGGGCTGGATTAGGGAGTAGAATCTCTCTTCCTGGTTCTGCTCTGTCCCCTGTAGCCTTACCCCCTTTCCTCCTGTTCCCTGCATATGGCCTGGAATGGGAGGGGAGGGGCTGGAGCAGGTAAACACAGGAAGGTTCTCTGAGATTCTAGGTGCTGGTGAAGAGTCATCAATCAGAGCCCCGTAGGCTCAAGCCCAGTGCCGTTCTCAAACCTGCTGCGCTGCAGACAACTGATCCCTTAAGTTTGCCAGTCCGGCAGTGGACGTGAGGAAACAGAGGCAGGGAAAAGCATGCCACTAAAATACAAAAAAAAAAAAAAGTGTGTATACCCGAATGCAATCAATCCCAAAGTTTTGCTGAAGGCCTGAAAATCACAGTACACCATGAAGAAAGGAGCGAGGTCGTCACCTTTCCGTTTCTCCTCCACCCGCTCGCACTCTGTAATCTCTGGGATACCGATGTATGTAATCTCGGCTGAAGAAAGGTCCCTGTAATAAACAGCGTTTTCTAAATGCACCCGCGTCTGCGGCAGAGGGAAAGCGCACGCGAGGCCTAGCCATGCTGGAGAACCAGGTTCCCAGCCTTAGAATTACGCCAGGTTCCACCCTGCAATCTCCAAGGCCTGCCAAGGCCTTCCTGACAGTTCAAGATGCTTATCTACTTCTTCCAAAACACAAAGCTCTCCAAAGATGAATGGTAGAGTAATTATATAGCACCATATAGGTTCCAGTTTAAGAATCCCTCCCCCCTGAAAAGGTTTGCAGGCAGGCAGGTCTTTATCCCAGGGCCCACAGACTGGGGAGCGGTCTGAACCCACCACTAACTGTTTAGGGAGGGACCCCTGCAGTCTCTCCGGTTGCATTAACTGAATACCGCTTTCTTACAGAAGCAAAGCATAAAATCTGCTCGCATGTTTGTGGCTTACTTTGTTAATATTTCCAGGTTTAAGGTTCCAGAAACTAAAATGTCTGTCATGTGCTGGAAGTTTAAGGTTTGGCAGTGCGTCACGGTTTTGAGTGTTCCCTTCTGAAACCGTGTTACAGATAACAGGACTTCTATGTTCAGCCAGCGAGAGCAGATCACATCCCTCTCCTCCCCCGCCCCAGATATCACAACGTTTTTCCTGGCTGCGTGGCAGAGCCATTAATCATTCAGCGCCAGGAGCAGTTCAGCCAAATCGATGCCCACTCACTGGGCTCCAGTACTGCTATGCACGGGTTGGGGGAAGGGCAGCAGCTGGCAAAATATCGCACAAATTTATTTTATTTAAAGCTTTTTATATACCGACATACACTTTGAGTATCACATCAGTTTACATAAAAACATGAACCTGGCTTAGTAACGCTTTACAGGGAACTATATTCATATATACGAGTAACTTCAAAAATTATAAATGTGAATACAGGAACTTAGCTTAAAGCGAACAATGTGAACTTGGTTTACAGAATTTAACAGACGATTCTTTATCAGAGCGACTTATTAGGGGTAAGGTGGGAGGGAACACAGGGTTTAAGAGTTTTACAGAGAGTAAGGAAGACTAAGGGGGGGGAGGAAGGGGAAACTGTGAAAAGATTAAAAGGGGGGGGATGAGGAGGGAGAGGAAATTGTAAGGGTGGGAGGGACAGAGTAAGGTGAGAAAGCAGAAGGAGAGAGCCTGAGAGGGATTTAGCCAGTGTCTGCCTGTTTAAACAGCCAGGTCTTACGTTTCTGCTTGAATTTCTTTGGGCAGAATTCCTGCCGTAGATTAACTGGCACAGAGTTCCATAGGGCAGGACCGGCTATGGACAGCGATCGAGCTTTTGTTGATGCAAGGTTGTAGAGTTTGGGCGAGGGTGTGCCTAGAGTTGCCAGGTATTGATTTCTGGTCGGTCTTGTGGATGTGTGGAATGTCCATGAATCTTTGAACCAATTCATGTCGGGGTTATGGAGGGCTTTGTGGATGATGGAGAGAGTTTTGTATTGGATGCGGTGTTCAATGGGGAGCCAGTGTAAGTCCTTGAGGACAGGCGATGTGTGTTCGTTTCTATGAGTGTTGGTGAGGATGAGGGCGGTGGCATTTTGAAGGATTTGGAGTGGGTGGATGGTGTTCTTGGGGAGACCTAGTAGGAGGGAGTTGCAGTAGTCAATTTTCGAGAAGATGGTTGACTGTAGCACTGTACGAAAATCGAAAAGATGGAGGAGGGGTTTAAGTTTTTTCAGTGTATGTAGTTTGAAGAAGCACTCTAAGTGTGGAATTGATACATTTTTTGAAGTGCATATGGTTATCTAGAGTGACACCAAGGTCTCTAACATACTGTGTGAAAGCGATTGCTGTGGGGGGCGCGTGGAGGGGGGAGAAGTCAGTGCTATGTTGTGGTGTGATAAGCATAAGTTCTGTTTTCGCAGTGTTAAGGGCAAGATGCATATTGGATAGGAGATTGTTAATTGCAGATAAGGTGGATTCCCAAGTGTTAATGGCCTTGGGTAGGGAGTTGTTAACTGGTATGAGAATCTGCACATCATCTGCATATATGAAGTGTGGGAGACTAAGTTCAGACAGTAGATGGCAGAGGGGCAATAGATAAATGTTGAATAGGGTAGAAGATAGAGAGGAGCCTTGCGGGACACCCTGATTAAGGGGGATGGCTTTGGATTCATGGTTTCCAATTTTGATTTTGTATTGCCTGTTGCTGAGATATGAAGTAATCCAGCTGAGGGCAGCTCCAGTTATTCCAGTTTCACTTAGTCTCTGTATGAGGATATTGTGGTTAATAGTGTCAAAGGCTGAAGAAATGTCTAGGAGGGCCAAGATGTATGATTTACCTTTGTCAAGGCCTTTAAAAAGGTGATCTGCCATAGAGAGTAATAGGGTTTCAGTACTGTGGTACTTTCGGAAACCATATTGTGAGGAGGATAAAAGAAGCTGGTTGTCGAGGTAATCTGTGAGTTGGCAGTTAATTGCTTTTTCAAGGATTTTAGATATGAGGGATAAATTAGAGATCGGACAGTAGTTAGATGGATCCGAAGGGTCAAGTTTAGGTTTTTTTAATATGGGCTTGACAATCGTTTGTTTGAGGGGGTTAGGTACTGAGCCAGAAGTGATGGAGATGTTTATGATGTTGGCTATGGGTTGGGCAATTATGTTAGGAATGGAGAGGAGATATTTAGTGGGGATAGTGTCTGTACGATGAGATGATGGTCTTAATCTCTTGAGGATGGCTTCAACTTCTGTTGTAGCTATAGTTTCAAATGAATTAAGTTTTGTGGTGAGGTTGTTAGGGGGAGTCTTGCTAGGTGGTGTGGTAGAGGGGAAATGTAATAGCAGTGTGTTAATTTTATCCTGGAAATAAAGTGCGAGGTCCTCGCATTTAGTACTGGCTTCATCATCTGGGATGTGGGCATGAGGAGGTTTAGTAAGGGAGGCCACAAATTCAAAGAGGGCATGGGCATTGTACTGAAGTTGGTGAATTTTGTGGGCCTAGAAATCTCTCTTAGTTTTATTTAGCATTTCAAGGTAGTTATGGAGGGATGTTTTATATTTAGTGAGGAGTGTGGGTGTTGGGTCTTTGTGCCAACTTTTTTCAAGCTTTCTAAGCTGATGTTTCATCTTTTTCAGGATATGCATGTACCAGGGTTTTAAATTTGTTTTGAGAGGAGCTTATTTCTCTGGATTGCAGTGGGTAAATTTTTTCTGCCACAGTGTTGGTGAGGTTGTGCCAAGATGCTAGAGCCGAATCAGCGTTAGAGAGATCTAAGCTGTCCAAGGTGCCTGATAGGGATGTGATGAGGTCATCCCTATTGCATGTTTTTCTGAAGTGTATGATGGTTTTTGGGTTTGTGGGGGGGAGGGGGTTGCTAATGGAGCAGGTGGCTTTAATAAGAAAGTGGTCGGACCAGGGGATGGGAGAAAATGTGGGGGGGGGGGGGGGGGGGTGTCTGTTAGTATGAGGGAGTTTATGAAGATCAGATCTAGGGTGTGTCCAGCTCGATGTGTGGGATTGTTAATAATCTGTCTGAAGCCTATCGCCTTTAATGATTCTAGTATGGTGTCACAGGAATTTGTGCGAGGGGTTGAGTCAACATGAAGATTAAAATCTCTAAGGATGATGGTAGGGGTGTCTATGTTAATATTCTTGGTGATATATTTGATGAGCGGAGAAGGGTTTGAGTCGAGAGTCCCTGGGGGGGGGTATATAAGGCAGATTTGGAGAAATGGGGATTTGAAAAGACCTATCTCCAGCTTAGGTGGGGGAACTGTAGGTTGATGTACTAGTTTGAGATTCTTTTCGGTTACTAAGAGGATTCCTCCACCTTTTCTTTTAGGTCTGGATATGATATCGCATGCATCTGTGGGTAATTGATTTAGTAGGACAATGTCGGTTTCTCTTATCCATGTCTCTGTGATAGCACAAATGTCTGGGTTGATGCCTAAGAGGGTGTCATTGAGGATAGGTATTTTTTTGCCTATTGATTGCGCATTGAGTAGGATGAGGGAAAGGAAACCTAAGATTTGGGACATGGGAGGGGTCAAAGCAATTTACAATGCAAACCTTGGCAGATAAGGACCCTCTTGAACCACTCATTAGTACCGGTCAATTGTGCTGCTACAGACCCTAAAGCTCTGGTCTCATCCCTCCCTGTCCCTGAAATTAATGTCCCTCTCAAAAGAACCAAAAAGGACAACCTATGAAATCAGCTTGGATAAGGAGCAATATCCTGCAGGTGGGCCCCGCTTGCATGGACCCCAGGGTTCATATATATTATATATATTAAAAAAACACAGCTTACACCATATCTGAATCCAGCCAGTACTGAGTAGTGCTGGTGCCAACCCGGGAGTGTTTTCATTGTTCTGGTTCATGCCAAGGCTGGCAGACTCTCTTTCCTTGCCATCTGCCCACTGCACTCCTCCATTCCTCAAAACATTGCATCTCGTCTAGCGAGTCAGTGCAGCGCCTGCAGAGGAAGGTTCCGTTTTTGCTCATTAGCAAGCACTTAGGGTTTGGAGAACGGCATCTAGGGCATGCCCAGATAACTCCATGGACAATGGAACACACTACACTCCAACCATGGTTTTCTGATCTTTAAATGTCTTCCATCCCAATGTAAGAGTGTGACGCTTGGGCTGAGTTCAAAGCCCGACACAGAGACTATATCCAAAGGAAACAGGCAGCCTTTACCGAGGACATTAACTAAATGCCCACATAAGAGCTGGCCGTCTCCTAGATGACTGCTTCATTTTGATTTAGGTAGAAAAACACAAACAATGGTCCTAAACAGTCCAGTAACTGAAGCAACATGATTAATGTAAAGGCTCATTCAGATGCAATAAGCTAAGGCTTAGTTCAACTCCGCATCATAGGAATTAGAAGGCAGGCTAGGAAAATCCTGACATTGGCCCCTCCCTCACACCCTCCTCTCTTTTTTGCCTCCCTTATTAATCGCTGGGGGGGGGGGGGGGGTGTTCAAAAGTAAAACCCCCATCTCACCTTTTTCTCGCGGCTCCGGGAACAGATCATGGGATAAGCTTCCTGTGGGTGTTTGTACGTCCACACGCTGATCTGAAGCGAGCCGGGAGCATTCATTGCTCAGATGGGTGGTTTTGGCACGTGGATGCCATCCTTTGCAGGGGCTTTGGGAATATATAGAAGGGCTCCTCCTTTCATTTTCAAAGGTTTCCGGCCGGTTTCTCATTTGGCTTTTTCTCCTTCCCCCTCCCTCCCACCCATTTTGGGTTTTTTTGGCTCTATGTTGGTTTCTGATTTGGAAGATGATGGTTCCGTCGGTTTGTCGCAGTTGGCGGGTAACCCAACTCCGGATTGATTTTTGCACAATTTATAGATATCGTTTGTGAATAAATATTTTGCGCGAGGGGGGGGGGGGAGGGGTTTAACACACACACACACACACCCCCGAGGTGACATGGTAGCATGCTCGCCGGCCACGGCTGAGGTCTTTCCCTGCTGGGTCGTGGCTGGGAGGGCCGCCGGGTAAGGTTAGTGGCGAATCACCCCAAAGCTTGGCCTGTGGTGGGACTGGTTATATCAGAAGTTGTTTTAATGTTGTGATAACTTTACAAGTAAACCCGAGCACAGTTCGCAGTTTATCAATAAACTGTGGCCTTATTTAACCCAATATGCTGCCTTCCTCATTTGTAAGGCATGAGAGGTTTGGGAGACAGGCAGGGAATCCAGCATACCAGAGCAAGAATGGGAAAACAGAAACATTGCCATTCTTCATACAACATTAAATAAAACCAAGAAATATAAAACAATCATAATAGTAAAATCAGTCATAAAAAGATTAAATCTCTAACCAGTTAAATAGAATATCTAAAATTTCCCCAAACACCAATAAAATATTTTAAAACATCTGATGAATAAAAAAAAATCCAATAATTAAAATATATTCTAGTATATCCCAAAAAACAAAATATTTCAAAACAGTAGACACATCAAATTACACCCAATAATCTCCTGCTCTCCATACCTGGGATCTTTTGATTTCCAGTCACACTGAGATGGTTGTGGATTGGGGAGGTAGGGCCGCACACATATTCACTCTCTCACACAAATCCTATGCTCTCTCACACGCTTACGCTGTCTCCCTCACAGACACACAGGCTCTCACAGGCACAAAGGCCCTTGCACACAGGCTCTCACACACACATGCACACAAACTCTCACACAGACGGCTTCCTTTCACCAGGCCACAGTGCGATGGGCTCCACCGCTGCCCCCTCCATCCTTTGCCTCTTCACTTCGGGCCGTGGTGGGATGAGCTCCACCATGGCCCCACCGGCCTTTCTGCGAAGGGGGGGAGAGGGTAGGAGTTGCAAAGTTGTGAGCGCATGTGTGCAGCTAAAAAGGGGAAACTGCCGCGGGCTTGCTTCATTTTTGGCTGCTGGTGGGTTGAGCTCCACCAGCGATCCCGCGGCCTCACCCCCCCTCCCCCAGGTGTGCCCGCCCTGTGCAAATGCACGGTGTGCACACCCGGTCACGCTGGGCCTGAATAAACTGTGGTCGCTTTTGTATTTCGGAAAGTAGAAAGGGACCCCTCCGCCCGCCCTCTGCTTCCCTCCCCCACCCACCCCTCTGAAAAAAAAAAAAATAGAGGTTTGCATCTTGAAACATTTGTTAACCTTAAACCAGGGCTTCCTGAGTATGACCTCCGGATCCCTCTCACACTCCACACGTCATCCAGACCCATCAGAGAAATATACAAAGGTTCCCTACATGCCCCATCAACAAAAGCCTCACGCCACACCGCCACCAAAGAACGAGCATTCTCGATAGGGGGACCTACTATCTGGAATAACATCCCACCAGATCTCAGACTGGAACCTTGCCTACAAACTTTTCGGAAAAACTCAAAACCTGGCTATTCCGCCAAGTGTTCCCATAATTTGGTCCAAACCAGGAATCTGGACAATTGAAGTCTGCCCCGTTATATAAGTAGATATGACCCCTTTTTAACTTGGTTATCTCTATCTTCTTTCTTCTTCAGCTCCCATGTTGATACTCCTTGTTCAATGTAATTTCTGGCTTTTTGTTTTTGCTTCTCTTAATGACCTTTTGTTAATGGTCATTAAAGAATGTTTACCCCCAGGTTCAATGTAAACTGACCTGATATGACCTGTTATGAAAGCCGGTGTGTTAAATAAATAAATAAATAAATAAATAAATAAATTCATCCCAGTGACCAGACAGCCAGTTTGGTTTCCAGAAGATCCACAATGAATATGCAGGAGGTAAATTTGCATGCAAGGCAGATTCAGTACACACAAATTTATCTCCTGCATATTCATTGTGGGTCTCCTGAAAACCCAATTGTCCGCCAGCCTTGTCAGATCACTGGGACAGGAATGGGAAGCCCTGCCTTAAATGGTATCATCTCTACTGGGCAGACTGGATGGCCCATCGGGCCTTTTTCTGCTGACAATACTGGGTTACTATGTATTCAAGTACCTTTGTTTTGTTTTCTAAGGGGAATTGGTTCGAGCCCCATTAAACTCCATTCCTCGATGGGTGCCCAGGCAAGTCAGTGCCCCCCCCCCCCCCCCCCACTCCCACACACTGGCTGAGGGTTAGAGGACCCTCCTCACCCCCATCCTTGCGACCACGGCAGCCTCTGCTGGTGCAGTGGCCTCCTCCCTTCCCACCCACCCCCAGAGACTCCGGCCTACTGTGCCACAGGCGAGCCTTAGGCCAACCGTCACTCCCCCCCCCCCCCCCCTAGGTACTCATTTTATTTCGGGCAGGGTGCGCCAGCAATCGGTCCTCCTCCTGATGGGCTTGCTAACTGTTGCTGTTTGTTTTGTATCACTGCAGGTATCAGACGTGCTCGAATAACGGCCTGGTGGCAGGTTTCCAGAGTCAGTACTTCCAGTCGGTGCTGGATCGGGAGTGGCAGTTTTACTGCTGTCGCTACAGTCACAAATGCCCTTACTCCTGCTGGTGAGTCTCCATACCTCGTGACCCGCCACAGAAACAGGGCCACGGTGCCAGGCCAGATACCAGCGCCCACGAACCGGCAAGTCATGCATTTCTGCAGCAAAGACAGGTTAGAAGCAGGAGGAAGCCCGCCCCCTGCCCCCAAATACAGCGCCCAGCACCTCACAAGTGACCAGCTGGCTCCAGGTTCACAGGACACCTAGAGCCGGTTCTACTTT
Organism: Rhinatrema bivittatum; assembly: GCF_901001135.1. Lineage (NCBI taxonomy): Eukaryota > Metazoa > Chordata > Amphibia > Gymnophiona > Rhinatrematidae > Rhinatrema > Rhinatrema bivittatum. Next base: position 34,875,940 of record NC_042629.1, read on the forward strand.
TCTTAGGCTTTTGGGAACCACAAGAGAGAAAAGGAGCCAGATCAGCCTGTTCTGAAGCATGGGGCCAGCTGGACAATTTCTGTCCGCCATGGGGTTAATACCCTTCTGGGGAATTTTCTTTAAGACCGAAAATTTAAGAACAAAAAAGTCATTTGAAGTACTTTCTATCAGGAGCCCATCTGATCCAGTCAAGCCGAGAGTGAGAGTGTGTGGCATCCCTTACTACTTGATGAGACCCCCCTCCTCTATTCCTCCACAGTGCTGGCAGGGACCCCAATCGGCAACTGCTGCCTGCCTCCCACCAGCTCTGCTGGAAGAGAGAGCCCGCTTCAGTTCTAACCAGGGGACCGGCAATCAGCAGAAAAACAAGAAAACCCAAAACTGTACTTTCACCTAGCGACGCTTGCAGCAGGAAACACAAAGCAACTAAAACCATAATTCATAAGGAAAACAAAGAGACCCCCACTGCCCCAGAACAGACTTAAAGAGGACTCACTCCTCTCTGAGCCAGCCCTCTCTCACTGCCCCAGCACAAGGAGGACCCCCTCCTCACTGATCCACTGCCCCAGCACGGTGTTAGGGACCCACCCTCCCCACTGAGCCAGCCCTCACCCACTGCCCCAGCACGGTGTTAGGGACCCACCCTCCCCACTGAGCCAGCCCTCACCCACTGCCCCAGCACGGTGTTAGGGACCCACCCTCCCCCCTGAGCCAGCCCTCACCCACTGCCCCAGCACGGTGTTAGGGACCCACCCTCCCCCCTGAGCCAGCCCTCACCCACTGCCCCAGCACGGTGTTAGGGACCCACCCTCCCCCCTGAGCCAGCCCTCACCCACTGCCCCAGCACGGTGTTAGGGACCCACCCTCCCCCCTGAGCCAGCCCTCACCCACTGCCCCAGCACGGTGTTAGGGACCCACCCTCCCCCCTGAGCCAGCCCTCACCCACTGCCCCAGCACGGTGTTAGGGACCCACCCTCCCCCCTGAGCCAGCCCTCACCCACTGCCCCAGCACGGTGTTAGGGACCCACCCTCCCCCCTGAGCCAGCCCTCACCCACTGCCCCAGCACGGTGTTAGGGACCCACCCTCCCCCCTGAGCCAGCCCTCACCCACTGCCCCAGCACGGTGTTAGGGACCCACCCTCCCCCCTGAGCCAGCCCTCACCCACTGCCCCAGCACGGTGTTAGGGGACCCACCCTCCCCTCTGAGCCAGCCCTCACCCACTGCCCCAGCACGGTGTTAGGGACCCACCCTCCCCCCTGAGCCAGCCCTCACCCACTGCCCCAGCACGGTGTTAGGGGACTCACCCTCCCCCCTGAGCCAGCCCTCACTCACTGCCCCAGCATGGTGTTAGGGACCCACCCTCCCCCCTGAGCCAGCCCTCACCCACTGCCCCAGCACGGTGTTAGGGGACTCACCCTCCCCTCTGAGCCAGCCCTCACCCACTGCCCCAGCACGGTGTTAGGGGACCCACCCTCCCCTCTGAACCAGCAGGTTTGAGTGGGTTTTCTCCAGGATGGATAATTATTATATACCATGGCAGAAATTTCCCAGCATTTATGCCTCAGACTTAACTTTCTGAAAATTCACAAAGGGAAAGAAAAACTGACAAAGATGAAAGGAAAAATGGTAATTTTTACTAAGTGCTGTAAGAGCTACCTCCCACTTTCTGTTTAATGAATGCAAACGGCTGCTTCTCTTTATTCAATACCAAGAGTCCTTCTGCTGAGCTGTAGTACAGCGGCAGAACTATACAAACACGTTAATTGGCGATCTCTTGCTGTTGGCCTACTGATAAAAATCCCACACCGAGCACAGCCCAGGGATGGCTTCTATTCAATGTGTGACAAGCATCGCCCAGCAGGTAAAACAATCTGTGCAAGAATAACAAAAACCCCTCATGTTACATTCTGTACCAGAACGCGTCTCTCTCGCTGCTCTTTATTTGCATCTACCTAGCAAAGATCAGCCCCCAGGAGCTTGCTCTACGCTCAGTGCTCATATGTGCAAAGCAGCATGGATTAGGAAAACAGAAAAAAAGTACAGTCCCTGTGTTACAGGACCATCTCAGGGTGGCATGGGATAGCAAATCGTTTTTAGTAGCCTTGTGTCAGCTAGCGTTTTCCTGCCTAACCACCCCACAAATTCCATCTTTTCAGGAAGGGAGCCTGCAGTGAGAAATCAAATCATGTATTTAAATAAACAAACAAACAAATAAATAAATAAATAAATAAACAAAACAAAAACAAAACCCTGCCTGTACTTTCACAACACCAGCTTAAAAACAGTCAGCCAGATTCGCAGGCATGAACCTCTCTCTCCTCATCATGAGCGAGTGTCAAGGGGCGCGGCAGAAGAAGTCACAGATTCCCAGGGATCAGACAGGAGCAGCGATGCGAACCCTTCTGGCACGGCCCCTGGAACTGGCCCGACATCGCCAGCTCATTTCACGACATGTTTTTTGTTTTGTTTTGGTTTTTTTGGTCTCTACCGACCCGAGCCACCAACTGAGAGGTGAAAGGAAGTAGATTCATCCCCATGAAATCCAAGAATCCAAAAAAACGCAGCTGATTAGGGTAATAATATAGCACAAAAGAAAGCAAAAGAAAACCAAAATTACCTGGCCACGTCATGTCAGTAGGGCAGTGCTGGAGGGAGTCTGGACAGGCTGTAAAGGATCTGTGGATACATACAGGACTTTAATTCCTAGTGCTATCACCATATGACTTAGGAGCAACATCACTGAATTAAAAGAAAGTGGTCCTCTGTGGAATGTGCAATATTTACAAATTACACACAAGTGGGAATAGCCCCCCTCGTATCAGTTCATTTAATTCTTCTTCTGCCTTGTTCCTTAAATGTTTTAAGATGTTCTGCTACAATCCCTCTGGTCCCCTGGGGGCAGCCATTTATTGAATAGTGTCACAAATTCTCATGTAAGGTCAAATCTGACTTTATATGAACGTGCGCAGTATCAGTTGTGGCCTCACAGCCACGATGGATCCAGTGCCCACAAAATGTTTGCAATGCTTACAGACTAGCAGAGGGGTGGCCAACTCTGGTCCTCCAGAGCCACAGACAGACCAGATTTTCAGGATATCCACAATGAATATGCATATAAGAGGTATGCATGCAGTGCCTCCATTTTATGCAAATCTCTCTCATGCATATTCATTGTGGATATCCTGAGGACCAGAGTTGGCCACCCCTGGACAAGGGTCTCCCCACTGATTTCCCTATGAATCCACACACGCAACAGAGAAAATCCAGGACTAGATCAGCCTGTTTGGTTGGCCTGGGGTGAGGTAGCAACTCTGCTGCAGACATGCCTGGCATGCAGGAGAAATGTAGTGTCTGTTGTGTGCTTTCAAGAGATTAATTCAGGTCCCTTCTTTAGATGTATTGAGGCAGTGTTTCCCAACCCTCTCCTGGAAGGCACACCTAACCAAGTAGGTTTTCAGGATATCCATAATGAATATGCATGAGATTGGAAACCCAGGCTATGCAAATCTATGTATGCACATCTCTCATATGCATATTCGTTGTGGAAATCCTGAAAACCCAACTGGTTAGGTGTGTTCTAAGGACAGGGATGGGAAATTTGATTTAAGCTGGTAATTATCTCTCTGCACCCCACTCCAATACTACATTTTAAATTTTTCATTTGTATAAACGCTACCAGGTGTATGCAGAGCTGTACAGAGACCTTCTCAATGCCCTATCCTTTGATAGATTGGGGCTCACCCTCCGATAAACCATACTGGATTCATCTTCCCCCCTTCCCCCCCCAAACCAGTGAAAATATTCACATCAAGCAGATTGGAAAAAAGAAAACCTTTCTGCTCCCCTCCCCCACACATGGATGCAGCAGCACTACTACAGCCTGGTTTTAAGGTCAACCCTGTTTGCATTACCTTTAAAAATCTCAAGAATTCAAACTGCACACTTTAACTCATGCAAATTTATCTCATGCATATTCACTGCGGACATCCTGAAAACCCCACTGGACAGATTTGGGAACCTCTCATTTATTGCATTTGGCTCTAAATGACTGTGGTTGGTTTTTTGAGACTGTTTGCTATATTCTCTATTCCACACTGAACATGCATGAGATATTTGCATGCACCGCCTCCATAGCATGCACATTTTATCTCATGCATATTCACTGCAGACATCCTGAAAACCCGATTGGACAGATTTGGGAACCTCTGATTTATTGCATTTGGCTCTAAATGACTGTGGTTGGTTTTTGAGACTATTTGCTATATTCTCTATTCCACAATGAACATGCATGAGATATTTGCATGCACCACCTCCATAACATGCACATTTTATCTCATGCATATTCACTGTGGATATCCTGAAAACAGGACTGCCTTGGGAACCTCTGCAGTAAACGATTCTCTCTCTCCTCTCACGTACAGGGCAGACAGCCTCTCCTGACTCATGCTCAGCACAGACCGGCTGGCAGTCAGCTCAATTGTGCTTCTTCTGCACACTGAACATTAAGCCAGCAAATAGCTTTCTCCCTCCCAGATGAAGGAGTACAGTGGGATCCTAGCCACTCTGTTATCTCCAATAGGATGCCATCTTCTGCCTGCCACTGGAGCACTTTGATTTAGATTTAGCTCACGCTGTTTTCACTGGTAACACAAGGCAAGTTTATATTCAGGTACAGTATCTTCCCTGTCTCCAGAGAGCTTACAATGTAAGGGCCCTATTTACTAGGTATTTTTCCCCATAGACACAAGATGGGACAAAACCTTTAGTAAATAGGCCCTTAAGTTTGTACCAGAGGCAATGAAGTTTGTACCAGAGGCAATGTGCAGGTCACAAGAAGCACCAGCAGGATTTGAACCCTGGCTTCCCTGGTTCTCTGCCTGCTGCTCTAACTACTGGGTGGAAGACTAGTATACAATTCTGGCCTGATCTGGTACCTTTGAACCTCCATTACCAGCATCTGGCTGATTCAGTACTTTGATGAACTCAAATCTGCATGGCATCCATGTGCCCTTGGCTACACTATCCCCTTTCTGCTCTACGGGGGAAGGTGCAGGATGCAGTTCCCTCCTCTCAGCAGGATTCCTCAATGTGAATAGGTTATTTACTCTTTCAGACAATAGAAGGACTAGAGGGCACTCCATGAAGTTAACAAGTAGCACATTTAAGACTAATCAGAGAAAGTTTTTTTTTACTCAATGCTCAATTAAACTCTGGAATTTGTTGCCAGGGGATGTGGTTGGTGCAGTTAGTGTAGCTGGGTTTAAAAAAGGTTTGGATAAGTTCTTGGAGGAGAAGTCCATTACCTGCTATTAATCAAGTTGACTTAGAAAATAGCAATTGCTAATCCTGGCATCAGTAGCAGGAGATATACTTAGCTTTTGGGTATTTGCCAGGTACTTGTAGCCTGGATTGGCCACTGTTGGAAACAGGATGCTGGGCTTGATGGACCCTTGGTCTGACATGTTCTAATGGTCTCTCATCAGGATCTTTCTACTTTGTTTAATCAGCAGGTTCACTCCCAACAGAGTCTCTTCTTGCAATCACCCCTCAACTTAAGGAAGCTTCTTTCTTCCTCCTCTCCTTCTCACTCCAAAATCTCTAAAACCTCCTACTGGACACTCGCACCTGTCTTCAACTTGGAGGGGTGCACAGGACGAGACCAACTCCTTGTGTAAGATCTAGAGGAAAACGTAAAGGGCCACTACAAATGCCATAGTGCACTGGGATGCCCAGCTGAAAAATCAGGACTGCTCAAGTCTCAAGCCAGAAACTGGGACACCTGGCAGCTCGGCCAAACATGTCACCCTAATTTAGTAGCCTAGTGGTTAGAGTACTGGACTGAGAACCAGGACACCGGAATGCAAGCCAATGACCCTTGGGCAAGGTGCTTTCTCTCTCATTGCCTCAACTACCCACTTGGGTTATGAAAGCTCCAAGGCAGGGATTCATTATACCCATATGTAATTTGTTTCATGGTTATCACGTAAAACACTGAAATAGTTTTGTCAGATCCAATTTTAGGATGCTTTGCAGGCTGGGAAAAATTCTTACCTTGGCCCCCAAAAAGGCATCATCATCAGTAAAGAATCCGACTTTCTCCAGCCCGGATATAGGTACCGGTGGCTCTGTGCTCAGTTTGGGTAAATGCAGCTGTGTCCTGGCGTCTACAGGGACACGCGCGTGTGCGTGGCTGCCGCACGCCATGGTCTTGTGCACTGCTGTCTGGGGGCTCTCTCACACTTTCCCTTTTTTTCAATAAAAGGTTGACGTCAGAGCAGCCAGGGCACTACGGAGAAGACATGGACATGGCCCTCGAATCGAACGGATATTATGTCAGAGGTGCAACCACCACTTTCTCGGCTGTGGACAGGTTAGTAAGCTCTGGGAGGGAATGGGGCTTGATAAGGGTGTGGCCTCTGCTCCTGCAAATACGACAGCCATCTCTGGACAGGCCAGAACTGCCTATCCCTGATACTGGCAGGTGCCTTAATAAAGTAATAATAAAAAACACAAAAATTATTTATGGAACTCCAGTAACCTTTTTTTTTTTTTTTTTTTTTTTTTTTTTTAAATAAAACTGAAATGGTGCAACGTGTATGTTTCTTTGATTAAACTAGCCAGGCATGCTCAATGTATTTTTTTTTGCTGCACCCATCTCCAACATATCAGCTAGGAGAGCTCACAACAGACTGGTAATGGCTTTTTGGCAGTTACAATGGCTACATTCATTTTCTCGTCTCTGTAGCAATAAGGGACACGCGGTGGAATCAATAAAAGCCACGAGCCTGTTTACAGCCTGCCGGTTACCCACTTTAAAATAAATTGAATTTCTTTTCTGCAGCGCGTTGAGCTCATTTTACTCCATAATAAGCCACCAGTGCGGCTAACGCTACGGAAGCCAGCAGCCTGGGCCACGGGGAGCGAGGGACTGGGGTCCTCCTCTCCTGGCAGCTGCTTTCATCAGCGAGCGAGATGCGAAGGCGGCACGAATAAAGCAAAAAGTATACGCGTTTGCTAGACAAGGTGAAGCCCAGCAGCACACTAACCGAAATGCAGGAAGTACGAATGCACGCAGGGCCGGTGCTAGCTTTTTTGCTACCCACCCCCCGTCTCCCCCAGTAATCTAAACTTTAAAATCTGATATTCCTCCCTACCCAGGTCCATCCCCTCTTCCTTTGCAACCCATGGCCAGTGCAAGGGTATTAGATGCTGTAGGAGAATTTTAAAGCCCTCTACACACACATACACTTAAAATTATGCATTTATAATCGATTTTACATTAAAAAAAACATTCAGAGCACAGATTTCTAAAGGTAAAATATCACTTATAGTATAGTAATCGGTATATTATGTTTACATGCACTGCTATGGCACCATCCAGAAAGTTCTGCAAAAATACCCATATGGTATTAGGCCTATTGTAATGTGTGTTGGATGTGGGCTTGACCCTCAGAAAGTCATGCATAAACAAATTACAATATAGTAAGCCAGCTATATCAAATCTGCACTAACTGCCAGCACTCAAACAACAATCTTACCTGTGAAAAGTAATGCTGCAAATATTACATCAATTCCTAAAATACCAATACACCTCCTAATAGGAAAACAGAACAAGCCAGGCTACTATAGATCTCTACCCAGGAACTACACGCTAGCAGAATACCTCTACTTGGGTCACATGTGCAGAATACAGACAGACCATCACCAAACACAGAATTAAAAAAAAAAAAAAAAAAAAAAAAAAAAAGAGACCATAAAAGTATAAATAAAAATGTGCAGACAAAAACTGAACTGGAAACTGCAACAAGCCAGACTCTGAATACAGTGCAACAATGGAAAAATAGAAACATCACCATTCATCATAAAATATTAAATAAAATCAAGAAATATAAAACAATCACAACCATATTAATAAAACAATATTTCAAGACAGCCAAAGAATAAAAATCCAATAATTAAAAACTCATAAATTGATTTTTAAATTTTCCAAACACAAGTTTCAAAACAAGTTCAAAACAGCAGACCCACCAAATAATTCAATATAATGATTAAAAAAACAAAACAAAAAAAAAACCTCCCACTCTCCATACCTGGGAAATTTTGATTTCCAGTCATCCTGAGATTGTTGGGGATTAGTGGGTGTGGGAGGGCACACAAACTTTCTCCTCTCTCTCATATATTCACACACACTTACTTTCTCTCATGCATATTCATGCTCACACATTTATGCTTCCTTTCTCAGATGCACACAGTCCCTCTCTCCCACACATGTGCGTGCTCACACACAATCGTGCTCATACATATTGACAACATGCTCTCTCTCACTCGCATACAAACTACCTCTCTCACATGCTCCTTCTGTCTCACACACGCACGGGCCTCACTTTCTTTTCTTCCACTTGCTGCCCCAGCAGCCCTAGGCCTGCCACTTCACTTTGGCCTCCATCAGGTATGGATCACAAGATGGCCTCCATTGGCTGCTGGTGGGATAGGGGCCTCCAGCAGCACACAGCCTCAGTACCTTGGCTCTTTCCCTCACTACCTCAGCCCTTCCTCTCTTCTCTCCTTCATACTGTGGATGCAACTCCATTATTGCTCTATGCTTTAACGGCAGGGGAAAAAGATGAAAAGGGGAATTAGGTTCAGATAGCAACCAACAAGGACATTGGGAAAACAAATAAACATGGGGGGGGGGGGGGGGGGACAAATAAGCTTGGGGGTAACTTGCTGGTCTGGCGGTTACTACCCTTAACCAACATGCCTGATACTTTGGATGTAACTCCAACATTGCTCTCTGCTTCAATGGCAAGAGGTGACAGGGAATTGGACTCAAACTGCAACCAACAAGGGCCCTGACTGACGGTTTGGAAAACTAAGTAAGGGGGTGACTTGTTATGGTGCAGCAGATGCTTCCATAAGCTTGCTGGGTAGACTGGATGGACCGTTTGGTCCTTTTCTGCCGTCATTTTCTACGATTCAATGTTACTCTCTTGGCTCTTTCCTCCACTTCCCCCCCTTCTCTCCCTCCCTCTAGTCCCGTCCCCCCCCCTTCTCACCCTACCTCAGTTCTTCCCCCATCCTCTTCTCACCTTCCTTCCTCATTCCCTTAGCTTCCCCCCTCCCTTCCTCTAAAGGCTCTTCTCATCCTCCCCTCACCTGCTCTTTCCTCCCTTCTTCTCATCCTTTCCTGTGCTTTTCCCGCCTTCTTACCCAGTCACCTCCTCTGGACAAAATGGAGCAGAGGCAGCGGGCCTGGCAGAATCCAACTCACCAGCGGCCTTCGTATAGAAAAGGCTTTGGGCCGCCCACAGCATAGAAGAGCCTAAGGGAGGCTTCCCTGCTCAGATTTAGGCATCGGAGTGGGCAAGGATAACCCTAACTCCTGCCCAATGTGATGTAGCAACACACGGATCCCCTGCCCGAGCCGGCGGCAGCAGCATTTCAGTGACGTCATCTCCTGGTGCCGCGGGGCCAGTCTCGCCAGAGGAGCAGTGTGATTTTGCAGCTCCTACCGTGAGCCCAGCCCCACACACGCACACCAAATCTCAAACTTCTCATCCCTAAAATACAAGTGCACCCCAGTCAAAATTTCACATTATCAACAACACTTTAAAATAAAAACATACTTTCTAAGCCCATGTCAACCCTTCCCAGCAAGATATTAAAAAGAAACCCATAAAGACCACCCAGTCTGCCCATTAAAGGGAAGGTCCTCGTTAATGATTAAAACTAACATTTCAAAAAGTAAAAATAAAAATAAATAAATAAAAAAAACACAGCTTTAGCTTACCAAACTCTGTATTCCAAGCAACCTAAAAGCCCACCCGCCCTTAATCCAGCCAAACTTCTTATCCGGACACCAAGTCTGTTTATCTTCATACTCCAGATTTAGACAGTCGAATTCACTTTCTAATGGGTTTTCTTTCCTCAGACCATCAGAGGTAGGGCAATACAATGCTAACTCTTGAAGGCTTCAAACAGGCCTGGATTTCAGGATATCCACAATAAACATATCTGGAAACCTTCGAGTGCTGGTCTCCCAAAGACTGGGGTAGGATTGGCTGGAATGTACAGACTTTCTCTCCTTCACCTTCCAAAGACACTCTCACTCTCCCCTTTTTGCTCCTAGACCTGACCCCCACCGGTCTGTAATTCAGGGCTTCTCAAACCTGTCCCTTGTTCTCCACGGCCAGTTGGGTGTTTTCGTATATCCGCAATGAATATGCACGAGATAAATTTACATATACTGAGTCTCCAGTGTATCCGTATTTATCTCATACATATCCGCTGCGGATATTCTGAAAAACCTGGCTGTCCCCAGGGCAGATTTTGGAAGCCCTGCTCCAACCCTGAAGCTACGCCTGCTGTGGGCCGATTCAGCCACTACAGCTTCCTCCTTCCAGCTCACAAGGTGCAGTTCAGTCATCGATGCCTGGCAATTTCAATAAAATCTTGGTGTCCATGGATTTCCCAGATATAACAGTAAGTATTCATCAAACGCACAGCAGACCATGAAACAGGTTAACTACCACATTTTGGTTACCCTGAAATGAGATCAATCTATAGCTCTCAAGGACTGGAATTGAAGAACTGTGTGCTAAGAGGTCACAGCTGCCCACTTACGGTACTTTGGGTATTTTTTTATTTTTTTATTTATTTTTTTATTATTAACGTCACTGCTTCAGAATTAAAACACCAGCAAGGGTTTTGTCTACTGGTGTTTATTTATTTATGGGGAAAGTTCTCTCACATGTTTCCAGGGTTGCCACCTTGCCCAGCTGAAACCAGAGATTATCTAGTCCTGGTTTTTGCCCCATAGCATGCAGGGAGATGTAGCTCCTGCTTTTCTTAAGGAGATCAGAGCTACAGGCAAAAACCAGGACTGGATCAGCCTCTCTGGGTTAACCTGGCAACCATTAAGTATATCTGGCAAGGCCCATCTTATCAGCCAGTACGGTTCTAACAGGGCCGGCGGAAGCACTAGGCGAACTAGGCGATCGCCTAGGGCGCTGAGCATTAGGGGGCGCCGAGCCGCTGACGGCCAATGGCCGCCGGTGGACGTCATCCCAATGGCAGATACACACAGCAAGAAGATCGCAGGGCCGTGGTACAGTCGCGTCTAAACATGCTGGTGCTACTCCTCCTTCCTGCCCGCGCGGCCCCGGAAGAAAAATGTTGCCGGAGCCGCGCGGGCAGGAAGGAGGAGAAGCAAGGAGGAGGAACATCAGCCAATGCAGGAACTTCTCCTCCTTCCTGCCCGCGCGGCCCCGGAAGAAAAATGTTGCCGGAGCCGCGCGGGCAGGAAGGAGGAGGAGGAGCATCAGCCAATGCAGGAACTTCTCCTCCTTCCTGCCCGCGCGGCCCCGGAAGAAAAATGTTGCCGGAGCCGCGCGGGCAGGAAAGAGGAGGAGCATCAGCCGCGTGCCGGAAGGAGGAGGAGCATCTGCCACGTTCAGAAGAGGATCAGCGCGGCTCGAGAAGACCGGGGCCGCTGCAGAGCCCATCCTGCAGTGGCCCGTGAAGAGGAGGCCCAGAGGTGAGAGAGAGAGACTGAGGGTTTGTACAGTGTGTATGTGTGCGTGTATGAGATGAGTTGAGAGACTGTGTGTGTGTGTGGGAGTGAAGACCTGAATGTTTGCAGAGACAGCATGGGAGAGCCTTTGTGTGTGTGAGAGACAGCATGTGGTAGTGAGAGCCTGTGCTTGAGCAAGACAGCATGTGGGAGTGAGAGAGAGCCTGTGTGTGTGAGTCAGCATGTGACAGTGAGAGCCCGTGTGTAGGAATGATTGTATGAGAGCGAGCATGTGACAGTGAGAGCCTGTGCTTGAGCAGGACAGCATGTGGGAGTGAGAGAGAGCCTGTGTGTGTGAGTCAGCATGTGACAGTGAGAGCCTGTGTGTAGGAATGATTGTATGAGAGAGAGCATGTGACAGTGAGAACCTGTGCTTGAGCAAGACAGCATGTGGGAGTGAGAGTTAGACAGCATGTGCAAGAGAGAGACTGTGTATAAATGATTGTATGAGGGACAGCATGTGAGAATGAGTGCCTGTGTATGTGAGAGAGAGAAAGCATGTGAGAATGAGAACCTGACTGTGTGTTTGAGGGAAGCAGACAGATGGAGAGAAAATAAATATGTTATAAAAGGAATTGGCAAAAAAATAAGAAAGGGAAGGTGGAAAAAAAAAAAGCCTGTGACCAACCGATTAGAAAACTAAGATCAGACAGCAAATGTAAAAAGAAATAAATTACTTTTTACTGATTGGAACATGTAATCTTTGGGAATGTGCAAGAGTAGCACTTTCTCTATGCGGATCTCACAATGTACGAGATCAGCATAGAGGAACTGGAAGCCCATGGGGCCTGCACAGAGGAGGCAGCAGAATGGGCTTCAGTGCCAATAGCAGCAATCAGCACCTCCGCAATAGCCATACAGCGGCAGTGACAGTGGCAGCAGAAGAATGAGAGAGGCTCTGAGGTTGCTGGCAAAAGAAAGAGAGGGGGTCTCTGCCTTTAGTGTGTGCATGTGTATGAATGGGAGTCTGCCTGGGGGTGTATGTGTGTGAATGCATGGGTGCCTGCCTGAGGGTGTGTCTGTGAATGAGAATGTATGGGTGTCTTCCTGGGGTTTGTATGTGTGAGAATAGGTGCCTGCCTGTTTGTGGTGTATGGGTGTGTGTGAGAATAAATTGGTGCCTGCCTGGGGGTCTGTGTGTGTGAGAATGAATGTGTGCATGCCTGGGGGATGGGGAGGGAGTGGTGTGAAAATGAATGGGAGCCTGCCTGGGGTTCAGTGTGAGAATGACTAGGAGCTTGCCTGTGTGTGTGTGTGTGTATGTGAGAACGAGTGGGAGCTTGCCTGGGAGTGTGTGTTTGTGTGTATGTGAGGGAGCCAGTGAGAGTGAGAGCATGAGTGTGTATGAGAAAATCCAGGGGAGTAAGAGTTTGTGTGGGGGTGTGTGTGGAGGGGGAGAGAGTGCCTTAGAGCCTGAGTGTGTCAGTGTCTGTGAGAGCGAGAGGTTATGGTTGGGTATAAGAGCATGAATGTGTATGTATGTGACAGTGTATGTGTGAGAGAGAATGGACATGTGAGTATGTGTGAGAGAGAGAGGATAACCTCCTAATCCTCGACAATATCAGGGTGACTGGAAATCAAGAGCTCCCATGTATGGACAGCAGGGGCTTTTTAAAATCCTTATTAATTTTAATTATTGTGTGTTATTTGATATATGTACTGTTTTGAAATATTTTATTGGTGTTTGGGAAATTGTAAAAAATGTATATGATTTTAATGAATAGACATTCTATTTATCAGTAGTTTTAAAATATTCTTTTATTAGTATGGTTTTACTATTATAACTGATGCTTTGTTTCTTGATTTTATTTGTTTTATGAGGAATGGTGGTTCTGTTTTTCCATTATTAATACACAGAGTCTGGCTTCTTGGGGTTTCCATTCCAGTTTTTGTCTAATTTGTGCTCCTTTATTTTGTATTCTGTATTTGGTGAGGGTCTGTCTCTGCTCTGTGTGTGTGACCACGATGAGAGATTCTGCTAGCATGTAGTGTCTGTATAGGGATCTATAGCAATCGGGTTTGTTTTGTTTCCTCAGTAGGTGGTGTATTGTTATCCCAGGACCCAGTGTAATATTTACCCTTGCTTTTTCACAGGTAGGGTTATTATTGTTTGAATCCTTGGTGTTATTACTGTTATGTTATGATGGGATTGCAGTATAGATTTTGGGTGTCTCTTTTGCGGTGCTTTATGTTAGTTCACAATGTGTCTGGCAGTGGAAGGTGTTTGTGCTGCTGTTACTGTGAGGTGACACCAGAATTTGAAAATATCTTTTAGTATGATGAGCTGTAAGGGAAACATCCAAGCTCCATTGTTTGGGGGAATTTCAGTGGATGCACAGAGATACAGAACTGGAGGTGCAGGATTTGTATTGACATTCTGTCCCTTCCTATATATTCCAGACTTCATTCTCATAATCATATAGAATTAGTTGAATGAGGCTATCAAATAATTTTATAGTAGTTTTACTAGAAGTGTGAAACTGGCCAGCTTTTTAAAATAATGCAGAGGACCCTTTGGACTTTTTTTAACAACACTTTTTTTTATAACCAATTTTAAAGCAGGATCCATGCTATAGAGGTGGGTGTGATGAAGAAATGTCATTTTGGCTCCCCCCCCCACCCAAAACAAATTCTTCTGTCTAGAGATGCCACTGATTTTCTGTGGCACACAAATGCATTGGCCCCTGGGCGCTGGAGACCCTTGGTGCGCCACTGGGTGCGAGCCATATGGGGCCGCAAGTGGTGGCAAAGAGGAGTGGAGATTTGGCGGGCCGCAAGCAGTGCCCAATCTGCTCGCGACCCAGAAAACCCCAGTCAGCGGGCGTGATTGAGAATGAGGTAGGAGTCGGGGCCGAGACCGGGGGGGGGGGGGGGGGGCGCAAGGAAGAAGGCTTGCCTAGGGCGCCAAATCCCCTTGCACCGGCCCTGGGTTCTAAACATGACTCTTTGGGTCTCATGATAGCCTGATCCATTGCAGGTATTCTCACTCCCACCTGGCAGCATGACAGGGTCAGGACTGTGCTAATACTCTAATGTGATTTGGTGCGAGGCCTGGCAATACCGAATGATCAGCTGTGACTGTTGATAGCAAGAAAGTTCGGAGGGATGAGAGGGCCCTATTACTGAGGAAGCCTTTTGCCCAGGGGTAGGTAATTCCTGTACTGGAACACCCCAAACAGATAAATAAATAGGCCTGGTTTTCAGGACATCCACAGTGAATACACATGAGGTATATTTGAATACAAATGGAGGCAGTGCATGCATGCAAAGACGCCTGATACTTATTCATTGTAGATATCCTAAAAACCAGACCTGTTTGCCATACTCGAGGACTGGAGTTGCCTACCCTTTTTCTATTCCCAAAGTACGGTGGTATTTGCAGGCCAGCTTCTCCCTGTTAATTGGAAAACCAAGTCTGCAGGATTTTTTTCAGGACTGGCCGACACCTCCCTCACAATTTGGGGCATATAATCGACCTATTTGCAGTCCATGCACCAGGAAGGCCAACAGTCTCCGTCCAGAAACTGGGTCTTATCACCTCCCTGAAAGATGTCCATTCTAGAACAGGTTTCCATTGTATTAAACATGCGAAAGCTTTATCATGTGCTTATCACCTCCCTGAAAGATGTCCATTCTAGTATTAAACATGCAAAAGCTTTATCATGTGCTTATCACCTCCCTGAAAGATGTCCATTCTAGAACAGGTTTCCATTGTATTAAACATGCGAAAGCTTTATCATGTGCTTATCACCTCCCTGAAAGATGTCCATTCTAGAACAGGTTTCCATTGTATTAAACATGCGAAAGCTTTATCATGTGCTTGTAAGACTCTCAGAGGTCCTCACCACTGTAATTACAGGGTTTTGGCTCATTGTTCACATTTGCAGTATAGTTAAAGCCACTCCTTTTCGCTGCCTCTTATTCCCGTTAGACTTTAACAGCTGGGGAGGAGAACATTGTCATAATTCACTTAGAGGAAGTGTGAGGAGCCTTTATAGTCGCAGGCAGAGGAATACAGAGCTGTTGCAAGAGGATAAAAAAGGCCGAGCCCCCACCGAAATTAAAACCAATGTTTACCTCTGTCGGGAACCGTTTTCGTTGCCGAATTCATCGCTGCCGCGTGCGTTGGCAGCTGGACGGGGACGGGAAGAACTTCTCGCACATGCATGGAATTAAAGGGCGCGATGCAAGCCAACCAATCGCAAAGGAGCTGTAGCCTGGGCCCAGCCAATCAAAAAGCTCCTACGCAACAGCTATTGTTATTTTTTCCCTGACGAAACCAGTGCCCGGAGGGGCCAATGGGTGCGTCCCACCTCAGGGATTGTGCTCCATTGAGTGCTCGTTTCCCGCAGAAATGCCAGACTTCATCTTCCTGCGGGGAAAAATGGAGCTGGCGAGCCATGCACGGATGGAAATCGTTAACCCTATTTTAAATGCTGATGCGATGTATCAAACACTGACTAACACAATTAAATAAGTGAAACACCCCTTGGTAATTCAGCTTTTCGGGTTAACTTAAGAAACATGGCTGTGGTCCCCCCTTTTTTTTAATGCTTGTTAAAGCTTCTCCAACTCGAACATGTCTACCATTCCGAATAAAATGGTGTGGTTGCTGTGTCAGTCCATTTCAATGTGTGAAAACGGAGCTCAGTTTAAACATTTGGCAATGCCTTTTTATATACAATTCTTGGCTAGCTTTCAGGAACATAGCTCAAAAAAATTATGAATATTAAGTAATTGGGAATGCGGATCCTCATCAGCACTCCATGCGGTTGTCACCCATCTATCTACACATAAAGCATGAAAACAGCACAGACAGATTAAGAAGGGATAGTCATCAGAGCTCAGTGCAAGAGTCACTCTGATACACAGAAAGAATACAGCACGGACAGCTGAGGAGGGGATCTTTTTCCGGGCTCCATGCAGGAGTCACACTGATACAGAAAACAACTACAGCACGGACAGCTGAGGAGGGGATCTTTATCAGAGCTCTGTGCAGATATCACACTGATATATAAATAATATGAATATAGCATAGACAGCTGAAGAACATACTCCATGTAGGTATCGCTGTCTACATTTGTAGAGCACCCTATGGGTTCCTACTATGGAATGTCATATTGTCACAGGCAGGAGAAATAGCATTGGAAATTTTCGCTCCCCCACGTGGGAGACTAAATGGTAGAGTCCCTAGGGTATATAAACCCATGCCATCATGGGGCCGATGCAATACGGTGTACAATAAGGGGATTAGCACCTCCACAACGCACGGAGAAACTAATAGCACTCATCACGGGCAAATGCATGTTGATGAGGCTATTAGGAAATCACCTGCAATGAAAAAAAATGTATGACTAAAACGCACATTTTTACGCTCAAAAATTAACGCCTGCTCTCTGCACTTCCAAAAGTTGTACAGAAAAGCAGAATATACTGATTTTCTGTACATCCTCCTACTTAATGTCATTGCGATATTAAACAGGAGGAACAAAAACTTTTTTAAAGTTTTTTAAAAAGTGCAGGCGATCAGGTTCAGGAAACGGACGCTCAGTTAACAAGCGTCCATTTCTCAAACCCCTGGCTGTGCGCCGATTAGGAAAACCAACACCAATAAATTCAGCATCTGCCATACTGGCAGTCTATCGCCTTTGCCCTCACTTTGTCACAGGGAGCGACGGTCGCTCCCTGTGACATAGTGAGGGCAAAGGCGATCGGCGCCATTTTGAAACCAGTCCAGCACCGGCACCGAGGGTATGATTGAAGGGATGGCTCCCGGACCCCCTGCTAGACCACCAGGTACATGTAAAAGGTTTTTGGGGGGGTCGGGAGGGTGGGAGAAGCAAAGGGGTAATTTGTAAAGGGTCGGGGTGGGTTTTTTTTTATCGGGCCATCGGCGCAATTTTTATCAGTGGTAGCCAAAATGGCACCAATGGCCCAAGAGCGGGAGATCGCGCCGGGACACCCCCCCCCCACTGGACCACCAGGTAATTTAACATTTTGGGGGGGTTCGGGAAGGTGGGGGAGGGTAAAGGATTGGTTTTAAAGGGTCAGGGTGGGTTTAGGGGTTGTTTTGGTGTGCCGGTTTTCCCGCCCTCCCCCCAAATAATTCCCGTACTCGATTTAACGATTTTTCACGATAAATCGAGGGAATTCCTATTGTATCGAGTCCCTTACCGATTAATGACGATTTTAAAATTATCGGACGATAATTTAAATCGTTAAAAAACGATTCACATCCCTATTGTGGAGAGAGATGGTTTCTGTTCTCACTGATGGTAACTGTAAGTTAGTTCTTCCAAGTAGAAGGGTAGAGGTTGCAGGCAGCGACATAGGGAACATGGGCCCTCGAGGAGCGAGTACAGGTTTCCTGATAGCACCTGAAAGAAGCAGAGAGGCCCCTGAGGAGCGGGTACTCCGTTAGAGACCCTGAAGGGTAGTAAGAGTTCCAGATAGCACTGGAGTGGCAGAGTAGCTTAGGAATGGAGAGCGAATCCCATCCGTAAGATTCCTGTTGCTAACTCAACTAGCTAGCAAATACCATAGGCAGATATACTCGGACGTCGTGACGTCAGAACAGGGGGACGCCCCTGAGGTTCGCGCCAACGTAGAGTTAAAGATGAGGGTGGCGTGCGCACGTGCGTCCTAGAGGTACCTTGAAGGAGAATGGCGGGAGGCAGCACCAAAGCCGCTCCGGGGACGCCGGAGAGAACGGCAAGTAGACGCCGCCGCGACCATCAATCCAAGGTGAGCGGGAGGAGCCGAAAGTAGAGAAAGGTAGGCGGGGCGAAGCCGTCGAAGACCGACGGACGCAACAAGAGTAGAGTCAGGAGATGAGAATTTTTAAACCAAGAGGCTCAGTAAACATCTTTTATTCACAAACAGGCCACAAATGTAAGCTGTTAAATATATTATGAAAAAAGGGCAGGGGATTTGGAAAGCAGCTTTATTCATTTTTTCATGCTGTCTCTTCCCTCTACCATCACTAATTCTAACATGGCACCCAGGCACTAATAATCATAATGAGACCTGGTGCCTGTTTCTTGTGCTTCCACGGAGTCCCCTGTTTTAGATAAAGACAAGGGGAGGTTGTTGCAGATGTGGAACCTTGGGCAGAGGTGGAGTTGGCACAACCTGCGGGGAAGACCCTGCAGGTCCCCACCGTCAACAGGTGGAGTCAGACGAGGCAGAAGCCCATCTGGAGCTTCAGCTTTACCAGCCCTCGCTCACCTCGAGCTGAGACTTTGGGTGCTGGGGTTGGCAGATCTTAGGAAGAGGGGCCTCTGCGGATTTCGGAAATTCTTTGATGTAGCAGGATCAGAGAGGATGGAGACAAGACGTATCGTGAGGCAGGCTGGGATCAGCGGAAGACGTCATTCGAAGATGTCCTGGAGACAGGCAACATTCAGTGGCTGGTGGCAAGCAAGGATGTACAGGAATTAGGCCAAGGTCAAGTACCGGGTATCTGTCCGAAGGGAAGAAAGGATGGATAGGCAGAGCAGGAAGACAAGGAGCAAACAGGCAGGTGAGGGACATGTAGAACTGAAGAAGGAACACGGACCCTAGCATTGAAGATGAGCTGAAACTGAAGAATGAGGCGCTGGCAATTCACACTTCTCAACAAAGCAGGCTGACCTGTTGCCGAGGCAAGGACTGGAGACGGACAAGGGCCTTTTATAGGCCAGGACTCATGACGTCATCTTCATGGTCTATGGGGCTTTTCTCACCACGGTGCCTTTAAAGCCCGACAAGACGTGCACGCCTATGGAAATGCATTGCATAGGAGCCATCAGCAGCGTCTCACCGTATTGGAGAAGGGTGACTGGCCTAGAGAAGGTGGCAGCAGGGTCCCGCCACAACTCAGGCTGGGCTGGAGGTAAGAGTGGTGGTCCGCAGGGTAGGCCGCGGACTGCCGATCGCAACAGAGGTGTTATTTGGAGAAGTCACAAGAGGTGATGATGCATCACAACCTTGCTCCAGTGCAAAAACTGGCCTAGATTTAGCATTGATAATCTCTCCCTACTTTCAGTGGAGGAAAAATGGTGCAAAAATTGAAACATATGCACTGGATTGCAACTTTGATAAATTCCACCACTTTCACCCTCTAAAATATTTCATCCAGATTAATGGTTCTCAACCCATCCCATGGGAACCTCCCAGTCAGTCTGATTTTCAGGATATCCACCATTTATATCACCATCACATATCCCAGGTTAGGCAGTGGCGCCTCTTCCATTCCTTCTAGATCACCGTCAGTCCATCTTTCCTAGGCCTGTCTGGATCCCTTTTTCCTATAGGTTGATACTGAAGAGCTTCTCTCTGCAGTCTTCCATATTCCATTCTACCTACACAACCTTTGTCCATTGTTCCCTACGATATTTGACTTTCTCATGCATGGAATAAGTATTTAGTTCCTTCCTTATATCTTCATTCCTAATGCTATCTTGTCTGTCACATCCTTTATCCAATCTTAAACATTTAATTTCTGCTGCCTGAATCCTGCTAAAAGCTTTATTTATTTATTGGCGGACACTTGATATTCCACCTTATTCCATGAATAGCCTCGAGGCAGATTGCAAAACAAGTTTTATCTAACAGTTGCAGTACATTGGTCGAAAGGCGCTTATAATGACATCTGAATCAAATTTACAGTGGATAGCATTGAGAGGCCAAGGTGTATAACTTATTTATAACCCTTGACGGCTCAGGTAGATAGGTTGCCGAGGGGACTCTAAAGGAAGGTGTGGACAAAGAGCCACGCCTCAGCTTTTTTCCTGAAAGCGAGATAAAATGGCTCAAGGCACGAAACATAGAAACACATAGAAACATAGAAATGACGGCAGAAGAAGACCAAACGGCCCATCCAGTCTGCCCAGCAAGCTTCACATTTTTTTCTCATACTTATCTGTTTCTCTTAGCTCTTTGGTTCTATTTCCCTTCCACCCCCACCATTAACGTAGAAGTCGCGTATAGAATAATCTAGCCAAAGCTAGGGGAGGGAAGGGGAGAAGAACCATTTTTGCAGGTCGGAGTTCCTTAATGGGAGTACAGGGGAAGAGAAGTTGAGAGACGTACTCGAGGGCTTTACTCATGCACCTGTAGATGAAGCAGAGATTGTGAATTGGACCCAGTGCAGCGAGTGTAGTCTTGGTGTTATGTGGTTGGTCGCTTTGGCCCCCAACACGGATTCTTGCGGTTGCCTTCTGTAGAAGCTAGAGGCATTTCAGACTGTGTTGCGAGATGCTGTTAAGTAAAGATTTGCAATAATCGATTTGGCTGGTGATTAACGCATGTATTGCGGTTGCAAGACTGTTTATCCAGGTGGCTGCACAGCTGGCAAATCTGGGCAAGGAACATTTTATTAATACTAACACGTACAGATGCACTTTATTAAGTGGAAGGCGCACAGAGTTCATGTTCTGGGTCTGATCGAGATAGGCTGGCCTCTGGAGCAGCTAACCCCAGGTAGGATTTGCCACCTCACCCAGGCCAACCTGGAGAATCTGATCCAGTCTTGCTTTTGCCCCATTGCTTACAGGGAGTTGTAGTTCTGATCCCTGTGCATGCAATGGGACAAAAGCAGGACTGGACTAGTCGGATTGTCCTGGGTGAAGTGGCAACCGGAGTAGCAGGCTCTGGAAGGGGTTGTTGTCTGTGACTCCTGGATGAGGGTTGTCAATGTAATGTCTGGGAGGAGGAGTTTTATAGGGTATAAAATGGGGGGGAGTGGGGAGAGCCCTAGGATAATAAGATGTAAACAAAATTAAGTGTGCTGTTTTCATTTTTCTCTTCAGGGATCGGCAGTGGAAGTTCATAGTTTGCAGAATGACAGACTTCGACTGTCCATTTCAAAACCTTTAGAAATGACCAAGCTGAGGAGCTGCAGAAGGAACACACCAATTGGCCACAAAGAGTCAGCTTCCTTCAGATGTTCCGGTTCTATCCATTCTTAAAGGAAAACCGCACCCAGCAGGAGCCCTTGTGATGTTTAACAAAAGAAACAGTACTTCTCACCCCTAAAGAATTGCATTTTTGCCTTTGCAGTAATTCATTGTTTGGCTTTTTGATAAAGATAAATGCCGTCTTTTCAGCAGGATACAGGAGGATGGATCCCGCAGGAAATAATCCTCCTTCCTACTAACATTGCCTCCTGTTAAAATTCTAAAAGCAGCTTCCCTGAAATGCTAGGAAAGGTGTCACAAATTACATTACATGCCCACATGAGTGGGAAGCCATTTGTAGCCTCACAGCCGCATTGGACCAAACGGATCCAAAGAGGTAGCTATGTGACATTCATTCAAACTCTTGGATGTATGGAACAGCATGGGCGCAAAAGCAGTATTAGAATTTAGGAGAGCCTGCGGCAAGCCCAGAGGATGTTTTCATTGCAAGGAAGTGAAGGGAAAGGTAAATCTAGTAGAGTCTGTGGTACTGTAAAAAGAAGGGAACATGGTCAGACTAGATAAGCTTGCCGACTTTTTATCTGCTGTCAGCCTCCGTGTCCTTAACAAAGCTGCTTCCAGGAGCACAGAAGACCTTCAGGGTGACTGCTTCCAGAATTTCAGTGCACACTGTTTATTAGTAAAATATCTGATCCTGGCAAGGCCAACTTATTGCTTGCGCTGTAACCCTTGAAACACGCTGCCCCGTTCTTGGGGGGGTCCGGTTTTCATTTACGCTCTTAGCTGCAGTAACCATAGCCCCATTCTTCAGGCAGAATTCCTATACTTGAAACTAGATTCTGTACACTTTATTTTGGGTCATTTCCACGCTTTTAAATGCTTACATGAAAATGTATAAAGCACACAGATTCACACAGCATTTCCTAATCTCCAACAGATCCTGAAAAGTACATTGCCTAAAAAAAAGCCCGTGCATGTGCAGTAGTGTAAGTGTGCAAAATTGAGTTCACTGCTTGTGTGCTCTACAGCTTTTCACCATCTTCCTCCTTGCAACACATCACTTTTTTTCAGTATGCTCTCTGAATTTTGTCCCAGCACAGCCACCATACAAAGATGTGTGTCTAGAAATAATCTGGGTATTGATATGAATGCAATGCTGCCTGATTACACTTTATGCTTCTGCTTGTCATGTCCTCATTGTAGTGCACCTACAGCATAAGGGCATGGGTCACTGCCATGGTAACACAAACTGCAGAGAGACCAGTAGGGTGCCAAGCTGGAGGCCCTGGTCCTTGTAGGATTTCCCCACTTAAAGTCAGCTACAGTATCTATCTTCTGGGCTGCCATACTACTAACATCTTTCTCTGATAGTTATATTTGAATACGGCGGATTCCTCTGATAAGAACACTTTTAAGGCCAGCTAAAATGTTTTAAAAGCAGAATGTTTTCCTACTACTGGTTAGAGACGAATCACATTTTTGGAGAGCCTTATTACTAGTCAAGCGTTATATAGAGGTCTAATGGCAGTATCACTCCTGGAACAAGCTGGAGTCTTTGTAAATTGTGATACTTTTTAAAGAACCATCCTAAAAAAAAAAACAACGTACATGAGTTTTCAAGATTTCACAGGCCTCTTCTTCAGATGGCCGTAGGGTTGCAAGACCATCATTCACCTCCATAACCTTCTGCCATGTCATTCACCTCCATAGATGTCAGTGACATCACTTTCCTGTCCACGCCGGTCATCCTCAGTGGTGTCACCCGCTTAAATATCAGAATTCCTCCATTCTAACTACTGGAGGTCGCACTTGGTGACTCAGCAGTTTAAGAGGTATGACAAATACGTCTCTACACACAGAACATTGATACATCATGGCCTACTTCCAAAGAAGGAATAATTTGAGGCTTTGACAGTCTGTAAAAGAAAATATAGCAGGTGTTCTTACAGATATGGAATCTAATGTATGTGCTTGAAATGCAGTAGAATATAGAATATGTAGCAATTCATGCATTAAACTGTGTACGTTCTTGTCCCTTTGTTTTAAATGCAATGCCATTTATATGTAAAGAGAAGTTTGTTTTGTATTAATTTTCAGGGGCATCTATAGGTTTTGACCGGGGTGGGAGAGGGGGGAAGACATTGTCCCAACGGGAGATTCCGGGGGGGGGGGGGGGGGGGGGGGGGGGGGCGCCAGCTGTGTTATCCCAGTGCCTGAGTGTAGCAGCTTCCCTTTCCACACCCCAATTTATTTCACAAGTTATTCCACTAGTTTTACGTTTTTCTTCACAGGAAGTTTTTAATGGGGTACATTGTCAAAGGCTTATCTGCCTTTTATGCAGGTGAGGACAGAGTTAATGTGTTTAAGCCAAGCAGGGGCAGATACGTGGATGTTCAGAAGCCTGGAAGTGCATGTTTGCTTTCAGGAAGCAGACAAATGTGGCTGCATTATAAAAAAAAAAGAGAGAGAGGCATTCTGGGCGTTACCTAAACCCACCTAACTTTACACCTCTATTTTGCATCTCATAAATGTGTTTATATTTAGCCACATAACCTCACACTTTTCCAAAGTCAAGGTGGGCCGTGGCCTTGTGTTGGACAATCGGTTTGTGGGGTGCAGTGCTCATAAATTTGCGGTTAGGCGTGGTGTTAAAAATGGTCCCTGCTGGCTGAAGGCACACAAGGCTTCTGCACCAAATCTTTTGGCCTGGCCAATGCCCTAAATCTCTGGCAGCTGAAAACGATGTTCTGCTTATTGCTCCATCTTTTCCTCTCCGACAGCACGCGGGTAACAATGGAGGAGGAGCTGGAAAATGAAGCAGAGCAACTGTTTTCTTCACTCCAGCACTGCTGCCCAGGTTGGAGGGGCCAAGCCAACCGGGTTTCCCCCCCCCCCCTCCTTCTGCTCCCTTGCCCCCATCAGTCTCTTGCATTGCCCTCAGTCCCTCTTCTCCACCCATCTCTTCCCCCTCCCCTCTTTGGCCCTTCCATGCTCCACCTGCCCCTCTCTATTCCCTTCTCCCCCCCCCACACTGATCAGTGGCAGGAGGAGGGGACTGATGGTGCTTCGGGCCACGTCTTCCTCCTCTGAACCACCTGGCTGCACATGTGGTCCGAAGCAGCAGGCGGGTCCAGCACGACAGAGGTGGAGGATGCAGATGTCGCATCGCTGCTCTCCTCCTGCTGCTGCCTGCCTGAGCCGGCCCTGTACCTCCTGCCGGGACTCCGTGAGAAGGGTCAGATTTGGGTTGAGCCGTGGCCGTCCTCCCGTGAGATACACTCGCCCCCTGGCCTCCTGTTGCACCAGGCAGCCTATGGGAGCAGAAAGAGCCCCAGCCCGTTCTACCAGGACCCCGGACTCGGCTGAGGGCAGAGTAGGGAAGGAGGAAGAAGGCATCCTGGAGCACAAGTGGTGAACTGTAAATGATTTATGGGGCTGGAGAGAAGCAAAGGCTGTAAGGCAGGCGAGGTAAAGAGGGGGTGAATGCTGGCGGTGTGAAAGTTACTATCGGAGGACGTGAGTGGGGAAGTGAGGAGAGGGCAGAACAGGAGATGAATGTTGGAGAGGAGAGGAGTTGGGGGGAGGGGGTGAATCATTGGAGCAGGAGAAGGGAAAGCAAATGCAGTTTCCTCCCCCGTCTCTGTCTGAGGTGATGAGAAGGAGAGCCAGGGGAGGGGGGCACAGGACCTGAGATGGGTGGGCAAACAGAGCTGGTAGAAATTGGGTGAGAGAGCCAGAGGGTGAGGGTTTGTGTGAAAGAAAGCCAGAGACGATGATAGGAGGGGATGCTGTGCTGGAGGTAATGATGAAGGACGTGTGTGAGGGAGACAAGCAGTGAAGGGGGACGAATGGTGCAACCAGAGATGGTTATGGGGGGGTAAGGAGAGTCCAAGGTGTGATGGGAGTAGAGAGAACCAGAGGTAGTGATTGGGCGAAGGAAGGGTTTGAGAGAGTCAGAGGGGTAGTGGGGGAGATTTTATTTTATTTATTTCGATTTTTATATTCTGCTTTTCGGCACTTCAGAGTATACATCAAAGCGGATTACATTCAGGTACTGCAGGTATTTCCCTATCCCCACAGGGCTCACAATCTAAGTTTGTACCTGAGGCAATGGAGGATAAAGAGGCTTTTGCGAGGTCACAAGGAGCGACAGCGGGATTTGAACGCTGGTATCCCTGGGTCGTGGCCCCTGCTCTAACCACTAAGGCTACTCCTCCACTCCTTTATTAATGAAAGCCAGAGATAATATTGGGGAGGGGAGGATTTAAACCCGGCATTACGACTGACCTTGACCACATCCTCTGGCAACAAATTCCACAGCTTAACTGTGCATTGTCCCAAAAAAAAAAAAAAAGTTCTTAAATGTTGTTTTCAAACTGCTCCCAGTTAATTTCATGGTGCGCCTCCTAGTAATTCAGATAACAATATCATTCCAGAATAATACCTCCTCCCAGGCCTCTGGAATCTTTTACCTTTGCTCCTATGCAAAACCTTCTAAATTCACCTTCAGCAAAACTAATTCACAGCATCGAAGAGCACCCAGGCCTTTACTCCCACTCAGTCCTTTGTTCAGGCTTCTTACCCACTCACACACAAAAAAACTGAGACAAAAAAGCACGGGCAAGACAGTGTTCTGGCTGTTCCTCCTCCTCCTCCACGTGCTCTGGCCAATTTCTCCTTGCCAAATGGAACAATGAAGCGAAAAACACAAAGAAAAATCAAATTAATTACTTAACCCACAACATGTTGCATTTCCAACCTCGCATGCTGTTACGTGGCCACAGTTTCAAAAATAAAGTTATCAGAAAGCTGCAAGGCCTGCTTTTTAATTCACTGAACTTCTTCTCAAATGTCACAGGATTCCAGTTAAAAATCTTTAAAAAAAAAAACCAAAACAACCCTAAACCCTTTCTGAATTCAGATGGTGTAGGGCTTGAAAGCACATTGCAGTCGCTGGTGCCACTTCCTCTCTTTCTTCCATCAGTCCTGCAGGAAACCCTTCCAAAATGGCTTCCCCCTTTCAGCTCGAGGGACTTGGCTGACCCATACGCAGGGTTTGGGCTCCGTCCGCACCACAAAGTGCAAATTCGTCAAGCTCTACTCCTCTGTGCCGCCGCTCGCAGCCCCCACATGGCTCCCCCCCCCCAATGAGGGTGACGGCGCGACCGGTGGGGGCAGAGAGACAAGGGGGTGCAGGAGCAAGGCGGAAGGTGCACCGGCCCTGCTCTCACCCCCAGCCATGCTTTGGTATTATTGCCCGGGAGGAGGTATTATTCTGGAATGATATTTTTATCTGTGAATTACGAGGAGGCACATCATGAAATTAACTGGGAGCAGCTTGAAAACAACATTTAAGAACTTTTTTTTTTTGGGGGGGACAATGCACAGTTAAGCTGTGGAATTTGTTGCCAGAGGATGTGGTCAAGGTCAGTCGTAATGCCGGGTTTAAAGAAGGTTGGGGGGAAAGGTTTCCACAGGGCAGGTCCCAGGCAGAAGGTGAGAGATGGCCACTTCTTACTTGCAGGAGTGAGCGGCTGGGAAGGGATCTCACCATTAGGGATCTGCCGGCTACTTCCAGGCGACCCGGACTGGCCACTGTCAGAGACAGCGATGCTGGGGCTTGATGGACCATTGGCCTGACCCAGCATGGCACTTCTTTTTATATAAAACTGTTTATTCAAGAAAATATCACAGACATATGACATACCTGATTCTGAATTCAAAAAGAGACCTGTTATATGGATGTCAATAATCTGAGTGTACCTTCATACGATGCTGTAAAAAAAAATACGGCTATCGTGACTGTGAAGCCTATGTGTAGGCTTTAAAAATCATTAGGTACCCCAGTGTTGGAATGCAAACTTTTGTAGTGCTCACTGTCCACTGTGCAATTGTTGCTGAAATGATCACGTGGATACTGTTGCAATATTCACTTATCTCAAAATTATAGTCGGTCCTGATTCTGAAGCATGTCATGGCATCAGCCATGTACAGTCATGTGTTCCAAGGCAAACCTTTAGACATGAATCCCTCCCCAAGGGGACCCACGGAAACGACAACAACAGGAAAATATAAGGCGCATTAGAAGAGACCATGCACCAAAACCATAAGTATTCAGGGGTAGTTGATTAGCACACTTCTCGCCCTAGGGGATAATTCTTGCAAGTAAGGCTGCCAAACATTGAGAAAAGTACATTTACGTTTACACGATCGTGCAGAAGTTTGATTGATCCATTTGCATTAAAGCATGTCATTTATTCCTCCAAAAGCCCAAAACTCGGAGGGTCCTGGTCCCGCCACTGCAAGAGAATGGCTCTCTTCGCAACCAGACATGCCTGTCGAAGCAAATGACACGTTGCCCTCCTCCGAATCTAAAAAGAGGAAGCTACAGCAACAAGAACACCCTCGGGAATAAAAACCACAGATTGGCCCACCAAATAAGACAAGTACCGTCTAACTTTACCCCAAAAGCAGTGTCCTAAGGTGCCCCTGTCCGGCTGGCACTTACTGCGTAGCTCAGATTCTAAATAACCCACCCTGTGCAGCCCTGCATAAGAGCTTATATTGCATCTCCCGCAAAATTGCATCCTCCTTCAATTCAGGGATGCGTTTTATGGCATGGAGGAAAGAAAAATCAGATAGAGCGGGTATTTCTGCCTTCCACTTAGCATGCAACTCTACCCTGGTGGTTTCAGGTTTAAGACAGAAGATCCCCATCCGGCCCCACCTATCTACCTAAAAAAAAATTCCTCAACCTGATCCACCAAAAAAATCACGAAGATGAGATTTTTGCAGAGAGAGGACATAATGACGCAGTTGAAGATAGGCAAAAAAGGACTTAGGGGCGAGAGCAAACTGCGTTGATAGGTCTTGGTAGGCCAGCATGTCTATCACCTGTAATAAGGAGTCCGCTCCTTGTGCCTCCCAATGAGAAAAGAACAAAGCTGCATGGCCGGGAGAAAATCTAAATTACCCCTAATAGGCAGACACACTGATACCTGCGGGCTCTGACCCAATTCAGGGCTGAGATCTACCCACGCCTTGTGCAGAGACAGGAAAATAAAGCTGCTGCCAATAGATAAGGGTAACCGGGCTGTGTGAGCACAAAGCACATAAGAGGGATGCACGGGCTCGATCGTTTCCTTCTCCAGGTCCAGAGGGGTAAAAGCCAAAGAATTCAACAGCCAATCCTTCACGTGGCGCAATAAACCGGCCATATTACACTCCCCTAAATCAGGAGCCCTCCCTGTCTCACCCAGTGAGCTATGGAAATCCGTGCCCCCGTTTCCCCACGCCAGACACAACGAGATAACACTGCGGAAGCTAACTTAATGTCTCTCTTCTGGAGTAGCAAGGGAACAGCCTGCAAAACATTCAGCCACCCAGGCCAAACAAGCATTGTAAACAAATTCACCCTGCCCATTACCGAAAGGGGTCAATCTTTCCATTCCAAAAATGTAGTCTTTAAGGACTTTACTAGGGGGAGGATGTTTAAATCATAGATTTTGCCAGTGACATCGAGCGTTGTATACCCGGATAGTGAAAGGAGTCCCCCTGCCTACCTGAAAGGAAACTTCTATTCTCAGGTTGCCCGGTGGCTAGCGGGGGATGCGAGCGCCTCAGATTTACTCATATTTAATTTAAAGCCCGAAAAGGCCTAAAAAAGAGTGAATTTCTCCCTTCTACCTGATGACCCAGATTATGTCAGCGAGGGTACAGGCTTACGTCCTCTGGGCAGAGGGAGGGGGGTGCCCCAGCTCGTTGGTGCAGAGGCAGAGGGTCCGAAGATGGCAGGGAGCTCAGCGGCACTTCAGGAGAGAGGCAGCAGATGATCACAAGAACATTCCAAGAACAGTCTTCTGAGTAAAAATATCACTTAAAACACGTATGTTATATTTACATGCACTACTTTGGTGCCAACCAGAAAACCTTGCAAAAAAGTAAAGAAAAATCCCCCCCAAAACCCTTGCAATTGGTATTAGGCTTATTGTAATGTGTGTTGGGTGTGGGCTTGACTCTCAGAAAGCCATTATGACATTGAATTACAAAGTCAATATAGTAAATCTCCCATACCAAAACAGCAATAACTGCCAGCATTCATACCTATGAAAAGGCAACACTGCACTTATTATACCAGGTCCAAAAAAACACCAAGACCCCTTCTATTAGAAAAATGTAAAAAAGCCAAGCTGCTTAGATCCCTACACAGAACCTACACACCAGCAGAATATGTGACTTCAGTCACGCATGCAGAATTCAAACAGAATCTCACCAAATACAGAATAAAGAGACCATAAAGTATAAACAGAAACGTGCAAACAAAAAAATGGAAACTGCAACAGGCCAAAATATGTATTCAGTGCAACAATGGAAAACCAGAAATATTACTATTCCTCATAAAACTTCAAACAATAAAACCAAGAAATATAAATCATCAATAGAAGTAAAACCATACTGATAAAAATCAATATTCCAAAACAGCTGACAAATAGAATAATATTCAATAATTTAAAACTCATAAAAAATTTTCAAATTACCAATAAATATTTCAAAACAGCAGACACATCAAATGCCATACTAGTAAGGATTAAAAAATCCCTGCTGTCCATATCTGGGATCTTTTAATTTCCAGATGCCCTGAGAATGTCGTGGATTAGCAAACACACACATTCTCTCCCTCTCTCTCTCACAAACACACATGCACGCGTGTGCTCTTTCACATACATATACTCTCCTACACATACACACATTCTCTCTCTCTCACAAACATACATGCACGCGTGTGCTCTCTCACACACATAATCTCTCCTACACATACACACACACAATCTCTCTCTCTCACACACACATGCACGCGTGTGCTCTCACACACATAATCTCTCCTACACATACACACACACACACACAATCTCTCTCTCTCTCGCACACACACTAATACACACATGCTCCCTGTCATGTAGCAGCAGCTTCCTCCCTCAGTTCCCACAGGATTCTTCCTTTTTCTTTGGGTTGTGGGGGCTGATGGTGCTCTACCTCCTACTCCTAACAGCCCACGGTCCATGCTGCTCCTCCTCTTCCTATAGGCCCTTGCTCTTCTTCCTATTGCTGACCAAGGCCTGGGGCCAGTGTTACTTTTTTCTGAAGTGGTGGGGGCCGCACTGCTTCTCATCCTGTTTGATGGCTGCCAGGCTGCTGCTTATTCTGGACCCAAGCTGCGCTGCTCCCTCTCCTGCTCTTGATTGCCATGCGGGCCCGGTGCTGATACAGCCTCTTCCTATGGCAGGGGCTGCGCTGCTCCTGCTCTTGATTGCCATGCGGGCCCGGTGCTGATACAGCCTCTTCCTATGGCAGGGGCTGCGCTGCTCCTGCTCTTGATTGCCATGCAGGCCCCCGGTGCTGAGATTGCCTCTTCCTGCGGCGGGGGCCACATTCCTCCTCCTCATGCTTGGCCTGGCTTTTCCTTCTTCCTGCCTGTGTGGCCCCAGAAGAGGAAATGGCATGGTGTGGACGGGTGAGGGTTGGAAGGAGGAGAGACAATGCAGCAGCTGCTGCTGCCACCCCCAAACCTGGCTGGCTGGGCTGAACTAGGATGTTTCCCCTTATTACTCAGCAGACAAAAAAAAAAGTGAAATGAATTTGTTATATCAGACAGATTTGGACACTGCTCATCAGATCACATCTTTCTTTCTCTCTGATGTAATTTGGAAATGGAAAACAATGCACGTCTGCTTACAAGAATATTCTCGGTATGATGTATTCCTCTGTGCATCTTCAAAACTAAAAATTTTTAAGAAAAATGTGCACCTGGAAAGTAATAAAACCTTGAGGCTAAAAGAATCGCAAGAACAGACCACAAGGCGATCTGAATTGCACACCTCAGTGAGGACTGAAGTAATCCATGCAAGAGTAAAAGCCAAATCTTTATTAAGAATTCATGAATCCCATCAAAAGCAATTGATGGAACAGCAGAAATGCTCATGAATTCTGTAATGGTTGTCCTTGGACTCGCTAGTAAGTGCGCCATTTTCTTTTTTTTTTTTTGCATCTTGATAATAAAACCCATCCTGTATCAATTAAGATTTGATTTGTCCATTGTGATGTATTTTAAGCTGCTGTCTTATGATTTCCCCACGCTCCTCCCCCTGGAGCGGCAACGTTTTGAGTGGTACAAAATAATGCACACACACTTACCGGAACTGATTGGCTCATACTAACCGTGATGTCACAACCGATGTGACACAACAATCAGAAACCTTTTTTTTTTGGTGAGATCATTTGTAACAGGACTTTTGACAACTTGAGATTTTAGAGGGCAGTTTTTCAAAGCCCTCCCTCAATGTAGCTAAAAGACTGTGCAATCTACAGATGAGATGTTCCTGGGGGCATGGTTAGACTGGGAGAGGAAAAGTATGTGCATAGATTCCATTTTCAGATTTGTGCCCGTTATTTTCCATTACAAAATTACCCCCACACAAAAACAGATGCAAATGTCCAGGATCCCATAACAAGTTTCAAAGCTAAAATATGCACCTACTTTTGTTTTGAATATTGGTGCATGATCTGCAGGTAAAAAGTACTCTGGACTTTTATCCAATGCAAACGGTTTGAAAATAGACTTCACAGTGTTAATTGATGTGCGAGATTGATTATGTGCTTGCCATCTGAAATTTGGATCACTACCCACAGGTAGGTAGGAATAGTTTTCCTTTAAATGGGACAGCTGTGCTGTAAATCGGGCTCAAATAGTCCCTGTAATGCAGGAAGACCCATGCAAGGGGTGGCGGAGGGTGCTGGTGGTGCATTACCCCACTGTCCCAGAAGAGCGGATCAGGATCATCCCTAACAGGGGTGTAGTCACGGGTGAGCCATGACCTACCCGTGAGGACGTATCTCCCCACCTGAGTAGAAGGAAACAGAGGCAGTGGTTGCACAGCCTGCATGGACCGTCTGGGATTTTCTCCCTGGTACCTGTCCGATCTCATCTAATTACTTAGGGTCAGAACCAGGCGTGTGCAGCGGGGACTCGCACACTTCTGGGAAAATCACTTATTGTGAAGCAGAGATGACTCAGAACTCTTCAGGGGAGGTGTAACAGTAGCTTCCTACCCTTACTAAACTTTTTTTAGCCCACAGGAGGAAATGCAGTTTGGGGGATGGGCTTGGTAGGTATATAGATACATACTGAGCATGCTCAAGAAAGATTCCCTACATAAGAACCTGCCATACTGGGTCAGACCAAGGGTCCATCAAGCCCAGCATCCTGTCTACAACAGTGACCAATCCAGACCAAAAGAACCTGGCAAGTACCCAAAAACTAAGTCTATTCCTTGTTACCATTGCTAATGGCAGTGGCTATTCTCTAAGTGAACTTAATAGCAGGTAATGGACTTCTCCTCCAAGAACTTATCCAATCCTTTTTTAAACACAGCTACACTAACTGCACTAACCACATCCTCTGGCAACAAATTCCAGAGTTTAATTCTGCATTGAGTAAAAAAGAACTTTCTCCGATTAGTTTTAAATGTGCCCCATGCTAACTTCATGGAATGCCCCCTTGTCCTTCTATTATTCGAAAGAGTAAATAACTGATTCACATTTACCCGTTCTAGACCTTTCATGATTTTAAACATCTCTATCATATCCCCCCTCAGCCATCTCTTCTCCAAGCTGAAAAGTCCTAACCTCTTTAGTCTTTCCTCATAGGGGAGCTGTTCCATCCCCTTTATCATTTTGGTAGCCCTTCTCTGTACCTTCTCCATCGCAACTATATCTTTTTTGAGATGCGGCGACCAGAATTGTACACAGTATTCAAGGTGAAGTCTCACCATGGAGCGATATAGAGGCATTATGACATTTTCCGTTTTATTCACCATTCCCTTTCTAATAATTCCCAACATTCTGTTTGCTTTTTTGACTGCTGCAGCACATTGAACCAACAATTTCAATGTGTTATCCACTGACGCCTAGATCTCTTTCTTGGGTTGTAGCTCCTAATATGGAACCTAACATTATGTAAATATAGTAAGGGTTATTTTTCCTATACGCATCACCTTGCACTTATCCACATTAAATTTCATCTGCATTTTGATGCCCAATTTTCCAGTCTCACAAGGTCTTCCTGCAATTTATCACAATCTGCTTGTGATTTAACTACTCTGTGTCCTCTGAGTGGAGTATTGGCAAGAAAGTTTCGGGAGAAGTTTTTGGAAATGCCAAGAATTGACCCATTCCCTACCAGAAGGGCTGGAGTTCACCGTGGTTTCCGACTGTGACCAGTTAACAGTGGGACAGAGACTACTGAGTGACAGAAGTTTGAATTCAAAGACTTTTGACCATTTTCCTACAGTAAGAGTAATACCAGCTTGCTGGAGGGATTGGAATTTAAGCCACTTCACCCTGCAACCAGTAACTAGTGGGGACAGGGGACTGTTGGCTTTTGATGGAGCTGTGCGCCTTTTTTTACCTTTTTATTTCTGCAGTTTCCAATGTGTACATCAAGATAAATCTGACCAAAGCAAAATCTAAGCTGATAGCGAAGGAGGAGAAAGAAGAGATTATAAAAAAAGAAGAAAACAAATATCTTCTCGGCAAAGATCAAGTCCATAATTAGGAGAATTCAAGATCTCAACAGAACTAGACAAACCAATGATGAAAAAATGGGAAGCAGGCAGGTAGCACCGGGGACAACTAAGAAAAGGAGCGCAGATACATCTACAAAGGAGGCTGAGGGGTACAATCTTATCAGCCAGAAAAAAGGAAAGCTGATTGGGCTCAAAGAAAAGATGCATGGGATTCCTATATTTAACGCAGCATTTGCAAGGACGTTTAAGAAAAAGCTGAGCACCCAGTTGTAACACCCTAGGACTTAATATTAGGAGTTGCTTCCTTTTCTGCCGAGTAGATCGCGCGACATCAGAGAATGCCACTGTCCTGCAACGTAAGAAGGTGCCCCCTCGATGTCTGAAATACTTTCTTAGAAGCCAATTTCTGCCAGAATCCAAAACCAAGGAAACCAGCAAAGTAGCACATTTTGCCACCGAAGAATCGGAAGTTTCCAACAAAGCTGTCACATCCAAGGAGTTGTCCGAGATCAAGCTCCTGAGTTCTTCTACTCTCAAGTTCCCTCTTTGACGGAGACAAATAGTATGTTCTGGCAATAGGTGGAAGAGCATTTTCAGGGATTGTGAGAACCTCCAGCATGTATCTTTTAAGCATGTCCCTAAGGGATATCATAGACTGTGAAAGATTTGTTTTAACCTTAGATAATTGCACAGCCATATCTTCTTCTAAAGCAATTATTCATGAATCCAGACATTGAGCACTGGTTTGTAACAAACCAACTTGAGTGGTAATTGTCTTCCCGAAACCTTCAGTGGTTTCCTAGATAGTCTCAAGGGTGAAAGAAGTAGGTCTCAGTAAGGAAAAAGTCTTCTGCGAAATACTGGCTGAAAGAGAAGAGGGAACAGTACCTCTTACAACCTCCTCCTGCTGCCGCACCTCCAAGGCTCTTTGAGGGAAAAAAATAGCCATTTCAGACGGTATAGAAAATTTGATAAATTAATACATAAGCGAGTGGTGTGTTGCACTCGGTGTTCCCCACACCCGGGGGAGTCACAGCCACGTCATCTGAAGGTGACATCGAGAGAAGCCTAGCTACTGCAGGATCGGCTGGGGGTGTCCTCATAGCTGGCTAAGCGATGTCATCAAGCCGGGGGAGAGTGGATGCAAACTTTCCTCTCCAAGACTCCCCAATGACACAATCATTGATGGCTCTTCTCCCCGGAAAACGTGAGCTTCCATCGGGTCATGCGTAGAAGAGGCTGGTGGGGCTGTAGGGAAAGCTGCCAATCTACCCTTTCTCTTGAGGCCCATCTTAAGGAAATGTTTAAGGTATTGCTCAGCCATTATGCTGCCTGCCGCTATCTTGAATTCCCTATGGGCCTGATTTTAAAAAGCATTTACTCGAGTAAAAACCAGGTTTACTGGAGTAAATTCACTTTACTTGAGTAAGTGGGTTTTTGAAAATTGCTACAATTTATGCCATTGACTTGTCTATAGGATTTACTCACATAAGTGCAATTGACTTGAGTAAATGGCTTTTGAAAATTGCTACAATAGTAGCTACATTTACGCATGTAACTCCTTTTGAAAATTACCCCCTATATGTTTTTCGCCCAGCTTTGAAGCAAGGAAGATTTATTCCTTCTTACCCCTTGCTTATGGGTTTGGTTTTTTTTTAAAGAAGAGAATGTCCCTTCCCTTAATGGGGAGGGAATGCTGGATACTGATTCAGACCAAAGGAAGAGATTTGGGATAAAGAGCACCATGGACAAAGAGACTGTTGCCTTGGGAGCAGTCATCCTTCTGTTGTTATTCATGATATTTTCCATCTTGGCATGAATTTTATTTTTCAAGTTAAATTAAATTCCTTGTTGGGTTTTTTTCCGATAAACACCACTGCTGGCTCCCTGCTGTGTTGTTTGGTGCCTTTCCAACATATTGAGATCTTCTACAGCAAGTATCTACTGGTCAGTGAGTGAGAAGGGGGTGAATTTAAATGATTGTATTGAGCATCCTCACCACCACACTAGGGCCTCAGAGGTTCACACCTCGTCCCCGATGGTGAACCTGAACATCCCGGGAACTACAACAGAGAGAATCAGTGGTCCAGAGTGTTGATAACATCCTGGGAACTCTGTGGTCCCTTCATTCGGTCTACTAAACGAAGAGGGGTAGCATGCAAGGATAGTTTACTTGTGAAAGTGGGAAAGAAAAATAATAAAGATTATATGTACACAGTTACATGGCTCTGTACCCAGGGAATGTGCTGATGTAATCAGCACAATAGGCAGGGAGAAAGAGTCTCAGAATACAGGCTGCATCCTATCTACATAACCCTTACAGTTCCAACCCTTCCCATGCATGGTCAGATGTCACAGCTGTCTGGTCTGGACAGGGCTGGAGGAACCACTAGGCAAGATAAGCCTGTGCCTAGGGCGCCACAATTTAGGGGGCGCTGCGGCAGACGGCAAAATTTTGAAAGGGCAAAAAGTGTCCTTTTAAAATTCTGCCAGCCCCCGCCTCACCGTGTCACCCTCCTGATGCCTCCCTTGTGGTCCAGCAGAGGGCCCGGGAGTGATCTGCTGCTCCCGGGGCCTCAGCTTCCACTAAGCAAAATGGTGCCGGTGGCCTTTAGCCCCTACCATGTGATAGGGACCAACCAATGGCACCAGTAGCCCCTGTCACATGGTAGGGGCTAAAGGCCACCAGCGCCATTTTGGTTAGTGGCAGCTGAGGCCCCGGGAGCGGCAGATTGCTCCTGGGCCCCCACCTGGACCACCAGGTATTTTGTAAGTTTTCTTTTGGCGGAGGAGGAGTCTGAGTCGGGGCTGCGGCTGGGGGCGGCGCAAGGCTGAAGGTGCCTAGGGCGCCCAATTGCCTTGCACCGGCCCTGGGTCTGGAGGAGGACCGTTTGCTATCTGTCTGGAGGAAGCTGTTGTGATGGCAGATGAACCAGGCAGCAGCTTCCGAAGTAGAAGAAAGGGGAAGAGTGCTAGGGTTGGGCTGGGAAGCGTGGCGGTAGAAGAATGCTGGGGTCAGGGATCTTTACAGAACCCCCAACATGCTCCCAAATCAGAGGGAGATGATCCCCTGCCCCTTTGTCCGGGGGCCTGCTGCAAAATATTTGCTTGGCAGTCAGGAATTTGAATTTACGCTATCGCGCGTGTGCCTTGGTTTAGTCATCAATGTCTCCCCCTCGGCTAATGACACATCTACAGGCCTTTGTCATGTAAATTCTCATTATTATATGAGAAAAGTGTGCGGTTCCTAAAATAATCAACGAGTTCTACATCCAAGATGAGAAAATGCTCAGCACAGCTTCTCCAAACCTAAAATAAACACAATACATGATAAAGTATCAGGCACTTATTAGAGACTGGGACTGTTGCCAAAGTTCTCTGGACAGTCTGCATGACGATATCCCCAAAGTAATTACTCAAAAGCCGCCTGTAAACTGACATTTCAGCACTTTTGGCTTCCTTGGGATTATAATGATCAAGAGAAGGTAGGCTGAGATGCCAGGGCTCGAGGTGAGTAAAAAGATTGTAGCCTTACATCACCTCTGTCATCCAGCTGTTCCACAGTGGTCATGATCAGAAGTCACAGCCTTGGGGTCGGCCTGATGACTCAATGGCAACTATTGCGCTCTGCCATGGTGGTGGTGGTGGTGGGCTGGGGGGTTTGATTCCCAGGTCAGGTCTGTTCCCTGGGTCTACGGATGCTGCAGAGGGAGACTTCACAGCCCCTGGAGGTGGAGGGAGGAAGTCCCATCCGTTCTGTAATAGTGACACCTAGTGGCTGGATTTAGGGACCAGGATTGCAAGGTTCCAGGGTTGTGCCAAGTGAATCGGTTGGGAGGATATAAAAACGGGATGGGGGGGGGGGGGGGGGGGGGGAACCGCGAGTAGCTGCCAATGAAGGCTCATGGGTGCCAAACAGCCCAAAAGAGGAACCTGCCAGGCTAGAGAAACAAAAGAAGTCACCACAAAACAGAGAGAAATCGAAGCCCCAAGTACAGAGGACTTTCCTTTCACCCCGGCTGGTTCTGACGCAGTTTCTGATCTTGCTCCAGTGCCTCCTGCTCATGGAACAGCTTCCTGTTCGAGCTCCCTGCAGGCTGTTCCTCGGCACTTAATTATGGGAACCTGCGCTCAGGGAAGGTAGCGGAGCCTTGTTTGGGGAAACAGGCCTGATAATGCATGTGGCAGCAGACTGGTGCTTGAATCAAGATGAAGAGCCTTTATAGAGTGTAAGGAACCCCATGTAAACCAGGGTCAGATACCTAAGAATTCAAAAGGTAGAGAATATTTGTCAGAGACATAAAGGCTACAGAGGTTCATAGGAGGCTGAAGGCGAGGCCGAGGGTCGGGCTTCGTTGTTTACTGGAGGCGCTCGTGCCTCGCCAGAGACTCTGGCTAGTTACGCAAGACATGCATTCAGAGCCTGGGCTGAGTGGCCAAAACCAATATTCAGTAAGGGGCCAGGCATCTCCGCAGAGAGGCACAAGCAGTGCTTTGGCCAGCCCTGTCTGGACTGAAGTCCTGATCCCGTGTGCTGAGCTGGAAGGAGAACGGAATTTTAACCCTTTGTCTGCCAAACATCTGGAACATTTTTTTTTTCTCCAAATTAATATCCCTTCACAGCATTATGCATAAATATCTTCAGCGCCTGCGGCCTCACAAACAAATTAATCCCATTTTCCAAGCAGTATGTGCCATTTGTCTGTGAGGTCACCAAATGAGGAGAGAAGGCTAATTAAAGCTTCCTTTCCGTACGCAAATCACTTTGTAAATGTCAGATCTTTGGGTTGCCAGAGGCTAGTCGGTGGATTTTAGTCCATATCTACTCAATTCACTCTCTAATAAACTCAGCCCCTGCAGAGTGACTACAGAGCACAAAACTCAGGATGTGTTTGTTCTTTCTTAGACTGAAGCTATCAAACGATATGAAAGTATCCGATTATGTCAGCTTACGGGAAGAACACATTCTGAGCATTGTGTTCTGGTTTCACCCTGCAGGAACGGAGTTTGTAAAAGAAGTACCACATACAGGCAAACTGAAGGTTTAATTGTATTATATAATTAGTCGAGAGAGAATATTTATAAACAAATCTGTTTGCAATATAATTTGGAAGTGATAAGAATTAATGCTTGAGGGTTTTGTAATCATTATCTACCATTGTATATTTTTTGTTGTAATTCAAAATGTTATTGAAAAGAACATACAAACACTTATTCACTCACACCACGAGTGACAATAACCAATACATTTGCACAGATTTCTAAACAAGCCTTTCCAACCAATCCACCTCTCTCCCTTCACCTACCTACAGAGAAAATCATATAGTCCTGTTAAGATATATAGACAAGAAGATTTGCCATTGTATTCTATGCTTCTATAAAGAGCAGAGGAATAGTCTCAGGGCTACACCACTTGATTTCCAGTAATGAATGCAATTGTGACACTGGACAGCTTGGTTATACCAGCTTGAAATGAGTTTCTGAGACCTGCCATAGCTGAGGACTCTGGGTCTGACGCAGTGTCTCTAGGTTCAGGCACTTTCCTTTGTGAGAGCTCCCAGGATTTAAAGGTCCAGGCTAATGCTGTAGACCCAGCAGCGATGTGGCACCAACAGAACAGCCTGAGTGGTGCTGCTGTTCTCACCGACTCTTGCAGCTTCCCGATTCTCAGCAGGAGAGCCCATGCGAGAGGAGATGAGAGCAGCAGGTACAGCAGAGAGAGACGCTTCCTGGGCAGAGCCTGCTCCCAGGGTCGCTCCTGCTGCACCACATGAAGGCTGCTGGGGTTATTTATCCTACACGGAAGGGGAGAGGACGAAGAGGAAATGGGGAAGAGAGAGAACAAAGCAAGGATAACGGTGAGCGAGAGGGCAAAAAGGGGAGTGGAGAAGAGCAGCAGAGTTGCTGTGAGAAATAGGATCCAGGCCTCAGCTTCAGGGCTAGGAAGAAGAGCCAGGCTTCTGTGGAGAACATGAGAAGCCCTGAGGAATATAAGCGAAGCTGCTAAGGGAAAAATTAAGAGAAGGTAGAGGGGAGGGGAGAGAAAGGAATGGGAAGACATGGTGGGGAAGAGGCAGAGCAGGAAGAAGGGAGGACGCATCCCAGGGAGATAGGCACCAAGTCACCTTTTGTGTACGTGGTTACCTGCAATAAAGTTAAGTACAAGGGAAAAGGAAGAGAACTTGGTGGCGCTCCCACCCACTCGCTGACACAGCTCTGCTGGAAAGCTTATGCTATGTTTTGGTTTTTTTCTGGAAACTGAGTTATATTGGACCCTCGTTTGCTGAAAGTGCTGAAGGTGCAAGGGGAGGGGGATATCTGAAAAGCAAAGGGTGCAAAAGAGTCAGAAGGGCAATGTCACAGGGCACGCATGCACACACACACACACGGCAATGGCTGGTCTGGAAGATGTTGAAACCTCACCTGTGCTTTTGCTGGGAGTTGTTCTTTCGGCCAGCAGCTTCCTCCTACTCTTTTGGGAGCGGCCCAGTCGAGGTTCGGGCATCACAAGCCTTCGTTCGCAACCACCTGGAACTTTTTCTCCCTTTGGGGGGGGTCCCTCCCCCCGATCCTTGCTGTGCCAGCCGGTGGAGAGGCACGAACCGTGGCTCGCTATGAAACCCAGGGCAAGCGAGCCTGTGAGTGAGCCTGGAGGGACTCACCACTGAGCGCTGCCTCCATAGCACTGCTAGTCCTTGGTGACCCAAGAAAGGAGTCAGACTCAGGGCAGCTCTTACAAAGCAGTGCACAGCTGTGCCATTAGCCATCAGACCAGCTTCAACCTTATCCATATCAAACTTGTTTTTGTAAGCACCTCCAAATGATTCCTCATGGAGAATGGTCCTCTAACAGCTGGATGTGCCTCTGGTTTATAAGATTTAAATACTGGCAGGGTTGACTTGGCTATTCATCCTTCCCTCAGGGAGAAAACAGAGCCCACTTCCACCCAGGTAATAA
Organism: Rhinatrema bivittatum; assembly: GCF_901001135.1. Lineage (NCBI taxonomy): Eukaryota > Metazoa > Chordata > Amphibia > Gymnophiona > Rhinatrematidae > Rhinatrema > Rhinatrema bivittatum. The sequence goes on from NC_042629.1 coordinate 34,916,950, forward strand.
TAAATGGTGTCATATCTAGAAAGTGGTTTTGTTAGGCTTAGTATAGGGCTGGGGTGGACATAACAGCTTAGCATCAGCTTAGTCAGCCAAGTTAAGGATTCTCAGCCTCTCTCCTGCTTTGTGCTAGAATGCAAAACTCACTTCTGGATGACATCATGCAGGCAGCTGCTTTCTCCCAGAAGAAAAAATGAATTATGGCCAGCAACAAAGTTGTTACTTCAAGGATATTTGACTTTAACGTTAGGAAGCACGGTGATCTAAGAAGCACCCGCCAGCACACTAAACAAGCTGCATGCCCAGCTCAGAGACAGCGTATTCTCAAGTGAGAGATGGTCCTCCCACATTTGTCTGAAGAGACACCAGCTCAACCAAGCCATGGATCAAAGGGTCTGTACTGCTAATCGGAAAGATAAAAACACTCCAGCCAGGCACAGACAGTGCAGCCTGTGCAACAAAAGACCATGTGAGTGATAAAAGGCAGCACAGAGGACAGCAGCGGTAGCTGCAGCAAGTAACTAAACTGGCAGGACTAAGTACTGACTGAGTGGAGGAGGAGTGCAGGGATGGTGAACTCGAGTGCCACAGACAGGCCAGGTTTTCTGGATATCTCCAATGAATATGCATGAGAAAGCTTTGCATGCACTGCCTCCACTGTATGCAAATGTATCTCATGCATATTCATTGTGGAGATCCTGATAATCTGGCCTGTTTGTGGCACTCAAGGCCTGGAGTTTGCTCTCCCTGGCCTAGTGATTAGCGCCACGGGCTACAAACCAGGATAACCAGCATTTAAATCCCACTGCTGACTTTGTGACCTTGGGCAAAGCACTTTACCCTCCCTTGCCTTGTGAGCCCATTGGGGATAGGGAAACACCTACAGTATCAGAAAGACATCAGCTTTGAAGTGCCAAAAAGCAGAACATAAATTTAAAAAACCAAAACAAAACAGTATTGCTGTTTCCTTTGCCTCTGGCCAAAATGGGGAAACCACTGATTTAGGGGAGAAACTTCCTATTCATTTGGTAGCTCAGCCTAGAAATTCCTTTCTGTGTGGAACTGGCTTACCATACATTCACAGCATTAATGGTCGGTCTCTGTCTCACACTTTAGTGGCTCTAACAGTTTCAGTAAAGACTTTGCATAACTAAACTTGCAATGTTCCCTCCAGATTGTCAGAGGTGCGAGTCGCAAGATGAGCGAAGCATTCAGTTTGCACCAGAACCAGAAACCTCACAGATCCCAGCCTCTGCTGCAGCCGAGAGGTGTTTTCTTATTTAAGGCTGATGGATGGTAAATAGACTTTAACCTGCTGGAGGAGATATTGTCACCTGGCTACCTTTGTCTTCTCTAGTCCACCACTTGTTCACCTCAGCTGGCAAGCTCACATGCGTGCTGGAGCTCATGGGGAGAGGGGGTTATAGTAACAGCCTGCTCCCTGAAGCTGCCTGCGCTTTCCTTATATTCATGTTGGCATGTTTTCCTGTAGATGTAGCGCATTATCAACCCTTCAAAAGAAATGAGTTTTTGTCTAGTGTGGCATTTGTTTACTAGTTTGGCTTTAATCCAGTTCATGTCCCCTGTTTTGGTTTTTGGGTTTTTTTTGTTTTCACTTTGCCCTGGGGCAATCTAGTTGAATCCCCGTGCTAAAGTGTTGAGCCAGAAAGGCAAAAGTAGAGCAGTAGCAGAAATCCACATGTGCCCTGGAGTTTCTCATCGGCAGTCAATGGGCAGTCTGGGTACTACACCCTGCAACTTAATTGTTTTAGAGTGGAGAGTCTACAGCGGGGCTTCCCAAACCTGTCCTGGGGACCCCACAGCCAGTCGGGTTTTCAGGGTATCCACAATGAATATGCATGAGATAAATTTGCATATACTGAGTCTCCAGCGCACATGTGCCCTTGCCCAGGGAACCACTTCTAATTTGGCAGCCATCAACCCCAGGACCTGTAGATAAGACCACACGGTCGGCTGAACAGAGTTCCGCAGGGATCGGACTCGCTGCATCAGAAAGTGCAGGAATGATGATCCAGGATGGCAAATCGGAGGAACCGCTGATGTTCCTGCCGGATGGGAATATGCAGATACAGAGACATGAGGTACTCCCCTGCTTGAACCGCCATTATGACAGAGCGCACCATTTCCATCCTGAAATGCAAGTCGGTTGATGCCCTTGGGATCCAGTATTGGCCGATGGGACCCTTCCCTCTTGGGTAAGATAAAATAAATGGAATATCAGCCCGTAATTTGCTGCGATTTGGGAATGGGGATCACCACTTCCAGAATCAACGGGCGTTGTAATGTCGCTTCCACTTCTACCCTCTTCTGAGGGAGGTTGCATAGAGAGAACATGAAGGCATTCGGAGGAATGGGAAGAAATTCTAGAGCATAACCATTCCGAACCACTTCGAGAACCCATTGATCCGAAGTAATCTGGGCCCACCTGTGATAAAACTGGGATAGAGGACCACCTATCTCCCGCACTATCAGGTGAGCCCGCAAACCTTCATTAGGAAGACCGAGGGGGTTCTACCTCCAGAGCCCGTATCCTTTTGAGGACCTCAGGGGCGAAAGGACTAAGATCTGCGGAAGGGACGGGATCTCGGGGAAGAACCTCCCCTATAAGGCCAAAAAATGCCGGTAGTCTGGAGAGCGGCCACTCACCCGAGAAGTTCAGGAAACTTGCTTCTTATCCTCTGGCAAACATGGGACCTGGGTCTCTCCCCATTTAACTTGCCATTTTTTCCAATTCAATACCAAACAAAAGTGATCCTTAGAAAGGCAGCTTAGTCAGATTGGCCTTTGAAATAGTATCTGTGGACCAGTTGTGCAGCCACAGCTGTTTGCCTGGCTGCAATAACTGAAGCAGCTCCTCTGGCGGCTGTGTGTACCAAAGAAGGTGGCATCCGGTTCTACCATCGGTCCCAAATCAGACACAATGCCACCAGACTCTTGACAAAGTCGCAAGATAACCAGATCTACCAAGGCTTGCACTTAATTTTTTTAAATTTTCCAGCCTTTACCATTGTGGCTCATGTGGCTGGTGTGCATTGGTCTGTCTATGGCTCTAGGTGTGATGTATGTTCTGTATGTATCTCCTCTCATGTAGGTCACTGTATACATGACCTCATGTTCACTATTTCTTTTTGTGTACGCTACTGTAGCTCTTTAATGCATTTTTCTGGATGGCCTCAACAGCAAACACAAAAGGCAGTTAGGGCCTGAAAGTTAGAAAATATGTCTGCTATATTTTTTCCATAGTTTTAACAATACAGTGTATTTTGTTGGTAATGTGTTAACTCGCTGTGCCACACAGTCATACATACGTGAGACTGAGTGTGTGAGTATCTGGCTCTATGTCAGAAAGAGCAGCTGTCTCAGCCCTGGTTTTTAAAGTATTTCAAACCAAGAATCTCCCAGGATGTAAGAGATGGAAAACCAGGACTGGCTCCCCTGCTCCAAGTGGCTCCCTGATATCTATATATATATATATATATAGGTTACCAACTGGCTCCAGGTCATCAGGGCAGACTGAGCCAATCTTGGTTTTAACCCCAGTACTTGACCTGGAGCCATCTGATAAACCTACTAATATCAAATGAGTCCCATCCCGTGGATTCTGACATGCATAACTGGGAACTCTCCAGATTTGGCCCACAGACTCTGGAATTCTGAATGAATTGCTGGGTGCCCTGCTGCAGAAAGCCGGAAGAACATGGCTGGCACAAACATTAGGCGGAGTGCTGTTGGGGATACGTGAGGGCGCCATTTTCAAAACGTGAAAGAAGGGCAATAGCAGTCACGGAGCACTATCTAGGTTTGCGGGGGGGGGGGGGGGGGGTGGGCGAGAGAGAGAGATAGTGACCATAACTCTATATATCTACCACTGTCAGAGGGCACAATCAACTCAGGGTGGGTTGGGGGGGGGGGGGGGGTCTGCCTAGGGTGCTACAAACCCTTGCACCAGCCCTGCAGAAGGAAAAACAGCTGGAGCAGTGCAGACCTGATGGAGGAGCATCAGCAGCCATGTTGCAGGAGGATGAGAAGTGTGGGGGGCCATGCAACAGGAGCAAGATGAGCAGGGATTGTAACCCCTCCCCTAAAGGAACTGCAGACACAGGAAGAGTAGCAGCATTGGGCTAAGCATGGAAAATGAAACAAGGGCAGAGCGGGCCCAAAGCTGCAGAAGGAGGAGGAAGTGGAGTGCTTGTCCCATGGGCCTGGGGAAATGAGGATGGAGGTGAGGAAACAGACTGAGAGTGCATGTCTGTGTGGAAGAGGACGAGAAGTGAAGGAGTATGCATGTGTGTGTGCAGAAAAGGGAGAGGTGTGCATATGGGTGTGGAAGAGGGAGAAGTGAATGCATGTATGCATATGGAAGGAGAGAAGTGATTTGAGTGCATGTATTTATGTGGAAGAGAGAAGTGAGTATGTGAAAAAAAGGAGAGAAGTGTGTGGGAAAAGGGAGAGGAGAGAGTATGTATTTATGTATATGACACAGGGCGAGAAATGTGTATGTGAGAATGAGCATGTATGAGTGTGCGTGAACATGTGGGTGTAGTTGCCTAAGAGTTATGCCCATGCTGCTACTGTTCCCTCACCCCCCAAGCGACAATCTCATGTTGACAGGAAATCAAAAATTCCCAGGTATGAGAACTGTTGGTCAGGGTGTTTCAATTATCTGTCCTCACTGACCACACAGAAATCTGGTTTTCAGGATATGCCCAGGCCTTCCAGATCTTCTGTGAATGAATTGGCCTGTTGGTCAAAATATTTCACCAGCATGACAGGGGTGTAGCCAGAAATACATTTAACCCAAAAAGCAGGTTCTCCTTAGCACCTTTCACGTGGTATGGCACTGGAATGCAGGATTTACCCTACACTGGCGGCCCAGAGAGTTCAGGGCCGCAACAAGGCTTTGCCTTCCCCTGCATTCGCTGCCCGAAGGTTTTCTCCAGGCCGCCGCCGCCCAGGAATGGCACCATGCACCGAATGCTGCGTGGTGTGGTGGCGATGGCGGGGTGGTTGTCTGACGATGCGGCCGACCCCGCCGCTAACAATGGCCTGGCAGCCCGGGCAGGTGTCTGGCCCTGCTGCCTCTTTTAGCAAAGCCTCCCTGCACCGATGCTGTCTCTAGATGGGGGGCGGGGGGAGCTTGCACCTACGACTTCTAATAAGCATTGCTGGCCAGGGAGGCTTAACACGTTCTTTTTTTAGACGCGCGGGTGTGCGCGAGCCTTTAAATACATCTCGTGTAAAGGAATACTGCATAAACACAGGCTGCTTCCCATAGTTACAATTCCGCCCGCGTCCTCTGCCTGCGCACGCAGAGGTTTGCTGGAGGAGCTCCCCGCAGGCCCAGGCAGGGGAGAAGCCCGCCGAAGAAAGCTTTGATGCCCTTGAACGAGGCGGCGACCTTCTCGCGCTGCTTCCCCGCCCCACCGCGGATGCTAAAGTGACGCTGCAAGTGCGTCATCACGCAGGGAGACCCTCGCTCCCACGACGAGGAGCTGTCAGGATCACTGGCTGAAGGCGCTGATGATGGCAGCCGAGTGGGAATTGCTTGCAGGCAGGAGCCGAATGCCGTGATGCCACGTGCATGCACACGCACACAATATTTTCCACCTGCAGCCTGCCATGGCAATCGTTTTGCTGCAGGATTTCAGAACATTAAATATAGATCTGCAGAGTGCCATGGGGGCTGATTCCTTGCTGTGATGGGAGGTTTCGGGCTGGGGGAGGGATATGTCCGCAGTCACAGAAGATGGCTGGAGCAGCAGAACCAGCCTGCACCTGTAGCGTCAAGACGTCGCAGCTAACACTGGCAGAAACGTCCCATGACGTCAAGGCTATGCCATGTACTACCTGCCAACCAGCGGATTAACTGTTTAGCTCTGAAATCACAAAGCAGGATCACGTTATAATTTGGTCGTGATGGGTGAGATCTAACGCAGTATCCATTGATAATATCCTGAAATCCAGACCCATTTGTGGCACTGGAGGACCGGAGTTGCCTATCTCTGGTCTAGATCAAAACTTCCCAATCCTGTCCTAGTGACTCCACAGCCAGTCACATTTTCTGGATATCTACAATGAATAGTTAGAAGATAAATTTGCAGGTATTGGAGACCCACTAAATGCAAATTTATCTCATCCCTAAAACCAGACCTGTTTGGGGCACTCACAGACCAGAGTTGCCTATCCTCATTAATTCTAGTCCTCAAGAGCCACAAACAGGTCAAATTTTCAAGATATCCACAATTAATATGCATGAGGTAGATTTGCATACAATGGTGGCAGTGCATGAAAATCTATCTCATGTATATTCATTGTGGAAATCCTGAAAACCAGGCCTTTTTGTGGCTCTTGAGGACCGGAGTTGGCCACCCCAATCTATATTGACATCATGCAAAGGGAGAGAAAACAGAACAATAAAGTAATGCTTCTCAATTCAGTCCTGGAGGCACACCTAGGCAGTCAGTTTTTTAGGATATGCACAATGAATATGCCTAAGATAGTATCCTATGCAAATCTATCTCATGCATATTCATTGTGGATATCTGACTGCTTAGGTATGCTCCAAGACTTGGGCCGAGAATCACTGCAATAAAGGGAAAAATACTGAAATACAGAAAAGAAAGAAATCACGAAAAAAAGCAGAAGATGGAGAGAAAACCCATCAGGCAGATGCACGCAAATATTGCGAGACTATTTTCTTATATGAAAATGTAAAACTTCAGACTTAAACACACCTGAAGTAAAAGAAATTATAGCAACAAAAAAGTTTGTATTTTTTTTTTCTTTTGAAGGCGGCATGTATTGTACAGAAAAAATGCAAAAACTTAGTTATGGAGCAAACAGGTAAAACCATTTCTGTTATCACTTTAAATAGCTCAAACAGGAAAAACCATCTCTGTTATCACTTTAAATAGATCAAAAGATTTTCAAAACACATTCAACTTTTGAAATCAGCACACATTTGCATGCAGAGCTCTGGATATGGTTCACTGGTGCACCTCCACTCCAGTCTCAGCCACTGATCTCTGTAGCTCCTTCAAGGTGATTGTTTGCTTCTCTCTTGCTGCCCTCACAAGTCTCCTTGTTGCTTAGACAACGCTAGTTTTGAGGGATGGCCTTGTCTATGCAGTGTCTGGGTGGTATGATGCAGCTTCCATTACCTCAGAATTGATCCAGCAGTGATCACTGGGATATCCACGCACTTGGATATTATTTTGTAGCCTTTTCCTGTCTTGTGCATGTCCATAACTTTATCTTTAATCTCCTTACAATGCTCTTTGGTCTTTATTTTCACAGCTTTCCTTCAGATTCACAGTCTGACTAATGGTACTGGAATTAGGGGGTCTTTTATCCAGAAAAACTGACCTTTTTTAATAATTCACAGATAAAGGCCAATTGTAAGCCAAATGTTAGGGCAGTATCTTTCATCTGTGTAAACTTGGAGCTTCCACAGCACAGGGGTTGAATACTTATGCAAACAGCATTTTCAGTTTTTTATTTTACAAAAGAATGAATTGTGACTTTGAAAATTTACTTTAAGAGCATACTGGTTTGCAATAAACATACTGTCTGGAACAATCTGTGTAAGTGTCATTTGTAATCCACACAAATCTGCTGACTTTTTAGGGGGTTGAATACTTTTGCAAGCCACTCTATACAGCCCAGCAGTATTTAACATTAGAGTCTGAGAAAGGGAACTGATCACCTTCTGGATACCAGATGAGACCACGTAGCATCAACATGTGCTAGGGCTGGCCTGCCAGACTATAGGAATCTAATGAGAAGCCTCCATTGATCACTCAATAACCCAATCAAAATCCATTGTCTCACTAGAACAATATGCTGTAAATTTGATCAGAAGTAAAAGGAGTCAGTTTTTCATGTCCTGACTTTTGCCAGATGAAAAATCTTCCTGTCAGCACCAAATATGCTTTCTTTGTAATAGGTTCTAATATAGCATGGCACTCTAATTTATAGCATGCCTGTCCACCAAGGTACCCAAGACATGTGACAAGAATAGCTTAAAAATGTAATAGAACAAAAACATGATACATTAAACAATAAATAATTATTACTGTATAAAAAGGAACACAACTACATTTAATAAACATTAATAAGATCATTCAAATTCTTTGGCAAGAGTAAAATAACCACCAATTAAAAGAAGTCTAATTACTGTAAAAACAACATGAATCTTTATTGCCTAAAAGAAACTGAGAAAATTGGTTTGAACATCAGAGATATATTTAAGCCCTGAATAAAAAATGTAAATCCATAGTCACTAACAGAACACAGATGCCTGGTGGAAGAGCCAAGTTTTCACTAGGCATCTAAACATTAGATAATCATCTGCCAGAAATACATCTAAAGAGATAGGATAAAGCAGGAAAAGATCCACAATCTTAACAAATGTTGCCTCTTTCACCACTGAGGTCTGGAGAAAAGCTTCTTGGGCTTATTTTAATGGGTGAATACGTAAATAAACAAACAACTATTCTTGTACATAGTGGGCATCTTGACTCTTCAGTGCTTTGAAAGTGAAGGGCAATCTGTGTAGACTGTTTAACATAAGACTTATCACCTCTCTTTAGACCTACAACCAGATGGAAACCCAACATATATATAATTTAAGTGAGAAAAAAAAACGTAAGCTCTAAATCAGTGTGGCTAACTGACCTCTTGAGATAAGCTAGCTACTGAGAGCCTCCCTCCTGGAATAATAGGAAAACATGAGATATACAGGTCTGGGATGAGCAATTGGTGAGCCCAATCATTAAAGAATAGTGAATGTCTGATTTAATAATTATCCTCCCCACCTCAGTCTCCTCACTAATGTTTGCAATGTGTCTTATTGCTGGATGCACCCTATTAAATAGTTAACGCCAAACCTCACCTGCAGTAGCCAGCTTCCAAGTCTGTAGACCCTTATGTAGATTTTAAAATAATAGTTCAGCCAATCAAAAGGCAGCTACTTCATTTGCAATATGCTAAAACTGAAACCAATTAAGAAACCACCTGACCAAACACAGTCAATAAACTTACAAACTATTCTTCCTGTATGAAAAGCGTGGCTAGTGATTGGTAGATGCTGTATTGTGTTATAGGCCAATCAGGTTGCAGATATTCAAGTCTGCCACCCCAATCTATTTGGCATTGTTTTGCAGAAGAAGCAGGTTCCTCAAAGACAGCTTTCTGCTACTAATGGTCAGGTCTGACAGGAAGTCTATCAGCAGGCAGCTGGTGACAGAATAATGGGATACTGCTTTCAAAATAAATGATCCAGCACTGCCTCAACATTTGCATTGTGACAGGACACCATTATGCTGGAACAACCTGTCATACCATGGTTGACATGAGTTTTTATTTGCAAAGTATGAGAAGTTTAGCCCACCTATTTGATTGGACAAGCTTCTAATAATCCTAACAAGAGCAATACAGACTGTGAAGATTGCTCTGGAATTTGTTACCAGAGGATGTGGTTAGTGCACTTAGTGTAGCTGCACTACAGGTTTGGATAAGTTCTTGGAGGAGAAGTCCATTAACAGCTATTAATCAAGTTTACTTAGGGAATAGCCACCACTATTAATTGCATCAGTAGCTTGGGATCTTCTTAGTGTTTGGGTACTTGCCAGGTTCTTGTGACCTGGTTTGGCCTCTGTTGGAAACAGGATGCTGGGCTTGATGGACCCATGGTCTGACCCAGCATGGCATGTTCTTATGTCCTTATGCAATCCCAGAATGCACTAGTGGTCAGATTTAAAGCCCCTGATTGCAGGGTACCAGAACGAGTGCTGATGCATGGCTTCCCCCTCCTGCCCCCCCCCCCCCCCCGGGCTGTCATTGCAGTAAATGGAGCAGTCAGTTGAGAAAGTGTCTATAACAGGGGTAAAAATCCCTGAGCTCTGAATGAAAGCTCAAGGTCCCAGATCTCAGCATTGGTTCTGATTGAGCTGGACGCCCAAAGAAGCAGGAGAAAAGTGCTGGGTCAAATCTTAATTGTCTGGGATGGGTCAATGGCAGCACACAGAGAGGGTTAAGGAAGCAGGAGAGAGGAAGGAGAGGGCTAAGACATGGTACCAACAGCCAGTTCCGCTCCACTCAGAAGCCCCTGTCCTTAGGAAAGAAACCTACCCTGGGTCAGGCTTCCAAAAGGGCCGCATTCTCCCTAAGAGAAGGAGCGTAAGGGCAAGAAGAGGAAGGCTCGCAGGAAACGAGAAGCAATGCTTCCTTACTGCCTGGAATCGCAGAGGAGGTAGAACTCAACCAGCGACCTGCACTGCAGACTTAAAAGCCTCCTTAAGCAGCGAGAACCGCAATGTTGCTTTCTGATCTCTATTCTGCTTTTTCCCCCCCCTAGGTCTTCTTTCTTTATTTGTCTTAAGATAGTTTTTTTTTTAAATATCTTTTTACGTTTTCAGAATAAAAGGCAGGCATTCTTTCATTTTGTTTGCCCTGGCTTGCTCCCAGTGGAAACTGTCCCACCATTTATGAAAGATTCTCCAAATGTGAGGAACCAGGACTCTTCATGGCCACCCGGTGTTTTCCCTCCATGAAGGGCCATCCTCCTTTCTCTGTAACCCAGCCATCGCAACAACACCCCTTGATGTGGATTAAACATGCATGGTAGGTGTCACTTTTGCACAATGGCTGGGAGTCCCTCCTTGCAGGTGCTATGGATTTTGCCTGAGCCAACCTGAGAAACAGAAGCCCAATCCAGTGATGAAACCCAGGCTTCCAGCAAGGCAATGTAGAGTGCTGCCTCTGGGCTGTCAGGCCGGCTCTCACGTCCTATTTTTTTTAAATAACTTGCTCAGAGCTTATTCTTGAGCTGTCTGTGCCGGATTCATGCACAAGTGTGGATGGGAAGCCTAGATAAGCTGTATGATCTTTTTATGCTGTCACATTTCTATATTTCTGATGATGATCAGCACAGCAGCGCTCCAGTTTACTTTGCTTCATAATGGAAGTTGATGAGCTACATAGGAGGAAGTTTGAATTACTTTAAATAAAAATATTGCCTCAGAAATTAAATTAACATAATAACATAGCAGATAAAGACCCAAATAGTCCATCCAGCATGCCCAGCAAGTTGTTTAAGATTGTAACTGCTGCTACGTGCAGGTTACCCCCATGCTTTCTGTTAAGGGTAGTAACTGCCTCTCCATGCAGGTTACCCCTATGAATTCTGTTAAGGGTAGTAACTGCCTCTCCGTGCAGGTTACCCCCAAGAGCTCTGTTAAGGGCAGTAACTGCCTCTCCGTGCAGGTTACCTCCATGAGCTCTGTTAAGGGTAGTAACTGCCTCTCCGTGCAGGTTACCCCCATGAGCTCTGATAAGGGTAGTAACTGCCTCTCCGTGCAGGTTACCCCCATGAGCTCTGTTAAGGGCAGTAACTGCCTCTCCGTGCAGGTTACTCCCCATGAGCTCTGTTAAGGGTAGTAACTGACTCTCCGTGCAGGTTACCCCCATGAGCTCTGTTAAGGGCAGTAACTGCCTCTCCGTGCAGGTTACCCCCATGAGCTCTGTTAAGGGTAGTAACTGCCTCTCCGTGCAGGTTACTCCCCATGAGCTCTGTTAAGGGTAGTAACTGCCTCTCTGTGCAGGTTACCCCCATGAGTTCTGTTAAGGGTAGTAACTGACTCTCTGTGCAGGTTACTCCCCATGAGCTCTGTTAAGGGTAGTAACTGCCTCTCCGTGCAGGTTACCCCCATGAGCTCTGTTAAGGGCAGTAACTGCCTCTCCGTGCAGGTTACCCCCATGAGCTCTGTTAAGGGTAGTAACTGCCTCTCCGTGCAGGTTACTCCCCATGAGCTCTGTTAAGGGCAGTAACTGCCTCTCCGTGCAGGTTACCCCCATGAGCTCTGTTAAGGGCAGTAACTGCCTCTCCGTGCAGGTTACCCCCATGAGCTCTGTTAAGGGTAGTAACTGCCTCTCCGTGCAGGTTACTCCCCATGAGCTCTGTTAAGGGTAGTAACTGCCTCTCTGTGCAGGTTACCCCCATGAGTTCTGTTAAGGGTAGTAACTGACTCTCTGTGCAGGTTACTCTCCATGAGCTCTGTTAAGGGTAGTAACTGCCTCTCCGTGCAGGTTACTCCCCATGAGCTCTGTTAAGGGCAGTAACTGCCTCTCCGTGCAGGTTACCCCCATGAGCTCTGTTAAGGGTAGTAACTGCCTCTCCGTGCAGGTTACCCCCATGAGCTCTGATAAGGGTAGTAACTGCCTCTCTGTGCAGGTTACCCCCATAAGCTCTGTTAAGGGCAGTAACTGCCTCTCTGTGCAGGTTACCCCCATGAGCTCTGTTAAGGGTAGTAACTGCCTCTCCATGCAGGTTACCCCCATGAGCTCTGTTAAGGGCAGTAACTGCCTCTCCGTGCAGGTTACTCCCCATGAGCTCTGTTAAGGGCAGTAACTGCCTCTCTGTGCAGGTTACCCCCATGAGCTCTGTTAAGGGTAGTAACTGCCTCTCCGTGCAGGTTACTCCCCATGAGCTCTGTTAAGGGTAGTAACTGCCTCTCTGTGCAGGTTACCCCCATGAGTTCTGTTAAGGGTAGTAACTGACTCTCTGTGCAGGTTACTCCCCATGAGCTCTGTTAAGGGTAGTAACTGCCTCTCCGTGCAGGTTACCCCCATGAGCTCTGTTAAGGGCAGTAACTGCCTCTCCGTGCAGGTTACCCCCATGAGCTCTGTTAAGGGTAGTAACTGCCTCTCCGTGCAGGTTACTCCCCATGAGCTCTGTTAAGGGCAGTAACTGCCTCTCCGTGCAGGTTACCCCCATGAGCTCTGTTAAGGGCAGTAACTGCCTCTCCGTGCAGGTTACCCCCATGAGCTCTGTTAAGGGTAGTAACTGCCTCTCCGTGCAGGTTACTCCCCATGAGCTCTGTTAAGGGTAGTAACTGCCTCTCTGTGCAGGTTACCCCCATGAGTTCTGTTAAGGGTAGTAACTGACTCTCTGTGCAGGTTACTCCCCATGAGCTCTGTTAAGGGTAGTAACTGCCTCTCCGTGCAGGTTACTCCCCATGAGCTCTGTTAAGGGCAGTAACTGCCTCTCTGTGCAGGTTACCCCCATGAGCTCTGTTAAGGGCAGTAACTGCCTCTCCGTGCAGGTTACTCCCCATGAGCTCTGTTAAGGGTAGTAACTGCCTCTCTGTGCAGGTAATCCCCATGAGCTCTGTTAAGGGCAGTAACTGCCCCTCTGTGCAGGTTCCCCCCCCCCCCCCCATGCCGCCTGTTAAGTTGAGATCTAAACAAAAAAGAGAGAGCATGGTACTGATTTTATTTTAAATTGCATCAGAATTATGTGAAAAGTTTCTAAAAGCTGCTAGGGCTGCTGCTTTAAGGGAGTCTTGTTTCTCAGGGCTGCTGAAGGATATTGATGTTCTTGTGGCAGGTTTCTCAAGGACACGGCTAATGGTGTTCTCGGGGGCCCCTCCCCCAGCTGCTGGCTCAAGGCTGGCACACTTTGTCTCTCATATGGGATCCCGAGGCCCATGAAGTGTAACGCTGTTTTCATGTACCTCATTTCTCAGCCAGAAAGGGAATATGGCCTTGTCACTGCAGACACAATCAGAGAAAAGACAGCACAAATCTGCACCAAAATATTTAACTCTTTGTCTACTGGGCCACTAGAACTTTTTTTTTTTTAGTGAAATAGCAAGTTTTAGACAGGGCGGCCTGCAAACCTCCATCCTGAGGCCAAGGAGCCTGTTTACTGGTTCCGTAAAACATTAAGGCTTATGAAACACAATCCCTCCTCTAATTTGCCACCATACAGAGGATGATCACTTTTGTTGGAAGGAAGTTTTCCTCTGCACATCACATTCATCCGCGGGCTTTTGTGTCTGCACCCTATTAACCCATCAGAATGAGAGCAGTTAAACACTGCCATTTCATCTTTCTATCCTTGGTAGGGTCCAGTTGTTTCCTCCCTGTTTCTTTGGCTCTCCAGCTCAGTGGCAATAGAGGCTGGGATCCATGGCCACGAGCCTAGGGGGAGAAGCGTCGTGGCTCCTTCTGGAATTCTGCAGTCATGGATGCTAGGTTCGGCCACCTGGTGTCGCTGTTGTACAATGAGTGGGGCTCCCTCTTCCCGGGAACTGTGCGTGCTGCTTCCATGGTATTCCCAGCCCTGGGGCCTTACCCCAGAATTGAACCCAGGCTCCTTGCAAGGTAATGTAAGTGCCACCCCAGAGCTGGCTGCATTGCACCTTTCTTGTCCTTCAACAAAGATAAAATGATTCTCACGTTAGAGCTGGTAGAAAGAGGCACAACTCCCCCTATGATCCATGAGTTTCGCAGAGGTCAGAGTCCAGAAATGTTGGGACATGCAGGATGACTGCGCTTTGCAATTTGAAGATTGTACGGAGACCTACAAATGGGACTTTGCATCTTTGCAAATTAATAGCCTGGCTCATTACAACATGTGCAGCCTCTGTCCTGTTCTGGTGCCGGGTGCGGGTGCTCACCGGAAGGCTCATGGTCCAGAGCAGGCCCCGTGACCTCCCGGGGAATGAAGTCTCTCTTTCAAGGTGCTTAGGGATTTTCCGCTCTGGCACTCGTCTGCTTGGCGGCTTCCAGCCACAGTTCAGCTGTGAGAGGTTCACGGCTCCCTGTGAATGGAAGGACCCTACCAGCACCACTCCGTGGGGAGGTAGCACCCTCGGATTAAGGTTTGCAAACTGGCTTCTCCTGACCTTGACTGCCCCGACATTGTCCCTGCATCACAAGGGCACAACAGTTTTACCAAACCAATGGCACCTCCTGTGGGGAGTGTCTCTCCTCCTTAGGCACTCCTGCCTACAGTGACCTCACTAAAAAGGACGGAGTTTGTTGAGATCCCTGACCCGACACTACAGGGCCCCTGCATTAATAAGGGGCAAATTTGGGGGTCCCCTTACATATGCCTAAGCTGGGCGACAGCAGGGGGGGTCTGTTGATCACAAGGTGATAGTTCCCAGGGGTTAGTACGCACCTTTCTATTTTTTTTTCAGGGCTGCTAATTCTGTGCTGCAACACAGCTTGCAAGGTATCATGACGCTCAAATAAAGCATCACCAGGACGGTGTGCCGAAGTTCACAAGTAAGTGAAGTGAGCCATTGGAAAGGGAAGAACCTCCTTGTGATCTCTGGATGTGTCTAGACCAAGCCCTACAGAAATGCAAATGTGCCAGTGTCATGCACCACAAGCTTTTAAACATGCATAAGATTCTGATTCTCCCTTAGTCAGACCTGGGGGCAGAGGGAGGGAGGATGGTGGCTACAGGTATGGCTACTCCCATTGGCTTTGGTGTCCCTCTGTCTGTCAAGGGTCCCCTGCAGTGGCAGCTCCAGGAGAGGTCAAAAGCCTGTGGTGTTACAAGCACTATTATTGTTCCCTGTCT
Source organism: Rhinatrema bivittatum (assembly GCF_901001135.1). Taxonomy (NCBI): domain Eukaryota; kingdom Metazoa; phylum Chordata; class Amphibia; order Gymnophiona; family Rhinatrematidae; genus Rhinatrema; species Rhinatrema bivittatum. Next base: position 34,932,341 of record NC_042629.1, read on the forward strand.
CCATTTCTCCTCTCTCTTCTCCTCTTCTGCCAGCAGGTAGCCCTCTCTACCCATCCTCCTCCACCACCACCACCTCCCACCTCACTGCCCAGCCATGCACCCAACCCTATGGGCTTTCTTCTCTGTCAGCCCAGAGGCCCGAACTCTGCTATCCAGCAAAAAGGAAAAAAAGGTCTTGTGGTGCTAGTAAAATTTTAATAGACTGTTCCGGTTCACTGGCTGCTTGGTTACGCTCACACTGCAAAAGCGATAAAGAAAGGCACTTTATTAGCAACCTTGCATAGGACCTGTCCGATGAAGCTTTGTTTCTCTTTCTTGTGCCCATAAATCACTCCAGCAAGGTCGCTCCAGCTTCAGCTCAGACAGAACTGGATTATTCTCAGCCTAACCGAAGCCATTCTGTATGTGGGAACAGATCGGCTCGCAGCTGACGAAACTGCAATGGAAGCCAGCAAGACAGGATCTCACGGCCCCCAGCGTGTGATGGACATCAACGTGCGAGCACCTAGCCTATGGCTTCTCTCATTGTTCCTCCTTCAGGGGTTCCGCTGGGTAACAAAATCAGTTGTAAAGCATCACATTCATAGCAGCAGTTGCATCCTTTGGAATTCATGTTGCAGAAGTAACATTTTGCTATAAGGCATGTTGGTCCTCTGCAGGCTGTGATATCTTTTACTGGGCCAACCAGGGCCGGTGCCTCCATTATGCAAAATAGGCAGTCACCTAGAGCATCAAAATTTGGGGGGGGGGGGGGGGGGGGTCTGGGAGGTGCATGACCAGAGATTCGCCTGGGGTGCAAAATACTTCTGCATCGGCCCTAGTGCCAACATTACAACCTGTATTCAGATGTGCGCCAGCTTCACACAGATCCCTTCTGCAGCCGTGACCCTCGAGTGGCCATGTTCTGCTTAGAAAACCCTGCTTGGTACAGAAGAATCCCTGTAGCAGTATTAGGAAGTTTCTGACAGAGTCTCTTTCCCAACATCTGTGCAGATGTTAGTGGGAAGCTCCTCATGGACTGTGATGCACCAAACACAGGGACACGTGGGCAGGAGCTGCTGGTACCAGGCCTGGCCTAGCCCGGCTCCCATGGCCCGCCCTCGCGTGTGCCAATGGTGACCTCGGACCACGCCTCCGTCCAGCAGTCCCTCCCCCGAACGCGCTGAACTGCCGGCGGTAACATCATTCCTCCTTACGGTTATGCAGGCATTCACGGTTCTCTGAAAACGTCTGGCAGCTGGGGGAGCAGAACAGGGAACGACCCAAGCCGTGTCGGAGGGGACAACGCTGGCGGAAAAAGCGCCCTCTGCATGGTTCCCGTCCCGGATTTCCTGCTTTCCTTTGGCCATTTCTCAGCCTTGGTTCTCCGCCAAGACGTGCGACTAGGGCCTCTCCGCCCAGGTGGTTTTCTTTAGAAACACATATTCCAGGCCATCCTTCCCCCTATAACCGCCATGGCGGCGGGTGCTCGTGTGGCAGAATCCAGACCCACGTCGAGGCTTTGAAACAACAACTTAGACCTGATTCAGAACGTGAGAGAGGTATTTGCAGGCCCCCCCCCCCCCCCTGATGTAATGAGGCTGCTCTGCTGGAGGATTGCTAGAGAGGACGTTACAAGCCGCACGTCTGCCTGCCGGAAAGCGGAACTCTCTGTCCTGTCAGTGGGGTGGCAGCTGAGCCTCTCTCGTTCCTATTGACTGATTTCCCGGGGGCGTCCGGCTCTTTCAGTCACTGTTCCCCAGCCCGGTCCGGGCTTTTCCTCTCACGTTTCCGAGGCATTTTAAAGGGGGCTGCAAGACAATCTTGTACAGCTCGGAGGATCTCTCCCGGCCACGAGGCGGCACTGCCAGCTAAGCCTCGAAAGGAGGCGCCCGTCCAGTGCAAGGAACTGGCAACCCGCGGCTCTTTTTCGTGCCTCGGTGCGGCTCTGCCGCGGTTGCTGCCATTGAGAGGTCGGAAAAAAAAAGGCAGCAGGGGCCGAGGATGCCGCCTCCTTCCCTTTGTCCCGAGTGGGCGGTCCTGAAGAGGCGGCATCAGCCGTAGAAGGAGGAGGCATTACCAGTAGGGTCGCTGCCTTACCCCAGACCAATTAACCAGGCGACTCCAGTGCTGGTTTTGCACTATTGCATGCAGGGCCGGCTCTAGGGTAAATGGTGCCCTGGATGAAAATTGTCAATGATGCCCCCTTCCTCCTCCTATTCTCCCTCCACTTTTCCCTCCTTCTCGTCAGACAGTCTGCTCCCTTTCTATGTGCATTTTCCCTCTTCTCTCCCTCCCTCCCTACCATCCTTCTGTCTCTCACCCAGAAATTCTCACCTCCTCTCCTTCCTTCAGGCATTCTCCTCCTTCTCACTCCATCATTCTCTCCTGACACTTACTTCCGTGCCCCCCAGGGCTTTCTTCCCCCTTCTCCCTCTCCTCCTGCCAGGCATTCTCTCCCTCCCCTCAAAGCACAGTCTCTTTCTCTTCTCCTACTTCTCCTCCCTCCAGGCGTTCCCTCTCCCTTCTTGCCCTCCATCACCCCAGGCACTATCTCAATGTACACAATGCACAAATTCTGGAGTCACTTCAGTAAAAGCAACAAACTCTCCATTACCAGACACTTTGGAAATAACACAAAATCCAATTAAAAAAAAACCCCACATTTCAAACCTATGTAGCAAATTTGCCATCCCAAAACAGCAGGAAGGGCTGAAAACAGTCAAAATTCTACCTATGACAGACTGGACCCTAGAACACCAATACACTTTCTACTGGGAAAACAGACTAAGTCAGATTGCTACAGATCCCTACACAGAAACTAACACTAGTAAAAGATCTCTCCTCTGCCACACATGCTAAACACAGACAGATCCTCCCCTAATACAGAATAAGGGACCACAAATTAGAAACATGCAAATAAAAACTGAACTGGAAACCCCAGTGGCAACACTGGGGAAAGAGACAGAGAACTGCATTTCTTCCTGTGCTGTGCAAAATACAAAGCCAGCAGAGGTGCACGGATCCCAGAGCTGGCATATTCCAGCCACTACATTTTAGAAGGAAATGTTTTCTACCTTGTTTCATTTTTTCTAATCAGGTTGCTCCTGCTCTTTGTATTCCTGCTTTCAGTGTGGTCTTCTCCTCCATTTTCCTTTTCTGGGCTCTCCTTTCCATTTCTTGCTTCTTTTCGTGCCTCCTACATCTGACTCTGACGTTGGTCTTTTCCTGTCTTCTCCTTCCACTGCCTCTCTGTTCACTCAGAGCTTGACTTCACCCTTCCCTTCGCCCTGGCCCAGCTTTTCACCTCCCTCTCTCCTCGCCCCCTCACTAGTTTCCAGATATCTAGCTCGGTTTTGCTTCTCTCTCCATCCATTCCCTTTTGTGCTCTCGTACTGACATCTCTTTACCTCCCTCTCCTTGCCATTTCTCCTCCTTTGATTCGCACCCTTTCTTACTTATGATCCTTCTTCTTTATGCCGTACCCACAGCTCCAGTCCTTTCATCTTTCACCTGCCTGCGTTTTCTATCTCCCAATCTCACCCCTTCCCCTTTCTCTCTTCACGCTTCTTCCTATCCATCCCATCCCCACCTCTCATCTACTTCCTTCTGCTTCTCACCAGCTTCAGCTCCTTCCCTGTCACCCACTCTCTCCTTTGGATCCAGTCTCTTTCTTCTGCCATCTCGGGTCCTCTTCATCGTCCTCCCATCCCTAATCCGGCTCCCTCCATCCCTGTTCCCATGTCCTCTCTCTCTCTCTCTGCCTCCTTCCTTTTCAGATTTGGTCTGCCCCACTCCTGATCCCCTCTACACTCTGCCTTTCCCCTTCTTTCTATCTGTTCCACTAGTCCCAGTCTTCTCCTATCTCCCTTTCTCTCCTTTCCCCTCTATAACCCCACCCCGGTGTGCGCATCCTGCGTGGGTGGGTGTAAGTTCTTTGGGGCAGGAACCCTGACTAGCTCTTTTCAGTGGGCATCCCAAGCACAGGGCTCCCCATTCCCTGAATCCAGGAAAGGCCCAGGGGTCTGGCAAGGCTTCTACCACTTAAAAGTCCAAAAGCCAAAATACTCCCAGGACAACCACTCTGCCCCTTGGGAGCGCAGCAGTGGAGCCCTCGACCTGTTCCCAAGGATCCCAGGCAGGATGGAGCCCAGGCCCCCGGCAGGCCAAACATACAACTGAGGGAAAATCTCCAACCTTCCTCCAGAACTGAAAACTTAGATTGCTTACAGAGCCCTTGGCGGAGCTCTGCTGGAAAACCTCCGAGCAGGACGTCCATTCCAGCACCCTCAAGGGGAGGGACTGCACATGAATGGACCCTCCTCTAATTATTTCTTTCACTAACTGTATTAGTACCATTTCCCAGGGATTATTGGTAACCAAAGAATGGCTCTTGGTTACACCTCTCTCCCCATCTTGGGTCCTATCCCTCTCCCTTCTCCCTACTCGCCCCGCCTTGATGCTGCACAGTGCTTGTCTCGTGGTTTGGGCCATGAGATCCTAAAATCTTGTGGCTTATTCCATGAGACTGGCCCAGCATGGCAGCTGGTCCAGCTGTTGCGCTATTAAGTGGTGCTTCTCCTGCCAAATGCATGCCTGGAAGATGGGGCATGGAGTCAGACCCAGCCCACCACCGCCCGCAGGTTGGCGGGTGGGTTTCGTGAGGACTAACATCCTGCTGTCCTGGGAGAACACCTGTTACAGGTAAGCAACTCTGCTTTCTCCCAGGCTCATCTTATACTGGGTGCTTATGATCACCACTGCTGCCTTGCTGACCAGCCCAATAAGTGAGGCAGGCAGCACCCAAGTCACCCCTCATCTCAACGGCTTCCCCAGGTGTCTGCCCAGCTCACCCGACCCAGAGGTGAGCCCGAGTTGCATGCATGAAGTTGGAGCTGTAATTTTCTAATTGAAATTAATCGGAAAAAAAAATTCAAAACTACAAGTCCATGCATGCAACAGGGCAAAACCAGGACTGGATCAGCCTCATTTAACTTGGGATGAGATGTAACTGTGAGTTCTTACTGCCAGTGTCCGGTCTGAACTTTGCGAAAGGCAGCTCACGTAGTAATGCAGATGTGGATAGACTGCCCTCAGTTGTAAAAAAAAAAAAAAAAAAATCAGATGGAAAAATAATATTTGTTACCAGATGGGGAGTCCTACCTTCCAGGCAGAAGGAATGAATAATTAAAAGACGGGGGGGTTAAGCTTAAGCAGCTGGAGGAATGCTGCGGCAGGAGCCACACAGCTACCTGCAATGAGTCAGTGCTGTTGCTCAGGCAACAGCTTTTATAGGTCTGCTATTAATTTCATCTCAATGTTCCCCCTCTGAAGCGATCCCCTGGTAGCACTGCACTAATAATCCTGCGCTAGGGTGGCACGCATGGCCAGGGCTGGAGCTTGGAGTGTGCAGCCGCACGGAGCATCATGCCTGGGGGGGGGGGGGGGGGGGTGCCACTGCCCCTCCTCCCTCCGGGCACCCTTCCACATCGTGCCTGCAGGCAAGAGGCTTGGAGGTGCTGTGCAGAAAGCTAGGAGAAGGGGGGTGGAGGGGAAAAGTTGCTGCTGGACAGGAAAGGAGGAGAGAGAAGATTACACTGTGACTGAGTCACTGCCCCTGCTAAAGGAGAGAGTGCTGTGCTGCCAAGGGGGGGCACTAATTGTACTTTTTGCAGAATGTGCCAGTTGGCCTTCAGCCCGCCCTGCCTGCCTGCAGAATGTACCGCTCTTTGCCACGGGAGATAAGACTGACAGGCTCTTTGTAATGAGTCGCACATCTAGGACTGAGGAGGAGGAGGAGGTGAGGCTGCAGAATCCTAAGAGAGGTGCTGGAAGCTTTATCCTTACCCTTCTTCTCCTCCTCTGTGACAGGCAAGGAGGAGGCCTTCATTCCATTCACTGATGCTTTCCCATTTCTACAGCAGCTACAAAAGAACCTAACTATGAATCTGGCTTTACTGTTTGCTGGTCTAACACTATTGAAACCTACTCTAAATGTATCATAATCTGCTTTCTGTTACGAATGACAAAAAGCGGAATATCAAAGGCCAATAACAAAATAAATACATAAATGTTATTGTTGATTGGTTTGGCAGATTCCTCCTGGCCGCTCCATCAAGCTCAGTTGGAACCGGCCTGTATTGGGCTATGGTGCCAAAACCTTTATTCACAGCTATCCCTGGTTTCCCCTCCCATCTAATCCAGCCCTTGCAATGATAATCCTTGGGGGGGGGGAGGGCTGCAGGCTGCATCTCCCTACAGAACGGGTACATGGGGCTGTGAGAGCTGTCTCCGCAGCATCTCCAGCCTGACCAAGGAGCAGGAGGAGGAAAGGCCAGATTTAGGCCTAGGGAACATAGACACACGCCTTGGCGCCAGATTCTTAAAAATTCCCCAATAACTGCGACTTCCTCTGATGTGCAGGGACAGAAACTCCTGCCTATGATCCTTTGCCTATGGGCACCATAACCTTAAATCCAACCTGGAAGGAGGACATGGGACTCACACCCCAGTCTCTCACATGGCAGTGCACCAAGCCACCAGGCCAGCCCTGTCGCTCTCAATTTTTTACTAAATTTGCTGGACCTCATTTAGTCCTTACAATTCAGTCTCACTGGCCCCGTTAGTGTCTCTTCCATTTTTAAAGCACCAGGAAAAATAAATAAAAGGACAGATCAGCCAGAAACTGAACAGGCTTCTGCGTGTGAACCAACTGAGTCCATTTGTAGAGCTGTGGCGCCATCTAGAGTTGAAAATGACATAAAACAACGAGAACACTAAGGCAAATCTGTACGAGGCAGCGATGCAGTAAAATATAAGTATATAAGCTAAATTTTCTCTCACATTTTCTTTACTGACCTCGTAAAAATTGAGTTTACGCCTGATGCACAGGCTGATGCAATAAAGTGTGCCCAGGTTTACATGCAGTTGGATGTGCGTTTTGGGCACACAATCCTAGCACCTGACAGGGGCATTGCTTAGGTACCTCAACGATCTGGGGAACAGGCCCAGTGGTCCTTATCTTCACCTCCTCCCCACCCCCTACCATGGTTGCCAACTTTTCCACAGAGCAGGACTGGACACTTGAAGACTGGGGAGAGGGGACCCGACTCTCCCCTCATTTGCATAATTGTGCCACCGCTGCCCCTGAACCTGCCTTCTCTCTCTTGCCCTCTATTTTTTCTGTTCTAGCATTCCCAGGACAGTGGCAATGGATAATCTACCAATGATGAATGATGCACTCATGAATCTATTTGAAACACCATAAGAATGATGGAGCACAACCTGCATAGATACATGCATTCCATTAATTGTGTATGCTCATGTGTACTATGGGTGCAATGCTCCTTTTTCCCAATGTTACAGAAATATGAGTGCATCAATCATCCATACCCTTCACTGCTCTCTTCTTACGGTGCACTCACAGCTAGCTGAAGGACCCAGACACAGCGCAGCACAGCACACAGCCACTTACATTCAGCCTTTGGGTTATAATACTGAGAGATTTAAAAATGGTGCCATTTTAAATTTGATACTGAAAACAAACTGGCAAATAATCTTCTGGAAAAAAAAAGTGATTTATAATTATAATATAGTAAGCTTTCCATACCAAAATGGTACTAACTGCCAGCAATCAAATAGTAACAACCCTACCTATGAAAAGTCAACACTTCAAATATTACCCTACACCCTAAAACACTAATACACCTCCTATCAGGAAAATAAAACAAAACAAATCAAGCTACTATAGATCCCTACACAAAAACTGCATGCTAGCAAAATACTTCGTCTTGGTCACACATGCAGAACATAGACAAACCCTCTCCCAACATAGTCCATAAAATATAAATAGAAACATGCAGACAAACTCAACTTGAAACCACAACAAGCCAGACTCTATGTAGTACAAGAATGGAAAAACAGAAACATCATTCCACATTAAACATCAAACAAAATCAAGAAATATAAAACATCATAATAATAAACATATTCATAGAAAGAATCAATATTTTAAAATAGTGGATGAAAAAAATATCCAATAATTAAAAACTCATATTTTATTTAATTTCCTAAATATCAAAGAAAGGGGCCGATGCAATAATGTTCGCGGAAAGCAGGTGCTGACTTTAAGGTCGCGCAAGCGACCCTAGCGCCTCCTTCCTAGTGCAACCCCCTAATTTACATATTGCATGGTGCCTCCCTTGAGGGCGCCATGCATGCATTAAGAAAGCGGGCGCTGAAAAGTCAGCGCCCACTTTCCGCGAACATTATTGCATCGGCCCCTTTCTTTGATATTTAGGAAATTAAATAAAATATGAGTTTTTAATTATTGGATTTTTTTTCATCCACTGTTTTAAAATATTGATTCTTTCTATGAATATGTTTATTATTATGATGTTTTATATTTCTTGATTTTGTTTGATGTTTAATGTGGAATGATGTTTCTGTTTTTCCATTCTTGTACTACATACAGAGTCTGGCTTGTGGTTTCAAGTTGAGTTTGTCTGCATGTTTCTATTTATATTTTATGGACTATGTTGGGAGAGGGTCGAGGCAGGCGTTAATAGATGAGCGATAAATGTGCGTCTCAGACGCACATTTATCTTTTTGCATGCGGCATGAATGAGTAATATGTTCTTCTTAATGCATGCGAATGAAGCTAAGAACATAAGAAATTGTCATGCTGGGTCAGAGCAAGGGTCCATCAAGCCCAGCATCCTGTTTCCAACAGAGGCCAAACCAGGCCAGAAGAACCTGGCAAATTACCCAAACAATAAGAAGATCCCATGTTACTGATGCAATTAATAGCAGAGGCTATTCCTCAAGGGGCAGATTTTCAAAGGGTTAAGCGTGTAACCCCGAAAACTTGCTTCTGCGAGCTGAGCCTATTTTGCACAGGCTTGGTGATGTGCGCAAGCCGCGGGATGGGCGTATGTCTTGGGGCTTTGAAAAAGGGGCGGGAAGGGGGCGGGGCCGTGGATCCGGGGTACATTCCTCGGCATAGCCACTGTGCCTTTGGCACAGTGGCTATGCCGAGGAATGGTGCGCCGGCAGCTGGCCAGCTGGCCAGCGCGCGCAAGATAGGCAGGCATAAATAATTGAAACAAGGTGGGGGTGGATTTAGGTAGGGCTGGGGGGTGGGTTAGATAGGGGAAGGGAGGGAAAGGTGGAGGGGAGCGGAAGAAAAGTTCACAATTTCGGAGCAGCCTTGGAGGGAACATGGAAAGCCATCAGGGCTCTCCTAGGGCTCGGCGCGCGCATGTTATAAAATTGGGTGTACGTTTGTGCGCGCCGGGTAGCATGCACAAATGTACCCCGCGCGTGCAGATTTTAAAATCTGCCCCTAAGTAAACTTGATTAATAGCAGCTAATGGACTTCTCCTCCAAGAACTTATCCAATCCTTTTTTGAACCCAAATGCACTAACCACATCCTCTGGCAACAAATTCCAGAGCTTAATTGTGCGTTGAGTGAAAAATAATTTTCTCTGATTAGTCTTAAATGTGCTACTTGCTAACTTCATGGAATGCCCCCTAGTCCTTCTATTATTCGAAAGTGTAAATAAGCGAGTCACATCTATTCGTTCAAGACCTCTCATGTTCTTAAAGACCTCTATCATATCCCCCCTTAGCCGTCTCTTCTCCAAGCTGAACAGCCCTAACCTCTTCAGCCTTTCCTCATAGGGGAGCTGTTCCATCCCCTTTATCATTTTGGTTGCCCTTCTCTGTACCTTCTCTATCGCAACTATATCTTTTTTGAGATCCGGCGACCAGAATTGTACACAGTATGCAAGGTGCGGTCTCACCATGGAGCGATACAGAGGCATTATGACATTTTCCGTTTTATTAACCATTCCCTTCCTAATAATCCCTTACATTGTTTGCTTTTTTGACTGCTGCAGCACACTGAGCCAACAATTTTAAAGTATTATCCACGATGATGCCTAGATCTTTTTCCTGGGTGGTAGCTCCTAATATGGAACCTAACATCGTGTAACTACAGCAAGGGTTATTTTCCCTACATGCAACACCTTGCACTTGTCCACATTAAATTTCATCTGCCATTTGGATTCCCAATCTTCCAGTCTTGCAAGGTCGTCCATAATGTATCACAATCCACTTGTGATTTAACTACTCTGAATAATTTTGCATGTGTGCATTTGAGAGAGCATATGAGAGAGTTAATTTTGAATAATTTTGTATCATTTGCATGTGATGAGCACTCTCTCATTCACTCTGCGTCGGACGCGTGTTAAATAGGTGCTAATCCCCCTATTGCATTAGGGGGCTGATTAGCGTCTATTTATCCCGCGTTCAACTGCGGGCTATACAGTGCGCTTGGCTTATCACACTGTATTGCATCAGCCCCAAAATATTTCAAAACAGCAGACAAAACAAACACCCAATAATGAAAACAAATAAGGATGCAAAAAATCCTCTGTTCTCCATACCTGGGAACCTTTGATTTCCAGTTACTCTGTGAATGTCATGGATTAGAAGGGGAAAGGAGACACAAACTTTCTTCTCTCTCTCTTATAATCACTCGCCAACATACATACACTCACTCACATATGCTCAGACACACACACTCACTCTCTCATATGCTCTCTCAAATACACACATACATGTATGCTTCTTCACATGCCCTCTCACACATACGTGCTTTCTCTGTGCTCGGAACATACAGACAACAGCAGCCTCCTCCTTAGACCCGTGTGTCTCACACACACACACATGTACATTTTCTCTGCTCTCTCTCTCTCACACATACACACACAAGCTCTCTGCCTCTCACACATGCACAAGTGCTCTCTGCCTGTCTCTCTCATACAACACAAATGCTCGCTCTCTCTTACGCACACACTGTCTTGCTGTCTCTCACATACACGTTCTCTCTCTCTTTCTCTCTCAAACATGCAGGGTGCAGGCAGCAAGCAGCTTTACTTTTTTAGCTCTGTGGACCTGCTGCCACAGAAGCCTCCTCCTTCAGTCGCATGTGCCCAGCTGAGATTGCAGTCTCCTCTTTGGGCCGTACCGGCCTGACCGAAGCAGCATTCTGCTCCTTTTCCTGAGCGGGCTGGCTGATACAGTTTCTGCTTCTTTGGGCTGCGTGGGCCCTACTGCCAGAGCTGCGCCCTCTTCCTTTTCCAGCATGCACCCCTCCGACTGAGCTGCAGCCTCTTTCTTTCATGATGCGGCCCAGCTGACACAGGTGCAGACACTTCGGGCCATGCAGGCCTCGTCGCTTCATTAGTCTCCTTAGCAGGAGTCATGGCTGAGATTCGGGGCACTAATGTTTGAACTAGGGCAAGGGTGGACAAGAGGCAAATATCAGCCCGGGAGATTTTTTTCAAAACCAGACCCCAGGGTATCTGTGACTCACTCCTGTGCTTTCTGGGCAGCGGTTGCTTCAACACCTCCCAAAATCACACTGAGCTAATCATTGAAAGGCACATCACATGACGTAGAGCCTGACAGAACCGAGACAAAAAATCTCCAACAGAAATTTCTCCCTCTTCCTAAAAACCTCAGTAAGCACATCCTAGGCCAGGGGTGAGCAAACGGAGCTGCAATCCCCTTCCATCCATGCAATCATTTGAGCCCCCCACAAGCCTGGTGACATCATTCATACATCATGGATTCCTGGTCTGATGTGAAAGTCTTTTACCAACCAATCAGCTTCTGAACCAGTTTCCAAGTATTGAGACAACCGCAGCTCCAGCCCATGGCTACTTCTCTTCTGCTCTTTCAGCGAGTGCCTCCCTGGCAGCTTCTCTCTGCCCGCCCTTTGGTCAGCAGAGCGCAGGGACATAGCACAGCAAGCGGCCACTGCAGAAGCCAAGCTGCCGCCTTTCATCATGGGACTGGCTCACCGGGGCAGGCCCGAAGCCTCAACGGGCCAATCCGCCCCCAAACTTGAGGCCCGGCCCCGGTTTGCCCAGTGCAAGCGTTGCCTCTGGCGTCCGCTGTAGTAAGGAGATTAGCGCGTCCATAATGCACGTCCTAACCAAAGCGTATACGATAGCATCCATCACATTTTTTCTTTAATTTTTTTTAATTTTCACATACTAGCATGTAATTTCTTCTATATAGAAAACGTTACATAATCCTTCCTATAATCACATCTTTACTTACTTCAACATAACAATTTGAAACAAAATTCTTTACAAAGGATTATGTTCCTAAATATAAGAATTCAGGGGCTTGAAAATTCTAAGCGAAAGCAACATCCATTCAAATATAGGTATAGGATAGGGGAGTTTTGCTCTTAACTAATAGTCGATCCATCCCTGGGAGTAGTTTGTGAGTGTCCTTTCAGAAACTCCTTCAGTTGGTCTGGCTCGAAAAATACATAATTATTATTTAAATTTCAAATACAATATTTAGAAGGATACTTTAGTATACATCCGGCACCCAAACTGAGGACCCTTTATTTCATTGCTAAGAACTCTTTTCTTCGCCGCTGTGTTTTTGTTTTTTTTAATTATATCAGGGTAACATTTGCCTTCATTTCTGAACGAAATCATGTTTTGAAAATTATTCCTGAGAAATAGATTAGCCTCCTTCTACAGCATCCATCACCTTTAAATTGTGTGCAAGCAAAGACATTAGCGATTACTTCCCGATGCAGGAAAACATGTCCAAAGGCCCAAACGCACATTTTTATACACCAGAAAATTAATCCCAGCTCTGGAGGGGGAGTAAAGTTTACTTGCAGTCATGCGAAACACAAAAAATCTGGTCCTCTGCATTATGATAAATGTCCCCTTGTAGGGTAGGGTGGATAGAGAGATTAGTATAAGATTTAATTATCTGGGGTTAGAACAAAATATAAAACAACGTATATAGGGAGTAGTGGCACAGAGCCTGATGATTAGGTAAAGGACACCTTTAAAATCTGTGGGTGATTCCTTTTCTGTTGGTAAACAGCAGGCATTACAGATTTCTGCAATTTCATGGAAGCAATGCACCTTTTGCTAGGAATGCACAATGTAGACATCTGTGCAGCCGATGCAATACTTTTGAGGGCCAGAAACGCACATTTCTCTCGAGTGCACCCTTTTTGTACGCCGCTTCAAGTTCATGCTGATTAGAATACTGCATTGCGCGACCAGGGGATGTGGATGCACGTGAGTTAGGGAAAAAACAGGCGCTCAGTATGAATGCCCATTTTTTGCAAGATTTATGTGCACGAAACAATGTACACAGAAAAAACATTTTTTTTTTGTACAAAGCATATTCTCTGCACTCAAAACATGCTGAAAGCACAGAAAAACTTGATTTGTGCCCAAACTGTGCTTTGTGTATGGAAATTCCAAGTCCAGGACCCTGCACATGAGTTTTCGGTTCAGCCTCCTAGACTCAACACTAGCCCGGGCAACTTTACGCCAGTCTGATGAGGAGTTACATTTCCAGCCTTAAGAAACCATGTGTTAAGCCCACATCAGTGAGTAATCCCAAACATGGGATTTAAATGGAGGAGAGCTAATCTGTGAGCACAGGTTTTATGCCAGATTGTGCACACATTTTTTTTGCTTGCAAAATTCCTTGCTGCATCACACTAAAGCCTACGTGCAACATATGTGCATACAAACCAGTGTAAAACTGTGCATATTACACTGGGGTGAGAGAGGGACCTAAGAAGTACTGCACGAAGAAATGAAGAAAATTTCTAAGGTAGCTATTTACATCAGAGAACAGTTCCCTTCCTGGCAGCTCGAGGGTTGAGTCTGCCTGTAGAGGGAACCTGCCCCTACAGTCTCTATCGTAATTCATGGATTGGATTCTCAAAAAATGTATCTGATTGGGTTTGAAAACGTAGTGGTTTCTCCCTCCTTGCTCACAGTGGTTTGCCGGGGTGGCTAATAACTGCTGGTTCCTGGTGTCCTGCATACAAAGTTGTCACCACCCAGAAAGAGGACAGAACAAAGTGGGAGAGTTGGCTTAAGGTGATAAAGCAAGTAAATCTGTGCCCAGTTCCGTGGACGTCTGCTTGAACGGCTGTACAGACCATGAGCTCGGGTTCCTCTAATGTTGAGCACTGACCAGGAGATTGTACAGAGGAGGGTGCTGGGAAGGAGCTGAGAAAGTGACAGGAGCTTTAAAGGTCAGGATCCAGCAGTGGCAGCTCATTTTCTTAAACCTTATTTCAAGCTTGATATATTTATTCTATTCTTTTTTTGCTCCACTTCTAATCAAAATCCTGCATAAATTCTCAATTTTCCAGTTGGTCCTTTTATCTGCTTTCAGATCCCTTTTTCCATTTCTCCTTCACCCCCACACACCCCCCTTGTATTTCCTGGGCTGCTGTTTTAATGAAACATGTTATGTAGACTCTTCTGTCTTTCTTCATGCACTGAATGAGCCCACCTAGAAGTTACTCTAATCACTAAGCGGAGCAGTTGTGAGCTGAAGTCCCAGAGCAGCTGCACCATAGATAACAGCAAGGACTCTCTCTCAGAGTGACCTTCATCCCCAGGACACCTTGGGATTGCAGCTGCGTCAGGTCACTGCAGCACTGTGACATCTTGCAGTGATGTAAGAATCTGAGACACCTGCTCTGTATGAGCACCACAGCCACTACCCAAGGAATTCTGTCCCATCTGGCTATACTGCTGGGGCAAGACACTGCACAGGATAAAAATGGGGCCTCTCTAAATTGCTATTTACCTTGCTGAGGAGTGTGATAAAGCTTTGAAGTATATTTTCCTCTCCTTGGTGAGGCCTCACCTGGAGTACTGCGCTCAGCTCTGGAGACCGTATCTCCGAAGGGACAGAGACAGGATGGAGGTGGTCTAGAGAAGAGCGACCAAAAAGGTGGAGGGTCTTCATCGAATGACTTATGAGGAGAGATTGAAGAATCTAAATATGTACACCCTGGAGGAAAGGAGGAGCAGGGCTGATATGATACAGACTTTCAGACACATGAAAGGTTTTAATGATCCAAAGTCAGCAACAAACGTTTTCAGTCGGAAAAAAAAAAAAATCAGCAGAACCAGGGGTCACAATTTAAAACTCCAGGGAGGAAGACTCAGCACCAATGGCAGGAAGTATTTCTTCACAGAGAGGGATGGATACCTGGAACGCCCTTCTGGAGGAAGTGGTAAAGACCAAAACCGTGAAGGATTTCAAAGGGGCGTAGGATAAACACTGTGGATCCATAAAGTCTAGAGGATGTGAATGAAGAGCAGAGGCATGGGGGTGGCTTGCAGGAATGACGGGTACTACTTGATTAATAACCTTATTCAATAAACACACACGGTTAATGCAACACCAACTTTGCTCTATGCTTCAACAGCAAGAGGAAATGTGGAAAAAAGGATTTGCATCCAACAAAAAAGCAGGGGAGTAGCTTGCTTGTTACGGCAGTTACTACCCAGAATCAATTAAGCCTGATACTTCACTTGGAATACATATCCAGCCCAGCTCACTGCTTCAAATGGCAGGGGGAATGAAGAAATGAGGATTTATATTCAGACAACAACCAATAAGGACTGAATTGCACAGGCTGGGTAAACAAGCGTGGGAGTAGCTTGCTTATTATGGCGGTTACTACCCCTAAACTATTAGCAAGATACTTCACTTAGATGCTGAACCAGTACTATCTATATTGATGGTGGGGGTGGAAGGGAAATAGAACCAAAAAATTACTTTAAGGGCCAAGAGTAACAGCTAAGTATGAAAAAAATAAGTGTGAAAGCTTGCTGGGCAGACTGGATGGGCAGTTTGGTCTTCTTCTGCCGTCATTTCTCTGTTTCCCCTCCAATGCAGTTTCTTATCTTGTCCTGGACCTTTTTCAAACTCCTATGGGTGGCAGGTGGGCTTCAGCACAAGATGTATATTAAAAAAAAAGAGGACTGGTTCATTCCATTTAGTCATTTGTTAGAACAAGGTAGTGCCCTTTAATGGTGGGTGTCCCATACAGCCCTGAGCTGGCAGAGGCTTGTGGCAACCTGCTATTTTGTATTTTTTTTTTTTTTACTCTAAGCCCCAGGCAAGGGAAAGAGGCTGACCGATACAAGAGTCAGCTTCTCACCTCAGAGGGTCAGACAAGCTGTGAGAACACGCCTCACGGGCTCCCACTGCAGTCAGGGAATTCCCCCGCAGAGCTACACAGCAAACGTGGAAGGGAAGAGTGGTGCCACAGGCAGGGGCGACGTCAGAGCGAGAGGTGGCGAGCATGGTTGAAGGTAGCTAGCAGGGCATCTGCATTTGCCCTCAGAACTGTTTGAAACTTTGAATTTACTTTTTTTTTATGGCTTTAATCCAAGGTGCAATGCTCTACCCATTCAAAGGGGAGCTACTTTTCAGGGCCCAGCAGCAGTGTCTCCTGAGTCCCAGCCGTGGTGCGGGTGGCAGGGTGTACACCAAATGCAAAAAGGGCTTACACCTCCTCCAGGTCCTTTTTTTAAACTTGCTCTGCGGAAGTTACATCTTTTAAGATGTAACGACCTCTGCCAACAAGCTGTAGTGCGGGGGTAGTGGTTGCTACTTTTGCCCTCCTGCTCATACAGGCCGATGCACTCCCATGGCCAGACTGCTGCCTACCCTCCAGAGATACACACAAGGTGGTAAGGACAGGGTGGAAGGCCCTCTGCTGCTGGCCCCGGGGCAGCCATTTCATTTCCCACATCGCCCCCAGTCCTGGCACGATACTATTCTAGCCTGCAGAACTGCTAGACACCTTGCCCCACTTATTCACAGTCGTTATCAGCAATGATTTCATTTGTGGAGGGAGGATACCATTAGCCCCTTCCTATTCTTGGGTCCAGCACCACAGCGTCTCCCCAGTTCTATCTTCCTCAGCACTTGAAATGGGAGGGGGGGGGGGATGAGGTTAAGTTGAACAGAAGTGTGAGAGGCAGAGTTAATACTTTCTTTAGCTGCTTCAGTAGTCCAGGCAGTTGCCATCCGCTTACACCGCACTATCCCCCCTCATCCAGTCACAAGGGCCCTGCTCAAGGCACTTACCTTTGAGATCTAAGCACATGGACCTTAAGTGACTTGCACACGCTCCTGGAATGGATCCTGAGGCAGGGGCACTAAGGATGCTACCCAGGGATTTGGGGGGCATAACTCTTCCAAGTCAGAATTACAATATTTTTCCTTCTTAATTACTTTCAGAATATTTCTCTTATTGTTGTTTCACAATGACTGAAACAAACTCCTATTTTAATGGATTTGGATATCTATTTTTCTTGGACAGCAGAATGTGAAAAAATGTGCAAGGGCGAGACGACCTTGCAAGGCAGTGGACTTGGCTGAATGGTTCTGAAAACTGGTTCTAAAACTTTTTGCTATTTTGAGGAACACAGTAAAATCTCCAAAATATTAAAAGAGTTCCCCTTCACGGGCTGAAGGTTTTCATAGAATAACTGCTTTTAAGGAGCCAATGGCACCTTTCCTGCTGGGGGCAAAAAAACAAACAGCATTTGCTTTGATATATCTTTGGTATTTAGAACACAAACCCCATCTCACCGAGCCTAGTGCAGGCGTTTCTTTCATTCCATTCGCATCAAATCTCTTTCTTATTTAGTTAAATCGCACCTGCTTTCCAATAGACCATCTTCTCATTTCTACACCTCGTGCCTTCTCCAGCATTAGCATGAAGGTGGGATAAAGCACAGCTACAATAAGCAACACGACTCATTCACTGGCGGCTCCTCCTATTAGGTAGCACTACTCCATAGCCATAGGTGTAGCACACAAGCTACTGCCCCAATACATTACTCGTCCTGCTGTCATGCCACACCCTACCCGCTAACAAATCTGTTGGTCAAATTGCTAATTTCTGGTACATTACCCATAGATTAAGGCAGAAGGCCTGTGTGGTGGTAATCCTCAGGCCTTGGATATAATGTTAAGTAGAAAAAGGAAGATGCATTCAAAAGCCTTAATGTGTTTTACAGGTAATGTGGATACTAGGGATCCCATAGCCAGTCGAGGTTTCAGAGGGATGGTGGAATCTCTGCCATTGGAAGTTTATAAACAGCAGTCTGAGATCAAACTAGGAGCCTACCTGGCAATGGGACTAGATGACAAGGTCTTTACCAGCTCTAGCTTTCCAAAAGCACCAGATAAAAAGGAAGTGATATTTTACATTACAATCAACTAGACGATAGCTAAACCCAAACGGACAAGTCCTTACTCATCATACAAACTATGAGACCAAATTAAAAGTTAACACTTTATTTTTAAACTCATTAAAATATGAAGTGTTATCTACAATTAGAAATGGGAGCTTCAGGAGTT
Organism: Rhinatrema bivittatum; assembly: GCF_901001135.1. Taxonomy (NCBI): domain Eukaryota; kingdom Metazoa; phylum Chordata; class Amphibia; order Gymnophiona; family Rhinatrematidae; genus Rhinatrema; species Rhinatrema bivittatum. Next base: position 34,950,570 of record NC_042629.1, read on the forward strand.
TAGCTTGACAAGTAAAAGGTAAGGTTATCTTGATAACCAAGGTACAGGCATAACTAGTCACACTAGCTCCTGGCTGGAAATAAGAGCATCTGCTGATGGATTTGATCAATTCGTTAGGACTCTGCTTGTTTCTTCTTGTCCAGCTCCATGGTTTTCAGCTCCTGCTGATAGCTACAGAGAGACAAAAATCAAGTCAGCAAGGCATGGAGTAAGTGGATTATAATCACTGCATGGATGTGGAAGACAATGAAAGAAGATACTACCGTAGGTGTTAGAGGACTCAAGATAATTTTTGGTTTTACCTTTGTATTAATCAGGTGATATTCTTCTCAGGATAAGAGACACATTAGGGAAAATACAAGATAAAAATAGAGATTGATTTTTGTTTTAATAAATGAAAGAACTAAGGCATGCCCAGCGGGTAGGACAAGCTTATTCTACATGCCACATAACTGCTCTACAGCACGGCAGTCTGATTTGCCAGAAATCTTATGAGAGCGCCATGGACATGAAATAGAGCCACTGGGGAGGTAAGGGGATCCCATGCCAATGGTAATTTTTACTTTTATACACAGAGGTTTGGATACCATCAAAAACAGTGCACAATATCAAAATAGTTTAAACAGTAAAATATAAAAAATGTATAATAAAAATAATAAAATAAGCTAGGACAAAACAAATACTAAGAACTAAATAAGTTAAAATTAAAATCAGAAACAAGATTTTTGTATAAAACTCTCCATCAAAAATGGCTGTGAAATAAACGAAACATCTGGAAGAACCAGCATTTTTTTAAGTTATATAGTTATTGGTTTTCAATATATTACCAAAAGAAAATAAGGAAAAATAAATATACAGAAGGAAATAAATCAGTACAATAATTTAGACAAGAAATAACAGTATACTCCAGATTCCAATAATGATGAGGAGAAAAGAAATTAATCTAACAAAGAAATTCTAACCAAAAGGAGAGGAGTCAAATTACTAATTTAAGATCACACTGACATACAGTCAGCTAAGAAACAGTGTCAGATACAATAACTTTATCTGCTATAAAAGTCTCCAGATATAATGGGTCTGTAAATGTTTTTAGGCCTGAAAAGTAAAACATCTGCAGGGAAATTTTAAGAAAAAAGAAGCTCTAATAGCTAAGGTTTTACTTGTCAGAGAAAGGAAATGTCTCCTTCGAGCTTGTAGCTCTGGAGACATCAGGAAATATACAGACTTAGACCACAAAAAAATAGCATCCTTATTTCTAAAAATGTTTACAAACCCCAGATCCTTGTCTTGTTCAGCAGAGAATGACAGTAACAAGGTAGCTCAATAGTTATCACATCAACCGACTCTAAAAAGGTGGTTATACCAGGACTAGTCACTACTGCTTCATTCTCTTTGCTCATTATCGTAAACATTTCTGTGTCTTGGTAAATAAGGTTTTGAAATGGCTGGAATACTATCTTCATCACAAGCTAATATCTCTAAGAAATGTCTTAAACATTTCAAAGGCTGACAAACAAGTATATGGAAAGTTAGCTATACGTAAGTTTTTAGATCTAACCAAATTCTCAATATTTTCCATGTCATTATGTAAGGCCGAACATTTTCAGCATTTTGCAGTACTGAACCTTTTGAGTTTAATAAATTTAAGTTTTCTAATTCTTCAATCTTCCTACCTCAATAAAGGATCTGTTTCCCATAATTAAGGAAGATAAATGTGCAGTCGACTGGGAGACATTTGTATTAAGCTTAGCTATCATCCTCCACAAATCAGTGAGGGTTACATTAGGAGGTTCAGAAGAACCCCATCAGTATTAGAAACTGATAAATGCAAAAACACTCAGAGTCCAACGATCGATTATCCAGGGCTCTCTGTCTGATCTGTAATTATAATCGGGTCAGGCGGCTTCCGATGCAGCTGGGCTCCCACCAGACATTACACATGGCCCTTATTTGGTGATTTTGAGCTTTCACCTGGCTACTACTCCACTGTCCCCTTCAGTCTGGAGTACTCAAGGAAAGCTTTCACATAGGAAGGACTACAAAATTTTTGTGAACGCCGAGAGATAAAGTCAAGAGCAAGGATTACAAAATGGCGACGGATCTGGAAGCGGCAATGCAGGAGCCGAAAGTGGATTTAATAAGAGAAAAACTGCTAGGAATGGATCAACTGCCCTTGCCGATAAACTTAAATTACAATCATCTATTGATGAGGTTAAAGATAGCCTTGATGCCCATCGGAATCGATTGAACATAGGGTTATGACGCAGGAAACTATGATAGGCAGATTGGAATCTGCTGAGGCAGCGCCACAGAAAGAAAATGTGGCCTTGGCTGAGCTAATCAAGAATACAGAGGAAGATGCAATAATCTGTGCATAATTGGGATACAGAAAAAGTTAAAGATTCCAATGTACCTCACTTGGTGCAGGTTTGGCTTCCAGAGCAATTGGGCATTTCTTTGGAGACTGAGCCTGTTATGGTTTTAACGATGGAAGCTGTACTCTTATGAAACACTAAGTTTTATGGGGTATTGTAGCACAAACTTGACTCCCTTCTTAAATAATTCCGAACAAATAGGTGTCAATGCCTTACTACATTCAGTCACTTTAGAAGAATTATCATTAAACAAAAGGAGCTGTCATATTGAATCTGGTGGTCCCCATCTTGTTTTTTCTACGCTGTTAAGATCTTCATTTTATCAGTAAAATTCAAGATCCGTGCCAGCACCACTCTGGGCCTACATCTTCTTGCGGCAGCTTACCCACCCCAGAGTGGTGCTGGCACAGATCTTGAATTTTACTGATAAAATGAAGATCTTAACAGCATAGAAAAAACAAGATGGGGACCACCAGATTCAATATGACAGTTCCTTTTGTTTAATGATAATTCTTCCAAAGTGACTGAATGTAGTAAGGCATTGACACCTATTTGCTCGGAATTATTTAAGAAGGGAGTCAAGTTTGTGCTACAATACCCCATAAAACTTAGTGTTTCATAAGAGTACAGCTTCCATCGTTACAGAGCAGGAACAAGCTTTGAAACTGTTGGAACGCCTGAATATACCATAGAGTTTGAAACAGGAAACCTTGACTGGTGGGTTTTTTTTTTTTTTACTATATTTTATTTATTTAGAAGTTTTTATATACCGATGAACGTTGGGAACATCTCATCGGTTCACATAAAACATAATTCAGTAACAAGTGCTTTACAGTGAAACAATGAACTGTTGGAGATAAGGAAGGCATAATTTTCAACAAGTTACATAAAGAAAGTCAAAGAATGTAAAATATATGTGCACGAGGATGCAAAAGTGCATATGTATTTTGGTGGGTTTTTTTTCGATGGGGGTCATTTACAAGATATGAGAGGCAATGCTTTGGTCTGAGACAGAGGAGCTGCTGGCTGCTTAGCCATGCTTATGTGGATCGGTGAATCTTTCCCAGCAGACTTTTTCTGGGTATGTTTTTTGTTTGATCAAACGCTATGGAACTTTCCCTTGCTTCCTACACTGGAAATGCTGATGCATAGACTATGGAGGAAGATGAGCTAAACACTTATGACTTTCATTTTAATTTTTTCTCTAGAACTTTATGTGCTTGCTTCTGAGTAGCGAGGACGACTTTATTGCCGCTTGATTGCATTTGGATTATCCTTCTTATGGGATTTGTAAGGGCCGAAGGCTGTCAAAATTTTGAGCAGTTGGCCTACATTTTAATTTTGCATTTGCAAGCCTTCGTGCCTTTCTCTGCCTACTGAAGCAATGCAGTGTAGTACTTTGTGAGCAATGGTCAAAGGAGAATGTTTATGTAGGTTATATGTGGTGTGATGTGTCTGGGGGTCTTGGGTTGCCCTAGAAAGGAACAAGGTGGGGTGGGGTCCAGGGACCTTGGAGCTGGTTTGGGGTTTTTGTATTTTTCCTGATATTTTCTTTGTGGTTTGGGCCTCAGTTGAGAGGGATTTGGGGAATTTCTCTGGATTGGATGTGGTTGGATGTGGTATGAGTGGTGATTGCTTATTTGACGCGCAGAGTGCAGCTTATAAGTATGGACCTTTAACTACATGGATATGTACTCTTCCTTGCTCTGAAAATTATCATGAATGATTGAGGCTGGGCGATCGCTTCACAAAACAGTTATGAAGTGTTGAGACTGATTTATGAAGAATGTGTAATGGCTGTTTTAAATAGTTTCCCTTAATTTTGATGGCATCCATTCCCCTGTGAAGCAAAAAAGATACTTAATCTTTGTAAAAACAAAAAAAGAAAACTCTCTCTCTATATATATATAGCATTCCTTCAGGAAACTCACTTAGATGGAAAACTCAAGCAGGATTGGGTGGGCCATTGCTATTGGGTGTCATTTTCTAAGAGGTAAAGGGGAGTAGCCATTTTATTTCATAAATCTTGTCCCTTTCTTTTGTAGACAATGCAGGGAGATATCTTATTCTAGCAGGCAGAGCTCAGATACTCTGATTTCATATAGGCTGCGGGGCTGACCCCAGTTAGTTACTCAGCTCCTGCCTATTGGACGCCTCCAACACCTCTTTGTGCTTACATTCCCTACCCCACGTAGGTTCTTTATTACTTAACGCCCCGCTTCTGCTTGCATGTCACTGCCAACATTGGCTACCGCTGATTTTGTTTCTTGCTGCCACTGATCTTCCTGCCTCCGTGGATCTTTGCTTGTTGGCTGCGAAGTGCAACAAGAAGCCTGCTGCAATTGGCCCATCTCTGTCCCCTTGCCAAATACTCACTGAAGCTGCTGGCTTTGTCATTGGCCCTGGGTGGCTGCTAGATGCTCGCTATTGACTCCATGGTTAAACTTGCAAATCGAAGGGAAAAGCTGGGTGAGCCATGGCCCACCCATAGCTACACCACTACTGACAGCTAATTTACTATTTTGTTCAAACAAGTACTAACCTAGCCCGGTTTATTAAGAGAGCCTAAAACCTGAGCATCATGCATATAGGTAGCAACTAAAACCCTACTCTTGGATTAAATTGGGTAAGGGGCTAAAATAAAAAAGTAAATAGTAGCAGGGAAAGAAGAGAACCCTATTTATTTTATTTTTATTTATTTTAAATCTTTTCTATACCGTCGTTTGGAGGAGACCGTCACAACGGTTTACATCAAGGCACATAAAATTAATGATACTGTGATTTGCACATTTACAAGAGTGCCATAAGGTTCGGTAACATAGTTAGTGATCAATAATGTTTAAATGTAACTAATCATGTCCATGTCTCTATCTCAGTTATTATTATAGATTTACTTTAAAATCGTGAGGAGTTCTTTAAAGACTACACACTTAGTGAATACAGCAGTGTGTGTGGATGTTATATTGATCGTGCTTTGCTTGTCCCTGGTTTCTATTCTTCCTTCTCTTTCTGAAAAGCTTGTTTAAAGACCCCAGCCATCATTTTTCTAACTTTGCAGACCTTATTTCCCCCATCCGACTTAAAATGAATGCTCTTCCAGAAATGGGTTTAAACCAAACTAATTCCTAGATTTTTCAACCAGAACAATAACAGGTTATGATCAACAAAATGAAAAGCAGAGGTCATGTCAATTAAACCAAAATTACTTCTTTGCTTCTATCAATATTCATTCTCATTTCATTAGTCAATGCTAGCAAGGCAGTTTCAGTGCTATAACCCTCACAAACTCCTGTCTTACACGACGTGCACAGACTCTCTGAATAATCAGTAAACTGACAAATTCTACTCTCTCAATTACTTTTATTAAAAATAGCAAATTAGCAACCAGGTGGTAAAATTGGGATACAGAAAGATCAAGGAAGTTCTCTTTAAGATTAGGCATACCCATGATATTTAGTGTAATTGGAAAAGTACATAAGACCATAACATACACCATTCTGGGTCAGACTAAGGCTCCATCAAGTCCAGCATCCTATGGCCAACCAAATCACAAGTACCCAAACATTAAATGAATAGATCCCAAGCTACTAATCCTTATTAATAGCAGTTTATGGACTTCTGCTCTAGGAACTTATCCAAATCTTTTTTTAAACCCAGTTACACTAACTGCTGTAACCACATCCTCTGGCAATGAATTCCAGAGCTTAATTATGCATTGAGTGAAAAAGTATTTTCTCCGATTTGTTTTAAATGAGCTACTTGCTAACTTCATGAAATGCCCCCTAGTCCTTGTATTATCCGAAAAAGTAACAGAGTCACATTTATTCGTTCAAGTTTTATGATTTTGTAGATCTCTATCATATCCCACCTCAGCCGTCTCTTCTCCAAGCTGAACAGCCCTAACTTCTTTAGTCTTTCCTCATAGAGGAGCCGTTCCATCCCTTTTATCATTTTGGTCATCCTTCTCTGTACTTTCTCCAGTGCAACTGCATCTTTAAGTTGAGACCACCAGAACTGCACACAGTATTCAAGGTACGGTCTCATGAAGAGATACAGTGGCATTATGACATCCACTATTTTATTCGCCATTCTCTTCCTAATAATTCTAACATTGTTTGCTTTTTTGACTTGCACGGCACACTGAGCTGACGATTTCAATGTGTTATCCACCATGACGCCTAGATCTCTTTCTTGGATTGTAGCACCTAATATGGAACCCAACATTGTGTAATTATAGCATGGGATATTTTTCCCTATATGCATCACCTTGCACTTATCCACATTAAAATTTCATCTGCCATTTCGATGCCCAATTTTCCAGTCTCACAAGGTCTTCCTGCAATTTATCACAATCCGCTTGTGATTTAACTACTCTGAACAATTTTGTGTCATCTGCAAATTTAAAGTACCTCACTTGTCGTACTCCTTTCCAGATTGCTTATAAATATATTAAGCACCAGTCCTAATACAGATATGAGGCACTCCACTGTTTACCTTTGTCCACTGTGAAAACTGACCATTTAATCCTACTCTGTCTTTTAACCAGTTTGCAATCCACGAAAGGATGCCACCTCCTATTCCAAGACATTTTAGTTTTCTTGAAAGCCTCTCATAAGGGACTGTATCAAAACGCCTTCTGAAAATCCAAATACACTACATCTACCTGTTCACCTTTGTCCATGTTTATTTACCCCTTCATAAAAATGCAGGAGATTTGTGAGGCAAGAGTTCCCTTGGGTAAATCCATGTTGACAGTGTTCCATTAATCCATGTCTAACTGCTCTGCGATTTTAATCTTTAGAATAGTTTCCACTATTTTTCCCGGCACTGAAGTCAGGCTCACCAGTCTATAGTTTCCCGGATCTCCCCTGAAACTCTTTAAATATCAGGGTTACATTGACCACCCTCCATTCTTCAGGTACAATGGATGGCTTTAATAATAGGTTACAAACTAATAAATAGATCTGAAATTTCATTTTTCAGTTCTTTCAGAACTCTGGTCCAGGTGATTTACTATTCTTTAGTTTATCAATCTGGCCTACTACATCTTCCAGGTTCACAATGATTGGGTTCAGTTCATCTGAATCATCATCCTCCTTGTAAAATCAGTCTCTAGAACTGGCATCTCCCCAACATCCTCTTCAGTAAACAGCAAAGCAAAGAATGTGTTTAGTCTTTCCACAATGGCCTTATCTTTCCTAAGTGCCTCTTTAACCCCTTGATCATCTAAATGTCCAACTGACTCCCTCACAGGCTTTCTGCTTTGGATATATTATGGTTTAAACCAGAGTTTACAATTGGCATAAATTCAGCAATTTTCTTTTATAAACTAGTTTTATTGGTATTGGATCAAGTTTAGAAGTGCTATCGTTCACTGATAATTTTCCATGCCTACAATTACTACCAGATTTAAAAAATGTCCAATAACTTTTCCCTTCTGGCTCTTCCTTTGTAGAAAGTCTAATAAAGATTTTTAATCTAAAAGCTGGGTCAGAATGCCAACAAAAGTCAACTGACACTTTGGTCAGGACTGTGAGCTATAATAGCATTGGTATTCAATATGAATTTACTAATTTGTTTCCTAAAATATTCAGTGAATGCTTCTGCATTTAAAGCTGGAGTATCAACTGAAAGGTCTTTGGAAAACCTGGATAACTGGGACATGTTTTTAAACAATTGTTTAGGTTCATCATCAGTCAACTTTAATGTCTAGGAAGAGATTCCTGTTTTGCTTTGTTACATCCAACTTTAGAATGATCAATGGCCCTTTTACAGGCCATTGAGTTCTGTCAGATTTAGTTTTTCCTCCATTTCCTTTCTAGAAGATGAATTTCTCTTCAGCCGAGTCCAACCGGGGTGAAACCTGGGCCTATTTTGACTAGAATTCTTTAACTGTGTCGATGGTGGGGCCTTACCCAGTACGGAATTCCAGCTGGCAACTTACAGAATAGGGGAAAATTCAAGGGAAAGGTTTGCACACTGGATGTTAATTGTTCCTGATCTATATTCTGCAGTCTCCAAACAAATTTAAAACAGAGATAGAATTATTTATAGCTTTAGAAGTAGAATTAGAATTCAAGGAAAGAGTAAGCAACCCATGATCTGACCAAATAAAAAAAGGAAAGTATCAGAGTCAACTACATCCACATTCCCAGAAGTAAAAAAAAAAGGTCAAGCATTATGCCCTGCCTGCTGAGTAGAAAGTCACATGCTGCTTAAATTCTACATCGGGTACTTCTCAAAACCAAACCTGTAGAAGAGTCTTCTGCATACACATGAAAATCCCCTCAAAGATCATACTTAGCAGTACATTCAGCAAGGAAGGTTTAGATTTATCTGGAGACTATAGATAGCCACCCAGTGAATACCAATTTCAGCTTCACTAATATTTCAGAAGGTGTTTGTCAGACTCCTGAGAAAATTTAGAGTGTGTCATGAGGACCACAAACTGGTTAAAAGATTAGAAACAAGAGGACTAAATGGTCACTTTTCTCTGTGGCGAGCCTCAGGGATCTGTACTGGAACCAGTGCTTTTTAATATATTTATTACTGATCTGGATAGAGTGAGGATCAAATATACAGATAACACAAAATTATTCCAAGTAGCAAAATCACAAGTGGCTTATGAGAAACTGCAGGAGGAATTTAGGAGACTGAAAAACTGGGCATTCAAATGGCAGATGAAATTCAATATGGACAAGTACAAAGTGATGCCCACAGGGGAAAGATAACCCATGATATCAGGTTCCTTATTAGGAGTTACCACCCAGGAAGAGGATGTGTGTGTCATCTTGGACAATACTTTGAAATCCTTGGTTCAGTGTGCAGCAGTGGTCAAAAAAGAGAAGCAAACAATGGGGGGGGGGGGGGTCATTCTTTAAAAAACGCAATAGGCCATTATTGCGTGCTTTAGGGCCCTAACACATGCGATAACTACTGCATTGCGTCAGTAATATTTAAATTCAGGAAAGGGGAGCAGTTAGGGTGGGATTTGGGCGGGCAGAAGTTTCCGGTACTACTACGGGTGACAGAAGACACCACCACCTTTTCGTGTGGCGCTATGGGGGCGATAGTGGGCAGCGCGGCTGCAACCGCAGTGGGCGACAACCCTGCTGCGATGCGGCCAGCTGCCCACTATCGCCCCTGACTTTTTTGTGACTCTTTCTGCTATGAATATAGCACGTCATACTTCTGAATTGTTCCATGATGAGACTGTACCTAGAGTACTGTGGCAATTTTGGTCACCATATCTCAAACAAAAAAAACGCAAGAAAAATGATGAAGGGATGGAATGGCTCCCTTATGAGGAAAGGTTCAAGAGCTTGGTTCTTTTCAGCATGGAGGAGGGAGATGATAGAGGTCTATAAAATGGGTAAATGTGAATTTGTTATTTACTCTTTCAAAAAAAAAATACAAAGACTAGGGCAAACTCCATGAAGTCAGAAAGTGGACTATTTCAAATAAATCAGAGACAATTCTTTCATCCAACACACAAATAAGCTCTGGAATTCACTGCCAGAGGATGTGGTTAGGGAAGCTAAAGCTGGGTTTAAAAATAGGTTTGGACAAGCTCCTGAATGAGAAGGCCATAAAGCATTAACCAAGTAGATTTGGAGAAAGCCACTACTTACCACTGCACATTTGGGATTTTGCCAGGCACTTGTGACCTGGATTGGCCACTGTTGGAAACAGGATGCTGGGCTTGATGGACCATCGGTCTGACCCAGTATGGCAAGTCTTATGTTCTTATGCATCTACAAAGTTCTGAAGATTTTAGGATAATTTCAATTACTATTGACTTATGGTAAAGGTCTGCCACTCTGTCCCCCTTTTTTTGTATAAGGAAATCTGAGCAGGCTAGATTTAGACAAATTATCTTTTAGCCATGTTTCTGTAACAGAGCAATTGCAATCTAAATTCAGTAATTAAAAATTGGCAACCAGTGAATATTTGTTGGATAAGGAACAAAACATGGATTTAAACTGCAGTTTGCTCAAACAGATGCTGGTCTTAAGTTATTTTTTAAGAACATTCACCAAAAGAAAGGGTTAGTGGTCTACATGACCTTCTTAGGTCAGATGGTACTGTACAAAATCAGATTCTGGCCTGAAGCAACTTCTCTCTCTATTCCTAAGTCGTGATGGCTTCACCATGTTTTCTAACTTCAGTTACTATAAAACCATTAAGAGGAGGAAAACTAACCCTGAAGACTGTCTTGCATGGTTGGAGTGGACTGTATAGCCCATTGAGTAGGGTCTATTCTTATGTGCAGCTGGATAGATCTGTACTACAGAAATAATGCTGGAGTAAGAGTAAAAGATTTTGTTTCCTCTTTCAGAGATCTTCAAACAAGGAAAACATGAAGGAAACCAGAGGGAAAAAGACCAAAGAATGATTTTTTTTGTTCAAATACAAAATGAGGACGGAAACGATGGGCGTTTGATTTGCTTGAGCTAATTACTAGGCTCAGCTGAAGAGATTCTGACTACACTGAGAAATAATGCACCACAAGTCCCGACAGGACTATGGACTATACCCAAAGGCATTAGTATAACACACTAGGAAAGATATTTGCATCCATATTAGGCTGTAGTAAACTTCACTCTACAAAGTCTCTAGCAGAGGTCAGATCTACTCAGTTTACCACTTCACTTCTTGTCTTGCTTACTGGGTAACTCTAAAAACCCAGCCTTGTTGATTTTAACAACTTTTACTGTAACAAAAAGGTTTGGATAGGTTCTTGGAGGAGAAGTCCATTAATGGCTATTAATCAATTATACTTAGGGAATAGCCACTGCTATTAATTGCATCAGTAGCATGGGTTCTTCTTAGTGTTTGGGTAATTGCCAGGTTCTTGTGGCCTGGTTTTGGCCTCTGTTGGAAACAGGATGCTGGGCTTGATGGACCCTTGGTCTGACCCAGCATGGCAATTTCTTATGTTCTTAACAAAATTCCTGAAACCTCATCTTGTGTCACTTGATGAGACTGTAAGCTCCACAGAGTAGGGACACTTCTGTGTGTCTGTCCAGCGCTGTGTACATCCATCAGCAGTAACAGCCTGTCTCAGGACAGTTCAATATGCACTCTGTGACATCAATATGTTCTCAGCAATGGATGAGGTCACAGAACCGCTTGGGATTCAGGTGATAACTGCACAGAGCATCACTTGACAGCCGAGGAAGGACTAGAAAGTGCAAAAAGGAGATTTTTCAAGTGATAGACATTAAAACAGCAGACTGAGAACCAGGGAAGCCGGGGTGAGATCGCACCAGCTGACCATGAGAGCTCGCTTCACCCTCCATTGCTTCAGGTAAAAACTTAAGATTGTGAGCTCTCTGGGGACAGGGAAATACCATTTGTACTTAACTTGCCATGAGTTAGAATTTGGACAGGAGCATCAAATCTAAAATCCAACATGGATCACACACAAACTAAGAATTCAAAATATTTATAAAGGTTGTGTGTATGTATATTACATACACACACACTTGGAAAAGTATTTGACCCCCTAAAAAGTCAGCAGATGTGTGGATTACAAATGACATTGTTCTGGACAGTATGTTTATTGCAAACCAGTATGCTATTATTTATTTATTTATTTATTTTTATTTATTTAATTTCTTTTACTATACCGATGCTCAAGACTAGGTCTTATCGTACCGGTTTACAATGTAACTGAGGGGAAACCAATTAACATCAAGGTAGAAAGTAAAGTTACATTAAACAGGGAGCGTAAAACCTGGGCAATGGAAGACAGTACAGAATTTAAACTAAGAAACAATTAGAGAGAGATAAATAGATAATCAACAAAAACTATAAGATACGTAAACATAGATTTATCCTAGGCAGTTATTAGCATGGTATGTCCAGTGGGAGAAGGAAAGGGTGAGGTTGGGTGGGGGGGAAGGGGAGAGGGAAAAGAGGGGGGGTAGGGGAGAGGGAAAATAGGGGGGGTAGGGATTAGGGAGGGGTGGGAGAAAGAGTCAGTGATGGTTGAGGAGATCCTTCAGCGGTAGGCTTCTGCGAACATTTTCTAAGTCACAATTCATTATTTTTCTGCATTTTTTGTAACAAAATTAAAAACTTAAAAAAGCTGCTTGCATAAGTATTCAACTCATGTACTGTGGAAGCTCCAAGTTTACACGGATGCCCTAACAGTTTGTTTACAATTGGCCTCTACCTGTGACTCATTAAAAACTTTTCTGGATAAAGGACAATCTGAAGAAAAACTGAAAATGAAGACCAAAGAGCATTCCAAGGAAATTGTAAAGATAGTTATAGACATACACAAGATAGGAAAAGGCTATAAAATAATATCAAAGTGCTTTGCTATCCCAGTGAGCATTGTTAGATCAATTCTGAGGTAATGAAAGCTGCATCATACCACCCAGACACTGCCTAGACAAGGCCATCCCTCAAAACTCAGCAGAGCAAGAAAGACTTGTGAGGGAAGTAACAGAGAAGCAAACAATTACTTTGAAGGAGCTACAGAGATCAGTGGCTGAGACTGGAGTGGAGGTGCACCTGTCAACCATATCGAGAGCTCTGTGTACAATTGGCCTACATGGGATGCTGGCTAGAAAGCACATCTGGAATTTGCCAGAAAGCATTATCATGACCCAGCTAAAATGTGGGATAAGGTTTTGGGGTCAGATGAGACAAAAGTGGAGCTTTTTGGCCAAAATTCAAGACACCATGTGTGGTGCAACCCTAACACTGCCCATTCCTTGGCAAACAGCATCCCAACAGTAAAGTATGGGGTGGCAGCAGCATGTTGTGGGGATGCTTTTCCTTAACAGGACTAGGCATCTTGTTAAAATTGAAGGATGGATAGATGGTGCAACATACAGGGAGATACTGCAAGGCAACCTGCTTCAGTCTGCTAAAGAACCAGAATTTAGGAGAAAGTTCACCTTTCAGCAGGACAAACCCAAGCACAAGGTCAAAGCAACACAGGTGTGGCTGAACCAAAAGGTGAGTGTTCTACAATGGCCAAGTCAAAGTCCAGATCGCAATCCAATTGAGAATCTGTGGCACTATCTGAAAATTGCAGTCCATAAGCATCATCCAATGAACCTGATCAACCTGGAGCAAGTCTGCCAGGAAGAATGGGCAAAAATCAATCTCAAACTGTGCAAAGCTGGTTGGAATTTACCCCCACAGACTTAAAGCTGTTATTGCAGCAAATGGTGGTTCTACCAGGTACTAATCTGAAGGGGTTGAAAACTCATGCAAGCAGCATCGTTCACTTTTTAATTTTATAAAAGATGCTGAGAAAAAATGAATAGTGACTTTGAAATTTTACTTTAACAGCATACTGGTTTGCAGCAAACATACTGTCAAACAATCTGTATAAGTGTCACTTATAATCCACACAGATCTGACTTTTTAGGAGGTTGAATTCTTTTGTCAGCCTCTGTATGAGACAAACAAGACAAAAAAAGATATAGAACCCAGAAATGAGCCCTAGCAAGTTAAGAATGAAGAGAGTATTCTTCTCATTTCTAAATGCTTAGTCCTTGTCTTTTGATTTGACCCGGCAGTTTCCCCCTGCTCAATCAGTACTAGCACTATGAGCCTTCATTCACAGCTACCCAGTGACTTTTCTTCTACTTTATATCCCCTTCCAACATATCTGGTCTGGACACTGCAGTGAGCAGGGGCCATGCATCAGTGCTCCTTCAGGAACCCTGCAATCACAGGCCCTAAATCTGGCCACTGGGTGCCACCCCTGCACAATGATCATGATCGCTACTGTTACGGCTGATCCATGGAGCCAAAGACTGAACGGGAATCAAACCCAGATCCCGCCAGGCGTAATGGGCAGACGAACAATTAGTCCTTGTGAAGCTGTAAGATTTGGCAATGTGTTACAAAAACATTTCCCTGAACACATGGCACGGGAGCTTCAAAAATCTAAAAATAAGGCCTCAAGCTTTGATAATGACTACTGAAACAGACTGGACCACATTAAGCCAATGGGCCAAAGCATAGTCAGCAATCCCAGAATGAAGCCCTGCTTGAGGGTGCCTTATTCATTCCCAGAAATCCTTTTCATAAAGTAACTCCAGATTTTGCAAACACATATGTTTAACATCTAAGAGTCCCTTGCCAGATTGTCAAAGCAGAATCAGCTCCTAGCCATTTCACAACCTGATGTGCTTATAGAACACTATATGTGGCATAACGTAGTGTTTTCATTCTCTACCATGCTTCTTGGAGTTTGACTTGCAATAGGAAAAGAGCAGCAGTGGGGCCCTGGAAATCTCAAGTCAGAACTGTCAGCAGAGATTGTGGGCAGATTCCAGCAGGGAGCAGCTGCCTCCTGCTGGAAAGTTGGCCTGGCTGCAAAGCACGGCGCCTGTTACAGTAGAGGCTTCTTAGCACCTGCTGGAAAAGTGGGAGAAAAACAATGCCCCCCCCCCTCAAGTATACTTACCACCATATCCTATAGAGCTGGGAACTGCCAGCACAGCCCACAAAGAAGTTCACTGCAAACAGGAACCAGTTTTTAGGAATAATGACGAGGGAGTACCGAGACCAAATAAATCCTGTGGGATAGAAAGGGTCAGTCACTATATGGTTCATTCAACAGTCTTAAGCCTTTATTTTGGATGTCATTCATGTAGGCCTTACGCATTCAGCACTAAAAAGCAAATGCAGAAGGGGGTGAAAGTGTAAATGAATGAGGTCTCCTAGGCAGAGGATTTGTTACATTTAAAATTCAGTGGACAAAAAGCAAAACTGCTTAACTTGTAATAGGTGTTATCCTAGGACAGCAGGATGTAGCCCTCACATAAGGGTGACGTCACCGAACAGAGCCCAGCGCGGTAAACCTCTGTCAAAGTTTCTAGAAACTTTTGACTGGCCCTGAGAGGCCACTGAGCATGCCCAGCATGCCATGATATTTACTCTGCCAAAGGTGTCTCTCTTCAGTCTCGTATGTAGCAAAAGCATTAGCAAAAATAAAATAAAAAGGTATGAGACCCAACTCCGCGGGGTGGCGGGTGGGTTCTGTGAGGACTACATCCTGCTGTCCTGGGATAACACCTATTACAAGGTAAGCAATTTTGCTTTATCCCAGGACAAAAGCAGGATGCTAGTCCTCACATATGGGTGAATAGCAAGCTAGAGGCTGAGTCATTCGTGGTGAAGCAACAGTGAAGTATTGTTGGTGAAAATGAGTCAGCCGAAGATCATAGTAAGTTGGTCGTAGAAGGAGCTGGGATTAAACTGGAAACAAGTTCTTTAAGACAGATTGTCCATAGGCAGAATCTTGTCGTCCCTGCTTGTCCAAGCAGTAATGAGCCACAAAAGTGTGAAGAGAAGTCCATGTTGCTGCTTTACATATGTGAAGGATTGGCACTGAACGATAGTGTGCTACTGAAGTTGACATTGCTCTTACTGAGTGTGCTTTTACTCGCCCCTGGAGAGGAAGGCCTGCTTTTTCATAGCAAAACTGTATGCAATCTGCTAGCCGATTGGATAGAGTATGTTTACCCACTGCTTTACCCGGTTTGTTTGGATCGTAGGATACAAAGAGCTGTGTGGATTGTCTCTGAACTGCACTGCGGTCTATATAAAAGGCTAGTGCACACTTGCAGTCCAAGGTATGCAAGGCTGTTTCTCCTGGATGGGAATGAGGCCTTGGAAAGAATGTGGGTAAATTTATGGATTGATTCAAGTGGAATTCAGTAACTACTTTGGGAAGGAATTTTGGATGTGTACGGAGAACCACTTTGTCATGTAGGAACTTAGTATAGGGTGGATATGTTACAAGTGCTTGTAACTCACTAACCCTTCTAGCTGATGTAATGGCTATGAGGAAGATAGTTTTCCAAGTGAGAAATTTAAGATCACAAGAATCTATGGGTTCGAAAGGAGAGCGCATGAGTCTTGTTAATACCAAATTCAGATCCCACTCTGGGGCAAGTGGTCGAATTGGTGGTTTAAGGTGATTTAAACCTCATATAAATCTGCTTACGAGAGGTTGTGTGGAAATAGGTGTATCTCCCATCTTTTTATGGTAAGCAGAGATTGCTCTTAAATGTACTCTTATAGATGAAGTCTGGAGACCAGATTCCGAAAGATGGTATAAGTATTCTAGTAGAGAAGTGGTGGGGCAGGTGAAAGGATTTATGTTCTTTTCGGAGCACCCCAATGTGAATCTCTTCCATTTAGAAGAATAGTTCTTTTGTGTGGAAGGTTTACGTGAAGCTATAAGCACTTGAGATATATGAGATGAAAGATTGAGAGGTTGTAATATCAAGCTTTCAACATCCATGCTGTCAGGGATAGGGATTGAAGGTTGGGATGTTGCAACCGGCCCTGATCCTGAGTTATGAGAGTGGGAGCTACTCCCAGACGAATTGGATCCCTGACTGAGAGGTCTAGCAGTGTGGGGAACTATACTTATCGAGGCCAATATGGGGCTATGAGTATCATGGACCCCTTGTCCTGTTGTAGTTTCACTAGAGTTTTGGTTATGAGCGGTATTGGAGGATACACGTATAGTAGGCCTGAGTTCCAAGGGTGAGCGAAGGCGTCCTTGGCTGGCTGATTCTTATGTTTGTGTAGAGAACAGAACTTGTCCACTTTGTGATTCAGATGTGACGCAAAGAGGTCTATTGTTGGGTGTCCCCAACGTTGAAATATCCTGGTCGCTACTGCAGGATCCAGGGACCACTCGTGTGGTTGGAACTGATGACTGAGTCGATCTGCCACCACATTGTGTATGCCCGCTAGATAAGTGGCCCGGAGGAACATTGAGTGGTTCAGGGCCCAGTCCCAAATCTGTGCAGCTTCTTGACAAAGGAGATACGAACCCGTACCTCCCTGTTTGTTGATGTACCACATGGCTACTGTGTTGTCCGTTTGGATCAGAACAGTTTTGTGTGAAAGGCAGTCCTTGAACGCATGTAGTGCATAACGTATAGCTCGAAGCTCTAGGAAATTGATTTGAAATGTTGCTTCAAGTTTTGTCCAAGTCCCTTGTGTTTGGAGATTGTCTATGTGAGCTCCCCAACCCAAGGTGGATTCATCTGTAGTTAAAATTATGTGGGACTGGTTGTTGAAAAGGGAGGCCTTTGCACAAGTTCTCCTTGTTTGTCCACCAACGTAGAGATGATGTTAGTTGTTGGGTCAATTGAATTGGATAGTGTAGCGGTTGAATGGCTTGGATCCATTGTGATCTTAAAGTCCATTGGGTAATCCTCATGGCAAGCCTTGCCATGGGTGTAACATGAACCGTGGAGGCCATATGACCCAGTAAGGTCAGAAACTGATGAGCTGTCACTTGTTTCTGTAAGGAGATTGATTTTGCTAGTAGAATGAGTGTGTCTGCTCGATCTACAGGTAGAATGGCCTGTGCTAGATTGGTGTTCAATTCTGCTCCTATGAATTGAAGCGAGATGGGATTTTTGATAATTGATGAGAAATCCCATGGAGTGAAGTAGAGTAATTGTTCGTGTTAGAGAGGTAAGAGCTCCTTGTTGAGACTGACTTTTTATGAGCCAGTCGTCTAGATATGGGAAGACATGGACACCTTCTTTGTGCAATTGTCCTGCTATTACTGCCAGACATTTGGTGAAGACTCTGGGAGCAGATGCCAGTCCAAAAGGTAGAACTCTGTACTGGAAATGTTGATGGCCCACCATGAAGCGCAGGTACTTGCGATGAGGAGGGAATATTGGTATGTGAGCATAAGCGTCTCAAAGATCCAGAGAACAAAGCCAATCTCCTGCTTGAAGAAGTGGAAGCGTGGTGCCTAGAGAAACCATCCTGAACTTTTCTTTCTTCAGAAATTTGTTGAGGTTTCTGAGGTCTAGGATGGGACTTAGACCTCCGGTTTTCTTTGGAATGAGGAAATATCGGGAGTAGAATCCTGTGCCCTGCTGTATGGCCCTGGTTCTCAGAAGGGTGGATAATTCTATTTGTAACTGATGAAGTTGAGAATGTTGTTTTAGGCGGGAAGTTGGTGGAAATTCTGGAGGAATTGAGATGAAATTTAGTTTGTAGCCTCGAGAGACTATGGAGAGTACCCATTGGTCTGATGTTATGTTTTGCCAATTTGTGTGAAAGTGAGATACTCTTCCTCCCACTGGTAGATTTGGCTTGGGATTGAAAGGTTGGATTTGTCCTCTGGTCTGTGTTTCAAAAGCCTGTCGCAGGGCCTGTCTGCGCAGGAGATTGTGGACGAGCAGGCCTAGATTGTCTGGCCTGGGATCGTTGTTGTGGTCTGGTAGACCTACCCGAGAAGTGTGGGGGTAGTATCTGCGTGGCCTGTAATAAGGACATCTGGTTTCTCTTCGCGGAGGACGACGAGAAGATTAAGTAGCAGGCTCTTGTGGGGTTTGAGACAACTGACGTAGGGTCTCGGTGTGGTCTTTAAGCTGTTGTACAGCTTTCTGAATCTTGTCCCCGAAGAGACTCACCAAGACAGGGCAGATCCACAAGTTTTTCTTGGACCTCAGTCCTGAGGTCAGATACCTTGAGCCAGGCCCATCTACGGGCAGTGATCCCAGCTGCTGCTGTTCTGGATGCAGTCTCAAAATTGTCGTACACTGCTCTCACCTCGTGTTTGCCCACCTCCAGGCCTTTGTTGATTACAGTTTGTGCTGGTTCTTGGAATTGTGCGGGTAGGGAAGTAACAAATTCTTCCATTTGTTTCCAGAGGTTCCTCTGGTATTGAGTGATGTACAGCTGGTAGGCAGAAATCTTGGTGTTTAACATAGAACTCTGATAGACCTTCTTTCCCCATGAGTCTAGGAATCTATGGTCCCTACCAGGTGGGGGTCGATGAGTGTGGGCGCACACGTTTGGATTTTTTCTGTGCCAACTCCACTACCACAGACTGGTGTGGTAATTGCTGTTTCTGATAGCCTGGGGCTGGCTGGACTATATAAGTAGTGTCCACACGCTTGTTCACTGCAGGAACAGAAGATGGATATTCCCAAATTCGTTTTTGAAGCTCTAATAGGACCTCATGGACTAGCACTGCCAGTACTTGTTTGGGTGGGTCAACAAAGTGTAAAACCTCAAGGGTTTGTGTCCTGGTGTCTTCCTCTGCTGTGAGCTTGAATGGAATAGAGTCAGCCATGCTTTAGATGAATGAGGAGAATGACAGATCCTCAGGGGGTGACTTCTTTCTCTGATCTGGAGAAGAAGGGTCGGACAAACTCTTCTGAAGAAAATTGAGAGTGTTGCTCATCCCAAGAATCCTCAGAATCTTCTCTGTAAGGAGATTTTGGTGTTTCTTTAGGTTTTGGGAAGTGAAGGCCTGAGGGGCCTGGCTGTGGATCATCAATGGAAAATGCTGCAGAAGTGTCCTGTGGCCTCGTAATTGATGCTCTACCTTTGTAAGAGGCGTCGATAGAAAGCCTCGTCTTGCACTTCTGGTGGTTCAAGTAAAGGTTGCCTCAATGGTATCGAGGGTGTCCTCGATGTTGTCATCGACGAAAGCGTTATCGAAGTCATTGATGTCGATGGAATAGGGAACGTCAGACGGGCCCGATGGAATATGGGCAAAAATCGATGTCGATGTCTATAGCCTCGGCGTAGTTGTGATCGAATCGATCGATGTCCTTTGTGTCAATGAAGGCGCCGTCATCGGTGTACCCACCGGCATCGATGCTGGAGGCATAGGCGGAATCGCCAGAACTTGCTCTTGAAGAGCCTGGAGGACCGCTTGTCTTATTAAAATAGACAATTCCGGCTGTACAACTGATGTAGTCATCGAAGTTGTAAGCGGTGGCGGTAAAGAAACATCCTGCGACGTAGTTGGAGTTGTGCTTGGAATTGGCATAGACGAGGGCCCAGGCGCGGAAGGTGCCGGAGTTTCCTGTTCTCTGGGCCGCTTCGGCATCGATTCTTCCTGGGACATCGACGTGGAGGATGACAGACGTCGATGGCGATGCTTAGGTTTTTGATGGTCCGCCGACTTTGTAGATAACACCGATGATGGTGAGGACGGGTGATCACTGGATCCGTCCGGACGCGGCTTTTTAACTAGTGCTCATTTGGTTGCTCCAGCCGGAGACGACCTCGATGACTTGGAAGGAGAGGGAATTAACTGTAGTTGGAACAAATGTTCCATCTTCCCCTGCCTGGCCTTCCGTCCTTTTGCTGTCATTTCGGCACATTTGGGACATGTACTCACATCGTGTTTTTCTCCGAGGCAGAGAACACACTCCAAATGTGGATCGGTTATAGACATATTTCTATTACAAACAGGGCACTTTTTGAATCCTGTCGCCATTTTGGGATCGACGGCCGTTGATTAATGTGAATTCGTGAGAGTGAAAAAATGAGAAATCAATGTGAACAGTACTCATCAGCCGGTGAGAAAAAATCCGTGAGAGACTTTTATGAGAGAGAATATCGAGAAATTGAGAATTCTAAGTTTTAATCACACAAGAATTCGCGAAGAACGCAACGGCTCCAGTCCGATGTGTGAGGCAGTGCAGAAAAGCGAAGACTGAAGAGACACCTGTGGCAGAGAATATCATAGCATGCTGGGCATGCTCAGTGGCCTCTCAGGGCCAGTCAATAGTTTCTAGAAACTTTGACAGAAAGGTTTCCCGCGCTGGGCTCCGTTCGGTGACGTCACCTTTATGTGAAGACTAGCATCCTGCTTGTCCTGGGATAAATTAGATTCCATTTTGGATAAAGAATACATACAGAAACCATATCTATTGCATTTGCATCTACGAGATGAAAAATGCAGCAACAGGCACCAACGAGCCAAACCAAGCCAGGGTAAGTCTCCCAGCATTAAGGAAAATTCATTCAGAAGTCCTTTTGCATTACACACGACCTTGTTTATGTTGCTGTACCTTCAAAGAGAGAAACCCACGGTTTTCCTTGTCCTTCTTACAGCCTTTTAAACCTTGCCATTCTTTCCCTTCAGAGCTGATTGAGGAAACGAAGGGAGTTTGGTTTGTTTGATGTCTTCCTGAAGCACGCTGTGTGCCGAATCGTGGCCAGCAGCAGGC
The DNA here is from genome assembly GCF_901001135.1 of Rhinatrema bivittatum. Lineage (NCBI taxonomy): Eukaryota > Metazoa > Chordata > Amphibia > Gymnophiona > Rhinatrematidae > Rhinatrema > Rhinatrema bivittatum. Next base: position 34,971,937 of record NC_042629.1, read on the forward strand.
CCTTCTGTACTGGGGAGGTCATAGCCCAACTTTAGTTTATTCTCTTCAGGTTTCCCATCAGTTTACTGTTTCCTTTTTGTAATCACAAAGTTTGATTTTTGGAGAATTGGGCTTTGCATTAAATCAGACTTTGAAAAGAAATCCTATTAAAACTGGACCAATGTGTTAGCTCCCCTATACAGAAGCTAACGGCCGAATTTGAAAACGATCATGCGCGTAAAAAAAAAATGGGGGTTACACACGTGGCTGGGCCTAGAGAAAGGGGCAGGTCTGGAGGTGGCCGATATAGCGGCCATTTGCCGTTGTGCCAGGGAAGCGCAGACTGGCAAGTTGATACTGCTCCTGAAGGGGAGCAAGAAGTAAAATAAAAAGTTTGGGGTTAGATTGGGGGGGGGGGGAAGGTCAGTTAGGTGAGTTGAAAAGTTCCCTCCCAGTCCGCTCCTTAATTGGAGGGAACTGGGAAAGGCCCGATCTCGCCGCCGCGCATACGTTTACAAAATTAGGCACAGCCCCACCCTGCGCACGCTGGCCAGCACGTTATAAGATCAGCGTGTCTGTGACGGGAAGCGCACCTTTTAAAATCTACCCCTAAATACTTCTATTTCTTAAATATATGCTGGCAGCTGACTAAGTTTTACCACTTTTTCTATTATGGTATTTTGCCTGTGGATCTTGTTGCCTTTTCTGTTTTGCTACACTTTAAATTGCCAACCATTCAGTATTTGGGATTTTCCCCCCTTATTTTGTGTAGGCTTCAATAAACTCTGAATACAGACAGCTAGAAGAGCAGCTTCTATTCAGATTCAGGAAAGCAATGAGACATCGTATGGCAAGCACTTTGAGTTACCATGCAATGAAACAGGAACAGGTCTCTCAGATCATTTGTCCATTGGATTGAGAAATGGAACAGATTTAGGTCTGGGCACTGGATGAGACCCCATGGAGAACTGTTTGGCAGACTGCACATCACATTTTCTATCTGCAATAGGAGGGTTGAGTCGACTAAACTCTTACACAGACCATATCGACCGCTGGTATATTTCTCTAAACCTTTTTCCTGCTATGGCAATCACATGTTGGAGGAGGTGTGAGAACGAGGCCCTGGTTTACATGGGTGATGGAGCTGCCCAGCAGTAAAGCACTTCTGGGAGGAAGTCACAGAAAAACATTGGACATAACTGGAGAAGAAATATGCAGGACTCTGCTTTTGGGCTTACTTGGAAGATGGGATGATTCATTGATCGCGCGGCAGAATAAACCACTAGTGGCTCAACTTCTTTTGGCGAAGTTCTTTACATGCCACCTTTTGGAAACATGCTCCCATTATGGAAAACTGGCGAAGGCAATGCAGAGAGACTGTAAATATGCAACTTCTTAGGTTTATTGTAAATGGTGAAAGAGTCAAATAGGACTGATTCTGGGGAAGTTACAAAGTATTATGGTTTAGATAGAAATATCAGAGGTCATTTTCACTCGTCAGTGTTTATATGAATCTGTACATACCAATATCTTTTGGAATGAAGAGTTTAAAGGTCATCATCCCTAAGCTATACCCCTATGATGTAGCTATTCAGTTAGCAAAAATCGGAGAGATGAACACAGCAAAACATTGAGTGATTAGTATAAAATTCTTTATTTTTAAATATGCAAATTATGTAAGATGAGCCTAGAACTAGGCACCGACCTCTGGCATATTTCTGTGTGTCGGAGTACTTTTATCTCCAATGGACTTGCAGTCCTAGTAATCTCCAACACATTCTTTTCATACTGCTGTTTTGCAAATATTACATTCAATACCAAGCACAGATATGATACACAAAAGAGTTTGCCTTTTCTGCCTCTTCACTGCTCAAGTTTCTCCTTGCCCTGGTGGGGTTATCATAAAAATCTCTGCAGAGCACCCTCACGCCTCCAGGCATTGTAGTGACAGTCTGTGGTTGCAGAGCCCTATGGAACTTGAGCCTGGCCAGTAAGGGTCATTCTTAGGCTATGGCTGGGACTCCCTCCGAGCCCCACTGTCCGAGTAGGGACTAGGACCTGGACTCAGATCTCCTAAATGGCAGAAATTCAGGGCTTTTCATGACAACACAAACTCATCAGGCTCTAAGCTCTCGGAGGATGGAGGGATAATGACAAAATGATAGTTACCTGTGGCCATTAACACCCCAGACTGGGCTGAACTGAGTTTTTCAGCTGGTCTTGTCATGTCAGCCAGGCCAGCAATTACCAAACCCTGAAAAACAAATGCATGGAGACGGTGGTTAAAAAAAATGGTTAGACAGGATGCTGACCTCTGGATACTGTATGACCCAGCAACAAGTAGAACTCACCATCTGGCCAATTCAAAATGTTACTTCTGTGTGTATCAGAAACATTCCTTCCAAGTGCCACAGAGTGCTTCACGCATTGCGTGTATTTCTGACGCGATGACCAGCAGGAACCAAACGGAGCTGGTCAGCACAAGGTAATCCCAGCCTCTTGCTAATGAGGCTGCGTGGGATTCACAGAACACTTGTCCTGCTCTCTCCATACAGGCAGGACATTTTTAAAACAGCAGCCTGCCTGCTTGCCTTATATGCAACCTGCCCACGGCTACTCATCACTTTTATTGTGGCATAGATGGATCACTTTTATTGTGGCATAGATGGACCCTTTAAAGAAAGATTCTTCCTTTTTTTTTTTTTGCTTTTGTCTCTTGGGTCCAGCAGTTTCCTGTGCCAAGGAGAAGCCTGTTCTTGCTGTCCCCTTCAAAAGGGGCACGTGTATGGCACTCTCCCCCTCTCCAATCCTGCCTAAGGGTGTCCATCTTAAGTTTGGCTCAGATTCTCTTCTACAGATGCAGACCACAGCTCTTGCAATTAAATCTGCAAAACTGGAGGAATTTTATTCCACAGTTACCAAGTGCCATAAAGTAATGGTCTAAGTTTAGAGGGACAAAGGAATATTAACACCATCCAGGCTGCCCAAAAAGTTGCAGGTTACCCTCCATGACTTCTCGATTTCTCTCTTACCCACCCTTCTGTATAAGAATTCACTCCAGGTGGGCCACTACATATTACTAGGGTCACATGCAGACTAGCGGGTGTAGCAGCTTATAGTCTGAAGGAGACTTCAGTATTGGATAATTAGCGTGCCTTGTGCATGGAAGTCATTTTCAGGGCAGAAAAATGAAAGCAAAAAACCTAGATCTTGAATTTAAGACTGTAAGCCGCACACATACAGAAAGGTCAAGCAAGGGATGGCTATCTGGCCTGCCCTCAATAATCCATGAGTCCGTACTAGCTTTCTAAGATTGAAACTTGCATCCCATCTGCATTCAAATCTAAGGGTAAGTTTTGTTATACAAGGTATCTAACAAGCACATAATATTCTTTATAAATTCACAAACGTAGCTTCAAACTGAAGATAGCATGCAATTTACAAGTCTTATTCTGATATGCAAGCATCTGATAAGGGAATATTAAAATTAGATAGGCCACCTCTGGCGCTTGAATGAATACAAACAAACACTGCTAAATTTAAGAAACACAAGCCTAGTTGAGAAATCCAGTTCCTCCATCAGCAGCTCTTCAAGGATCAGTGCTATGGCCCAACATTCCTTATCTGATCTCACTCAGTCTCTGGCGAATGATTTGCAAGGGGACAATGCTCAAAGCTAGTAAAGGAGACTTGGGCTGAGCTTGGAGCAGACAAATTTGTCAATATGTGTTTGTTTTCGAGGTAAAGAAACGTTTTGGTGAAGTGCATGTGCCAGGGTAGCATGTGTGTCTCCAAGGGGTTTGGTTCTGATGGCGAAATTAACAGTGCCAATTGTTAACAAGTTGATATTTCTCGTGACTTCATGTGTTACTGGACAAAGCAGATGACAAAGCTCCTGAAGGCTTGAGCTGGCAGAATTCACTGTGCCTCGGGACAGAGGGCATGATATTCTGTTCCTCTATAGCAGGGGTCAGGAACCTTTTTGGCTGAGAGAGCCATAAACGCCACATATTTTAAAATGTAATTCCATGAGAGCCATACAATATGTTTAAAACTAAATACAAGTAAATATGTGCATTTTATGTAAGATCACACTTTTAATGTACAATAAGTCTCTGAAAATATTACACCAGGCCTTAAGACACCAATACATCTCCTATTAGGAAAACGGACCAAGTCAGGCTGCTATAGAGTCCTACACAGAAACAACACGCCAGCAGAAAACCTCACCTGAATCACGTGCTGTCCCTCACCTAACATAGAATAAAGAGACCAAAACGCATAACAAGAAGCATGCAGAAAAAACTGAATTGAAAACTGCAACAAGCTAGAGTCTCTGTATGCAGTGTAACAAAGAAAAAAGAAACATCACCCATCCTTATAAAACAAATCAAGAAATATAAAATCATCAGCAGTAAAACTGTACTAACAAAAAGAACATATTTTGAAACAGCTGATGAGTGGAATATCCAATAATTAAAAACTCATATAAAACATTTCCAGATACCAACAAAATATTTCAAAATAGCAGACACAAAGATCCAGTAATGAAAAATAATAAGGATACAAAATTTTTTTTGCTCTGCATACCTGGGAACGTTTGATATCCAGGTGTCCTGAGATTGTTCTGAATTAGCAGGAGGTGGGGTGGTTTGCTTGGAACTTTCTCCTCTCTCAGTCACATACCAGCACTCTCTCTCACACTGGCTCTCAATGACACACCTATACACACATGCTCTCAGTACTCACATATACACATGTTTTTTCTCTCTCATATAGGCTCTTAATTACACATTTACACATATGCTGTCTATCTTTTCACGCTTACACACACACACAGGCTTTCAATCACATAAATACATGCTGTCTTTTTCTCTCACACACAGACTCTCATTCACATGCTTACAAACATGTCCTCTCTCTCTCATTTACACACAGGCTCTCAATCACATACTCACATGCTCCCTCACCTAAATCAGCTCTCAATCACACACAGACACACATGATATCTATCTTACTTATACACACAGGCTCTTAATCATACATACACATGATTTCTCTCACACACAAAGGATCTCAATCATACACACATACTCTTTCACACAAACAGGTTTTCAATCACAAACTTACACATACAGGTTCCCAATGGTAAACTTACATTCATGCTCTCTCTCTCACAGGCAGGCTCTCAATCACAGACATACTCTCTTTCACATATACAGGCTCCCAGTCAATCACATACATGCAATCTCTCACTCACACACACAGGATCTCAAACACACATGCTTGCTCGCTCATTCACTCACTCTCTCCCCCACCCCCACCCCGGGAACTCGCGGCAGCAGCAGCCTCCTCCCAACGCTAACCTCCTTCATTTTCAGCCCTCGCGGAGGCGAAGGCGGAGTCCCATCGGTCGCGGTTGAAACTCTTCATTTTCCTCCGAGCCGCGCTGCAGTCTTCTTCCCGTCGGACATTAGCGTGGCCTCTTCCCGCGCAGGCACCCAATGCTCACCACTTCCTCTTCTGGGCCGCGGGAAGAAGAGAGCGCACCGGCGTGCTCTCTTCTTCCCGCGGCCCGGAAGAGGAAGTGGTGAGCATCGGGTGCCTGCGCGGGAAGACTCCCGCGCAGGCACCCGATGACTCCAGCGCTGGCACCCGGCTGACACCCGATGACTCCCGCGCAGGCACCCGGCTGACTCTAGTCGTGCCGCTGACTCTCTCTTCTCCTCTCCCCCCCCCCCCCCCGCGGCCCGGAAGAGGAAGTGGTGAGCATCGGGTGCCTGCGCGGAAGAAGAGACCACGTGGTCTCTTCTTCCGCGCAGGCACCCGATGCTCACCACTTCCTCTTCCGGGCCGCGGGGGGGGGGGGGGGGGGGGGGGGGGGGGGGGAAGAGGAGAAGAGAGCACGCCGGTACCGCTGACTCCAGCTGTCCTGCCGCGTTCCGCCCGGGCTGACAGCATTTTAAGCCCGGGCGGCGGAGGACCGGGGAGCAGCTGGGTCAGCGGGGAACCGCGAAGTGTGGCGACACTTGTCCGCGAGCTAGATGCAGCCCTCAAAAGAGCCATATCTGGCTCGCGAGCCATGGGTTCCCGACCCCTGCTCTATAGGGTGGCATGAGATGTTTGCGATCTCCGTGTGGCAAAGCATAAATACAGTTAAGAGTTTTTTTTTCTTTTTATAGATGTTTGCAGAAAATTAGTTTTAACAAGGTTGGCACTCTTCTTCTCAACTCCTTAAGTGCTGCTATAACCACCGCACCCATTCATCTCCTACCGATTCCTTGGGCTACTGCCAGTTACATATTAGCCAACATCTGCGTGCGAGTCAGATTCTTTCAAAGGGCTGGATCCTATACGGTAGGGTTTCCGTCGTTATCCTTGAAGGTTGCTGATCTGAAGCCATGCCAACTTTCAAAATAAAAAAAGTCAAAGAAATAGAGAGACAGACTTGGTCCTAATCATTCTTAAGAATTTCCAGCCAGAGTAGCCATGCAACCTGCCACATATCACTGCAACAAAAAGATCTCAGCTATTTTTATTAAAATACTTTTTGTCTTAAAAGTTATATGCTAAGCACAATCATATATAGTACATGAAACATACAATAATGTTATTTACCTAAACAAAAATCTAATGACTGAAAATGCTTCTTGGAAAAATATTGCCTTTAATTTTTATGAATCAGCTTAAGGTCAGGAAGAGAATTCCACAGCTTGGGTCCAATTATTGAAATAGCAAGAATTCTTACTCCCGTCATGCTAGGCAAGTCCAAAAGGTGCTTCATATCAGCCTTGAGGAATTCTTTCAGATTGGGGGATTATAAGAGGGTGAGAGTTTCTAGACTGTATAAGTCTTTACTTGTGTTCGTTTGCCCCTGGGACCTGGTCCTCTGCTGGATCAATGGAACGGAGACCTCTCTATTAAGCTTACAGCTATCCAATTGCGTGGGGGTTTATGTGGTACTCTGGGAAATGCAATTTAAATTTTTAAAAGTATATCTATTATCCCTGGTTAAATCAGGTTATGTGGAAACGGATATACATCAAAGTAAGATCGACAGGGGGACACTTGGCCATGTTTTTCGGACCTGTGAAGCAATTAAGTTCTGAGATGGAATTAAAGATTTCTTTGAATTAATACTGTGACAAAATATAGTTTCCCATCTGGAAGGGGTTCTTTTTGATGACCTCGTTCCATTTAAAATTCAAGGTAAAGGTAAGAGGATTCTTGTACGTAAGGCTTATTTAAAGTTCAAGGTTCTTATTGAAAATATTGTTTTTACGTTACGTTATGCTTTACACTCCTTGTTATTTGTAAATCGGGTTGATGTGATGCCTATCATGAAACTCAGTATAACAAAAACAATAAATAAATAAATAAATAAATCAATCAATCAATCAGGAAGACAGCGCATTCTCATGCTGTGGAAATCTGATGAAGCTCTGTACGTTTGGGTATGGAGGAATGCTTGCCACACTTTAATGTTACTGGAAAAAAGGGCTCCAGGCCAATTGATTAAGCACAGGAAGAACTTCCTCAAGGTATGGACTGCAAATCTTCACGTATTACCTGCCAATATTCGTAGCTTGGTATTGAATGACTTGCAATTGTACATGGTCTTTGAAATCTCGGTGGTTTAGAGACCAGGTTTTGTGAATTAATTCTCTCTACACATGCCAGCTACTCATCTGCAGGTGTTTTTTTTTACTTGTCTAGGTAGGGAAGGGGAATTCTCTCCATATATGCTATATTCTCTCTCCCCAAACCAAAAGAAAGATGCTGAAAAGGTTTTGCTATTTGTATTGTGTGTGGCATGCGTGTCAATGCACGCTGCATATTGTCTTACTGGTGTTTCTTAATAAATGGTTTAAACATTGAATATTCCACCCAAAATACCGGGAACAAAAAATAAAATTCCCTTATAAAAAGGTAAAAAAAGTCAACTGAAAGGATCCCCACCACGCTAACAACCGCTCAGGCAACTCCAGCACGAAAAACTCCAATAATTGAGTGAAAAGGTTTTTTTTTTTTTTTTTTTTTAAGAGGGGATGAATTTAGGAGTACAAAATTTATAAGAGGAAGAAAACAGAGGTGCTTACCTGGAACAGGTGTTCTCCGAAGACAGCAGGATATTAGCCTTCACACATGGGTGACATCATTAGATGGAGCCCGATACGGAACACATATCAAAAGTTTCTAGAAACCTTTGGCTAGACACATTGATCATGCCCAGCATGCCCTATAACACGCATCCACGTGGGGTCCCCTCTTCAGTCTCATAACATAGAATTACAATAAAACAAACAAGAAACCCAACTCCGAAGTGTGGCGGGCAGGTTTTGACTGGACTAACAATCTGCTGTCCTCTGAGATCAGGTAAGCAACTCTGCTTTCTCTGAGGACAAGCAGGATGTTAGTCCTCACACATGGGTGAATCCCTAGCTACAGGCTGCTCCCCAACAGAAAAGGAGACCAACAGACATCTAACCAGGTGCCAATGGGCACAACAATCACTGGTGCTGTTGGTAACAGAGGGGGAGACAATCTGAATCCAAACAATGAACCCTAAGGTTGGGAGAGTTGGTTTCTATACCTCAAACAGAGTCTGGAGGACAGACTGGCCGAACCTACTGTCGCGACCATCCCTATCCAGACAATAGTGGGATGTGAATGTGTGGAGAGAACACCATGTTACAGCCATTCAGATCTCCTCCAAGGGAACTGCTCACAAGTGAGCCACACAGACACTGCCATGGCTCTAACAGAATGAGCCTTGACATGACCCACAGGTTGCAATCCTGCCTGAGCATAACAGAAGGAAATGCAAATCTCTCAGCCAACTGGGTATTGTCTGTTTGGCAATGGCAACGCCCAACCTATTCCTATCAAAAGAAATAAAGAGTTAGGCGGATTGTCTATAGGCTTCTTTCTGCTCCAGGAAGAAGGCTAAGGCTCGCTTGCAGTCCAAACTGTGCAGTGTTTGTTTGCCTTGGTGTGAATGGAATCTGGGAAAGAAAACTGTCAAAACAATTGATTGATTAAGATGGAAATCAGTCACCACCTTTGGCAGGAACTTAGGGTGTGTACACAAGACCACCCTGTCATGATAAAACTTAGCATAAGGTGGATAAGTCATTAAGGCCTGAAGCTTGCTGAGGTAACCGCCACCAAAATATGATCTTCCAGGTCAGATACTTCAGGTCACAGGAGCACAGCAGCTCAAAAGGAGCTTTCATCAGCTGAGCTAACACCACATTGAGGTCCCAAGACACAGCAGGAGGCCTTAGGGGAGGCTTCAAGTAAAGTAGGCCCTTCATGAAACGAACAACTATAGGCTGTACAGATATGGGCGTACCATCTACACCTTGGTGGTATACACCAATTGCACCAACTTCCGATAGGCGTAGAAAGTAGTCAGGCAGTATTTGTGTGGGGCAGGAGAACGGATCTAGGGTCTTCTGCTCACATCACATGAAAAACCTCCTCCACTTCAGCCCATAGGACTACAGACATCCTCAGAAAGATCAAGCGGCTGCAGGATTAACCTCTCAACATCCAGGCTGTGAACAGGGCCTGGAGGTTCGGATGCTGCAGTCTGCCCTAATCTTGCTTGATGAGATCTGGGGAAGTCCCCAGACTGATCGATTTCCAGATGGACAACTCCCATGGTAGTAGAAATCAGACCCGTCTCAGCCAATGAGTGGCTATGAGGATCATAGTCCCTCTTTCCTCATGAAGCTTCAAGAGTCTTCGCCACTAAGGGAATCGGAGGAAACATGTACAGAAGACCCTTGCCCCAATGACAGGCAAGGGCATCCGATGTTTTGTCATCTGACCTGGACAGAGGCACCTTTCGATTGCAGGGAATGTGAACAGATCTATGTCCGGGCTCCCCCAGAGGCGGAAAATCCAATTCACTACTCCATGAGTGGTCTAGGGACCACTCATGGGGTCTGAAGGCTTGACTCAGCTTGTCTGCTATCATGTTCTCTGTTCCAGCCAGGTATATGACCCCAAACACCATCCCATGGGCTAGGGCCCAGGACCAGATCTGAACCGCTTCCTGACACAGAAGCTACAATCCCATGTCTTCCTGCTTGTTGACACCACATGGTGTTTGGTCTAGATCAGAACAATTTTGTTGGACAGCCAATCTCTGAAAGCCCATAGCACGTACCTGATTTCCCACAGCTCCATGAAGTTGATTTGACAAGAATGTTCTTGAGCAGACCACAGTCCCTGGGTGCCGAGCCCATATACATGAGCTCCCTACCCGAGGATAGATACATCTGTGGTTAGCACAATTTAAGTAAGGATATTCCAAAAGGATACCCCCTGTTCCAGACTGAAGAGTACCCGCCACCAGTACAAACTCCTGGAGAGACTGAGTGACCCAGATACAATCCTGGAGGGTCTGAGTGGCCTGGCGCCACTACAACCTCAGGGTCCATTGGACTCTATGCATGTGTAAGCGTGCCAAGGGAGTGACATGGATGATTGCGGCCATGTGACCCAACAGCCTCAAAATGTGCCAAGCTGATACCTGCTGGCTCTGTTGCACTTCTAAAACCCCTAGCATGGCCCGTTGTGCTGAAAGAGATTGCTCTTGCTTTTAATCCTCTGGTAAACAAGGAACTTAGGACTCACCCCACCTATTGATCATTTACTCCAACTCACTCCCAAAACAAGAGTGATCCTTTAAGGGCAATTTCATAAGATTAGACTTTGAAATTATAGCAGCTGACCAAATCTCAACCATAGCAGACGCGTGGCCATTAACACTGAAACCACCCCTCCGGCAGAGGGACAGACCAAGGTGCAGCCTGCATCCACCAAAAAAGGCAGCAGCCGATTCCATCACTGAACTGGTATTCAAACCAATCTCTTCGGCTTCCTGAGATAGAAGCAAATAAGTGTGAGCCAAAAGGGAGCAGAAAGAGGCTAACTGCAATTCATTGCCACTGCCTCAACTCTATCCTGTGTATCCCTCCATGCTGCTCCCCCTGCTGCAGGAAAGGTCATCCGCTTGGAGACTGCACACACCAGTGCATTCACTTTCGGAAAACAACTGCTCTCTTGCTGTCGGATCCATGGGGTACAGCCCTACCAAGGCTCGCCCCCTTTAAAATGGGTTTCTGGAGCACCCCATTTGAGGTGCTAAAAACGGGATTCTTCTTTGGCTCATGGAACCAACACCCTGCACTCCCAGCATCGTCAGTGTCTGGGAGATCAGAGCTGACGACCCATCTACATGACTCCAAACCCAAAGTGACTTCTCTAGCCCCCAGGGAGTAAGGATCACCCTCATCATCCGAACCAGCAGGGTCCCCATCAGTGGAACCTGCAGCAGGCAGAGGATTACTCATACGCTTATCTGCGGCACCAGACTTGCGGGATTCCGCAGCCTGTGATTAAACTGCTGAGGTTTGATGGAACTGGCCAAACCTGGAAGAAACTACAGCCCTTGAAAAAATCCCACCCAAGATAAAAAAGCAGAAGGATCCATACCAAAACCAGGGGAGTGTCAGAGGTGCCCACTGAGAAGTCCTCCCCTGCTGAAATTCCAGTTAGGGGCCACACAAAACCAGGCGAAACTTCCGACAGATCTTAGCTACCATTGGTTTAGGGCATGCATTCAGATCACCAACCAGACCTACTCAATGTACCAGTTCAGCCACCATCTTAGTATCCAGATCTGGACAAAATGCATTAAATCTTCATCTTTGACTTGCTCAGCAAGCCCTATAATCTGGATCATTCTCCTTCCCAGTTCTTTTGGTCCTCGATATGGGCCTCCAGCAACACAATCTCCCACCTCAACTCAGCAACCTGTGTAGTAAAGACCTCTGCAGACACCTCTTGCACAGTTAACTGATGATCCATATTATCAATTTTAGTAGTGAGTTCCACACTTTAATCTCATGTGCTGCCTGAAATTTGTTAAGACCATCTACTATTGCAGAAACATTTTTACAAAAGTTCTTGAATTAAATTGCCTGAACGCCAGTAATGGAATGTCCTGTTCCGATGCCATTTTAGGTTTCACTAGCTTAGACTTCACGCTGTCCGCAGAAACCTTCAAGGACATATTATAAACCAATGCAAAATAAGATAGTCTGGCAGAATCCAAATAATCAGGGAATTAAGCAGAAAAAAAAAAATTTATTGGCCCCAGTAGCTACATCACCCTGCGACATCTCAGGCGGTATCTTAACTGGAAGCCTCTCAGTCTAACGTGAAGGCAGCTCAATAGGGAACTTTCCCTTCTTCTGGACTAGACAACCAAGTGGATTTTTTTTTTTAGGGGATGGACGGGGAGTGAAGGCTGGTTGAGGAGTTTATATGTTAAACCCCATCAGAATTTGGCCGTGCTGGATGTTTTGGTCACGATGTCATTCTGACCTTGATTTTGGGGGTCATTCTGAAAGTGTCCACACTGGAGTGATGACCACGCGTAGGTTTTATCCGTGGACTTTGCACAAACTCTCAAGATGATAGTATGTGGGTACTTTCAACTTGAAATTTGCTGCAGGTAGATTTCTGATGGCGAGACAGCACATGCAAAGATTTGAAAATACCATCTGTATGCGTACTTTTCCCCCCCAACCTGAACACGCCCCAGGAAGGTCTCTTCCCCGTGCGGCCAATCAGCATGAACATTGTGACCAGGCTCCTTCTGGGCTGCATTAAGTGAAGGCAATTTTCAAAACAGCCAATCAACATGCGTACGGCGCTTTTTACTCTCGTGCATCACTTTAAAATTCACTTTCATTAAAATTTAAAACACATTCAGAGTAGAGGGCCTGTACTTACCCATTTCATAACGGGAGCCCAGAAAAACACAGTCCTCGGACCTAAAAGTGACCAAAATAAACAGTCAGACAACAGAACAATCACAAGGAACAAAAACAGACAGGTCCCTAACCCAAAGGGCTTACAAGTTCAGGAGATGTGTGGACAGCATCATGAAGGAAGCCAGTTGGTTTGCTTGCTCTAGTAGGTAATTTTTTCCCCCTTACTTTTATCATTTTCCAGGAAAACAAGCGTAACATATTACTATATAGTCATAGATAAACTGGTAGTCTCAGACCTCCCCAAATCACTCTCATGCTAGGTAATTTTAAACAGATCTGCTTCTTTCACATAGAACCTCCTGCCTTTCAAATCAAATGAGAGCAGGGAAGGACCAGGAAAAAGTCTTCAATAATACTGGACATGGTATCTTAAATTTCAAGATATCTGGAAGACCCTGGTTAAGGTCCACTTTGTCCGGAACAGCTTTAAAACTGAGCAATTACCCGACCACCACCACTGAGCAGGCTCTGGAGCTGCTGGGCACAACCACTGCAAGGGGGGCTTTGCCACATTTTGTTTGGTTCTGGAATTCTTATTTTAAGCAGGAAAAAAAAAAAAAAAAGCTGACCCACTGCAAGAGTCAAACACAGGATCCTGCCAACAACTGTGGAAACACAAAATGCAACAAAACCACCATCCGCTCATTTCCCACCGCTCTCCGGACAGTTCAGGCTAGCTCCTGCTGAACCTCGCGCCAGTAGGCAAGAGGTATTTATTTGGAACTTTTATATACAGACATTCATGTGCAAAATTACATATCACATCGGTTTACAGTGAAACGATAAAAGCAAACAAATGCATTACATCAAACAAGGGATACAGGTAACTGGGATCAAAGTTACAAATAAATACTAAGCAAGAAACTAAAAATGCACGGTATCACATTTCCAGGATACATAACAGGGGATCAAAGCTAACTTTGCTAGAAAATGGAGTCTAGAAGGAACAAAACATATGAAACTGAGTGAGAATGGACCAATGGGTAAATTACCCGGAGGAATGGGATAAAGGTGGAGACAATAAGCCAAAGGATGAAGACAAATTTATTAACATGGGCGGTAGAAAGATGCATAACCAGCCTGAGAAGTTATGCCTTCTTCAGAGAACGAAAAGCTAACTAAAAAACTAGTCCAGTTATTAGAGGGAGAGACGGATGGATCATCTGAATTAAGGAAATGCTTGACAGAACAGCCAGGTTTTGAGTCTTTTTTTGAAGGTTGTCGGGCATCGTTCTTGCCGAAGATCTGGCGGGAGAGCATTCCATTGTGGAGGGCCAGCTGTGGAAAATGCTCGTTTCCTTAAAGAGGATTTGGCAGGGTGTGTGTAGAGAGTGTCTGTATAAGCAGATCTAACCGGTCTAGAGGGTTTGTGGGGATGGAGAGGGATCTTTAGATCAAGCGGAGTGAGACTGTGCATGGCTTTGTGTAGAGTCATTAGGACTTTGTACTGAATTCTGAATTTGATTGGAAGCCAGTGAAGGCTCCGCAGGATGGGTGTAACGTGCTCCCTTTTGTTGGTCCTGGTCAGAATCCTAGCTGTAGCTTTCTGCAACATCTGCAGGGGTTTGATGGTGTTTGCTGGGAGACAGAGAAGAAGCGAGTTGCAGTAGTCTGTTTTTGAAAAGATGTGATGGTGTTCGGATTGGGTTGCCTGAAAGATGATTTTTAAAGTTAATCTGAAGTCTGAATGCATCTAAAGAAAGATGGAATATTTAAAAAGCAGAGAATTAAAAAAAAAAAAAAAAAGCAATCCCATGTTGTCATTTTCATACATATAACCCCCCCCCCCACACACAAAAAATACAACATAACAGCTAATTCTCACACCTGAGCCTGGTTTCTAAAAGGGTTCTCCCCACAGGCAAAGAACGGACGACTAGTTTCTCTGAAGCAGATCCCCCGTGTGTTAATGAAGTGATGTTTATTCTTGTAAATGGAACCTCTTATCCTGACAGATTTTCTAAATTCCTACAAGATCTGAGCAGACAGCCCATGAAAATGTTGATGTATTGATGTTATGCCTGCTGGTAGAGGCTCGTGTGTCACTGCAGCCTGCCCTGAGCAACTCACTGGAAAGATGGTTAGAAATGGAGAAGTTAAAGTCTCCCAAAAGCACAGACAGGGCTCCGAGGGGGTTCCTCCCAGCCTGCTGCATGATGCTTGAGCCCAGAGTTTCTCCAAATGTACTCTGTTCCCCGCCTTGCTCTATTTTAATTGGTTGTGTGTGTGTGCTGACTGGTGACCTTGTCTCTGCGTCTCCTGGGTGCCTATGTCATCTGAGCCTATCCTCCCTGACTTTAGCACAATGCAATAGGATCCCAGAAATCCTAAAACCCAATTCTTAAATCACAAGATTTTGCTCCCTAGTTCTCAGTTTTGTAGGCAGGTTTGGAGCTATGAAGAAATATTGGCACTTATTTCTTATATTAAGGAAGTTTCTTAAATATATTTATTTACATGTTTTTATATACCGACCTTCCTCAAAAAGACATCAAGTTGGTTAACAAAAACGTCTATACAGATCTATAAGATCATGATGACATGTAGTTTCCATAAACATAATAATCAAATCAAACAATGCTAAAATTACACACAGTTAATGTTTACCTATAATCTCACATTTCTAGTTAGCAATCAAAACAAATAATGCTAGAGTTATAAACAATTGTCTGTCTTCACATTTCTATATTAAAATAAAATACAAAACAATTATATCTTAAAACTTAAAATAATCTTAATAAAATTAAAACTTAATAAAATTACCCTTTGAAACTATAATACTACAGTTATACTTTGACACCAGTATATCAAAGGCAATCAAATGCCAAAACTGACAGTTCTGTCAAAGCGGACATTGCTCACTTGTCCCTATTTATTCTTTCAGCCAAAACATGGACATATATGTCAGAGTAGCAACACATCTTGGTGATCAGGCAGCCATGGACTGATGAAACTCAGTGGCAAAATCAGCTATGGAGATCATTAGGTTCTGCACAGTGCTCCAGGCTTAATTCACACACAAATCACCTCTTCATATTGGAAAATTCTATCAAGGTAGCTTGCTTTCTACCTTACAATCTGTTCCTCCACATGAAGGCCAGCCAGCAGACTCCGGTGTTTTCTCCTTGGGAAGGTTCCATGCTTGTTCTGCACGCTGCAGCGCTAGGGTCTATTTGTCCAACTGGGAATCTTGGGATTTGAACCTGCAATTTTCAGGCTCCCAACCAGGGACTCTACCACTGAGCTAAAAAGGGGGGCTTCTCCTAGATGAACTGGCAGAAGAGGGATTTACACAAGTTGTTCACATCCACCCTCTTTATTGCTCCACTCTGTCACAATGTCACATCACTACGCCAGCAGGGTTATGAGATCAGCGATGACATCGCACTTACGTCCGGAGCACTCTTACCAACCCCCAGCAGTCAAACAAGGGCAGTTATATCCAATATAACGCCATAAAGCAATCATACCCAGCATCAAGGCAACTGGAACAAACCAAGTGCAGCCTAAAACATGTTCTCCAAATGTTTTTGTGCTTATACTGAGGGAGCATGAAGGGGACTAAGGAGGACAGTGGCTCCAGCAACATTAGAGAACTTCCAAACTATGACAGAGCGTCTAAATTCCTCCTGGTGAAGCAGAGATCGCACCTGTGAGGATACAGTTCTACAACGTGCTGGCTCATCTTGTCCATGAGGAGCCTATCCCATGCCCTGTGAAAACCAGAAATACTGCAGCCAAGTGTATGCCTGCTCTTCACTGCACGCAGGCGGTTTCCCCCACGTCCTAACAAGCAGGGCTCTCTTCGCACACAGCCTGGTGTTTTAAGGATTCCTTCCTGCCAGTGCTTTGAAACCTAGCATCTTTTCAACAGGTCCTCCCCCCCCCCATTACAGGATCTGGAGAAACTGGCCTGTCTATTCAGAAACTTCTTTTCTGTGGCCAGTTGAAAAGATATTTGCAATTTGCCAAGGGAGGAAGAAAGAAAATGAGCAAGGCAGCCAATGCTGTGAGGGGCGAAGACCTCTAATCCCCTCCCCCCTCTAAAAAGCACTGAGGGAGGAATGGTGGAGCATGGGGAAGGAAAAGCTAGTCTGAACTGGGAAGGAGAGATGATCTGGTCCAGAGCAGAGGAGTGGGGTGAAAAGAACTGAAGGAAAGGAAACCACAGCCAAATGCTACGTGTCCTGTGGTGGGAGCCTCTAATCCGTCATCCTCACTTTTAAGGATAGCCACAATGATTGTACATGAGATCTGCATACAATGAAGGCAGTGCATGCAAGTCTCTTACACATTTATTGTGGATATCCTGAAATCCAGACTGGCCGGGAGCATCCTGAGGACTGGGCTAAGAGCCACTGCTCTAATCCTCATGCTGTAAACTAGCTTTTCACGGCGGGTCAAAATTTCTCCATCAGGGCCTGAAAAAGAAGCTTGGCTTTTGGAATTACAATTTATGAACACGCATCACACTCCCAGGCTGTGCCCATCCTGAGCAGTGCCATGGAACGACTGCAGCTGTACCAAACACCAGATCTTTCTGAGCTCTGGCGTCAAGTGCTTCTCTCACCTCTGCATCACCCTTACTGTCTTGTGGCGATGCTGGCTGAGCTGGAGCCCCTCACTTGCACAAAAGCCCGGATGCGGTCCCAGTCACGGAGGAAGCACTGCCACCAGGACCACATTAGGAATGCTGTCCAAATTTTACAAGATGGATGCTTACTGTTGGATGTGGGACGATCTGACAATGTCTTGATAGATCATGTGTGTATCATTGCTCAATAGTGCCTCACCATCTAATACCTACTCCTGTCAGCTGTACTCGCTCTCCAGTTCAGACTGGAACTGCCTAGGAGGAGAACAGGTGCTGTAAGCTTCCATCTCTCAGGAATCAATCACGGCTGCTTCTGTACCAGCCGGCATTATTCCTGGCAAGGAATGTACTGTGCAGTAGAGCGAGAGTAGGTTTCATCCCAGGAGGTCAATTCTTGGAATTACTCAGCTTTATATGAAACCTTTTGTTTAAAAAGAAAAAAAAAAAAATCCAAAATAACCTTCCTTAAAGCAAGTCAATGTCACAGGCTGAAAGCCTTTGTCCTTCTGCAGACATCCAAACTTTAATTACCAGCAACCAATGGGAAGAGGGGGAGGTGGCCAAGCTCCTCCCCCTCCTAGCCACATGAAGAGGGAGACTAGGGTCCCAGGGGGAGGGGGAAAAAAAAAATCTGTTTTCTATGCAGTGGCATCTCCTCTGTCAGACGGGGATCAGGGCCCTGGCAGGGCAAGTTCAGAAGCTGGGAACAGTTATTCCTCACAGCATCAACCTGATATCTCGCACGATACTGCAGAAGTGACCTGTTTTCACAGGGGGAAGTCAACACTAGAGCTACAAATTAACAGACTTCTGGATCAGCACTCTCTCTGCTTTGTTGGTTTATTTCCTATAACTTTAACAAAGTTACAATTCACTTCTCTGGGGGAGGAGAGGATAGAGGCTGCTTACTAAACTATACTATATGATTAGCAGGGTCAAGAGGAAAGCAGCAATAGGCTGAGAACCAAGAAAACCAGCATCTGTTATCCCTCATCAGCCAGGGCAAGTCATGCCATTCCCATCGCCTCAGGTACCCCCCTTAGATTGTTAGTTCTTTGGGGGTACCTGAATTCTAATAATGCTGTAAGCTGCCTCAAACATTTGGAAATGTGTGCTAAAAATAATCCGTCCACATTTTAAACCTTTTTGGCATATTTAGCCTTCGACTCTTGGAGGTATAGGGGTCCAATCGCAGCCTGCTCCAGTCCCATCCCAAGTGTGTGCGGTGGGCGAGAGCGAGCAGCTTCAGACGCTGCCCTTGCCCATGTCACCAGTGGCCCCCTTCACTGTTACTGTGCAAGGAAGAAGATGCCCATGTTCTGAGAGTGGCATACAAATCTAACTGTGGTTCCCAGGGTCGCAGGCCATCCGGATCCTTGTACAGGACCTCTTCTTTTGGTTCTGAATTCTCACGAGTCACAAGAACATACCATGACAGGCAGCACTTGGGAAAAAGCTCTTTTCCCCTTATCTGTTTCTTTCAAAGGTGGTCATTTTTGAAGACATCTCACTCAAGACGGTGCATCTCTGGGGTGAACCATGCCTCACAACTTCAAGTTGAAGAGTGCAGTAATCTCCCATAAACCTACAATCTATATCTATCTCTCTCTCCATATCTATATTTAAAAAAACTTCAGCTGATACAGTGGAAGTCTACAACAAAAAACAGGATGGAAGAATGTCAAGAGAACAAGTACTGCTGCTGAGAAGCTCACAACCTGAAACCTGAGTTGTTACACAAAACTCTGGCAAGTGATTTTAGCCCTCCGAGTAGGGTCACAGAGACAACGTGGTTAATCTACAACCTGAGGCTCACATGGATAACGTATAAGTAGGGCAGAAGCGGAACCAGACAGCACCAGACACACACTCTCTCTGCACCCCCACCCAGTACACAGGTACCCCGAGACTGGCCCAAGGCTGGAGGGGCATTAGTGGGGGCAGGGGCTGTTGCAATGGCAGCAGCTGGCTGCCCTCCCTCCCCCCACCCTAACGGGCAGCGGTCTTGAACGCAAGTTTGCTGTGCTGGAGCACACAAGCCGCAGGGGTCAGCCCTACTGGTGCTTTTTAAAACCTTGATGACAAATGCCAGTTCTAGAACAAAAGTTTTAAAAGGTGGGGGGAGGTGGGGGTCCCTGTTCAACAGATTTCTCTTGGGAAAAGCCATGGATGACTCCGACAGTGTTCCAAACCACAGCGTTTTAAGGCATAAAAATCTAAACTGTTAAATGCGCAATTTGTGGGACTTGTGATTTCTGTCCAAACTTGACTAAGCCTCTCAGAAAAAGTCAGCAAGTAACAGACCAAAGAAACAAGCTAGGACATGATACATTATAGCATGAGTACATGCTATAATGTATCATGGTCCTTCAGTCCTTTTTTCTCAAAATTACTTTCAAGTAAAAAACAAAAAATACAAATTTTAACAATTGTATTCTTTGCCCTTCAAACTAGAGTAGAAGCACAAATGACTGCTGCATAGGTAATGCAACCAAAAGAATATTTTGAGGGGATAAAAAAAGGAAGTCAGAGATATAACAGGATTTTGAAAATATTTCCTGTTATACTGCAGGCAGCAGTTTACATCTTTGTGGGGTTCAGAACTAGAGATAGGCCAAAGTCCTGCTTCTAATCTGGGATTTATTAGTTTGCAATACAAGGGCTGAAAACCAGGGAAAAAATGGCAACAGCCCTAAGAGGATCAGGGAATTGGATAAACTGAACAGAGTTACTTTAACAGTTATGTGGATAGTTCATCCAAGGCTGGTGCTTGCATTAGGTGGTCACTACAGCACCCCCACTGGCATAGACTACTGCAACTGCCTCCTGACAGGTCTACCTTCATACGTGACCTGTCCACTACAGATCATACAAAACTCTGTTGCAAGACTCCTTACTAGCACTCCTGTGCATGATCACATCTCTCCTGTTCTTAAGTCCCTACACTGGCTCCAATACAAGCTTGCCATGAGCATACACTCCTTGATTCATGATTTACACACTCCATGGATTTCCTCAATAGTAAAAATCCATACCCCCTCCTGACACCTCAGATCATCTAATCTAATGCTACCAAATGTCCCATCTCCAAAGCTCACCCACCCTGAGGAAACCAGAGAGGGTACCACCTTCTCCGCAGGACCACTCCTATGGAACAGCCTTCCCAAAGAAATATCTCCGAAAAAGAATATTCTTTAAAAAAAAGCCTTAAAACATTCCTTTTCAAGAAAGCGGTCCCAAATGATAATGGCCAAAAGAAAGGCCAGAAGTCAGCTCTCCTGATAGAATGAACTCCCTGGAGGCCTACATATGCTCCCCATCCTGAAGAATGTATAATTCCTCCCCCCCTTGGATGAACTATGTATTTCCATGTTCCATCTAGTCATTTGACTGTTTATATTGTACCCCACTCAATGTAGGAAGAGCAGGTAATAAACATCTAAGAAAATAAACAAACAGCAGCTACAGAGCACTGGAGCTGCTGCCAGTAGGTAAGTCTCAGGAGTGGGTGGGGGTGAGTCCCAGACCAGCGATTGCCTAAGGCACCTAATGCCCTGCGTTCATCTTACTCTCCAAATCCATTCCAGTTTTGTTACCATACCCAGAATTATTCTCAAGCAAAATAGTAGAAAAGTGTACCTGCTCATATTGCTAATAAAATGTTAATCGGTCAGACAGACTAAATTTAACTCTCTCACAGATCCAAGATGTTTGCTTCTCTAATAAAATCAGGTGAATACTAAAGCTCAAAGTGGACTAAAGAAGCAGCCAACTCCTAATACCATGCAACAGTAAGTAATCAAATTGGGTCCACGGATAATATATGCAGACTTTCTTTCTGAAAGGAAGACGTGCTCACAGAGATTTGGGCCTCCTTTTTATGCAGGTACTTTTTCCCAGCAAAAAACAATGCATAGTTTTGAACACAATCTATGGGCATTGTTGCCTCCCCCAGGTAAGGCTTTATGAAAATACAGGTAAAAAGAATAGGTGTGCTGTGGACCATGCCTGGATTTTACCCATGTAGAGGGTAGGCAATTTTCAAAATGCCCTTTTACCAGGGTAACTGGCTTGGGAGGTCACCCTCAAAGTCTTCAAGCAGAAGATCTGCATACGTGGCTGTGAATGGTTTCTGCACATTGACATGTCAATTGAAAGCATTTTCATTTCTATTCACACAACGCTCATAGCTTTTCCCATTCTCCAATTGTTACAGAAATCTTCAGCAGCTGGAATAGATCCCTTTGTTTCCTGAATCCTATTTGTCTTGTCTAGACCATATGCTACACAGAGCAGGGACCATCTTCAGTATATCTGTACATTTCATAGCACCACTGAAATAACTAGTAGCAAAGACTTGACATGTAAATCAATTTAGAAGAGTTAAATGCCAATAATGTTTTTTTTAATTGCCATTTATTTAGAGGACTACACACTAATGAACATGTTTCTTAAAAGCCTTGAATCGTTGTAGATTGTGATACATTTTGAGGGCACCAACAAAGAGCTGCTGTAGCCCATGACCTATGGAGACTTCACAAGCCTCTACTTCATATGCAATCTCCAAAGTTCATGCAATATGATTTAATCTATGCTACTGAATTCAACTCCTTGAAAATGGTTCTATTTTAAATGGTTTTATGTAAGTCACTTAACCATCACTGCCTCCTAAATAAAGACAAAATGAAGTTTTGCTATTAGGATGTGTGTACAGGTGGGATTTTCTTTTTTTTTTGTGAAATACACTAGTTTAGTAAAAACAACAGAGGACAGGACCTAGTGGTGCTCTGTTTCCCTCCTCTCATCATACCCTCCCCATTAATTGGGTACCACTTCATAAACCCCTCACTGGTGGTCAGAGGTATGAGATGAGATCAATGGCTATTCTTGGTTCTAAATTCATTCTAACACACCCCCATCTTTACTATAGTAAGAGCTGGCTTGTTCGTGGCAAATGAAGTTTTGTAATGTAAGCATGTGCACAAAACCTAAGCACCCCGAACTGGTTTAACCAGTCTTTGGAAATCTCACCATAAATAAAATGGTGACTTGTGAATGAAAATAAAATTAGTAGGGGCTCAAAACAAGATTTCTACTTCTAAGCAGGAGTCTCCGATTTTCCAAATTATGTTCGATTCCTCCTGTCTAATTGCACAGAAGTAGAAGTTCAGGAGTCAGGCTGCAGTGCACATCACTGCCAAGGTGTGGCTAAGGAATTTAAGACACACTCCAGGGTATGCAGGTTCAAATCCTGCTCACACACTAACCCTGCATGCCCTTGGCCCAGTGACTTTGTCCACCTTGAAAAGCACTGGGGAAACTGAAGGGGATTATGGATGGCACACAGAGGATCGGATTCAGCCGTTCAGGTAAACGGCACTTGATTATCTCCATATTGTCATTTGATTTTGACCCTCTTGGGTCTGCTCAGTTATAATAGGGAGGGCTAAGGGCATAGATGTTGAGACAAGACCAGCCACTGGTTTCTCCCATTTTGTGTCTACAATGAAAACGCTTAGTACAGAAATCCAGATCCCGTTTCCCCACCCCAATGGGTGGCCGTGCGTGCTGGGGGATGTGCTCTATAACGCGAGGTGCGATAAAAAGACAAAAGCTCGACCCGGGCTGCTTCTCACCTGCCGGGTGATTGTAGATCGGCCGCAGCTTAGCTGGCAGCATCAGCTCTATCCTGTCTAGGGCGCGGTGGTAGGACGCTCGCAGTCCGGCCGAAGCCATTCTTGTAGCGGGCTGGCTGACTGCTCACGCGCCGGGGAAATGACGGTAACGAGACAGCGGCGACCGTCGCTCTCCCTCCGCAATGACCCGGCGTCCTCCAGCGCCACTACCGGCCGTCCTCCGACCTCACGCGCTCCCTTTTCCACTGCGCACGCGTCGCCTCTCAACCGTCACGCAAAACATTGACACGCCACGGGGCGGAGCCACCCCCTGCCAATCCTCTGCCGGATCGCTCGGCTCTCGAACCCTGCCTCTCGCGCGTCCAGGAAAAAAACATTTCGTCATTGGATCACCGCAGCCCGTCCTCTCTCCTCAGCCACTGGCATAGCGCGGCCCCGCCCAGTTTCCTCTCCCAGCTGCAAGCAGGCAAATACGCCGGGCAATAACCGCAAGAACGTTTCAACAACAATAAACAACGCGGAAGCGACCGGACTTTGATGTTACCAATGATCGGCCAGTGCCAGTTAGGCGTTCCTGGCACGCCCTTATGGTGACGAACCAGTCTTCCTCTGACGGACTGGGAGCCCTGTAAACTGAGAATACAAGATGAGCTTTGTGTTTGTGCAAATTCTACGACGGTAGATATTGCTAGATACAAATGAACGGCTAACTCTTCAAAGCGACCCTGGCCTGACTCTTGCCTTCCATTTCACACTTGGAGGCCGATGCAATAAAGTGGTGCGCTCAGTTTTACTTGTGCACAAATGTTCCTCTTGATGCAGGCAAAACTGGCACCAGAGTTTCAGGACAGGCTGATTTGGTGCTGGTTGTACCCCACTGCATGCAGGGAATTGTAGTCTTGCATTTCTAAGGCAACAATGCCTTGAAATAGGTAATAGGAAAGTAAGAGGCTGCCTTCCCTGTGGATTTTGGAACAATCCCTTGAAATAGGTAATAGGAAAGTAAGAACTACAAGTTCCTGTATATAATGGGGGTAAAACCAGGATTGGATCAACCTGTCCTAACATTCTGGAGCCAATTGGCAAATCCTACTCCCAGTGCAAAGAGATGCACTAGTTTAACTCTGGTTTTCCTAAGACTGGAAATTTTACTCCTGGTCCTAGGTGGAATAAAGTGGCCAGTGTTTTGTGTTAGTCTATGGCCAGAAGCTGAAGTTCTGACACTGGGACCTGTAATCAGGATTTATGTGCACAAAGCATGTTTTCTGCACATAAATATTTATGAACATAAACATTTTTTTGTGCTGAGAGCATTTTTATGCATATAAATCATACTTTATGTGCACAAAATATTTACATATACTGCCTCAACTATATGGAAATCTCTCAAGCATATTCTTTAGGGCTAACCTGAAAATCAAATCAGTTTGTGTTGGTCAAGGACCTGGTTTTCCAGATCTTATTCTACTGTTTTGGGGCCGATACAATAAAGTATAGGTTAAAACTGTTTACTGAAATTCACCACACACTTTGTTAACACAAAATGTTTTAACACCTGAGGCAGTAAGCTGCTGCTATACTAATGCATCAGAAGTTAAAAAAAAATGTGCTGACTAGAAAATGTGTACAAATTTTAAATTTGGGGATGCTCTCATAAATGATTTTTGCATACAAAACATCTTGTGCACATAAAAGACTTATGTGCACAAAACATGAGTAGTGGATTGGCCATTGTTGGAAACAGGATGCTGGGCTTATGGACCCTTGGTCTGACCTAGCATGGCGTGTTCTTATGTTCTTATTTATCTTATGCATATTCATTATGGGGCGGATTTTAAAAGCCCTGCTCGCGTAAATCCGCCCGAATTTACGCGAGCAGGGCCTTGCGCGCCTATTTTCCATAGGCCTGCCGGCGCGCGCAGAGCCCTGGGACTCGCGTAAGTCCCAGGGTTTTTTGTCGGGGGCGGGGCTGATTGACGCAGCATTTTGGGGGCGGGCCCGGGGGCATGGCCGCGCCCTCCGGAACCGCCCCTGGGTTGCGTCTTGGTGCGTCAGCGGCCCGCGGGGATTTACTTCTCCCTCCGGGAGGCGTAAATTCACAGACAAAGGTGGGAGGGGGGTTTAGATAGGGCCGGGGGGGTGGGTTAGGTAGAGGAAGGGAGGGGAAGGCGAAAGAGAGTTCCCTCCGAGGCCGCTCCGATTTCGGAGCGGCCTCGGAGGGAACGGAGGCAGGCTGCGCGGCTCGGCGCACGCCAGCTGCCCAAAATCGGCAGCCTTGCGCGTGCCGATCCTGGATTTTAGCGGCTACGCGCGTATCTACTAAAATCCAGCGTACTTTTGTTTGCGACTGGAGCGCGAACAAAAGTACGCGAACGCGCCGTTTTAAAAAATCTACCCCTATGGTATTCTGAAAACCTGACTGGTAGGTAGACCTGGAGGACCAAGTTGGGTACCATTTTTTCCCCTAAATATCCAAAGATTTTGACTATTTCTGATGCTTTCTAATGCAGTATAACAAAAAATTGAAATGGTGATAGAGAAGATTAGAGGAAGTAATGTACATGTAAATATAGGAGAAATTTCTGCTATGGGCTGAATGCTGCTTTGAAGAGCCAGGTCTTTTCTAGTTTTCTGAAGGAGAGGAGATTGAGCACAAGCCAGATAGATAGTAGTAGATTGTTCCGTAGAGCTGGAACAGATCCTGTGAAAATCTTCCTGGGTAAGTCAGCCTAGAGGGCAGGCTGGTATATAGGTAGTGAAGCAACTTTTGAGTTAGGATGGGGACTGGCCTTTGAGGGTTTTATAGGTTAGTATCAGAACCTTAAATTTGACTCGGAAGAGTGTTAGGAGCCAGTGTAGGGATTTCATGATAGAACTTATTCAAATCATTCTGTTTACATTTCTCATCATGTGCACTGCCATGTTTTGTATGAGCTGCAGATGGTGGTTTAGGGTGCTGAGGATTCCTATATAGACTGAATGAGTTGCAATAGTCTAGGTGAGAGAGTATGCAGGCTCTAAGAACATAAGATTTGTTATACTGGGTCAGATCAACGGACCATCAAGCCCAGTATCCTGTTTCCCACAGTGGCCAATCCAGGTCACAAGTACCTGGCAGGATCCCAGAATGTCAATAGATTCCAAGCTGCTTATCTCAGGGATAAGCAGTGGATTTCTCCACTTTAATAATGGTTTATGGACTTTTATTCCAGGAATTTGTCCAAGCCATTTTTAAACCCAGTTACATTAACATCTTTCACCACATCCTCCAGCAACAAATTCCAGAGTTTAATTATGTGTTGAGTAAAAAAATATTTTCTCCTATTTGACTTAAATGTATTACCTTGTAACTTTATTGCAAGTCCCTTAGTCTTTGTACTTTTTGAAAAAGTAAACTTCTGCTTTGTGTTTATCCATTCCACTCTGCTCGTTATTTATATACCTCTATCATATCTTCCCTTAGCTGTCTCTTCTCCAAGCTGGAGTCCTAACCTCTTTAGCCTTTCCTCATTGGGAAATCATTCCATCCCCTTTATCAGTTAGTTGCCCTTCTTGGTAGTTTTGTATCTTTTTTGAGATGACCAGAACTGCACACAATACTCAAGATGTGGGTACACCATAGAGTGATACAGACGCATTATGCTATTCTGTTTTATTCTCCATTCCTTTCCTAATATTTCTAGCATTCTATTTGCTTTCTTGGCTGCCGCCGCACACTGAGCAGAGGATGGCTCTGGTTGTCAATTCAAAGGACCTGTCATCAAAGAGGGGGTGAAGGTGACAGAGTTGATGCAGATGGAAGGAAGGCAGTCTTGGTTATTGCTTGGACCTGTGCTCTGATGGTGAGTTGGGAGTCTAAAGTCCAGGCTCTGAACTTGAGTGCTGAGGGTTAGGTATATTGCCAAACATCACTGGTAAGCATGTTTGAGCGGATTCTTTTTTTTCCAACCCAGAGCATTTCCAACTTCTGGGGTTTAAGCACAGCCATGTGTAAAAACTTTCAGTAGTCTGCCACATATAAGAGTTAAGAATTAGACAGGCACATGGTTAACACTAAGTGCCATTGTATGGTATAAGGACCAAGTGTGGGAAAGATATTAATATTCCTAATGAGCTGGCTGGGGAAAAGCATGGTTGAATTGTCATGCCTTGGCTTTTAATTTATGTCTTTTATCCCCTGAAACATCTAGAGTCAGTGTCATCATTAACCCCAAACTAAACAGAATGAGATAGAGCCCCAACAGAAACCCTACACCTCCAGTTCTACAAACAGAGAAACACGTCTGATAATGGATGAAGAGCAGAACTAGGATGCTTCCTCTTAGCATACAATAAAGAATAATCAAATTCTGGTGTCATCTCAGAAACAGCAAAACAAACTCCCTCCACTACCAGGCATTTTGTGAAATAATACAAAACCCTGAACAAAAACACACTCATAAGAACATGCTATACTGGGTCAGACCAAGGGTCCATCAAGCCCAGCATCCTGTTTCCAACAGTGGCCAATCCAGGCCACAAGAACCTGGCAATTACCCAAAAACTAAGTCTATTCCATGTTACTGTTGCTAGTAATAGCTGTGGCTATTTTCTAAGTCAACCTAATAATAGCAGGTAATGGACTTCTCAACACCTATAAACAGTATTAAATCTGCCATACCAAAATAGCATTAACTTTCAGAACTCCTATAACAAGACCTTTGTCAAAGCAGACCTGCAAATGTACCCTAGAACAGCACGTCTCAATCTTTCTTTTATTTGTTGCACTCTTTAGTCTACTCATTTCTCATGGCAAACTAAACTAAATTTTGCATCATCCTAATCCCCCTCCCTCCCACTGGCAGGAGTGCCACACAGTTCACCTAATGGAGCAAGTAGGGGAGACATACCCAGGTAAAAAGTGCTGTTCTCCTCCTGCTAGAGGGAAGTTAAAGTTACAAGATTTCTGGTGGGTAAATCTGGTTCCAACACTTGCCCCTCTCAACCTTTCATTTCCTCCCTAGCTGGCTTGCTCTCCCCATCCATCTCCTGCTATCTGACTCTCTTCTCCCCCTAAAGTCACCTCAACATTCTCAATGATCCACAAAATGACCTTCCCCTACTCATTTCCTTGTACGCTTACCCCCTCAACCCTTTTATGTCACTCCCTCCCTCTCAAGTTATTCCATTCCCTCCAGTCTGCCTCCATCATCCCCAATTATCCTCTGTCATGGTCCCCCAATCACTTTCTGTTTCACTTTCATCCCTAGTCATATCCTTGCATAATCTACCCTTCCCTTCAAAATGCTTCTCTAGCTCTCTCTCAAACACTTTCCCCATCTCCCCTTCTAGCTCTCAGACACGCAAACCCACGCTCCTCACCCTCTGTGTATCTCTCTTCTCTTAACCCTTTCTTAGTTCCAATCATCACCTATCTCACTCACCACCTCCATCCCCCTTAATTACCTCTGGTTCTCATATACACACACTCCATCATATTTCACCCCTCCCTCTTCACCACTTCTGGATTTCTTTCACACACATTTGCCCTCTTCAGCTTTCTCTCCCTGTCTCTGGTACTCTTCCTTTCAACCAGTTCTTGTACCCCTGCACTTACCTGCCACCCATTTTAATATCAATCCATTCCCTCATGGTTCTCATGCACCCCCTTCCCTAGCTCTTTCCTTCCCTCTATTCCCCATCCCCACTACAGCACCAGTCCTCTCACTGCTGCTGAAGGACATATGACAGCCCGGACCTTGGGGAGAAAATGTTTCAAAACACTCACATTTGCATTATTGATTTCAGGGAGATGGGAAGGAGGTTGAATTAACCCCTTCTGCTTTTCCCATGCCTCAGCATTCAATCTCTCCTCCCCATCATTCATCTTCTCTTGCACTGATACCTGGGCATTTGTCTTCTCCACTTCCCTCCCAACATTCATGACTTCTTGCATTGCCCCTCCCTAAGCATTGATCTCCACTCCTCACTTTTCTTCCAGCATTCACTCTTCTCTTACCCCACAAATCAGTTCAGCCCTAGCCCTCTTCCTGTACCTACTGGCTCCAGCTCTTGAAAGGTTTGAGCTGACACAGCAGGGCAAAGCAGAGCCCCCCACCCCCAGCTTTTTCCCTCCTGTCATTCCTCCAGGTTCTACCTTGGGGACAGAAGAGGAAGGGGCTAGAGTAGGGAGACAAAGAGCTCCACCCTCACCCCTTCCCCTCTTGTCCCTGAATAACAGGGAGCAGAGTGGCTCTTTGTTGTGTTCTAGGTTTGCCCTCTCTCCACCTCTACATGGGAGGGGAGGGACTGGAACAGAAAGCTGTGCTGCCTGAAATTCAGGGTACTGTTCACATCAGGGCATGAATGTCATGCCAAGCCAACTCACTGGCTGCCACCATGGTAGCACAGGAAGGACACTCCCATTGTATACCAGTTGAGAAGTACTGCCCTAGAACACCAATACATCTCTTATCGGGAAGTACAAACGGAACAACAGCAAGTTGGACTCTTATCGATCTCAGCACAGAATTAGATTTTGCAAAGAGGAGAGGATTTTGAAGATTTCATATGAAGGTACCATTGAATTTTCTGTAAGGACCATAATTAAAAATAAATCGAGTTACTATATATTATTGGGATGTGTTTAGCAGATAATTAATCTCACCTAGGACAGGTTGATCCAGCTTTTGGTTTGCTCCAGTATCTGCATTGACCTGTAGATCTATTTTCTTTAAGGTAAAACCATACAGATTATAAGACGTAAATATCGCACCTAAATAAATATTTTTTAACTTCCACTGTGCAATGACACTGTTTTCTTAAACTCGATTTACAAGCACAAATCCCCAGGCTTCCGCGGGCAGTTTTGCCCAAAGGAAAAATGGCTGCCGCACGACGAGTCACGTAAGCAGCACGTCCTTTCCCCCCCGCCTCTCTTTAAACTGCCCGCCTGGTGCGTGCAGGCCGTCTTGGTAACCTAGCAACAGTGAGCCGTCACAGTGAGGTGGCGATGGGCTGTGAGGACCGGAGGAAGAGGAGGAGGGAGTGGGTTGGGTTGGGTTACTGCGGGGCTGGATGGCCGCAGCGGCAGTCTCGCGAGGCTGCGGGTGACGGGGGGCGCCTGAGGGAGTCTCTGACAGGAAAGGAAACAGAGCTAGCGGAGGAGCGAGCGAGGGACAGGGAGAGGGCGACAAAGCTAGAGACTTCAGCGGCGGAAGCGGGAGCAGCAGGCGGGGAGGGCCCAAACCCTTCCCTCCTCTCCCTCCCCCTCCGGCGCCCCCGAGAATGTAAGGCGGAGAGGCAGAAATAGAGCGAGTGAGACGCCCGGACACTCTTCCTTCCCTCCCGCCCCCCTCCTCCCCAACCCGGGTCCCTGTGCCCAAACCGGGAGCTCGGAGCCCCCCACCCCTCGCCCTCGCGTCATGTCTCGGGGCTGCCCTAACCTGCTGTGGGACGTGCGGAAGCGCTCGCTGGGGCTTGAGCAGCCCTCGGTGCTGCGTAACAACTACTTGGGTGAGTAGAGACCTCGGTAATCATAATATCGAGGGGGTCCAGTCCGGCATCAACCCGGCTGGGCCCCCACTTTTCGGGGGCATGATCATTCCATGCATGAGGAACCAGAAAACAAAACCGATCGGCCCCAAAAGTTCCCATACAGTCCAGTGCCCATCATTGGAGAATTGGAGCATGATCCTCTTTAAAAAAAATAAAAAATGTAAGCATCCAAACTGGAGCTTGTCGGCCTGATGTGCCGGGCTCAGCGGCTAGGATCTTGCCCGTGTACTTGCCACCTCGACCCTTATGGGGGGGGGGGGGGGGGTAGGTAAAGTCCTGGACAGGTCATATGCACAAAGTGACAGCTGGTCTTGTGTCCTTCTGGCCTGCGCCCCCACCACTCGTCCTCCCATCAGGGTAGAGCTTTTCACTAAGAGTTTTCTTTCCTTCTTTCAAGTTGTTTTAGCATTTAACTTGAAAAAAAAAAAAAAGAAATGTTGAGATTATGTTTAAGTTTCATATAAAGAATTTGCACAATTTAGATAAATTTGCTTGGCGTATAGGTGATAGCTTTCATGTACATAATACGTTTTTTTCCCCATAGTCATAGATGTGAAACATGGCAACAGGTTTCCTGCCAAATGACCCATAAAAGTTTGAAATAGTTTTATTAGTCAATACTTGTGCCAACTAATCAATTACGGGTTGCTCCATAACAAATGAAATAAATACCTCCATGATCTTTAATTTGTATTAGTAACTAAAATAAATTGCTTTGTAGAGCAAGAGGATAGAAGGAGCCTGTCATGTTAAGTTTATCCGTTTTGTGTGGGGCTTACATTAATGGAGCAATTTGATTCAAAAGGAGCACGAATATCTGGATAGGTATTGTGCCCTTGGAATGTGGGGAGAGTTGTGCAGCATCTCAGGAACAGGCTGAAGTGAATTTTAGACTGCAGTAAAATATTTTGATCAGGTGAGATAATGATACAGTGACAGATTTATTTTTCTAAAGAGTTGTGACATGTCTTTAACAAATGATATGTTCCCTGTGCATACCCAGATCAGTCCAGGCTCCAGGGTTTTGCCTCCCTTCCAGCAGATGGAGACAGAGAAAGCGACATTGACACTGCCACATAACCTGGTGTGCCACCTGCAGTCCCTCAGTATTTCTCTGTCTCCAACCAATGGTAGAGGTGCAATATCTGCAGTCTGGAAACTAGGTTTACAAAAAAAGAAAAAAAAAGAGATTTCCTCCTAGGAGGTTGGCAGGTCCTGGTGGGGCCATCCCTCCTGGATTTGAGGTGGATGAGCAGGGCGTTGGGGACCTTTTTATTGCTCTGTCCTTCATCCGCTGGGGCTAGAAATCTGGTAGAGCCAGTTCCCTCTCCCTCAGGAGGACTTGCAGAGGCTGCTGCCACTTTTCAAAAAAACGGAAGTAGTTTTTGTTCCTTTTGTAAATTTTATATGTTAAAAAAAAAAAAAGGAATTCGCTTTTTTTTTGTTTTGGTTTGGTTTTCCTATCGATCAACTCAGAATGAGAGCAGTGCAGAAGCTCGGCAGGCGGCTGACTGCACTCGCGGTCCAGGCAGGCTGAGAGCTTGCCATGTGGAAGCAAGTGCAATGTGTGCGGCGATGCGAGTGCGGCTCTCTCAAGCCAATTTTTGTTTCTGCTGCTTCTCTGGGGGAGAGGGCAGCTCAGGGATGACCGTGGCGGTGTCGGAAAAGCAGCACGGGCCTGGGAGGTTCTCGGTGCATCGGGGGAAGCAGTGATGTCCTTTCTGATTAGTGCAGGAACAGTGACCATTTTATCTTCTTTTGCTGCTTCAGAGGCTGGGGGGAAGGGGGATCTCCCTCTGCCACTGTCCCCGGCTGATTGGAGCCCCATAGAGGGCCAAGGGGCCCGGGGAACTCAGTTGGGTGAGGATGAGGACCTCTTGGGGATGATTCTGATGATTCTCCAACCTTCTCATCAGATTTCATCCTGTGGTTGCACAATGCTTATTTGGCCAGGAAAGCTGCAGGGCAGCGTGGTTGCAAGGGGGGGGGGGGGGGGGTGTTTCACGGACTACGGGGGCTGCAAGGGTTCGGCGAGTCCTTGGTATGCCTGCACAGTCGAATGCTGTGGATGATCTCTCTGAGGATTCGGAGGATGGGGATCCGCCTGTAGAAGACCCTCCTGAGGCAGATCCTTCTTCAGTGGGCTTCAGCGGGCTTTTCCCAGCCCTAGCTGTTGAGTGGGACAATCCAAAGGTGGTTTGTCTTTTCCACAGGGAAGAGTTGGGACCCCTGATCCCCTATGTCCTTAAGGAGTTAGGGATAAAGGTTTCGCGAGAGGAATCTGATCAGGAAGATGTGGATCTGGTCATGGATGGCTTAAGAGGTCCAGCAAAGGCTTTTCCTTTCCATAAGTCAGTTAAGAAGTTAGTGGTCAGAGAGTGAGATACTCGAGACTGGCTTGCCTGAAGACACGCTTCAGCTGTTGAGGGTTCCAAAGTTGGATGCTTCAGTGTCGGCGGATACTAAAAGACTATCATTCTTGTGGCCAGATCTGCAGGATAGGAAGCTGAAAGTCCATCTCAAGAAGATTTTTGAGCTGTCTGCCCTAGGCATACATGCTGCGGTGTGCAGCAGCTGTATACTTCGGGCTGGGCTGCGATGGGTGCAGCAGTGGCAGGCGGATAAATCAATGTCTGCATCAGAAGAGGAGCGGCTGGAGGCTGTGGTGGCCTATGGAGCCAATATATTATATGACCTCATTAGGACTTCTAGGACAATGATGTCGGCGGTCTCAGCCAGATGACTTCTTTGATTCAGAAACTGGTCAGTGATGTTTCATCCAAGCCTTAGGACCGTTACCTTTCAAAGGAAAGCTACTTTTTGGAGAAAGCTGAGGATCTGATAAAACATCTGGGAAATAATAAATGACATAAATTGCCTGAGGATAAACCAAAAGGGGGAAAAGGATCTTTTCCTCTGCGTTCTCGGTTCAGAGGAAATAGGCATTTTTGGCAGAATAGGGCTTCAGGAGGAGCCCAGAGGCAGACCTAGGGGAGGCAGCAGTCCTGGAACCAGTCCTTTTGAGGTCGGAAGCCCAACAGATATGGCTCTGGCCAGGTTGGTGGAGGCAAGTCTGCCCAATGAAGAGAGGCCGGCTCACTCCTCAGTTCCGGTCATAGAGGATCGGTTGACTCCTTTTTACGAGGAGTTGGCCAAGATCACATCAGACTGGTGGGTCTTAAGCCTGATAAGACTTATTCATGGTCTCCCCTTTTGCTTCCGTGGCAAAAAGGCCACCACAGCCTCCAGCCGCTCCGCCTCTGATGCAGACATCGATTTATCCGCCTGCAACTGCTGCACCCATCGCAGCCCAGCCTGAAGCATACAGCTGCTGCACACCGCAGGAAACCATCAGCCGCCTACAGATACTGGGGGCCATTGTTCCCGTCGTCCTAGAGGAACAAGGGATAGGATGGTATTCCATTTTTCGTGATTCCAAAGAAGGAGGGAACTTTTTGCCCAATTTTGGACTTAAAGAAAGTAGACGTGGCTCTTAAAGTTCCTTGTTTCTGGATGGAGGCTCTGCGCTCGGTCATTGCAGCGGTGCACAAGGGAGAGTTCTTGGCTTCCCTGAATTTGACTGAGGCGCACTTGCACATATCGATCTGGCCGGACCATCAGAGATTCCTCCGGTTCATGATCCTAGGGACGCATTTTCAATTTTGTGCCCTTCTGTTTGGTTTGGCGACAGCTCCAAGGACCTTCATCAAGATGATGGTTGTGGTGGTGGTGGCGGCGGCTCTCAGGAAGGAGGGCGTCCTAGTTCACCCATATCTGGATGATTGGCTTATTCGAGCAAAGTCAGAGGTCTTTTGCAGGCGGGCAGTGGAGTTGGTGCTGCAGTGGTTGAGATCCCTGGGTTGGATCCGTACATCTGTCAGAGTCATCTTTCCCCTTCTCAGGTGTTGGAGTTTCTGGGGGCATGTTTCAATACCAAGGTGGGGAAGGTGTTTCTCACCAAGGAACCCATTTGCAAATTGCAGATGCAGGTTCACAGTTTGTTAGAGAAAGCTGTGCCCAGGGTCTGGGATTACTTGCAATTTCTCGGTTCCAAGGCTTCCACTTTGGAATTGGTTCCTTGGGTGTTTGCTCATATGAGGCCTCTGCAGTCAGCGTTGCACTTTTGGTGGAACCCGTTGTGAGAGCAGTTTCATCTTCCACTACCTCTTACGGAGCTACCAGGTCCAGTCTCTCATGTTGGCTTCATCAGGACCAGTTGCGTCGTGGAGTGGACTTGGAAGTTCCAGAGTGGATAGTTGTTACCACCGATGTCAGTCTCTCTGGATAGGGAGCTGTTTGTCAAGCTCAGTTGGCGCAGGGCCGGAGGTCGGCGGAAGATGCATTGTGGTCTATCAATCGCTTAGAGATGAGAGCAGTGCCGTTCTCGGCTGAATGTCAACAGGTATCGCCACAAGAGATTTGTCAGGCGGCTACTTGGAAATTGTTACATACTTTCTCCAGGCATCACCATTTGGATGTCCAGGCCCCAGAGGACATGAGCTTTGATGAAAGTGTACTTCGAGTGGGACTCTCATAGTCCCACTCTGTTTAGGGAAGCTTGGGTTACATCGCAGGAGTCTGGACTGATTTGGGTATGTACAGGGAAAGGAAAATTGGTTCTTACCTGCTAATTTTCATTCCTTTAGTACCACAGATCAGTCCAGAGTCCGGCCCATTGATGTGGGGAGGATTGGAGAGTCTGCTCGATCTGTTATTGTAATTAGTCTGAAGAATGGCACAGGTTTTGATTAGTTCCTCACGTTTTTAAGGTTGAAAAAAAAAATCCATTATAAGTGCACTTCCTACTGCTCGTTCGGGGGGATATGAGTACGTTATTTGTGGTTATGCTCGTCACTATCTTGGCTTGGGTACAGGTCAATACTGAGGGACTGCAGTATTGACCAAGAGAAGATAGTACCCAGAGAAAGTTTCACTGCCACCAGGTTATGTGGCAGTGAAACTTTGTCTCCATCTGCTGGAAGGGAGGCAAAACTCAGGAGTCTGGACTGATCTGTGATACTACAAGAATGAAAATTAGCAGGTAAGAACCAATTTTCCTCTGCTTTCTCAGGGGTTCTCCCATTCTTGCATCCATCCCCATATTTATTTTCTCATGTGTATCTTCCTTTTCTCATACACTGTAAGCTCCTAAACGACTTGGCTCAGTAGGGCCCATAGCAATTGTACTTGCATGATTTCAGTTTAGTTATTTTTACTGTAAATTGTTATGAAACATAACATGCTAGATAATATCAGAAAAAGACCTATTGGCCCATCCAGTCTGCTTAATTATTCTTGACCACACTGCTGAGGATACATTTCAGTTGCTGGCTATAGAAGCTTGACCACTTGTAGGATAATTGCTCTGTATTGAAGTCAGTTTTTGTTTTTTCTCTCTCTTCTACTATCTTGGGTAGATGAGCATACAAATTCCCATACTTAATCCAAAACCTAGCAGCCTCTTCCCCCCTCTCTAATATCTTACCATCAAGTTTCAAAATAATCTAAACAGGTACCAAATCCAGTGAGACTGTTGCTCGGACATCTGGCCTCCTATGTCTCCATGGTCTAGCTGGATGGTCCCTGGCCACCACCTCTCTGTTGGCATTTACCTGGTCTGGGGAGTTGTAGCCTGCTGCTACCAACCCAGCTACCCCATGGCCTGCAAAGAATATTTAATAATGCAATACACAGTTATAAGGGATTCTGTAAGTTTGGTCTGGTTTATTACATTTTGGTCTTTTATTTTTAGTGTTTGTTTTTAATAGAATTTAATTATTGTGTTTATTTTTTTTATTGCTTTGACAATTTTAAATCTGAAAAGCAGTTTATAAATAACTGTAAATACATGCTTTGGTACAGTAAGCTGAAGAAGTCAGTCATTTTAAGACTAATAACAGCTGGATAGTATTGCCTTTTAAAGCTTCCTTTAGACAAGGTACAGCTATGATACATTCAAAGAATGAACTCTGATCATTCAATCTTAAGATCCTAAACAAAGGACACCAATTAGAACATATGTTAGTTATCCTTGGATGTCTAAGAACATGAAAAGTAAGAGACTTACTAGCTATCTAGCTGAGATCTAGCACCTTCATTACAAGAACGAAGGACTGTTTGCATGCTGAACTGAATTGCCTTGCCACGCCACAAAAGACCCCCATGGCTGTCTATCAGAAGGGGTCATTAATTACCCAGACCTCAGTGCAGAAATATGGCATCTGACAGGGAAAAATAGCTCTTTTAGGCCTTGAACTGGGGTCTGGCTGGTTAGAGGCTAGTGCATTGCATACAAAGCCACAGAGCTAAGATGAAGTATGAGGTCTCGGCCATGAGATGAGGATGGTTCTTTCTTTACCTTTTGCTTGCGACTAAGAACCTGAAAAATATGAGGGGATTAACACCCTGCCACCCAGCCTCATTGGAAACTTAATGATACTATGACCATGTATAAAGCAGGCAAATTAAACCTCCTGCTAAAAATAAGTAAATATTATCTCTACTATAGCAAAAATAAAGGTCAGCAAACAAGCTGTAGGAGTGGATACCTTTTTATTTCAAAAGAGCTAAGCTTCCATTATCAGGCTAGCAAAGAAACAGTTCAGTTACACGGGGTTGAAATTGTACAGAGCTGACTAAATATGAGGTTATCTGCATATGCCCCCACCAACCTCATGCCTTAGCTGGCTCTGTACTATTTAAACCCTGTGTGACTGTGCCATTTCTTCAATGATCTGAGGGAGGGAACAGAGCTTGTGAAACCTAATCATCTTTTTATCAGACTAATCCAATACATTTGTAACATCTACAACTTGTTTGTTGATCAGTATTGCTAGATATTCAAGTCTAACATAGTAGCCAAAATGCCTTCTTACTATAGCAGAAACGTGCAGGAGTGGACAGCAGCTAGCCCCAGCATTTTTGTTGAAAAATTTCAACAAGCACAAATGGAAACTGAAATAATGTTCACAAATAAAAGATTCAAGAAACTATCCTGAAAATAGATATAGATGATCAAACAAGTAGTCTCGCCCTTCCCTTTTCTTGTGAATGCCTGCCTTTAGTAGTGATTTAATAATGTGCTGATGTTTTTATTGTAACACTAGGTAATTATCACAATACCGTTTCCCCAGTAGCATTAACAGCTAGTCCTTAGTCCTAGGCTTACAAGATCTGGGATTTTTCTCTCTTCTTCTTCCAGGTCGTCATTTATACTTGGTATGAATGAAATAACTGGTTTTGTCACTTACAGAACTGGGTTCCGTGCAAAAAGATGTAACAATGTAAGGCAATCACCAGGCATTACTACACTATAACTTTGCTGATGAAGTTCTGGGCAGCTGGTGGATGACTGCGAATGTGGAAAAGCTAGGGCACAGCAACATTTTCTATTCCCTTGAGCAGTGGAAAACGCATAATCAGATTTTATTTTTTCAAAACACTTAATGATAATAATATTAGATAAAAGCTATCTGCAGATTTCTTGTCATATTCAGAGTCATCTGTCAAAGCCAGCTGTCAAGAAGCTGGTGAGGGGTGTGCAGGTGGTGAGCCTCAAATAGTTCTTACAGTCTTATTTCATGTTACTAAATATTTTCATCTCTAGGCTTGTCGTTCTGAATATGTTTTTTAAAATGTTTAATAGGTTGCCATCAGCCTCTTTGATTTCCAAAGACTGAGAATTTTTTACTTTTAAAAGCAATGTAGCAAATATTTAAGGATTTTTTTTGTTTCTTTTTTGCGATAATCTTGTTTACAATGTTGTAATATTATAAACATTTTATTTCCCGTCGATAGCAGGGCTGAATTAGCCATGCTGTATGGGAACTGTCCATCAGGGCCCAGGAGGCGGAGCTTTGTAGCAGAGTGTAGATCTTTGATCCTCTGCGGCTGCGCGTGGGTTCCCGCGCAGCATCAACGGTTCTCCTCAGTCTGTTTTTTTCCGCGCGCTGGAGAGCACGCGGAGCCTTTTCTCCTCAGAAAAAAAAAAAAAAAAAGAAGAATGTCAGCGCAGAAGTCGGGTTTCAAGCCGTGTCCGTGCGGTAAGATCATGTCCGTCACAGACGGACATGATCGCTGCTACCGCTGCTTGGGACGCGACCATGACCAGTCCGACTGCGAACACTGCGCGAAAATGTCCCCGAGGGCCAGGCGACACAGGAGCTACCGGTGGCTGGCGCTCTCGACGGAGGACAAGGCGTCCACAACTCACTCCTCTCCGGCCCCAAAATCCAAGACGAAAGCGGGTAAGAGAGCAACTTCGTGGGACCCTCAATCGCCAAAGGTCCGAGACGCAAAGCGGAAACCCAAGGAGAAGGGAGACCAGGGCCCTGGTCTCAATTCCGAGCCGCTGCACGTGGGGACACAAAGGCCTTTCAGGTTGACTGAGCCTAGTACCCTAACGCATACTAAAGACAACCCGGTCCGATCCTTACTATTATCACGAAAGGAGGACCCATATAGAGACAGGGAACCTCCGGTAAAGGTTCCTAAAAGGACTGAAAGGACGCCGAAGAAGTCACAGGCGGCGCCGACGCAGTCCATGAAGGCACAATCGAAGCCCAAAACCCTCTCGGCGCCGAAACCTCTCTCGGCGCCGTCACCTCACTCGGCTCCGAAGACCCACTCGGCGCCGAAGACCCACTCGGCGCAGAAGACCCACTCGGCGCAGACAACCCGCCCGGCGTCGAAGACCCATGCGGAGTCGAAATCGGCGCCGAAACCTCCCCCGGCTCCGAAGTCTCAGTCGGCGCCGAAACCTCAATCGGCGCCGAAACCTCGTTCGGCGCCGGAGACTCAGTCGGCACGGGAGCCTAAGTCGGCGCCGTCAACTCAATCGGGGCTGCAATCTCAACTACAAAGGGAGCCGAAACCATCCCACTCCAGATCAACGGCAGCACCAAGGCCTACATCTCGCCATACCGCGGCAGCGGACACCGAAGCATCCGGGGC
Organism: Rhinatrema bivittatum; assembly: GCF_901001135.1. NCBI lineage: Eukaryota > Metazoa > Chordata > Amphibia > Gymnophiona > Rhinatrematidae > Rhinatrema > Rhinatrema bivittatum. The sequence goes on from NC_042629.1 coordinate 35,011,488, forward strand.
ACCCGAACAACGGGACCCCTGGTCAGAATCCCTGACAGAGGATAAAAATTCCCAAAGGGATCGACAGTTTAAAGATCCAGAGGGGGACCTGCGGAGTACCACAGGTACTCACCATGAACACTCGGGCCACACTTCAAAGCAAGGTGGTCGACACCGTTTACAAACACAGTCAGACAGGAAATCTCGAGAAAGTACTCGGCCTTCAACGCAAAAAAGGCATCGACATCATTCGGGCTCTTCCAGATCCACCACTAGGGAGCACAGTGCAAAAAGGCATCATGCCTCTCATCGTAAAGAAAGGAGATCCTCCTCTTCTTCGTCGTCACAACATAAGAGTACATCTCAGAGATCGGGCTCGATTTCTCAAGGGATTATCCCGATTTCATCCTCATCATCCAACAACTCGAGGAGTATAAAATCCACTCCTCGAGAAGGAATGGGATGGAGTGAAGATTCGGAGGGGGAAGGTACTTCTGTTCCTCCACCAGTAGAGGTACCATATCACTCCACACAGAGGGAAAAGCCACCATCGATGCCGCCCCACACATCGAAAGCTTTTTGGGACTTGACACATTCCCTAGCCGGGTTTTTTGAGACACTGCAGTCGACATACACCCTACCACCGGAGGCTGCGAGCCCGGCAGACACTGCTAGCCCGGGCCCACAAAGGGATTTACCATTTTCCCGATCCCCATCTCCGCAGGGATCGGCCGTCCACTCACCGTCTCCGGCAAGGACTATAGAATCTACGCATTCCTCGCCTACATCTTCAACGGGATACCCGTCGGATCCTCCGGAACAACCAGCGGAACCCTATTCCCCTCCGGAGGATCTCACATATCCCAAATTCATTGCAAAGATGGGAAATATACTAAAGTTAGAGGTGCAAAAGCTACCGGAACCAAGAGCAGAAACCTTGGGATTGCTCAAAATTTTTGATGCGCCCGGAGAGCCGGCTGCTCTCCCACCTCATGCAATACTCCATGGTGTCCTGCAAAAGTCATGGGAGACCCCCTTTAACTTACAGTCGGTATCCCGAAAGACTGATTTAAAATTTAAGCTCCAAAAGCCTTCAATGTATGCGACGCCACAACTACCACATGACTCCATAGTGGTGGAATCCGCCTTACAAAAGTCTAAAAAAGCGAAGACGCATGCGTCCGCCCCACCAGGAAAGGACAATAAGTCCTTAGACGATTTTGCCAAACGCGTCTACCAAAACGCTATGCTGACAGCGAGAATCCAACACCATAATTTTTATATGGTACAATATATGTATGAGTGCCTACAAGCCACTAAGGGTCTGTTCACGTCCTTAGGAGACTCCACACCGGCGGTAATTTCGGATATGGAGGAGTGCACCCGACATATGCTGAGGGCGGTATACGAGGGATTCGAAAACTCGTCCAGGGCTTCCGCCATGGCAATAGCAGCTAGACGTCTGGCCTGGCTCAAAGCTAGTGCTATTAGAGAAGACCTTCATGAGAAGCTCGCAAATTTGCCATGCACGGGGGAGAACCTTTTTGGAGACCGCCTCCAAGATACGGTCAGTAAGCTAAAAGATCAAGCGATAGCGGTCCAGTCACTCGCGGCCCCAGTGCCAGCGAAACGATACTTCTCCTCGACGCGCCGACCACAGTTTCCCAGGAAACAGTACAGGAGCTATCAAAATTTTAGACAGCAGAACTACCTACCGTATAACCGGCAGCCAAACAACAACCCTCCGCAGCAGCAACAGCAGAGGAGGGGACGGCCTCGCGCTCAACGCCAACAACAGCCACAACAGTCGACAGTTCCAGCAAAGACCACGCAGTCTTTTTGAACTCCCGGCCACCACCAACACCCCATTTACCGGAATATCCCCCGGGCAGGTTAACGGCTTGCCTGACCGAATGGCAGGCCATCACGACAGATCAGTGGGTACTCGACATCGTAAAGGAAGGGTATCGGTTACATTTCCTATCCCAACCGGTCACACCTCATTTCCCCCTAAATCAGAGACACCTAGAACATCCACAACTGGCCCGGGAGTTAACCAATCTTCTCCATCAGAACGCAATCCGCATAATCCCGCGGGCGCTGAGAGGCCAGGGTTTCTATTCTCCATACTTCCTCATTCCAAAGAAAACGGGGGGCGATCGACCCATCCTCGACCTCAGAGAGCTCAACAAGTGCTTGGTACGAGAGAAGTTCAAGATGGTATCTCTGAAATCCATCCTACCTTTAATTCAACCCAGGGATTGGATGTGCTCTATAGACCTAAAGGATGCGTACACGCACATTCCTATCCACAAATCCTGTTGGCAGTACCTCTGTTTCCAGTATCGCAACAAACATTACCAATACAAGGTCCTGCCGTTTGGACTGTCAGCAGCCCCCAGGGTATTCACCAAGTGCATGGTGGTGGTGGTGGCCCACCTTCGTCTACAAGGTCTGACCATATTTCCTTACCTCGACGACTGGTTAATAATAGCATCGGACCCGAACGTCCTACAGTCGCATCTCAGCATAACGATAGCATGCTTACAACGCCTAGGATTAATGATCAATTTTCCAAAGTCACATTTACAGCCCTCGCAGATCCTGCAATTCATAGGAGCTCGACTGGACACAATTCGAGTCAGGGCTTTCCTACCAGAGGACAGGAAGTTTCAGATGTGCTCCTTACTCAGGGTTCTACAACACACGAGATGTACCACAGCCAGGTCCATCTTGAAAATTCTAGGGCATATGGCAGCGGCGATATTTACGGTCCCGAATACCAGACTCCACATGCGGCTCCTCCAGTGGGGTCTCAAGAGGCAATGGACACAACACTCCCAACCATTACACAAACGAGTTCAGGTAACCAATCCGATGCGACAGGATATCGATTGGTGGCTCAGGAAACCCACTCTCGAAAAAGGAGCACCGTTAAACCCCCCACCTCACAATGCAGTCCTCACGACGGACGCTTCACGGAAGGGATGGGGGGCACATTTAGACCACCTAGAGACACAAGGCCTCTGGTCCCTGTCAGAACAGGAGCTGCAGATCAACCTCCTAGAACTCCGGGCAATCCGGAATGCCCTACTCACGTTCCAAAACTATCTGCAGGGAAGAAGAGTGATGATTTACACGGACAACCAGGTGGCGATGTTCTACATAAACAAACAAGGGGGATCGGGATCATGGCCCCTGTGCAGGGAGACGCTTCAGATTTTTTCTCATGCTCACAGACATTCCATTCATCTTCAAGCGACCTATCTTCCGGGCATAGTAAACACCAGAGCGGACAGATTGAGCCGCATCTTCTACCCACACGAATGGCAATTGAATCCCGATGTACTACAAGAGATCTTCAACAGTTGGGGAAAACCAACCATAGACCTCTTTGCCACGGAAGAAAATGCCCAACTACCGCAATTCTGCTCAGTCCGACCCAGCCCGTCCCGCTTATCGCAGGACGCCTTCCTAATCCCTTGGTCGGCAAGTCTCCTATACGCCTTTCCGCCAATCCCATTAATAACGAGAACCATACAAAAATGTATGGCAGATCACGGTCAACTTATACTCATCGCACCAGCGTGGCCTCGACAGCCGTGGTACAGTTATCTGTTACGGCTATCGGTGATGACCCCAATCCGCTTTCCGGACAGGCCAGACCTTCTCCTGCAAGACGACGGAGTACTCATTCACCCACTCCTATCCTCCCTCCATCTAACTGCATGGAGATTGAGCGGGCATCTTTAACGGAGCAAGGGGTATCTCAGACGGTACAAACCATTCTTCTCGAATCCCGGAAACCGTCAACAAGGAAGTGTTACTCGTTCAAATGGAAACGTTACTACAACTGGTGCAGCGAAAGGCGTGTTTCACCTACGGACTGTCCCCCAGCAACGTTACTGGATTACCTACAGTCTCTCTATGACTCTGGATTAGCAACCTCGTCGATCAGAGTGCATCTCAGTGCAATAGCGGCATATCATAAACCACTGCACAACCACTCGGTGGCGGAACACCCGTTACTGTCCAGATTCTTTAAAGGTCTTTTACGTTTACGCCCACCGATCGTGAAACCACCGATACCGTGGAATCTAAATGTACTTCTAGAACAACTAACCCAGCCGCCATTCGAACCCTTGGAGTCGGCACACCTGAAGTTCCTCACCTGGAAGGTAGTGTTTCTGGTAGCCATCACGTCAGCACGACGAGTCAGTGAGCTACAAGCACTGGTACACTATGAACCGTATTTACAATTTCATCATGACAAAGTTGTCCTGCGCACTCACCCTTCGTTCCTACCAAAGGTGATTTCCACATTTCATCTCAATCAAACTATAGATTTGCCGATATTTTTTCCCAAACCACACGCTAACGACAGGGAACGCTTGTTACACACATTAGATTGTAAAAGAGCATTGGCATACTATAAAAGGAGGACACATTCCCCAAACAGGACATCACAACTGTTTGTGTCATTTAATCCAAATGCTCCAGGCTTAGCGGTAACCAAACGCACCATAGCCAGCTGGATAGTTCAATGCATCAAGTTTTGCTATTCTAAAAAAGGAGCCCCGCTGCTTGCGCAACCCAAGGCTCATCAATTAAGAGCCGTGGCGACATCGGTAGCACATCTCCGCAACGTGCAGCCAGTAGATATATGCAAAGCAGCCACGTGGTCTTCCCTACACACCTTCACATCTCACTACTGCATAGATAAACAGTCAGCGGGAGATGCAATTCTGGGACACACAATTTTACACGCAGTAGCTAAGTGATCTACGACTGCCACAACAACTCACGCTACCGGAGGACAACAGCGTGTACGGGGGCTTGGGACTCCCATACAGCATGGCTAATTCAGCCCTGCTATCGACGGGAAAAAGCAAGTTTGCTTACCGTAAACGGTGTTTCCGTAGATAGCAGGATGAATTAGCCATGCTGACCCACCCGCCTCCCTGGCAGTCGATAGGTCCGCGATACGCGCTTGCTTAAATACAGACTGAGGAGAACCGTTGATGCTGCGCGGGAACCCACGCGCAGCCGCAGAGGATCAAAGATCTACACTCTGCTACAAAGCTCCGCCTCCTGGGCCCTGATGGACAGTTCCCATACAGCATGGCTAATTCATCCTGCTATCTACGGAAACACCGTTTACGGTAAGCAAACTTGCTTATCTAAGAAACTAAAAACCTTTCTATTTTTACTATGAAAATGGAAAGGTTGAAATTGAACTGAAGTCCAGTGTGATACAAAGTCATGTTTTTGTTTGGAAACTAAATAAAAGTTCATCTTCCAGCCCCAGTTCCCTATGAAAGACCAAACTGTTCTGAGACTTTGGGGCTCTCAGGCTACAGAAAATTAAAGTGCCAATGGAAAGGGAAGCTTTTTAAATGTACAGAATGGGGATTTAAAAATGTTTTTTAATATAATAGAAAAGAAAAACATTGTAAAACTCCTTTGTACACAAAAGCAAACAAAACCGTTTTCTTTCACAAGTTTATGAAGCTGCCTTGACTGGTGTCCCAGCTCCAAAGGATTGCTTTTTAATGTTTGAAAAAAGATGTAATTTGGCACCTGGGTTCTTCAGAGTGGATCCCTAAAGACTAGAGATTGAAAATAAAGAAAAGGGGCATGGGGGTAACCTGCACAGAGTGGCAATTACTACCCTAAACAGAAGGCACGGGGATTACTATCCTTAACCAATTAGCCTCCTGATTGTGACAGAACTGCAATATCGCTCTCTGTATCGATGGCAGGGGGAATTAGATTCAAATGACAGCTATGCTGGGCCCCTATTTTTATGGTCCAGGATACTGATAGAAAGTAGAGAGAGAGCATCCAAAAAGCAAAGCACGTTCAAGCAGCATTGTCTAAATATCACGAAGGCTGCTCATCCTGGAAAAACAATTTTGTAACGAGTTTGACAGTTGCTTGGTTTATATTTTAAATATCGTTACCCTTAAGGAATGGGGATAACCTACACAGTTATTACCTTCAACAAAAAGATGGGGGTAACCTACACAGTAGGACAGTTACAGAAACATGGGGGTAACATACACTGAACAGCAGTTACTACAAAAGAAACTTGTTGGGCAGACAGGATGGACCAACCAGTCTTTTTCTGCTGTCATTACTGTGTTTCTATGAAATTTAATTAATGAACAGTTGGCTTGAGCCGAATGTTTTAAAGTGCAGTCCTCCATTGGTACATGCAGGACTAAGATATGTTTAGATTCTGTGACATTTTTATTGAGATTATGTTTATAGTACATCTATTTGGCATGGAATTGCTATGCCTTTACAGACAGGTCAAGGCATCTTTTAATATGTCTCTGATATTTTATTATAAGCAACCTAATATAAGGACAACACTGTGATAGCAGGGACTATTTAGCACTGCTGCATGTTCTTTTAATCAGAGTGGAAATAGTGTTAATGAATTTGAGAATTGGTTTGCATTTTCCTGTCTAGAATTATTAATCCAAATACTTTATGCTGCAGATTAGTATTTCACCACATGTACTACTGAAATCCATAGTTCAAACCTTGAAACATAAGAAGGGGGCAATAAACATAAGAAGGGGGCAATTAAAAAAAAAAACTCTAAAGCTGGCAAATCAGTTTGCCCACATAATTTGGAAGTAGTTTATTGTTTTCTGAAAGCTTTCATTTCCTGCAACTTCTGGAAGAAAAACATTCTATAGGAAAAAAACTGCACAATCAAAACGTTAAGAAAATTTGAAAGGGCCATAGTAAAGGAATGGGCAGTAGTCCTGCAGATTTTGCATGCACAATTTTTTTTCTATTGAATCTCTTCTGTACCAGGAATTGCAAGGTATTAAATTCTTGGAAAAAAGAATTGCTAGAACAAAATGATGTCAACAATTGACTTTCAGACTTTTTGCACTTTTTTTTTTTTTTAGCTTAAAACGTGTCTGTGTGTGTTAGTCTCAGAATTAGGAGTGGCAGGCAGTTTGTCCATTTTAGATGATTGATTGTGTGCCATTCACTTTAATAACTGTGTTGCCTTTGTCTTGAGGCACACCATCTGGAAGCATAAAACTTGCCCCATTTGTCCACAGCTCTCTTCATTGAAAAAGGAGTTGACTCAATTTAAAGCAGAATTAGCTACAATTATAAAGGAATTAGCAATTTCCAAAGTAACTTCCAATAATTTGCAGCATTCAGAAGTCTTGCCCCCAACACTTCAGAAGATTACAGTGGGCTCGGGTAGGATTAGACCTGTGAAAAAAAGACACCCAGCCTCACAAGAGATAATAGTACAAAATGCCTTTTCTGTATTGGGAAATGATGATGCTCTAACATTTGATACTGAAGTGGTATCTAAAAGGAAAGCACACAGAAATCCCAAGAAATTGCCATGCTGGGTCAGACCAAGGGTCTATCAAGCCCAGCATCCTGTTTCCAACAGAGGCTAAACCAGGCCACAAGAACCTGGCAATTACCCAAACACCAAGAAGATCCCATTCTACTGATGCAATTAATAGCAGTGGCTATTCCCTAAGGAAACTTGATTAATAGCAGTTACTGGACTTCTCTTCCAAGAACGTATCCAAACCTTTTTTGAACCCAGCTACACTAACTGCACTAACCACATCCTCTGGCAATAAATTCCAGAGCTTTATTGTGCATTGAGTGAAAAAGAATTTTCTCCGATTAGTCTTAAATGTGCTACTTGCTAACTTCATGGAATGCCCCCTAGTCCTTCTATTATTCGAAAGTGTAAATAACCGAGTCACATCTACTCGTTCAAGACCTCTCATGATCTTAAAGACCTCTGTTATATCCCCCCTCAGCCGTCTCTTCTCCAAGCTGAAAAGCCCTAACCTCTTCAGCCTTTCCTCATAGGGGAGCTGTTCCATCCCCTTTATCATTTTGGTTGCCCTTCTCTGTACCTTCTCCATCGCAACTATATCTTTTTTGAGATACGGCGACCAGAATTGTACACAGTATTCAAGGTGTGGTCTCACCATAGAGCGATATAGAGGCATTATGACATTTTCCGTTTTATTAACCATTCCCTTCCTAATAATTCCTAACATTCTATTTGCTTTTTTGACTGCCACAGCACACTGAGCCGACGATTTCAATGTATTATCTACTATGACGCCTAGATCTCTTTCTTGGGTGGTAGCTCCTAATATGGAACCTAACATCGTGTAACTACAGCAAGGGTTATTTTTCCCTATATGCAACACCTTGCACTTGTCCACATTAAATTTCATCTGCCATTTGGATGCCCAATCTTCCAGTCTTGCAAGGTCCTCCTGTAATGTATCACAGTCTGCTTGTGATTTAACTACCCTGAATAATTTTGTATCATCCGCAAATTTGATAACCTCACTTGTCGTATTCCTTTCCAGATCAATTATATATATATTGAAAAGCACCGGTCCAAGTATAGATCCCTGAGGCACTCCACTGTTTACCCTTTTCCACTGAGAAAATTGATCATTTAATCCTACTCTCTGTTTCCTGTCAGCCAGTTTGTAATCCACGAAAGGACATCGCCTCCTATCCCATTACTTTTTAGTTTTCTTAGAAGCCTCTCATGAGGGACTTTGTCAAATGCCTTCTGAAAATCCAAATACACCACATCTACTGGTTCACCTTTATCCACATGTTTATTAATCCCTTCAAAAAAATGAAGCAGGTTTGTTAGGCAAGACTTCCCTTGGGTAAATCCGTGTTGACTGTGTTCCATTAAACCATGTCTTTCTATATGCTCTACAATTTTGATCTTGAGGATGGTTTCCGCTATTTTTCCCGGCACTGAAGTTAGGCTCACTGGTCTATAGTTACCTGGATCGCCCAGCAGAAAATTCCTCGAGCTGGGAGACTCTGTCATCAGAGGCACTAATTTAGGAACTTGTTTTTATGTTTCACATCTTTTATTAAACTTTTCCATACACAATAACAACACAAACAGTATATAAGAAAAGCAAGTGGGTACATCAGTGTACTCTTACGTACCCACTACCATGTGCCCCTAACTCGTTTTAAGGGAAACACAATAGTTAAATGCCTTCCTGGATCCTCGGCTGGTAGAAATGTAAATCAGATAGTCATTGCTATTAATGAAGCAAGTAAAGACTAAAATTGATATCAACCATTTGGGGACCAATGACCTTGCTATAGAAACAGCATCAACATAGTTCAGAGAGCTTTCAAGATTCTGGGGGAAAGGATTGGGCACATGACCAAGGCTATTGCTTTATGGAAAGGGGAAGGAAAAGCTAGTACATATAGACAACGTCAGTACATGACTCAAAACCTCTTGCAAGAAAGAAGGTTTTTGATACATTGGGGGCGGAGACTATATGATAAAGATGACTTATATCTGTCAGTGGCAGAAAAAAGGACCCTAAGGGAGAAATTCAAATCATATGTCATTAGGCATTTAAATTAGAGAATGGGATGGCAGAAGGAAGTTGGAATGTCAACCCCAACAAATACATGGCAGAGAAATAAAAAATAATCAGCTTAACAGCTAAGGTGGTTGGAAAAGCTGCAAGCTGAGTAAGAAAAGCTGGAAAGCTATGTGAACAAATGCTCATAGTCTGGGCAATAAAATTCCAGATCTGCAAGCCCTAATGGTGGAGGCAAGATTAGATATTGTTGCTATTACAGAAACAATGTTCAGTGAGGCTTATGGGATACAGCCATCCTGGGCTACAACCTGTTCAGAAAGGATAGAGAAGAGAGAAACAGGAAAGGAATAGTTCTTTATGTCAAAAACAATATCCAAGCATCTGAAATACAGAAGACATAGGGAAAGGAAGCGCTGTGGGTTGTCTTAAAAAAAAAAAAAAAAAAGATGGTGCATTTATTTACAATGGTTTATCTACAGACCTCAAAATCAGCCCAAAGAACTGGACAGAGATCTGGCAGAAGACATCAAAAAGGTGGAAAAGAACAGTGAACATAAGAAATTGCCATACTGGGTCAGACCAAGGGTCCATCAAGCCCAGCATCCTGTTTCCAACAGAGGCCGAACCTGGCAGTTACCCAAACACTAAGTATATCTCCTGCTACTGATGCCAGTAATAGCAATAGCTAATCCCTAAGTCAACTTGATTAATAGCAGTTAATGGACTTCTCCTCCAAGAACTTATCCAAACATTTTTTAAACCCAGCTACACTAACTGCACGAACCACATCCCCTGGCAACAAATTCCAGAGCTTAATTGTGCGTTAAGTGAAGAAGAATTTTCTCCGATTAGTTTTAAATGTGCTACTTGCTAACCTTCGATTATCTGAAAGACTAAATAACCAATGCATATTTACCTGTGCTAGACCTCTCATGATCTTAAAGACCTCTATCATATCCCCCCTCAGCCGTCTCTTCTCCAAGCTGAACAGCCCTAACCTCTTCAGCCTTTCCTCATAGGGGAGCTGTTCCATCCTCTTTATCATTTTGGTTGCCCTTCTCCATCGCAACTATATCTTTTTTTTGAGATGCGGCGACCAGAATTGTACACAGTATTCAAGGTGCGGTCTCACCATGGAGCGATACAGAGGCATTAGGACATTTTCCCTTCCTAATAGTTCCTAACATTGTTTGATTTTTTGACTGCTGCAGCACACTGAGCCGACGATTTCAATGTATTTTTTTTTTTATTTCGATTTTTATATTCTGCTTATCGCCACTTCAATGTGTACATCAAAGCAGATTACATTCAGGTACTATAGATATTTCCCTATCCCACAGGGCTTACAATCTAATTTTGTACCTGAGGCAAGGAAGGATAAAGTGACTTGCCCAAGATCACAAGGAGCAGCAGTGGGATTTGAATCCTTGTTTCCTTGGGTCATAGCTCATTGCTCTAACCACTAGGCTACTCCTCCACTCCATTATGACACCTAGATCTCTTTCCTGGGTGGTAGGTTCCATATTAGGAGCTAACATTGTGTAACTACAGCATGGATTATTTTTCCCTATATGCAACACCTTGCACTTGTCCACATTAAATTTCATCTGCCATTTGGATGCCCAATTTTCCAGTCTCACAAGGTCTTCCTGCAATTTATCACAATCTGCTTGTGATTTAACTACTCTGAATAATTTTGTATCATCTGCAAATTTGATTACCTCACTTGTTGTAGTCCTTTCCAGATCATTTATAAATATATTGAAAAGCACCGGTCCAAGTACAGATCCCTGAGGCACTCCACTGTTTACCCTTTTCCACTGAGAAAATTGACCATTTAATCCTACTCTCTGGTTCCTGTCTTTTAACCATTTTGTATTCCACAAAGGACATCACCTCGTATCCCATGACTATTTAGTTTTCTTAGAAGCCTCTCATGAGGGACTTTGTCAAATGCAGTGTATTTAGATTTTCAGAAGGCATCTACCAGTTCACCTTTATCCACATGTTTATTAACCCCTTCAAAACAATGAAGCAGATTTGTTAGGCAAGACTTCCCTCACAAGTGTTACTTGTAGGAGATTTTAATCTACCTGATGTGGATTTGAGTATCCCTGCTGCAGATTCTGCAAGAAGTACAGAGATAGTGGATGCCCTTCAAGGGGCTATGCTAAAAAAAAATGGTGATGAAACCCAAGAGGGGGAAAGCAATACTAGACCTAGTGCTTACAAATGGGGATAATGTCTCTAATGACCCAGTATGTGCTCACTTGAGCACCAGTGATTATAAGACAGTATGGTTTGATGAGGTAGCCAGGAGGGAGAAAAGTCACTCTAAGATTCAAGTTTTAGATTTCAAAACTACAGGCTTTGGTAAAATGGGAATATACCTTGAGGAGGAACTGGAAAACTGGGAAAAGATGGGAGAAGTGGATCAATAGTGGAACAAATTAAAAGGAGCTATTACTAAGGCAACAATGTAATAAAAATAAGCAGAAAAATAGATTTATTTGGTTCTCAAAAGAGATAGCTAAATAAATAAAGGCTAAAAGATCAAGAAATACAAGGGATCCCCAAAATAGGAGAACAGGGAAGAATATCTGGTTAAGTTGAAGGAGATAAGGAAAGAAATCAGAAAAGCAAAACATCAAGTGGAAGAAAGGATTGACAGCATTTTGCAGTTTTATCAGTGAGGAAGAGGAAGGCCAGAGGTGGTATTGTAAAACTGAAAGGAGACAAGGAGCAATGTGTGGAGGGAGATGAAAAAATAGTATTTAATATTTCTGCTGTTTGGTGTTCATTAAAGAAAACCTTGGAGAAGGACCATTACTGACTGAGAAAAGCGCACATTTGAGTGGGGCAGACAGAGGAGAATGTATGGGAAGAACTAGGTAAACTGAAAGTGGACAGGGCAGTGGGACCACATGAGATACATCCCAGGATACTAAAGGAGTTCCAAGATATACTGTTGAGTCTGCTGAAAGACCTGTTCAGTAGATTCCTGGAAACAGGAGTAGTGGCACAAGATTGGAGAAGAGCAATTGTATTCCTGCTTCATAAAGATGGAAACTACAGGCTGGTTAGTCTTATCTCAGTGGTGGGAAAATTAATAGACACTGCTGAAAGATAGGAGAGTTATCTATCTCCAGTTTGGGGGATTGCTTGACCTGAGGCAACATGATTTCAGCAAGGGAAGGTCCTGTCAGACAAATATGATTTTTTTGGATTGGGTGACTAGAGAATTAGATCAAGGAAGAGCACTCAATGTGGTTTACTTGGATTTTAGCAAAGCTTTTGATATGGACCTGCATAGGAGGCTCATAAATAAAATCAAAAGCCTAGGAGTGGGTGCCAACATGGTGGAATGGATTATAAATTGGTTGACTAACAGGAGACATTGGGTAATGGTAAGTGGAAGCTACTGTGAAGAGAGAACAATAAGTAGAGTCCCTCAAGGATCAGTATGGGACCAGTTCTCGATAGTACCCTGTTATAGAGTCCATCAAGCTAGGGCGAGAGAACAGTAGAAATGTCATCTTTGTGAAACTTTACTCACACCAAATGACATCAAATCTTCACTGAGGTATACTGTGCTGTTTGTACGTTTTCACTCTGCATCAAAAACTGGCCCTTAAACCACCACCAACACCTCACCTCGAGATATTAGATGGCCCTCCTATAGGAATATAAATATTTTAGTACTATAAAAGTCTTATAGATAGATAGTCTCTCTCAGTGCAAGATAGGATATATTGCGGGGGTGCGAAAAGTTTACCGCACCATGCAATACTACCTATGCGAAGGGCTAGGTAACTCTACAATTTTGATGAATCTAGGGGTATGAGGGAAAGGTTTGTCTTTTTTGTGGATGATATTAAGATCTGCAATCGAGTGGGCATACCTGAAGAGGAAGATAGAATGAGAAATGATTTAAGAAAGCTTGAAGAATGATTGAAGTTTTGGCAACTAGGTTTCAGTGTGAAGAAGTGCACTTGGGATGCAGTAATCCAATTGAACCATATGTGGTAGGGGATGAAATACATATGTGTATGGACCATGAAAGGGACCTTGAGGTGATAGTGTTTGAAGATCTGAAGGCATCAAAGCAATGTGACAAGGCGGTGGCTAAAGCCAGAGGGATGCTGGAATGCATACAAAGAGAAATAACTAGCAGGAAAAAAGAGGTGATAATACCCTTGGACAGGTTTTTGTTGCAGCCATACCTGGAGTACTGTGTTCAGCTCTGGAGAACATATTTCCATAAGGATAGTGACAGGATGGAGGTGGTTCAGAGAAGAGCAACCGAAATGGTTTGACGTTTGTATTGGAAGACATGAGAAGAGGCGAAGGATCTAAATAGGTATACCCTGGAAGAGAGGAAGTGCAGGGGAGATAAGATACAGATCTTCAGATATTTGAAAGGCTTTAATGATGGAAAGAAATCAAATCTTTTCCATTGGATAGAAAACTGTAGAACTAGGGGTCACAATATGAAATTCCAAGGGGGATGACTGAGAACCAACATCAGAAAATATTTCTTCACAGAGAACGTGGTGGATGCCTGGAATGCCCTCCCAGAAGAGATCGTGAAAATGAGAATGATAATGGAATTCAAAAGGGCATGGGATAAGCACTGCAGATCCCTAGAGGTTAGAGGATTAAAATGAAGAACTAAGGTATCCTATATTAAGGGGGAAAAGTGGGAAACAGGATTTACATTCAGGCAACAACCAACAAGGACTGAACTTCACAATCTGGGTAAACAATCATGGGGGTAACTGCTTATTACGGCGGTTAATACCCTAAACCAATTAAGCCTGATACATCACTTTGAAAGCATATACAGTGTTGCTATCTGCTTCAACGGTAGGGAGAAGTGAGGAAAACAGGATTTACATTCAGACATCATCCAACAAGGCATCGATCTGTGCAATCTGGGTAAACAAGCATCAGGGTAACTTGCTTGATGCGGCAGTTACAACCCTTAACCATAAGCCTTATGCTCACCTTTGATGCAACTCCAACATTACTCTCTGCATCAGTGACAGGGGATGGCAGGAAATTTGAATCAAACAATTACCAACAAGAGCCCTGAAGTTGGTAGATGGTGAAACAGATAAGTATGGGAAAATAAGTATGGGAGCTTGCTGGGCAGACTAGATGGGTTAGTTGGTCTTTTTTTGCCGTCATTTCTATGTTTTTATGTTTCTATGTTAAGTTTAGGTATAACATTTCAGATTAGGGTAACCTTAATATAAGGCGTGGGGGTGACGAGGCCACACATTCACGGCTAGGTTGTGGCATAGAGCAATTATTTATGAGACACATGCACACTTGCAGACCAATCAGCCTTGATGCTTTTGACGTAACTGCAACATTGCTCTCTGCTTTGATGGTGGGGGGAAATGGGGGGAATTCGATTCAGAGACCGCCAATGCTGGACCCCGACTTTTACGGTCTGGGATACTGATATGCAGATATTAGGGAAAAAGTACAGGACTGCTTCTACAGCCAAGTCCAAAACCAAAACATGCTCAAACAGAATTGTCTGAACTATCAAGATGGCTGCTCACCCCATAAAAATTTGCTAGCTGTAATTTTTGTTATGGGGTTTGACAGTTGCTTGGTTTTGATTGTAAATATTACTACCCATAGTGTAAGGTTTGCATGGAGCAGCAGTTACTTACCCTTAAAAGAAACATGGGGTAACCTGCACAGAGCGGCAGTTACTACCATCAGAAATTTTCCGGGCAAGACTAAATGGACATTTGATCTTTTTCTGTCATCAGTAGTATGTTACTATATTTTTTTTTCCATATCTTCATTGAATTTTTGATAAATCAGTTATCCAAGGAGACTAGGTTACAGAAAAAATAGTGCTTTAGTCACAGCATTAATAAAATTAACAGAGACAGTTTTTTTTTTACCAAATATGAAATAGGACTAAAGAACCTAAATCAAACCACAATAGGGAGACAAACAAAATACAAGAATTTTGAAAAAGAAAAATAGCTGTTTACACTATTGGACTAGTATTATTATCCTGAAAACTAACACCACCACCATTGAGAACCACTTTGTTCACCAGAAAATTGTCCAGCTGTGCTACTTCATAGAAAACATATCTACTACCATGATATTTAAGCAAACATTTACAAGGAAATTTCAATTGAAAAGACCCACCTATGTCTAAAATCCTCTGTTTCCTAGCCAAAAATGATTTATGGCATTGTTGGGTATCTCTATTTACATCGGGGAAAAATAACAATTTTTTGACCATAGAAAATACATTCTTTCAAATTGAAAAAAAGCTTCAATATCAATTTTGTTAGATTTTTAGAAACTCCACTAAGAGAGTAGCTCTATCCTCAATAACAAAATCAGAATTCTCTAAAATAGAAGAATCTGGATTTGATAGTTTTTCTCGAGATCTTCTACTGCCTTAGAGGAAAACAAGTAAAATGCTTTTCCTTGGGGAGACCAAGGAGATCCTGAAAAGCTCTCCCAAGCATCTCCAAGGGGGATACAATTGAATACCTAGGAGAATTCAGTATTCTCAAATTCCATCTTCTAACATGATTGCTAAGATTCTCTAGCCTTCTTGGTAAAGTGAGATTATCTCTCATTATATTAGTACTTTGCTCAGTTACAGATAGGATCTTATTCTCTAGAACAGTCAATTTCTCGGCATGTTTTTGAATCTTCTGAGATTGGTCATTAAGAGCCAACGGCATGTTCCCAACTGAACTCTGCATAGAATCAATCCTGGCAGACAGTGGCTTCCAGTTTCATGATTGCGACCCACAGGGAGTCCAGCGTTTATAAAGGCTGGCTTGACTAGATGACTTACAGGGAATGTTACTATATTTAATGCTGTATAGCATATTATATGCTGTGAGCTAATGACTGTAGAAAAATAAAAAGTTTATGCAAGGTATTTATGGAATGGGTATGTTGGAACTGTGTGTTCTAGGCTATAAATATAGTGAAATGTCAGTGCTTAATCCTTCACTTTAGAGCATCTATAGTCCTTTTTGTTAGCGTTTATTGAGAAGGGCTTGCCCTGATTTTAATTTGCAGAATAGAAAATATAATGTGTGGAACTTGACAAAGTTGAAAATGTCTTTAGAAAAGCCAAGCAGGTAATCCTGCTTTCTCTAAGCTTGCTCAGAAATCATAAAACAAAATGTAACATTTTTATACTTTTGTATCTGATAACATTTCAATAAATAAAGAATTAAAAAACCCCCCAAGGTATCCTCATAACCCTCCCTTCTAGTTGATGGAATGGGGTGATTTCCATTGATGACATGCAGCTGCTGTTTCCTGTTTCCATGGAGGAAGTGGCGTTTTTCCATATCTCTAGTACACTTCAGAACGTAAATTTTATGGATGAGGGAAAATGAGCTTTTGTTAAATATTTCAAAGACAGATCCCGAGAATCGCTCGATCCACTTTAAAGGCTCCCATTTGTGCAGTTGGCATTAGAGGGAGCAATGGTCCCTATTTCGGACTCGGTCAGAGACTTGGGGGTGTGTATTGCTTCCTCATTCTCCCTTCAGTCACAATTAAGGGCTATAGTTAGGCGGGTTTTTTTTTTTAAGCTTCGTAAGTTGTGTCGTTTAAAATTTATTTTGGATGTTCAATTTTAGGATAGTTATCCAAGCTTTTATGTACACCACTATGGACTACTGTAATGCTTTGTACATTGGGTTGCTGAGTTGCCATCTGAGGGCTTTGCAAGTGGTTCTGATTGCTGTGGCACGATTGGTTTTGGGATGCCCACTCAGGGACCATATTTCCCATGTGCTGCGGGCCCTCCATTGGCTCCCAATTGTACAGCGTATAAAATTTAAAATCCTGGTCTTGGTATATTGAGCCTTGTTTGAGGATGAACCAGTGTTTTTGGAAAAATTGTCTCACTTGGGTATTGTCCAAGATGGTCTTTGGGGTCATTTTAGCTGTCCAGGGGTGAAGGAAACTTGGTTCCAGGAAATTAGCAACCGGGCTTTCTCACGAATAGGGCCTGCTTTGTGGAATAGCCTCCCACTGGAGTTGTGGCAGCTGCTGGCCTATAAACTTTTTAGGAAGCAGTTGAAAGCCCATTTGTTGCAGGTGGCTTTCATTGCTATGTAAAGTGTTTTAGACTGGAATATTAGGTGGAATTTTATGAAGGCTCTGAGAATGATTTTGTTTGTCATGTTTTTAGGTTTAGTTTTTGGTATTATCTTTGTGAGGGGTTTTATGTTTGCTGTTTCTCAAGTATTATGTTGGTTTTATGCCTCTTTTTGTTATTGGGCTCCAGCTAGAACAGGAGAGCTGGTAATTAGGTGAAATATAAGTTTTTTATAAACTAAGCTTTTTAGTTACTAGCCCAAAGGAAGAAACAAAATTCTAAGCTAGGAAAAAGGCCAGCAGCCTTGGAAACCAGGAGAAGCCATGAAAATGTCTCGAGTGGGTAAATCACATATTATATACAGTACAATTACAGCATAAGAAGAAAAATATAATCATGAAACTAATATAAATAAAAGAACCTCAAGTCCCATTGGAGAGGAAACAATGATACTCGACTAGAATTAAGCAGATATGCTTGCACAATTTAGATCTGATCCCATTTCTTTGTCTCTAGTTTTTTGTTGTGAAAGAGTGGGTTTGCTCTCTGATTCTGGATTCAGATTTTCATTTTTGTAACCTACTTTTCGAAGGGAAAGAAGTCTTATGAGATTGCTATATCCACTTTCCCCTTCCCCCAATAATTTTTCTGTTTGATGTCCTGTTGACACAAAGGTTTGAGGATGTGATAGAGGGGACATGAGAATTGTGACCAGGGTGTCGTTCCCCCCCCCCCCCCACCCCAATCCACAGAATCTGCAGACATGTGTGTGCATCCTGGAAAGTAGACTGAATTAATTCTGCATGGAGCTTGTTATGGTTAGTGTAATTTTTCCAGAGGTTTAGGTTAGGTGTAGTCAGTTCAATTTACAATGGCAATGAGGGCCAGCATGCATTAAGACTGAATCCAGAAAAGACAGAAGTACAGTGGCATGGTAAAAAAGACTCTTGACAGATCGAATTCTGAGATGATCCTCAAAGGAACAGCTTTTCCTTTCAGCTGTCAAGTTTGCAGTCTGGGATTTGTGCTAGACCCCCAAACTCAACATTGAAGCTCAAATCCTTGAAATATCTAACTCCACCACTTCTTTGATGGCCCTGCATTTGCCATAGACATCCAAGCCTGTGAAATCTCCTGCCTGGATTACTATAATTTATTCTACATTGGAATTCCCAAAAATACTCAACTGGTGCCTGCAATTTACACAGAATGTTACTGCTAGACTATCTGCATTTGACATACAAGCTCTGCATTGGCTCCCAATTCTCTGCAGGACCCAATTTAAATATGGCAGCACACCGCCCTATCTCAGTTGCAGATTCATCCCCCATGTGCTCTCTTGCTTCTTGTGCCGCTGGTCACAAGCCTACTTGCGAGTGCTAATACGTAATGAACTATGCCTTTCAAAAACCAGACAGAGAATATTTTCTGGTTCAGTCCCAATTGTTTGGAACACTTTGCCACCCAACATCAGACTAACCCCTGATCTTCTAGTTTTCAGAAAAGTACTAAAAACATGGCTCTTTCAGTTGACTTTTGGGCCACAAACCTGTTGGGCTATTCTCTCAAGCCGGCTCCTTGATCATTCATTGATTCTAAAGATAGAAATTCATCAGTCATATCAAATTTGCAATTAATTCATCTAGCTGTGTATGTAAAAGCACCCCCCCAAACCCACCCCAAGTTGAAAGTATACCCTCTTTCTCTCATAAAAACATTTTCCCTGGTAATGCGGGTATAATGCACAGAAAAAAGGTGTAGTTATTTCTGACTTTAAATCCTGCATTAGTGTGCGTTGCTCTATCGCATTCCTTGCTACCAGACCCTCATTTCCATTAACTCCTCCTGTTTTGGTCCAAGTCTTTATTTTAAGAGGTGGATGCTATGATACTCCTCAGGAAGAGCAGTGCTGTTCCTTTAAGTGTGGCTTAGGCAGGTGAAAAGGCAGGCTGTGTTATTTCAGCTTTGCTCCTCATAGTGTAAAATGGCATGAGTTGTTATAGATAGATTCCTATTTCACTACAAAAGGAAAATGAATCAAAATTGCTCCCATTAATCCTAACGGGATCTATTTAACTGTAGCAAAGGACCTTCTGGAGATACTCCAAGCTGAGACAGTAAATATATTAGGGTTTGAGAACTCTGGGAGGCAAATAAAAGCTGCCTATGTGTGTGGATGAATAATGCTTTATAGGCTGGTCCATGGGCAGAACAGAGAGTATTAATGGAACATCTGTGATGACTGTTGCTTCTGTTCCCCTTGGAATATCAGTTTTTGAGCTGTGATGGATATCTTTGTTATTCCTCAATATTCCCTTTTATATTGGCTATGTCCCCAAAGCCCAGGGGACGAATCAAACCCAAGGTGGATAGAGGCTGATTTATTTATTTTTGAGAGGGAGGGATTTGAGTGATGTGTGTTGAGGGAGGGTGTGTAAATGTTTGGATATGAAATTATTTTTTTATAGTTAGACTGGAATATAAATGAATGTGTTATGCATGAGGAATAGCTTGTAGAATGATTATTTATTTAACATTTTTATAGACCAACATTTGTTGGGAACATCACATCAGTTTCCAGAGAACAAGTAATGAAACGAAACAGAGCTTTACAATAAACATAATTATAACTGGGGGGGGGGGGGTTAAAGTTATAACAGGGAAAAACTATAACAAGCAATCAGTTATAACAGGGAAAATTATAACAGGCAAGCAGTAAATTGGGGAGAAATCTGATAGGCAAGCAGTAACAATCACGTAAATCAGATACATCAGATTAGAAATTATATCTTAGTTCCAATGCAATTAACTAGTTTTTTAAGTTTGAGTATTAAGTTTTACTGTGTTAGGCATAACATTTTGCTGCTTGCAGGATATATTTGCTTGCTAAGGGCAGGATATAGTATATACTCAAAATAATCATTTTTTTAAATGTGTAGACTGAATTTAGAACAAATAGAGATCAATATTCAGTGAGCCAGTGAGATATAAATAGATTTGATTGGAAGGTTATCTGGGTAAAATTTTCCAGATAACTTTTCCTGGATATTCAGCAGAACTTAGACAAGTGTTCTGCTGAATATGCCCAGATAAAGTTATCCAGATAGCTTTAGAACAGTTATTTCTCTGACTAGACTTATCTGGCTAACTTTATCAGGGTAGCGCTGAATATTAACACTCACTGGCTGAAAGTTATTTATTTATTTATTTATTTATTTCTGTGTTTTTATATACCGAAGTTTAGCTAGATGCCTTCACTCCGGTTTACAGGTATAACAACGTATTACAAGAGAACAATAATTGGTACAACAATATATAAGACTAACAATATAACTGGGAAGACGTGATACATGATTTAACACTGTAACTGGTTCTATAATATATATGTACATATGTCTACGTTATCGAATAAACAGCAACATCGCCATCAGTAAATAGTTAACATTTTAAACTTCTAAACATGGGGTTGTTGTCATTGGTAATGAAACAATCAGTAATCGGAAATCTCTGTTCATGATTGATTGGTGTGATCTTGATTGTATGTGTGTTTATCCAATCCCGTCTTTGAAGGCTTGTTTTGAAAAGCCATGTTTTGAGTTCTTTTTTAAAAGTTTTGGTGTTGTTTTGTGATCTTAGTTGTTTTGGCAGTGACTTCCATAGTTGAGGAGATGGCTCTGTTTCTAACATCTGAATGTTTGGTGGTTGAAAGTGATGGTATTTCTGGTTGCATTTTGTTAGAGGTTCTTGTATTGCGTTGGGATATGTGTTTCTTAATTATGTTGTTTAGGCAAGTTCCTTCACTGTTGTAGATTGTCCTGTGTAAGATGGTTAGGGTTTTGTGTTCGATTCTTTTTTTCTACAGGAAGCCAGTGCAGGCTGTTTAGTACAGGAGTGATGTAATCGGATTTTTTGTGACCGGTGAGGATTCTGGCTGAGGCGTTCTGCAGTAGCTGGAGTGGTCGGATCGAGGCTTTTGGAAGTCCTAACAAAAGGGAGTTGCAATAGTCAAGACTGGTGAATATAAGCAATTGTAGAACCGTTCTGAAATCATGGTGGTATAGTAGTGGTTTTAGATGTTTGAGGATTTGTAATTTGTGGAAGCCTTCTTTGATTTTGGTTAAGATGTGCTTTTTGAGGTTAAGTTCTGGATCTAGCCATATTCCGAGATCTTTTAAGTTGTCATTTAATTGGATGTATGTGTTGTCAATTTTTATGGAGTGATTTTTGTTCAATCCAGAGTTTTTACTTTCTAGTAGAATACATTCGGTTTTGTCCATGTTTAGACATAGTTTCATGTGGTTTAGCATGTTTCTTATGGTGTTTAGGTAAGAAGCCGAGAGTTTCATTGTATCTTCGATGGTGGTTGTTATTGGAATGATTAATTGAATGTCGTCGGCGCACATGTAGTATGTGACACCGAGATTTGTGAGGAGTTGGCAAAGTGGAAGGAGGTATATATTAAAAAGTGTGCCAGAGAGAGCAGAGCCTTGTGGCACTCCGGTTTCAAGAGGAATGGCATCTGAGGATTGGTTGTTGATGTTAACTTTGAAATATCTGTTTTTAAGGAAGGATGTGAACCAGTTGAGAGTTTTGCCTGATAGACCGATGTCGGAAAGTCTGTTTATAAGGCTCTTGTGGTCTACTGTGTCGAATGCGGCAGAGAGGTCGAGAAGAATTAGGATGTGTCTTAGATTGTTGTCGAATCCTCTTATTATTGAGTTTGATAACATTGTGTGCTAATGTTGCCTCTATTACCACCTCTGTGTATCTGGCTACATTTTTTCTGGGTAACGTTATTACCCGGACAAAATTGAGCCAGGAACAGGGAGAAATATTCAGATCTCTAATTTTGTCTGGGTAACTCCAAAAGTTACCTGGACAAAGTTTTGAATATTGTTTTCTCAGTGTTTACGATGTGCTTCAGTTAAATAAAAGTGCTGTAACTTGATCAAGGAAGGGAGCTCAAGGCAAGGCTATATTTAGAACTGAAGTGTTGTAGAATCTGTGTTATGTATGATGATAGTTGAATAAGATGTGGTAAGGGAGTAAGCATGATATTATTGTTTAGAGCAAATTCCCTCCAGTATGACCAATGTTAAATGATTTTTAATGATAAGCAGAAGTCTGTGCAAGCTGATGCATCCAGAACAAGAACATATTGGCAGAAGTTGTATTCTGCTCCATGGATTCTGTTTATGGTTTCCCATCACTGTGTTTAAAGAATCCTAAGTCCTGTAATCTGCAATTGAACTCTGCTGCTTGGCCATTGGAACACTCAGATTGCCTGGGTGAAGTCAACCAGTCAATGTCGATGTATTACACAGAGTGAGATCACAGGAAGGAATGAGAATGAGTGCCAGGCCTCATTGGGAATTCATTACTGTGTGTCATTGTTTTTGTGTAATTGGGAGATGATTGTGGATATGGACAAATCTAGGCAAGTTGTTTCTGGCTATTTTTCCCAATGGTCAAGCAGATTCATAGATCTTTTTTGCATACTGTGACTTTTCAGTATATACATTCCTTGGTAAGATTCTTAGCTTTTCTTGTCTCTAACTTCTTTTGTACTTCATCTCTTTTTTTTTTTGGGAGATCATAGAGATGTCCTGACAGTGCTACAGTATTTGGGATTGCAACTCTTTGCTCCTTGTAATCTCTGTTTAAGTCTGGATGCATTCAAGTAGAACTGAAGAATCCCAAACCACCTTCTTAAAAACTCAAATATGGGGGAGGGGTGGTGTCACATGATGTGGTAAACCCGGATGGCTATTTGAATTCGGGCTCCGGGTGCTGCTCCTGCATGATTAGCTGTAAACAGCATGCAATTACACTTCTTTCAAGCTCCAGTGTTTGCAACTGATGGGGGGACATAATATGGACAGATTCATAATGAGATCTTTGAAGGTAATGACCACCAGATTTGTAAAACGGGAAAAAGATGATGTGCAAATTTTAATCCTGATCACAGAATCTATAGCAAAAGCGACTAAGTTATGTGAAGTATATCTCTGCAATAAATCAACTCCTAACCCAGATGAGTCTATCTCTAAACACTTCCAAAACCGAAATCCTTATTATCTGTCATAAATTAAATGATAAAGTCATTTCTGACTTAAAATCTACACAAATTAAATATTCCATCTCCTATGAAGTAAATGATATCGGCATTATACTAGACAGTGAATTAAATTTAAAAAAAATTATAAGCACAACTATTAAATATTGTTATTACAAACTTCATATATTAAAAAAACTAAGCCCCTCCTCCACTCATCTGATTTTAGAACCGTTCTCCAAGCTCTAATTTTTCCAAAAATTGACTACTGCAATGCTATTCTGTTAGGTCTTCCATCTTCCACGATCAGACCCCCTCAACTATTACAGAATGCTACTACTAGAGTGCTGACCAACACCCGAAAAAGTGATCACATAACACCCATTTTGAAGGAACTGCATTGGCTCCCGATATCACACAGAATTCTTTACAAAAGTCTAACATTAAATTCATAAAACATTATACAACGACAATGTAGAATGGTTTAGTGAAGCCCTCCATTTTCATACCCCCCCAAAGAATCACACGCTCAGCCAGTAATGACACCCTGCCAATACCATCTCCAAAATTAGCTCATCTCACTTCAGTGAGAGAGCGTGCCTTATCGTTAGCAGGCCCCACATATGGAACTCCTTACCTCAAGAATTAAGACAAGAACCAAACCCCAGTAGCTTAAAAAAAAATTAAACACTTGGCTATTCCAGCAAGCCTACACTTAATTGCCTGCCTTGCACCATCCTCTACAACATATGATTTTATTCTTTTCAGAAAAAAGAGTACCTTCTCATACAGCCTATAATTTTATTTTCTTATTTAACTGATTTTAGTTTCATATGAAAAACAAACTTTATTTTATATTAGCCAAATGTTTTTAACTCTCTGATGTGACTGATTGTGTTTGTTTTTACGTTATTTATGTAGTACGCTGTAAACCGATGTGATGTTCCTGACGAACGTCGATATATAAAAACAAACAAATAAATAAAGAAAAACCCTGACTGACTGAAACTAAAATGGCTGCCGCAAAAGAAAATGCCTGTTTGACAAACATTTTAGCTTTGACAGAAGCTATCGTGCATGCATTGAGTAGCCAGTTTGATGTGATATCCGCTCAGATTTCAGGAGTACAAAACATGATCACGGACTTTGGATCGCGCTTGGACATGCTGGAAGGGAGAGTCAGCATGGTAGAGGATAACTCCACTTCAGCAGTGATGAAAATACAAACTCTTGAAAAACTTATTGCAGAGCAGTCAGCAATAATTGATGATCTGGAGAATCACTCCCGCCGCAATTAAAATAGTGTTTGGAGACGGGCCTAGCTGAAGGTCTGGGGTTCCTAGTGGCCAGTGGGCTTATCATTGAGTATGCACATCACCTTGGTGGCATGGTGGCAGGCAGAGTCAGGCCGCAAGTGGTAAATATTAAATTGCTCAACTTCGCACAAAAAGTGGAAATACTGCAAGAGTTACAATCAGCGAGTTTTATTGTTCCAAGTTTACTCGTTGACAGTCTCCGCTAGAAGAAAAGAGTTTGCGCCCATATGTGCGGCTTTAAACGTGAAGCAGATCCGGTTTGCATTGCTCTGTCCGTCCCGGATGTGTATTTGTTTCCAGAACAAGACTCATAGCTTTGAAGTGGTGGCCGATGCGAAAGTCTTCGTGCAATCTTTACCTCCATCTAGGCTATGGCAATCATGGTGCATAATTTGAAAATACATAGCAGCACAGTATTATTTTGATGCGCACCGAGGGCTTAATGCCTACGATTTCCCACTAATGAGATCGAGTTCAGGTGTACTTCTGAGATTTCCTTGATGTACGGTTTCAAGGTTCTAAGCGCGTATGCTAGCAGAAGTTTTTAGCAGCTGACACTAAGTGGATATGTTGCTTTTACTCAGCTTCATTGAATATTTTTGCTCAGTTTGAATTGGATAATATACACGGTTCTATGTACTTTGTTAACAAAAGCATCTGGGGATGTGATTACATTATACAATAGAACGGGGGGCTTCGATGTGTAAGCTTACTGTGTTTGGTATATATTCATATTTAAGATTCCATTCTTTATGCTGGGGCAGCACCCGACCGCAACTTTCTGTGACCTTGGCCTTCTATTTTTTGAGGGTGTTCTACTCGGGGGGAAGGGGGAGAGTTCATTTTTATTTGTATTTTTCTTTGGAGAAGTTTTAGGAAGCGGAGGGAGGGAGGGGGCTACCTTTAGATGCATAGATGTAAGTGGTACATGGTTTTCAATGCCTAGACCTCAAGAAACCAGTCTTTTTGGTGATAAACAACTTTGGAATACTTACTATTCATATACTGAGAAGAGACTTGGGCTCAATCTGGGACACCCTGATCTCCTTGGAGTGATTTGGTTCCTGTTACTGTATTGGGCAAATGAGATTTGGGATGGGGACCCTTATTGAATGCATCACTTGGAATGTGGCAGGGTTAGGGACCCCAGACAAATGGGAGCAAGTGTTAACGCAATTAAAAAGACTCAAAGGGAACATCATATTCTTACAGGAGACACATATGTTAGATAGAGAACATAAGAAATTACCATACTGGGTCAGACCAAGGATCCATCAAGCCCAACATCCAGGCTACAAGTATCTGGCAAGTACCCAAAAACTAAGTAGATCCCATGCTACTGATGCCAGTAATAGCAGTGGCTATTCTCTAAAACAATTTGATTAATAGCATTTAATGGACTTCTTCTTCAAGAACTTAAGCATAAGCTTCGATGTTACTTGGTTTCACAGGTATTCTTTGCACAAGGTATTATTAAAAGATGAGGTGGTAATTCTAATTCATAAAAGCATATCTTTTCAAATGGATCAATTAAAAGTGGATCCGGAAGGTAGATATGTGTTGGTGAGGGGCAAACTATTTGACTAGGAGATATTAGCCTCAATTTATGCTCCTAATGTATATCAGCATATTTTCAGGGGTCTGATTTCTAGCTTACAAGATATGGACCCAGCTCCTATTATTATGGGTGGGGATTTTAGCTTTATAGTGGATTTGGATATAGATAGGTGCCCTAGTGTAAAATCTTTGAAGGATCATGTGAACAAAGGAGTCAATTTGCTATGTTCTACCCTGAACCTTTTGGATATTTGGTGGACCCTCCACCCAGGGGAGAAAGATTTCACTCACTATGCGAGGGCCCATGCCACTAAATCTTGCATAGACTATGTTCTGGTTAATGAGGGTCTTTTCCACCAAATATCAAAAGCTATGATTGGTCCTTTAGTCGTATCAGATCATTGCCCGGTACAATGTACCTTGGATCATCAGATCCTTAGTAGTAATGCCCTATTCTGGCAAATGCCCATGTGGTTGAATAATGACATTGCATTTTGGTCCTTTTTAGATACTGAATGGCAGGAGTACACGATAAATAATTCAGAACATCAAGAGACTCGTGTTTTGTACTGGGAAACGGCAAAAGCTGTTATGCGAGGGGAAATGATTAGTTATATCTCATCCAAGTGGAAAACCCTAAACCATAATATTATAGCTCTTACTAAACATCTGAATCAATGTAACCACCGCTTCAATGAGACAAGACAAGCAAAATGGCAAGAAGAATTTTTCTCTGCTCAGAAACTGCTCAATGATTTTCTTCATCAACGGGCCAGAAATTCTTTATTTGTGTTGAAGCATAAACTGTATAGATATGGCAATAAATCAGGCAAGCTACTTGCAAATTTGGTCTGAGCTCAGAGCGTTTCGGTGCATGTTAAAGGTATATGGAATGAAACGGGAGGGTGGCACTCTGATAATAAAGGGATAGGGAATATTTTTAGAGATTTTTGTCCAAAGTAGTGTTGCCAAAGGTGGGGGAAGTGGATCTGCAGAAATTAAATCAGCCAATCACTGCAGGGGAGGTAGCAGTAGTCATTGGGGAGCTTAAATCCTTTAAATCCCCAGGGCCAGCTGGCCTACTTGCTCAGTTTTACAAAGGCTGTTGGAGCAAGTACAAGAGCCACTCACCGATCTTTTCAATGCCATGATTCAGGCTGGGAGGATGCCAGAGTCCTCTCGGGTGGCTGTGGTGATTGTTTTGTTTTGCCCAAACCAGGAAAGGATCCAGAGTGCCCTTCTTCGTACCGCCTGATTTCATTGCTTAATTTGGACATGAAAATATATGCTAAACTGCTGGCCAATCGACTGAAATATATTTTCCCTTCCTTAATATCTTTGGAGCAATCAGGTTTATGGCTGGAAGGCAGTCCAATGCTAACGTTAGGAGGGTACTCCTGGCTATGGAGAAAAAGTATGTTTACTAAACTCCATAATCCATTGATAGTTTTGATGCAGAGAAAGCCTTCGACTGGGTCTCCTGGTCCTTTGTGCAGTGTGTTCTAGAGGCCTTTGGTTTTCAGGGCTTTATTTTAGACGCAATGCAGGTTTTATATTCCAACCTCCTGGCCTATATTCAAGTGAATTGGGACCCTTTTCTTTATATCGTGGAACCAGACCAGGGTGCCCCTTGCTTGAACTACTGATCCAGAGAATCAAGCAAGAAAAGACTATTAAGAGTATATCTTTTGGTCCATTAGAATCTAAAATCATGCTGTTTGCAGATGATATACTATTGACTTTATCTGCGGCACAATTGTCTCTTTTGCACGGCTTGAGATTGTTTCAGATTTTGGGAAATTTTCGGGATTGAAATTGAACTTAAACAAGTCTGAGGGGTTAGATTTGACGAGGTGTTTAGAGAAAGGTCGGCCTGATTTTTCTTTACGTTGGGCAGGGGAGAAAATGTAAATATTTGGGGGACATGATTCATCGTGACCCTAAGCAGTGGTATGCATGTAATGTACCTCTTAAGAACATAAGAAAATGCCATACTGGGTCAGACCATGGGTCCATCAAGCCCATCATCCTGTTTCCAACAGAGGCCAATTCAAGTCCCAGGTACCTGGCAAGTACCCAAATATTAGATAAATCACAAACTACTACTGCTTATCAATTACCGTAATAGCGGTTTATGGGTTTAACCTCTAGGAACTTATCCAAACCTTTTTTAAACCCAGGAACACTTAACTGCTGAAACCACATCCTCTGGCAATGAATTCCAAAGTTTAACTATGTGCTGAGTGAAAAAGAATTTTCTTCGATTTGTTTTAAATGAGCTACTTGCTAACTTTATGGAGTGCCCCATAATCTTTCTATTATCTGAAAGAGTAAATAACCGATTTACATTAACTTGTTCGAGTCCTTTCATGATTTTGCAGACTTCTATCATATCCCCCCACTCAGTTGTCTCTTCTCCAAACTGAAAAGCCCTAACTTCTTTAGCCTTTCCTCATAGGGCAGCCGTTTGGGAGTTTGGACAGAAAATGAAGGCCTGGATGGATATCCCAATATCTACGTTGGGGCGTGTGGCCTTACTGCAGATGATTCTAATCCCCAAATTATTATATATCCTTCAAATGATTCCCCTTATCTTGAGACGCCAGGATATTAAGATGTTAAACTTAATTTGTGCCCATTTTATTTGGCGGTCCAAAAAGGTGAGATTTTCTATGGCCAAATTTAGCTACCCTAAAGCAGAGGGAGGCATGAGTTTTTCTCATATTAAATACTATAATATGGCATGTCACATGAGCAACCTTGCTGATTGGTTAAGTGGACATAGAAATTCTAGTATTCTAGACATAGAGACCAATTTTGTTTCCCCACTTCATTTAATAATATACTACATGCACATGCTGCTTCCCTTTCGAGTTCCCATTTCCCAGTCTTTATATTTTGGAACAATTAGACGGTCCTGGAGATTCTTTAGGTCGCTACTTAGACTTTCATGGGATGTTTCTCCCTGTATTCCACTAATCGGAAACCCACGGTTTGTAGCCGGGGACACTAATGTCATATTTAGGAAGCTGGAGGGCAGAGGTCTTAACACTGTACAATCTTTTTGTGACTTACAGTCTGGGAAGATGCGCTTTTGTATAGAACACTTGGGGTTCCACACTAAAGATTTTTTCCCTTATCTTTAAGTGCAAAGTTACATTACTAGTCTTTTGAAGAATAAGACTAGAGGTGTGCTTCAGTGATTTTTGCATCTGGGAAAAGCAAGGAAAATAACTGTCTATGGCATATAAATATCTCCACTCCATTACCTCATATACTTTGAGGGACACTATGGTAGTGGTTTGGGGGAGAGATCCGGGCGACTCTGGAATTGATGATGATGGCGTATAAATCCATTGATCCATTAGATGAAAAATCGAAACAGTAATTCTCAGAGATTTGGAGCTCATTTTTCTCTCTAGTACTTAGGGAATTGCGTAACTCTATGTTTTATTATTTGAAGCAAGAGATTAACTAAGTACGGTTAGAGGGGTATTATGAACCTGTGGAGTGAGAGGTGTGCTATTATAGGGTGCTAGGGGTATGGTTCTGTATTACATTGTAAGATAGTGAGCACTCCTGCCAAGAGTTGGTATGGGAGGTCGTGGTGGTCCCAATCTGAAGGTAGTGGGAGTGCGGGTGGATATTTGGGAGGGGAGGGGGAAGGGAGATGATCTGCGGAGGTACTATATCCAGTTATCGTATTAAGTTATTGTGCAAATATTTTCTCTGTCTGTGAAGTTGCCGTGTTTGTATGGCACAGTTGTTATTCATTATTGGGCAATATGACAAAACCCCAATAAAGATATTGGGGGGGAAAAAAAAAGTCTCAGATATTTTGGAGCATATTAAAATATGAAAGCTGTTAGAAGTCTTCTAATAAGAACTGCATGTACTTGAACATACCAAATCTCTCTCTTGTTTTTTCTTTCCTCTGGAGTAGAGACAGGCTTGAGATGTGTCGCAGAGCTTTCACCCCATTTCCATTCAAGTGGCAATGGGTTTTTTAGTCAGCCTATCTCTAAACAAGAATCCCTTCTGGACTGGGCATTAACCGGCAGTCCATATCCTATCTAGTGGAGATCGTTACTGTAATAATCTAAATTTTGTTTTGTATATTAGTAGGTTGTGATATATTTTAAAGGACCAGCATAAAAAGATGTTGCATTACACATGCTTTCAAGACTTCACAGGTCCCTTCTTCAGAAATTTTGTTTTGAATAATATTTTTTAATAAGTTGGAGACATGAATGTAGTGAATTATTAACCTTGTGAACCAAGGCATTTCTAGACAAATTCTTGCCTTTATTAGATCTCTAGGATGCTTACCTGCAGAGATTTTGACCTGTCTTACAGACAGACAAAACCAGAGCAAATGCCATCTTAAATGAATGTAAATTCTCTTAAAGTGATATCCGTTCCTAATATTCAGAAATCTTAGACTTCCTAGTTTTAATTAATCAGTTGAAAAACGTTGCTTATTTGTTGATTGGTAGTCACTTTTTTTTTGTTGCAGGTTCCAGCAGTCTTTGGGTTTTATGATGTTTTAATGCCATTTTGTATGACTCGAGGCTTCCTGCTGCTCTGGGAATGTATTGAAAAGCGACTGAAATTAAAGCTATGTATTTTACCGCTGAATCTACTTTATGGCATGCTCCTGTAACAGCAGGGTCCCTGAGCTGTACCAAATAATCCTTTAAAATGAAGCAGAATGCCAGGGGTGCTGGTACTTCTGATGTTGTGTACAAGAAATACGGGGACAATATTTCTGATGTTGTAGTGGATGATCATCTGGGATCCAGTGACTATTGAATGGTGTGGTTCATTCTAAGGTGAGGGTCCTAGACTTCAGGAAAATTAACTTTTATAAAATGGAGTACCTCAAGGAGTTGTTAGCTGGATGGGGAAGTGGAAGGGAAGTGGGCAAAACTAACTTTGTTAGGAAAGTAAATAAAGGGAAGAGAAAAAGAGGCCGTTCTGGTTTTCTAGAGAAGTACTTGAAAAGATTAGCGTTCATAAACTTCAAGAGATCGCAGAAAGAGGACGACAGGCGACAATATCTGGAAAAATTGAGAAGCTAGGAAACTATTCGGGAATGCAAAAATTCAAATAGAAGAAAAAGTAGCAAATACGGCAAAATGGGGGGATAAGACTTTTTTTTAATTTTTTTTTAGATATGTTAGTGATAGAAGGAAGTGCAAAAGTGGCATTGTGAGACTGAAAGGTGAAGAGGAATACGTAGAGGCTGATGAGGAAAAAGCAAAATTACTTAACTGTTCACTGTGAAGAGCCTGGAGCAGGACCACATAAAACAAACATAAGATTGGAAGTGAGGTAAACCTTAATCGATTTTCAGAAAAGTATGTTTCTGAGGAGCTAATTAAACTTAAAGTAGATGTTATGATAAAGTGGTGTTTGGCTGGATTTCTGTGTACTGAGGCAGATGACCACGCCCATGGGGAGGAGCCCCGTGAGGCGCCGCAGTACTGGCCAAACTCAGACGCACAAACACAGAGTTCAGTTTTTTTTATTAAGCAGCTTGTAGGTACCACCAGAGGTAGCAGTAGTGAAGTAGTCTGGAAGTAGCAGTCTCAGGACCCTCGGCAGAGGGGACCCTTCTCACCCCGTTGGTATTGGGGGATTCCAGTGCAAGTTTCCCAGCAAGGTAGTACTGTGGATGAGATAGACTGAGAGTTAGATTACTCACTAGATGGTTGCTGTTGGTATGCGATTCCAGCAGGTTGAAGAAGTTTGGTAACGGCATCGAGGCAGGGAGAGCAGGCCCTCGAGGAGTGAGAACCTGATCCCTGGAAGGCACCTGAAATAAAGCAGAGGGCCCCCGAGGAGCGGGTACCCAGGTTAGCAATACCCCGAAGGGCAGAGAGAGAGCTTCCAGCGACAGCATGGAAGCGGCAGAGTATCTTAGAACCAGCCGAAACCAATCCTTTGTTAACTCAACGAGCTAGCAACAAAGTACAGGCTATATACCTGGATGGCGTGACGTCAGTGGAGGGGAACGCCCCCGAGGTTCATGCCATAGCTGGAATAAAGACATGGCTGGTGTGCACATTCGCACCCTAGTAGGCCCTTGGGAGGAGCATGGTGGGAGGCAGCACCATAGCCGTTCCGGGGACGCCGGAGAGGTTGGCTTGTAGACGTGGCGGCAGCAGCCATTTTCCCTAGGGATGCGGGAGGAGCCATGAACAAGGTGAGGCACATGGGGCGAAGCCATCTAGCACCGACGGATGCAACAGTAGATAAAGACGATGGGGCCGGATGGGATATATCTGAGGGTATTTAAGGAACTTAGAGATGGCCTGGCAGCTTTTCTGTCTGACCTTTTCAATGTTGCATTAGACTCTGGAGTAGTCCTGGAGCCTGGAAAAAGGTGGATGTGGTTCGTATTCATAAAAGTGTAAGTAAGGAGGAGGCTGAGAATTGCAGACTTGCTAGGCTGACCTCTGTAGTGAGCAAACTAATTGAATTGCTGTTAAAACAGAGGATAGTGCAGTTTTTGGAATCCAATGGATTGCAAGATCCGAGGCAGCATGGTTTTATCAGGGGTAAATCTTTTCAGACAAATCTGATCAATTTCAGATTTGGGTGACCAGGGAGTTGGATCAAGGGAGTGCATTAGATGTAATGTGGTTGGATTTCAGCAAGGCCTTTGACGTGGTTCCACACAGAAGAGTTATAAATAAATTGACTGTCCTTGGTTTGGAACCTAGAGTGACTGACTGGTTTATAAACTGGCTAAGTGGGAGGTGACAAAGAGTAGTGGTAAATGCAGTTTTCTCTGAGGAGGGGGATGTTACCAGCGGAGAACCTCAGGGATCATTCCTTAGACTGGTACTTTTCAACATTTTTGTGAGCAACTTAACTGAAAGATTGTCGGGGAAGGTTTGTCTTTTTGCGAATAATAACAAAATCTATAATAGGGTGGACAGCCAGGAAGGTGTGGAAAGCATGAGGAGGGATCTAGCAAAGTTCAAGGAATGGCCTAAGATCTTGCAGCTAACATTTAATGCTAAAAAATGCAAAGTAATGCATTTAGGATGCAAAAATCCAAGGGAAAGGTATAGTATAGGAGGTGAAATTCTTTTAAGCGCAGAGGAAGAGCAGGATCTGGGGGTAATTGTATCTGATGATCTTAAGATGGCCAAACAGGTGGGTAAAGCAATGATAAAAGCCAGAAAGATGCTTGGCTGCATAGGGAGAGGAATGATCAGCAGAAAAAGGGAGATGATATTGCCCCTGATTAGACCTCACTTGGAATATTGTGTACAGTTCTGGAGACCTTCAAAAGGATATAAACAGGATGGAGTCTGTCCAGAGAGTGGCTACTAAAATGGTCAGTGGCCTTCCTTCTAAAGCATATGGGGATAGAGTTAAAGATCTAAACATGTACAGGAGCTGAACTTCTTTCAGCAGAAAGGAGGATCTAAATGAGGGGTCATGCAATGAACTTGAAAAGGGTAGACTCAGGAGTAATCTTTGGAAATATTTCTTTACAGGGAGGGTGGTGGATGCATGGAGTTACCTCCAAGTGGAGGTGGTGGAGACAAAAACAGTAGCTGAATTCAAGAAAGCATGGGATAAATACGGGTGATCTCTAAGGAAGTGATGGGAATGATAATGCTAAATTAATTGAACGGATGGTCAGACTAGATGGGCCATATGGAATTTTCTGCCATGTTTCTTATTTGCAAGTAAATGATATCCAGCATTCTTTCCAAAGCAAAAAATGTGAAGTTAACTAAAACAAGAACACGTTTTACAAACTAGTGTAGGTATGTTGGGTTTGGGGACCACTTTGTGTAAATTAAACATTTGGTTGTAAATGGTTAACCAAATAGTCCTAGTATTCAGATGTGGTGTATCTGTTCATAGCTTATTTGCCTTTCAGTTCTCAAACTCCTGGGAGGTGACTAGGTTATCATTGTTACAAAAGGGCTTACTTTAGGAAACTTCAGTTACAGATGCAAAATCTGGAATTTAGAAATAGGATGGGGAAGACTGATTGTGTTTTTTGGGGGGTTTTTTGTTTTGTTTTTTACATTTTTCCTGTGATACTGTGAGTAACATCTTTTTTGGGGGCACATCTGAGTAGTGCTGGAAAACACTGTTTAGTACTCTCATGATCGTGCTTTGTGAATAGCAACACAATTAATAGGCAGACATGCCTGAACAAGCATTAAAAGCTTAATTGCAAGGAAAGCAACACTGATTGTTGCCATTTTGGCTGAGCTTTCCATGGTACATCGGCATCAGTACAAACTGAGAAGAGCAGCATGCTCCTGCTTTAACTCTGGCCCAGTGCTCCAAAGAGTTCAGAGCTCATATAGAAGCTCCCTTGTACACATATATTAGTGCAAACAAATCAACATATTTCTAAATTTTAGACTTTGTGTCCTTAGTTTACCTTCTCATTTATTTATTTATTTAACAGCTTTTCTATACTGTCGTTAAGTAGTACGATCACAACAGTTTACATTTCAAACACTACAGCATGATAAACACTTTAAATAATAGTCAAATAATAAAATACATTGAATAATTACTTAAAAATTAGTCTAAAATCAATATATAAAACTATAAAAGAAACCTAAAATCATAAGACAAAACTAAAAAGTATAGAAATCATAATAAATACTAAAATCCTAAATAGTAAAAAAAACCCATCAGCTATCTATTCTAAGAATCTCCTTTCACATTAGTAAAGGTCTGTGTGTACAGCCAGGTTTTCAAATCCTTTTTAAATTGCCTGGGGTCATGTTGCAGTCTAAGGTTCAATGGCATAGCATTCCAGATTTTAGGACCAGCGAGGGAAATTGCTCTGTCCCTGACCTGATGGTAATAAGCCTTTATTTGCTGATCTCAGATTCCTTTGGGGTGTATGGAGGCGAATTGTCGTATTAAGCCAGTCTGCATGCTCGTCATGTATTTGTGCAGTGTACTGAGTATTTTATACTGTATACGATTCTCGACTGGAAGCCAATGTAATTCAGCTAATATTGGTGTAATATGGTCCTTTTTTCTGCTACCGGTTAATACTCTTGCCGCTGCATTCTGTAGAATTTGTAGTGGTCTAATGGTGGAAGATGGGAGGCCAAGTAATAGAGAATTGCAGTAACCGGTAGTAGCAAAAATTAGGGACTGAAGGATAGTTCTGAAATCGTTTTTACTTAATAATGGTTTAAGGTGTTTTAATATCATTAATTTCCCTCAATTTTCTCTTACGTTGAGTGCTATATATTGTTTTAAATTAAGTTCACAGTCGATAAAGACTCCGAGGTCACGTACATTATTGAAAAGTTTAACTGTGTAAGGCTGTCGTTAAGTTTGATCGGTGTTTGAATAATCTTTTGAGATCTATCTTTCTAGGTGAATAAATTCTGTTTTAGCAATGTTTATTACTAGCTCCATTTGTGTTAAAAGCTGTTTAATTATATTCAAATACATCGCTGCAAGTTTAAAAGTATTCAAGTTAGTATCCGTTATAAATAAAATTAGCTGGATATCATCAGTGTATAAGTAATGAATGATACCCAGTCCTGCTAAAAGATGGCATAAAGGCAGCATGTATATGTTGAAAAGCGTGGCTGACAGGGCGGAGCCCTGAGGGACTCCTGTCTTTTTCAGAAATCATATTATTGATTTGTACTTGGTAGAATCGATTCTTTAGGTATGATTTAAACCATTGAAGGGTGATTTTGCTAAGTCCTATTTCATCAAGTCTTTGTATTAAGATATCATGGTTCACTGTATCGAATGCAGCTGAGATCCAGTAATATTAATAAGTATTGTTGGCCATTATCGAAGCTTCTGAGCATTGTGTCAGTTAGTAATAGTAATAGCGTTTCTGTTCTAAAATGCTTTCTAAAACCGTGTTGAGATGGGCATATGATATTGTTAGCTTCCAAGTGTTCTGTTAATTGTGTTTGAACTGTCTTTTCAATTAGTTTGGCAAGGAAGACTAGATTAGAGACAGGCTTTGTATTAAATAATCACGTCGGATCCAGATTTTTTTTCTTTATAATCAGTTTGATTATGGCACCTTTTAAAATATCAGGAAAGGATCCTTCCTTTAAAGACAGGTTAATAATGGTGGCTATACAAGGTGCCACAATTTTGAGCTAGAGGTTTAAGTGCTAATGTAGGTATTGCGTCGATCAAATGATTTGCAGGATTCAGTTTCTTTTATCATGCCTTCCACCTCTAAGGTTGTGACTTCATTGAATTTAGACCATTTAGTTAATTCTCTAGAACACATTTTTTTTTCAAAATAGTTTTTATTGGTAGCAAGAATATGCAGTCATAATTTACAAAACACTAAGTATACAACCAATGCCTACAGGAAATATTACAAAAATAATATATATGCAGGTTCAGAATGCAACAAGCCCGCTCTGATGCAGCATTATCAAAACATTGACAACGTTGGCAGCTGAGGAAAACTTAGCGGTTTACAAGGCAGCTTATGAAAACACAGCAACTCATAAGGCACACACTTGCTAAAAGAAAACAGAAATCTGGAGCAAGTTGTAAGATAAGTGCTTTGATCTATGCAGCGCATGGTTCGGAGCGAGGTATATTCAAAGGATACATGATGCATTAGAATTAGGGCATCCCGACAGAGAGGTTCCAATAATAAGAAAAGTAGTCCAAGTGCCTGTAACTAAAAACTCACCTGAGCTAAAAAAATTCTAACTTATCCCTATCAATTAAAAAGCAGAATGAAAATACAAACAAAAAACAAACTTTGAAATGTTTGTATGCTAATGCCAGAAGTCTAAGAAGTAAGATGGGAGAATTAGAATGTATAGCAGTGAATGATGACATAGACTTAATTGGCATCTCAGAGACATGGTGGAAGGAGGATAACCAATGGGACAGTGCTATACCGGGGTACAAATTATATTGCAACGACAGAGAGGAGCACCCGGGAGGCGGTGTGTTGCTTTATGTCCAGGATAGCATAGAGTCCAACAGGATAAACATCCTGCATGAGACTAAATGCAAAATTGAATCTTTATGGATAGAAATCCCTTGTGTGTTGGGGAAGACTATAGTGATAGGAGTATACTACCGTCCACCTGGTCAAGATGGTGAGATGGACAATGAAATGCTAAGAGAAATTAGGGAAGCTAACCAAATTGGTAGTGCGGTAATAATGGGAGACTTCAATTACCCCAATATTGACTGGGTAAATGTATCACCGGGACATGCTAGAGAGATACAGTTCCTGGATGGAATAAATGATAGCTTTATGGAGCAATTGGTTCAGGAACCATCGAGAGAAAGAGCAATTTTAGATCTAATACTCAGTGGAGCACAAGACTTGGTGAGAGAGGTAACAGTGATGGGGCTGCTTGGCAACAGTGATCATAATATGATCAAATTTGAATTAATGACTGGAAGAGGAACAGTATGCAAATCCACGGCTCTCGTGCTAAACTTTCAAAAGGGAAACTTTTTGATAAAATGAGAAAAATTGTTAGAAAAAAACTGAAAGGAGCAGCTACAAAAGTAAAAAAAAATGTGTAAGAGGCATGGTCATTGATAAAAAAATACCATTCTAGAAGCACAGTCCAGATGTATTCCACACATTAAGAAAGGTGGAAAGAAGACAAAACGATTACCAGCATGGTTAAAAGGAAGGTGAAAGAAGCTATTTTAGTCAAAAGATCTTCATTCAAAAATTGGAAGAAGGATCCAACAGAAGAAAATAGGATAATGCATAAAAGTTGGCAAGTTAAATGTAAGACATTGATAAGACAGGCTAAGAGAGATTTTGAAAAGAAGTTGGCCGTAGAGGCAAAAACTCACAGTAAAAACTTTTTAAAATATATCCGAAGCAGCCTGTGAGGAAGTCAGTTGGACCGTTAGATGATCGAGGGGTTAAAGGGGTACTTAGAGAAGATAAGGCCATCGCGGAAAGATTAAATGATTTCTTTGCTTCGGTGTTTACTGAAGAGGATGTTGGGGAGGTACTTGTACTGGAGAAGGTTTTCATGGGTAATGATTCAGATGGACTGAATCAAATCACGGTGAACCCAGAAGATGTGGTAGACCTGATTGACAAACTGAAGAGTATTAAATCACCTGGACCGAGTGGTATACACCCCAGAGTTCTGAAGGAACTAAAAAATGAAATGTCAGACCTATTAGTAAAAATTTGTAACCTATCATTAAAATCATCCATTGTACCTGAAGACTGGAGGATAGCTAATGTAACCCCAATATTTAAAAAGGGCTCCAGGGGCGATCCAGGAAACTACAGACCGATTAGCCTGACTTCAGTGCCAGGAAAAATAGTGGAAAGTGTTCTAAACATCAAAATCACAGAACATATAGAAAGACATGGTTTAATGGAACAAAGTCAGCATGGCTTTACCCAGGGCAAGTCTTGCCTCACAAATCTGCTTCACTTTTTTTGAAGGAGTTAATAAACATGTAGATAAAGGTGAACCAGTAGATGTAGTATACTTGGATTTTCAGAAGGCGTTTGACAAAGTTCCTCATGAGAGGCTTCTAGGAAAAGTAAAAAGTCATGGGTTAGGTGGCGATGTCCTTTCGTGGATTGCAAACTGGCTAAAAGACAGGAAACAGAGAGTAGGATTAAATGGACAATTTTCTCAGTGGAAGGGAGTGGGCAGTGGAGTGCCTCAGGGATCTGTATTGGGACCCTTACTTTTCAATATATTTATAAATGATCTGGAAAGAAATACGACGAGTGAGATAATCAAATTTGCAGATGATACAAAATTGTTCAGAGTAGTTAAATCACAAGCAGATTGTGATAAATTGCAGGAAGACCTTGTGAGACTGGAAAATTGGGCATCAAAATGGCAGATGAAATTTAATGTGGACAAGTGCAAGGTGATGCATATAGGGAAAAATAACCCATGCTATTGTTACACAATGTTAGGTTCCATATTAGGTGCTACAACCCAAGAAAGAGATCTAGGCGTCATAGTGGATAACACATTGAAATCGTCGATTCAGTGTGCTGCGGCAGTCAAAAAAGCAAACAGAATGTTGGGAATTATTAGAAAGGGAATGGTGAATAAAATGGAAAATGTCATAATGCCTCTGTATCGCTCCATGGTGAGACCGCACCATGAATACAGTGTACAATTCTGGTCACCGCATCTCAAAAAAGATATAATTGCGATGGAGAAGGTACAGAGAAGAGCTACCAAAATGATAAGGGGAATGGAACAGCTCCCCTATGAGGAAAGACTAAAGAGGTTAGGACTTTTCAGCTTGGAGAAGAGACGGCTGAGGGGGGATATGATAGAGGTTTGTAAAATCATGAGAGGTCTAGAATGGTAGATGTGAAACTGTTATTTACTCTTTCAGATAATAGAAAGACTAGGGGGTACTCCATGAAGTTAGCATGTGGCACATTTAAAACTAATCGGAGAAAGTTCTGTTTTACTCAACACACAATTAAACTCTGGAATTTGTTGCCAGAGGATGTGGTTAGTGCAGTTAGTATAGCTGTGTTTAAAAAAGGATTGGATAAGTTCTTGGAGGAGAAGTCCATTACTTGCTATTAATTAAGTTGACTTAGAAAATAGCCACTGCTATTACTAGCAACAGTAACATGGAATAGACTTAGTTTTTGGGTACTTGCCAGGTTCTTATGGCCTGGATTGACCACTGTTGGGAATAGGATGCTGGGCTTGATGGACCCTTGGTCTGACCCAGTATGGCATGTTCTTATTTGTCGGGATAAAAATTAAAAATCAAGAACGCATTGAAGATATTCACATCTCCGTTCTCAGAGAGATTAAAAGTTGGGCATCACAGCTAAACACGTGTTGCTGTCTAGACGCTCAAGTCTTTTGTCCAGAAGTTGTACATACACAAGTTTCTGACTCTTAGGATACCACTCCAGTTAAATTGATCTAAGTTTTGAAAAACATATCCATAGAGTGGCTTCACCATTGATAGAAACTCATAGAAGATTGAAGAAAAGGATTTTAAGTGAAATCAGTTATAAAAACAGAGGATATAGGGCCGGTGACTGCAACAACTGACTATCTAGTTTCTGTATGAATCAGATTCTTCGCCATTACTGAGGTCTTTTCCTCTAAATCAAAAAAATATATTAAAAAATAAAAAGTATAAATTGTTTGGTTGATAATAATAAAGGAAAGTAATTTTAAATGTGTGACGCAACCACATACATTTCTGGTAGAGACTTATATTAATAAATCATTGGTCGTATTAACTAGTCATTATTTTTCATTAATTGGAAACTAGTTATTCCCTGATTGTTCAGAGATTTCCCTAAGTAGTACATTTTCAGTAATCAACCTAGAAAATCTATGAATATGAACTGATTATATGTAAGCTGTTGTTTTGAACTAGAATATGGACTTACTATGATGTTGACTTAGAATAAGAATGTTGACACAGTACGTGAATGCTGAGCAAGAATCCAATCTTGAGTCAGGCCACTGTATCATCAATCCTGTCTTCTCTTAGTTTGGATTTTGGTTAATTTATAGTATTTTATGCCCTTTATCTCTTACGTCCTCAGAATAATTTTTGTTTGACTGCTAGCTGGATTGGATACAGACCTAGGCTGCTTCTGCACTAGCAGATGTTGCCTCTGCAGCAGCATTTCTGGCCCTGCACCCTGCCTGCCTGTCCCTTGACCCACCATCTGATGATTAAGCTATAAATCCTACCCATCCTGATTCACAGGAGATACAAACATTCTTGACCCTTGATATAAATATGGAGTAATTAGTGTCAGAATCGTATGATTCGGCTGCCTCTTTTTTGGGGGCATTAGCAATAGATGATTAGATATTGGTTTTTATCCCTACAGTTTTTTTTTCTGACTGGACATAATTACTTGAAAGATATTGAACATCAGCCTTGTAGATGCCTAGGGTTAGACACACTGGGGCCCAGAGCAGAAGCTAAGGAGTGGGCCTAGTTCATGCCAGGTGTCCTAAAGCTCTGCCGGAGTGACATTATTCAGCTTTGCCAGGGGGGCCCCTTATGATACTGGTGCTCCAGGCAATTGTCCTGCTTACCCTCCATTAAAATGGGCCCTGGCCGTGTATACAGTGTGTGGATTGTGACAATACTTCATTGCCAGAACTTTGACAAGAAAATG
Source organism: Rhinatrema bivittatum (assembly GCF_901001135.1). Lineage (NCBI taxonomy): Eukaryota > Metazoa > Chordata > Amphibia > Gymnophiona > Rhinatrematidae > Rhinatrema > Rhinatrema bivittatum. Next base: position 35,053,051 of record NC_042629.1, read on the forward strand.
AAATTGCAAGAAGATATTTGCATAAAGCAGAGAGTTCTGTGAGTGTGCTTACAGGGTAACTTAGTAATGACAGCAGATAAAGACTTGAATGACATTTTGCAGCCTTCACACAGTGCCTGGAGTTGGACTCTACTAAGTTCCTTTGCTGCAACATTGCCACTCCAGTTAGTTTGTTGTATGAAAACAGTGTCTTACCTATGGACTTGCGCTTGCCAGAACCCCTTGAAATTAGCAAAGTTACATTTCATGAATGGACTTCATTAATGCAAACGGGTGTAGTGGTTGTTGAGCAGTAGCCTGGAAACCCTTACAGAGTAGCTCATTTTATATTTTGCTTTTTGGGTCCTGCGGAAACCTAAATTCTGTATAGTAAAGCCAATTTACAAAATCGCATAGTCTGCAGTCAGGATCTTAAATTTATGATCCTTGCAATTAATTGTGTCATCACATTTTTTTCTGAACAGGAAGAAGAGAATTTATCCAAAGATTAAAACTTGAAGCCACGTTAAGTGTGCATGATGGTTGTGTAAGTAAAACCTTGCAACTTTCTTTCTGTAGTTTTATTGCTGTTCAAGTCTGAAATTGCAATCAGGAAGGATATTTATACTGCAAATGGGATACAGGAGGAAGAAGAGTAGCTAAAGAGAGAAAAGCCCTTCCCTAGTATTTGCTACTTTGGAACAGAAGCATTTGCTTGAAATGTAAGTTCCTTTTGTGGTCCCGTCTGCCTCTCCTCTTCCATCTTGCTCTTTCTTGCTGGAGGATCTGAAGGACATTTCTAGGTCTACATGTGCTTTAATAGACAACTATGTGCTTTCTGTAATGGGCAGTTAAAAAGTTACAGCAGTCATTATTTTTGAAGGTCTTTACGGTGCTCACCTGAAATTATCTTGAAGCCCTGGGAGAAGCTATTTCAGAATTGTCGCAAATTATTTTACAAGGCATGGGAGTAGAGTGGTTGTGAATTTGTTTTGTAGAAGCATTCAAAAATAGGGCTGGAAGGGATCTCAAGAGGTCAGCTAGACCAGCCCCTGCCCCCAGGCTGAATCCAGTATTTCTAGCTCTATCATTGTCAAAACTGTAGGTTGTGGTTCTTTTTTAAGGGATTAACCAAGAAGATGTTTTAGTGCATGAGCTTTCAGGACCACATGGATTCTTTCTTCAGATGCTGGTCCTTTATAAGATATCACAATCTGTAGAAACTCCCTTTTTTCTCAAGGACCAGTATGCTACTAGACCTTTGTCTATATGACGCCAAATAAATATTTGTCTAACCTACTCTCAAACCTCCAAGTGACTATTACTACTACTTGTCCCTTCTGTAGCACCACTCTACATATGTAGCACTGTACAAAAACACATAAGGCAGTCCCTTTTCAGTAGAGCTTACAGTCAAAAGTGACAGATTGATCTGCCTTCCTAGGTAACCTTTTCTAGTGCTTGACCACTCATACAATTTATTAATGTATTTTAAAAAACATATTTTTAATACCTAACCCAGATTTCCCTTGCTGCAGCTAAACTCATGATCTTTTTTCTTTTCCTCCATGGGGATGGACAACAACCAGGCATTTTTGTCTTGTAAACCCCCTTTGTGTAGTTTCGGTAGGGATGGCGATTGGCAGTTAGCCAACATAGACTAATCAGATTGCCTAGACTGAGGGCGATCTGCACTCCTAAACTTCTTGGCAGCATTTGACAGCATAAACCACAAGCTTCTCATCACCCGCCTGGTCATCCTCTGCCTTGCTGGCCCAGTACTGACGTGGTTTAAATCCTTCCTTCAGGATCACATCCAGACTACCTTCCCTGGACAAGCTTCTTCATCAGATGTCATCTACTGTGCTCCTGAGCCCAGACCCCACACAGGCAAACTTCAAACTAAACAACTGCCTACTCTACAATAAACTGAAATTGAACCTTCAAAAAAACAGAGGTTCTGTGGATCAGGAAAAAAGGCCATGGCCACATTTGAGCGAGGGTGACTGAGGAAGAAACAGCCCTCCTTTTTTCCTGCTAGATCTGGAGCTTGGGTTTTGTCCTGGATTCTAAACCCATCACTGTCCAGATTCTATCAATAATGAAATCTGCCCTTTTCCAACTACGTCAGCTATTTTACCTCTGCCCCTTCTTTGATGGCTCCACCTTTGCCACAGTGATCCAGCCTGTGTAGTCTCCTGTCTGGATTATTGCAGCTCTCTGCATTGGGCTGCCCGAAAAACTTGACCGCTACCTGCAGCACACGCAAAACACAGCAGAATAAACCATGCTAAAAGCAAAACCATTTGACCAAATCACCCCACTCCTCAGAACCTTATACTGGCTTACCTTACCAACCCACTACAGGCCATATTCAAAATCCTGGTCCTGGCACTGAAGACCCTCAAAAGCTAGCACCAGCCTACCTAAACAGCCAGCTCACCCTATACGCCCCTTCCTGCCCATTATGCTCACCAGCTTAGGCCTGCTTGGTGGTGCGAGCCTCCAAAGAAATGAGAACTTTTACAAGGACACCTCCCACCCTCTGGAACCTTTAGACACTGGAGATCAGGCTTGCTGCAGAGCTCCTAACCTTTAGGAAGCACCTGAAAACCTGACTATTCATATCTGCTTTTGGTTTACAGCCTGACCTACAAACTCCTGATCTGAATGGATTATATTAACGGAGCACCATCTAAATTTAGCTCCATTTACCCTATCTTACTGTAAAGCCTTGTGTTTATAAGTAGTATTGCTTCTTATACCCACCCAGTATAATCTTACTTATGTACATGTGTCTGCTATTGCTTGCAAATTGTAATTCTCTGATACATCAATGTCCCTGATCCCTATTATTGAACCACAGTGGGATGTAACACACTTTAAGTCTCATGGTAGAAAGGCATGACACAAATAAATGACTATGAATTGCAGGGGTGTGTGTATAAGTGAAAGGATCGGCATTGGGAGGACAGATATGAGGGTATCCATCTTTCCTCGCCTGTATCTCAATTACTTCTCCTCCCCCCATCCTTTCTATCCCCCTTCCCTATGCTTCTCCTCTCCTCTCATCCCCAATCCCTCCCTTATCCCTATTGTTTATGCCCCTCCTCTCTTCCTAGCATCTATCACTTAAATCCCGCCACCCCTACAACAAAAGAAACAAATAGGCTAGGAGCAGGGGGAAAATACAGAGAGAGAGTGGGAGGGGGATAAAGAGGGTGGCGTGGAGGTTGGTTGATTTGGTCCCCCTCCCAGCGAAAAAGGCATTCTGCTGTCCCTGCATGAAAGCATTTTAGCTATACCTTCTGGATACTAAAGGCACCCAGTCTTTCGCCTCACTGCTCTCCTTGAACTTGTGACATACACTTTGAAGAGTAATTTTCAAAGGCATCTCTGCAGGTAAAACAGTGCTTTACCCAAAAGAAATGACCCTTTTGAAAATTGCCTGGCCAACAATGCATGCAAACTTCCATGCATACACCCTGTATGAGGATAATTTTAAGCACATGGGGGAGAGTCTGGGCAGGGTTGCATTTACATGAATGCTTTTCGATTTTGAAAAGTTTGCATATAAATGTCCTTGAAAACATTTCCTGCACAAAGTTAACAGGTATAATTTCATGTGGGTAGGTTTTGTGGGGTAATTTTCAAAGCAAACTTAGTGTAAAGTCACTTTGAAAATTGGTGTAATTTAGGCATAGAGAGGTAAGACAGTTAGACGGATAACTTACACGCGTTATTTGTCTATATGGCAAGTTTCTGAATACTGAGCCACCTATCCAGCTACATTTTAGCCGGATAAGTCATTATCCAGCTAAAATATCGCCGGATAGAGGTGTTCTGGAGTGTTCGGGGAGGAGTTAAGTTATCTGCTAACATAGCGAAATTTGGGTTCTATTAGGCTAAGCCAGATAGAACTGAAATTTGGCAGGTCTAAAGTTTTCTGGCCTTGTCTGGCCTCATAACTTGCAACTTAATTGGATATCTTCAAAAGATATATCCGGATTTTGCACTGTTAACTTGCCAATTTTGTTCAGTTTTTCCTGGTTTTTTTTATATGTTTGCCTTTTTTAATTTGACTAGGTCAACACAATTTGTTGGAATGACACAGGCGAGTATATTTTATCAGGTTCGGATGACACCAATCTGATCATCAGTAATCCTTACAACAGAAAGGTATGTTTGAATCGTGTTAACATTGTGTTGGGGAGACCAGTACTTGTACAGCATGCTAACTAGAGCAGTTAGCTGGAGTTTTAAACTCTTATTTTAGCTGTTATGTTTGGCAAAGGAGCGTCTTTGAACACTAAGAGGTGCTTGAGCTTTTGAGGGCAATGTTTAGAGAATGTGAGATCTGCGGATACAAGCTAATTTTGAAGGAAAACTCCTTGTGGAGTTTCCCTGTAAAAATCTGGCTGGTGGGCCGGTGCTGCCGGGTTCTCTTAGCCTGCAGGTTAAGGAATGTGCCAGGATTTAAAAATGAAATCCCAGTGTCTACTGTGCCCCGATCCTTTTCCCTAGGGGGGGAAGCGACCCACATTGTGCGGGTGCTTTTCCCTGCAGAGAGGAAGAGTGGGGGAACAATTTGTAAAAGTGCTTTTGCCATGGGTAATTGTGTTTACCTGTGGAAATCCCCTTTGAAAATTGCCCCCATTATTTGCTAAATAAAATGAACCTGATGTGCTTCAGAACTGATCAAAAATACCCCAAGGTTATTGCAACTTCCTGAAATACCCTTGAAACTAAAAGGAGAAAAAAATCCTAAATTTATATTGCTGGTCATTTAGGGTATTTAGCATAAGGTATGCTAGCTAAAAAAAAACCAAAAAAAACCCCAACCCTGTTTGCTTTGCAATGCAAGTGGCAAAATACTCTTGAAAATGCAAGCATGCATTCTGTGTTCCTCCCCCAACCTGAACACCTTTTTTTTTTAATCCCGGCGCTATGGAATCCTGAGTGTACTTTAAGCAGAGGGGACAATATTCAGACGGGCCAATTCTTCCAGCCCTCACTTTTCCCTGACCTGCTGGCATAGGAGGAAAGACGACTGACAGGGCATCTTATTTCTGTCCACTAAAGTAAACTTGATATTTTCTTATAAAAATGTGTTTTATGTGCTGAATTTTCTCTCAGGTTTTTTTTCATTGTGATCAACACTGCAAAATTTGTGGGTAAAATAAAATGGACATTCTCAAACCCTACCTGTTGGATTCCCAACCCGACATCTGTGCCATCACCGAAACTTGGTTGCAAAACACTGATATTGCCCTAACAAAGCAACTGTCGCTTCAACTCTATGATATATTCTCATTACCCAGATTCAAAAAAAGAGGGGGCGGAATATTGCTAGCAGCAAAAAAAGAACTAAGATTATCTCCTCAAACCCTGAAAATGGTCTCTAAACTAGAAATTGGCCTACTCAAATCTAACCAACTACAAATCTGCCTAATTTACGCCCCCCCCCCCCCCCCCCCCAGGGCTTCTAGAGTCTGACCCTTCTCTCATCGAAATCATAGCTAAACACATTAACACGGACTCCCCCGCTATTATATTAGGAGATTTCAACATCCATGCTGACTCCTCTACACTGACACCCAACTGCGAAGCCCTCCTATCCTCCTTCCAGGCCATGGGTTTCATGCAAATTATAAATAAACCCACTCACAAAGCTGGCCATACCTTGGACCTCATTTTCATTAATGAATCCATCTTGCCTACTGCCCCTCCCTCCTGTACCCCCATCCCCTGGTCAGACCATTCAATGATCTCTACTGAACTGTCTATAAGAAAATAATTGACTCCCCTCCTCCCCAAAACAACAATCCAATTTAGAAAACCATGCTCCATGGACGACCTCGGCTCCCACCTCTCCACGGATCTCCTTAACCTGGACCTCTCCAATGCTGACTCTGCTATGACCTCATGGCTCAGCATCACAAACTCTGTAGCAAACAGAATTTGTCCCTTGATATCTAAGGAAATTAACCCAGCCTGACTTAACAAAAAACCCTGGTTCTCAACAGAACTTAAGAAGCTCAAACAAGACCTACGACACAAGGAACAACGTTGGCGAAAAGATCCCACACCCGCCTCACAGGCTACCTACAAAACCTCCATGAACTACTATAGGACCACAATATTACGCACCAAGAGAGACTTCTACGCAAAAAAAATCCATAGCTTTCTATATGACCCAAAGGCACTATTTTCATATGTCTCCGTACTCACCAAACCTGTTCCACCAACCATCCCAGAAGAAGAAGCCCAAAATAAATCCATCGAATTGGCTATATTTTTCGAGAAGAAAATCAGCAACTTACTGGCACCCCTGACCCCATCAAACAACCAATCTCCTCCAGTGTACATCCCACCCCCATCTATCAATAATCCCTTACTTGATTCCTTCGAACTCACATCTTCCCTTGAAATCGCATCCTTACTCAAGAACATGAAGCCTTCATCCCATCCATCCAACCACCTACCTACTAAACTCCTACTTACCATCCCAAACACCATAGCCAAGCCTCTGGCTGACATTATCAATTACTCCCTCTCCCAAGGAACAGTTCCCGACTCCCTGAAACTCGCGTCACTCAAACCTCTTCTAAAGAAACCCAACCTGGATCCAGCTAACTCCGCAAACTTTCGGCCTATTGCCAATCTACCATTTATCGCCAAACTAATGGAAAAATTAGTCAACAACCAACTCTCCAATTACCTAGACTCCCACAACATTCTCTACCCTTCCCAGTTCGGATTCCAGAAACGCCTATACACGGAATCCCTCCTAATCTCTCTAACAGACAACATCCTAATGGGCCTAGACAAAGGCCAATCCTTTCTACTTGCTCTACTCGACATCTCAGCAGCTTTTGACACCATGAACCACTCAATCCTCATCAATTGACTTTCAGACATCAGCATCTGTGGCACCGCCCTCAACTGGTTTAAATCCTTCCTCAACAATAGGAAATACAAGGTCAGAATAAATAATAAAGAATCTCACCCTGTATCTTCCACTCACAGTGTACCTCAAGGTTCGTCTCTCTCCCCTACACTGTTTAATATCTATCTACTACCTCTGTCAGCTCCTAGCAAGTCTTAACCTGACACACTTCATTTACGCTGACGACGTGCAGATCTTGATCCCCATCACAGATTCTATCTCCAAAACCCTAACCTTCTGGAGCAGCTGCCTTCACTCCATCAACCTTCTCCTCTCTAGCCTCAACCTCATCCTCAACACTTCCAAAACGGAGCTCCTCGTCATCTCTCCCAATGACTGCAACCCTCTCATCAACAACCCCATCATACCATCAGTGAACCAGGTGAGAGACCTCGGAGCTATTCTAGACACCCGAATGAACTTCAAAAAGTTCATAAATAACACCACTAAAGAATGCTTCTATAAGCTACAGGTTCTAAAACAGCTAAGACCCCTCCTACACCTTCATGACTACCGATCAGTCCTCCAGGCCATACTGTTTTCAAAAATTGATTACTGTAACGCTCTACTCCTCGGCCTTCCTGCCTCTACAACTAAACCATTACAGATGCTCCAGAATGCCGCAGCTAGGATCCTAACCAATTCAAAGCGAAGAGACCATATTACACCTATCCTCAAAAATTTACACTGGCTTCCCATCAACTTTAGAATCCTATTTAAGACCCTGACCATTATCCACAAGACCATCTACCTTCAATCTACACTCCAACTCCAAATTCCGCTCAACCTTCACTCCTCTACGAGACCGATCAGAACAGTATATAAAGGATCTCTTCACGCTCCTCAGACTAAATCCGCACTTCACCCCTTCATTCGGAAACGTGCGTTGTCCACCGCCGGTCCCTCTCAATGGAATTCTATACCACCAGAGCTACGCCAGGAACAATGCCCTTTCACCTTCAGAAAGAAACTAAAAACTTGGCTTTTTAAACAAGCCTTCCCTTGACTGGCCATACCACAAATAAGGATTGTACATAAATCTTCCTTCACAATTACAGTCAGAACTACTCTGATCCATCAATAACTCTCATAACTCTGGCAGTTCCCCGGCTCCAATCTGTAATAATGCAAGCCACCCCGCTAGATCCTCAGCCCCCGGTTTCCCCCTCCCCTCCTTCCGGTCAGTTCCCCCTCCCTCCCGACCCCTCCCCAAGCCCCTACACCTCCGCCCTTTCGTTGCCCAGTATAGATTCTATCACCCCTTGAGGAACTGTTTGTTTGAGTGCTTTCCAGGTCTTTCTCAAAGTTACTATTATAAATTGCTTGTTTACGATTTTTGTAGCGCTATGTTAATTTAACTTTCCTTTCTTAGTTGTCCTTGAATTCAACACCCTGTTTTTTGTAACTTTCTCATAAATCGTTGGTCTTACCTTGTTTTGCTGTAAACCGGTACGATAAGATATTTGTCTTGAGTATCGGTATATTAAAAGATTATAAATAAATAAATAAATAACATTCTGACTTTTCCTGGATAGAAAGGGCTATTTAAAAATTATCCACCCTCCACCTGGCTAACAGTGCGTGTGGACTTTGTAGCTGGGTTAACAGAGGCATTCCTACGGTTAGGAGAGGAAACCGGCACCAGCACATGACATTTTCAATAGTATGCCTACTTATTCCCGGTTAACCCGCAGAACAAGCACTCAGTGTGCGGCCGCTTTAAGCGTGCATACTGTCTGCTAATTTTCACAGAAAATGAAGAGCCTTGAGAATATACTAACAGAGCCAGACTCCATGGCAGTGTTAATTTAATAAATATAACGTCAAATAACATTTTAAAGAAGGCAGAAAAAGGCTTAGAGTAGTGCCGGAAGAGACTCAGGTTTGGGTTTCTTGTCTCAAGGGGAAAATCTGTAACTGGATGAATCGTCGATAGAAATAACCAACTGCTGTCTCATGGGGGAATCCCTGTGCCTAGAGTGAATATTTCCATTCACTTTCCTTCCAGGCTGGAAGCTTTGTTTATACTGGACATGGTGGGTGAAAGGGAGGTGAGCAAAAAGGGATAAGAACACTGAGGAGCTATGTGACGTGTTTAGTGTGGAAATAGAAAGGTGAGAGCTGAGGGCTGCACAGAATCAGAACTCCAGGGTCTCTTTTTTTTTTAGGGCACGATACAAGTTCTTGGAACTGTTTAGCCATCAGTCAAATGACAGCAGATGAGGTAATATACTTTCAGAAATAAGTTTTAGCTACAAATCCATGAGGAAAGTGCTAATCAATTCTAGTATATCTAGCAGTTGCAATGTGTGTGGGTACCAGGAAGTGAAATAATGGCACCTTGCAGAAAAGGAAGCTAGAAAGAAAACAGCAAAAAACAAAAGTTCATTATAATTTGTGCTGCATGTTCCAACTTAAGGAATCCAGCTTGAAAAGTGTTAGCATGTTCTTGCAGAATAATTTCCCTTTCTGTTTTTTTTAGGTTTTGACATCGATTCGCTCAGGGCATAGGGCAAACATATTTAGTGCAAAATTCCTGCCACTCACCAATGACAAACAGATTGTGTCCTGCTCAGGAGATGGAGTCATTTTTTTCACAAATATTGAACGTGATGCAGAGACCAACAGGCAGTGTCAATTTACATGCCATTATGGAACTGCTTATGAGGTAGGGCATCCTAAAATTAGCGCCTTTCGGTCTTCTGACTGGGATTAGCAGGTTGTTTTTTTGTGTTTTGTAAGATGATTCACCTGGTAATCAAAACCATCACTATTGGAATTCAAACAAAACCGTCTTTGAAACTGGGTCTGGAAAACATCAGCCAAAATGCAAACCCTCACAAATGAAGGTGAGAGGTTCAGAAGACCTGTTTGCACTATTGAATATAGCCAGCTATCTTAAAGGTAGCCGGCTATCTTTATGCAGCTAAGTTTAATACCGCTTTTTGGCTGGACCAGACTTAGCCGGATAAGTTAGCCAGCTAATGTAATTCCCTGGGGCGCCCCTAAGTTATCTGGGTAAATTTTAGCTGAATGATAAGATAGCTGGCTAAATGCCCAAATATTCTTTTAGCTTGATAAAAGTCTGAGTTATCCATCTAAATGTTTCTGAATATGGACCTTCTTGTTTTTATAAGAGTAATTTGCGCTGTAAAATTGAGAAAAAAAAAATCTTAACATCTCCCTTCCCTTCCAGTTTCATCAAGTGCAGACTCCCCTAGATCTGTCTTATGTTTTTCAAATATTCACATAAGAACTCCAGATACACTGTATGGCTTTTTGAGGGAATATGCGTAAACAGAAAAGTGTAGAGAAGAATGTACATGATAAAGGAATAAGATTTATAGGTATTTATGTATTTTACGTTTAGCTCATGTGTTTTCTAAATTGCAGGAAGCAAATTAAAAGTGCAGGCAACCATTAACCTTAACAACGTAAAGCCCTCCTGACAAATGCCCTTAGCTGGGTGTTGGTGGGAGAACACTCACTAAACTTGCCTACCCCTTTTTTTGAGGGGCTGGGGAAAGTATAGAATGGTCCATACCTGCCTAATCAGGATTAGTGGGGTTTGAATTTTACTAGAGAAACTGCATGGGCACAGAGTCCAGGTCCAGTGGGGAGGGAAGATGACTTGTTGAAGGTCACAAGGAAGACAATTTTCAGAGCCGCTTCCATGATTAAAAACAGAGTTTTACCTATGGAAATTAGCCTTTTATTTATTTTATTTATTTATTTAAGGTTTTTATATACCGGCATTCATGATAAAATCACATCATGCTGGTTTACATTAAAACAGTGGTGCATAGAAAGAAAAAACAAACTGGAACTGTAGTGCGGAAGAAAGCAGTTACAAAAAACAGGGATGCTTAAACTGGGAGAGGAAGGAAAAAGAAAAGGTTAATAGCATTTTAAATATTTACAACGAACAGTTAAATGAGCTAGTTGTGTTATAGAACTTGAAGTTGAAGGACATTAGCTGGAGTCCGGTAAAGCTTTTGAAAACTCTCTTCCCTGCGTGTGGGTTAAGTTAGGTATGTAGTGCCACGACACGTGGATCTTTACCCGCAGTAAGAAGAGGCATGCGTGGGAGTGGGGAGAGGCAAGCACTCACACACATACTTTTGAATTTTCAAAAGCACGCGTATGTTATTTCTCTACCTACCCAACATGTCAGGTGTAGATGTGTGCGGGCCGTTTTCCAGAGAATTTTCAAAGTGAAAGCATCCACGTGGGGCGGAGTCTGGGTATAAAAAGTACCTGTGGATACTGCACCAGTCTAGGCAGTAAGCAAAGTACCTCCATAGTCCTAGGAACTTGAGAGGAGGCGTGGCCTAACAGATAGGGAAGCCAGGGTTCAAGTCCATCTGCTGCTCCTTGAGATCTGGGGCAAGTCACTTCATTCTTGGTTGCTTCAGGTACCTTACTAATTCTTTTTCTCATAGACGCAGAATGAGAGAGAACCTGTAGTAAATGATCCCTTTTAGATTGTAAACCCTCTGGGGATAGAGAAATACCTACAGTACCAGAATGTAATCTGCTTTGAATTGTCATGAAAGGTGAAAATTTAAAAAAAAAAAAAGTAGGGTCTCTAGAGTTTTAGGCTGTACTCACTTCAGCGGCCCTAGCAACTCTTTTTAGGCCCTGCTTCCTAACACCTTACCTAGTCTCCTCAGTGCATCTGTACATGTGGTTTTTGCTTTCTCATTCCAGCAGTTTGAAGGGAGTTCTAATGAGCAAGTTAACTGAAAAACTTCTGGGCCGTTGGTACTAGGTCCAAGTGCTACTCCCATTTTGTGTGATACATATTCTCCCAGGGACCACTTGCTTTGAACATCTCTCTAATTTTGTACTTGCTCTGCTGGTTGCCGGTGGACTGGAGAATACGTAAGGTATTAAACAGTGAAGTCCTGCAATGTATCAGCTCTTTATTAAAAATGTATCGGCCGATGAGAGGTCTCTGATCTTCCGAACAATGTTGGTTGGATGTGCCTTCCCCAACTTGTCAGATCAGTGGAGTTACAGGTCAGACCATTTGCAATCTGGGCATTGACTCTCTGATGATCTGCAGAAGGAGGCATGTTTTAAAACATGTAAAAAAGCATCTAAAAACATTTTTATTTAGAAAGGCTTTCAACCTGAGTTGCAATTAAACTGTACCGAAGGGTCTCAAAAGCATCAGCTAAGCTAGACAACTGATGATGATGAATTTTGATTCTGCATTCAACAGAGAACTGATTATAGTCATATTATATTTGCAAGTATGTTTGATTAATTATGGATAGTTTTATGTAAATCATTTAAGACCTTGGATAATATGGCATAGAGATTTTTAAAAAAATAAATAATATTTGGTAAACATCCTTTAGCAAATCTGGCTCTGTTTTTATAGTGTGTGAATTGTGGTATAGTGAAATACTTGTTATTTTGCAGATTATGACTGTACCAAATGATCCATATACTTTTCTGTCATGCGGTGAGGATGGCACTGTTAGGTGGTTTGATACCCGAATGAAGATGAATTGTACAAAAGAAGATTGCAGAGACGTAAGAAAAAAAATATTTTGCTAAAAAAAAACGTCCTAATTCTCTTAGGCAAGATTCAAAGGGTGGCCAACTCTGGAGTCGGTGATTCTAGACCTTGGGTCCACTAAATCAGGGGTTTTCAGCATTGTCCTAGAGATACACCTAACCAGTCTGGTTTTCAGCTTAGCTACAATTAATATGCATGTAATAAATTTGCATAGATTAGGTCTCTAATCTATCAGAGAAGTGAGGGGAGAAAGCCAGAAATCAGCTGGGGTCTGCAGCATTGCACCAGGAATGAAACTGGGCAGGCTAGATGGGCCTAATAGTTCTTATCTGTGTTTCAAGTTTATATCATGCTTATCCATTATGGATATTCTGAAAATCAGACTGTAGCTCTGCTTCCAGTACAGGGCTGAGAACCACTGCACTAAGACCTCAGTTTACAAAGCCTTCCTCCCTCACCCATCCCCCCATTTTATGTCTTAGTAAATCAGGCCCTAAATGTAGGAATGCAGCTCCTTCAGGAAACAGCATCCACTGTTTATAAGAAAAGTAGCTATTCCTCATTCACCCTGGGGCCAAGAAATGCTACGTCAGGAGCAAGACTCTGTGCCAGGAATCAACACAATATTAATCACTGAGCCATCTGTCTTGGTTTAATTTTTAAATAACTTGAAAAGGGGTGAGGGAACAGTTTGTTTTTATTCCTGCTCAGTTAACTGAGAGTCCGGGCTATGATAACTTGCTCAAGGATACACAGCCTCCTTGATAGAGGGGATCTAAACTTGTAATCCTGCACTCCTCCTCCTGAATTCAGTGCTGTAAGCCCTAACCACACTTCCTCTTAAATGATCTTCTTTACTTGTAACTATCACTGACAGGAATCAGAACTCAAAGCTTGATGCTTAGGCTATGGAAAATAATCCATGCCGGATTTGTTCGCACTATTAAACAATTTCTGTAGCAGTGAGAGAAAGGAGGTTTACTGTTTCAAGGTTACACCTGAGTATTTCATACAGTATTTAGCAAGTGCAATATGTTTTTCTCTACAGGATATTTTAATTAACTGTCGACGTGCTGCTACCTCAGTAGCCATCTGCCCTGCCATCCCATATTACCTGGCTGTTGGTTGCTCTGATAGCTCGGTGAGAATCTATGACCGACGAATGCTGGGCACAAGAGCTACAGGTATGAAATCCAAACTGGGAAGGCTTCCATGTAGACCAGAAGACAAGCTGCAGTGAAATAATGCAATATAGTTCCAGCAAGGGTTGGGGAAGAGTTCTAGAGACTTTGAAAATTGTGACCACAAAGCTTGAATTGCCACAGACCCAAGATGAGAGAGGGGCAGTGGGGAAGATTGATTTTTAGGGAAGGCTTTCCAGATAAAATCCTTGACTATTTTTCTAAAGAAGATTAGCAGTATATTTTCCAGTCCGATATATTATTACAATAATAGTTTAGACTTAGCTCTACTAATTTTGAAAGTTTTGAAAAATATAGCCATATCCAGGCTCCCCAAGAGCTGACTATCCCTACAAAGTTTGTGAATGACCGGTGAAATCTCAGCAGTGCAGTGCTATAAGATGCTCTCCCCAGTTTTCCCCACTATTTTTCTCTTGATTCTTGTTGCCCCTATCAGCAGAGACTGTTCTGTTTCACTTCAGTGTTGCTTGACATCAGTTTTTTCAGCTTTTCTAAGCTCCCTTTATTGTGCAGAATAGCAGCAGTTTGGATCATGGTGTATTAATCAGATGCAGCGGTATGAGTTGCAGCTCGAAGTTGCTAACCTGGAATTCCTTGTTTGATTCTGCCATCAATCTCTCTGCGTGACCTTGAGCAAGTCACTTAACCTCTTTGGAGTAATTTTCAAAAGGATTCATGCGCGTAAACCCCAATTTTGTATGTAAATCGCCTTCTGAAAATCAGTCGAGGGGTATTGTGCTGGTAAAAGTGTGTGCGAGTCATGATATTGAACGTACTTTTTTTTCACACAGGGTAGGTGTTCTGGAGAGCATGGAATGTTTTATGCACATGCTTTCAGCTTTCAAAGATATGCACATAAATATACCTACAGGAAGTTGTTTCTGCTTTTAAGCAGGTATAACTTCCTGCATGTATGTCAGCACAATCTGTGAATTCTCAAAGCAGACTTACGTGCATATGTCCACTTTGAAAATTCTGGCTGAAGGTTGCAGCTTTATGTGGGCAGCTGAAAATTACACTCCCTATAGAATATTACTACATCAGAGTCATGTTAATTACTTTGTATGCTGTCTTTATCACATTTATCGCATTCAGTCACATAAAATGGAGATTACAACCCATGCAAAACATCATGAAACTAACAAAATTTCTAATCATATCAAAAATTACAAACAAAAATAAAATGTTAAAATCCGCATCTTAATCCCAAGTAAAAATCCCCTTCTCCATTCAAAATGCTCATTAACCAGGCATTAAATCTTAGTGCTAATTAACTAATAAATATTTATTATTAATAGATGCATGCATTGACGCTTCAAACATTGGAAAAAGGGGGTATTAATTGCTGAGAAGGGTTATGAAGAAATCTGAATAATTTAATACAGTTAAAAGTCAAATTCTGCAGAGTGCAGAATTTGGCCAGAATTCCCCAGCTTTGCAGAAATTCTGTTTTCTGCGCAGAATTTGGCAGGCCCCAACATGCCATGAGCGGAGCCCATCCTGCTCGCGGTGAAGATGAAGCAGGCCCAGGCATGCCGCAAGTGGAAGCCATCCCGCTCGCGGCAAAGGTGGAACAGGCCCTGGAGAGAGTGAGTCTATGTGTGTGCGAACCTGGGGAGTGAGAGAGAGTGTGGGTGTGGGTGCCAGAGAGAGAGATCCTATGTGAGGAGGTTGTGAAGGAGTGTGTATGTGTGTGAGA
Source organism: Rhinatrema bivittatum (assembly GCF_901001135.1). Lineage (NCBI taxonomy): Eukaryota > Metazoa > Chordata > Amphibia > Gymnophiona > Rhinatrematidae > Rhinatrema > Rhinatrema bivittatum. The sequence goes on from NC_042629.1 coordinate 35,068,410, forward strand.
GCTTGGAAGCTGGTGTGTATTAAAAAGGGATTGTGTATATGTGAGGCTGCTTGCTTGTTTGTGAGAGAGGGTGTGTGTATGTGTGTGAGAGAGAGGGAGCCAGTGTGCAGGGGTGAGTGAGAGAGAGAGAAATAGGTAGCCTGTGTGAGGGTATATGCATGAGAGAGAAAAGGAGCCGGTGTGGGTGCAAGAGAGAGAAAGGGAACTTGTATCAGGGTGTGTGAGAGAGAGAGAGTGAGAAGGAGTCTGTATGAGGAGTGTGTGCACTAGAGAGAGGGAGCCTGTGTGTGAGAGTGACAGAGGGGAACCTGTGTGAGAGGCAGTACTTAAAGAGTGGTCCAACTCTAGGAGTGGAGATAGAGTGGAAGGGATTGAGCCTAGAGTAGGAGGGGAGAAATAGTGGCAGGTGGAAGAGTTGGGGCCTGAAAGGGCAAAGTGAAAGGAGACTGGCCAGGGGAGTAGGAAGAGAGGGTGGAAGGGACACAGTGAACATCTAGAGAAATTCTGCTCAAAATATTTAAAACTCTGCATCTTTAAATAACTTTTTTCTGTATTACATTTTAAATTAAATCCTTAAAGATTGTCATAATATTGTGTTATTTTGACCAATATAAAGTATGCCGAATTTTTAAGTTTTTGTGTGCAGAATTCCCCCAGGAGGAGATATAAAAATGAAAACCATCAGAAGGTAGCCAGCCTGAAGCTCTCTAGGTAGTATTGTGTCTTGCCAAATCGAAGGCCTGAGTTTAGTACCTACTGGTCCTGCTCTTAGGTCAGGAATGGTACTGAGGTGAGTTGGGCTGAAAGCTGCACTTATATTCAGGGATAGTAACTTTTTAATAAGCACACGAGCGCACATGTACGCACATTCATCCACCTACGCCCAGGGCCACGGCCATTTTATGACATGTTATAAAATAGCCTGACCGCGTGCAGTGTTAAGTGGTCTCGTGCTTCTGCCATGTAAGTGGGAGGAGTTTAATAGACACGTGCGCTGACCCATTACCAGTTTTTCCAGTAAGTGATAGGACCCCCCCCCCCCCCCCTTCTCCCCTATTAGCCCCAAACCTTAAAACCCCACCAATCTGTTTCTTTTATTACTTACACAACAGAAGTAAAGTTACACGACAGGGGACCACAGTGCGCGCCCGTGTGCCTAAGTATTTATGCGCAGATTTGAAGTTGAAATCCAGGGATGCCCGAGCCCCGCCCGGGCCCCCTCTCCCCCCCGTTGCCCCTTTTGGAACTTTTTATTTGTGTACGCAGCGGGAGATCCGCGCATATCCGGGCAGCTTTTAAAATCTGCTCAATGCGGGCTGGCCCAACATATTTGCCTATCTCCCAGTTTTGACACGCGTCGGCTTTTTAAAATTCACCTTTTATCGTTCAGCCTGAGCCTGGGAAATGTGTTGTGTTGTGTTGTGTTCTTCAGGCTCTTCAGTATGGTAATTCTTTGCCACAGACTTAGTTTAAAAAGCCCACAAAGTAAGAGATTATTTTGGTTGCAGTCAGCGGACTCTCTGACAGCCAGAGAGCAGTATCAGAAGGGCTCAGCCAGGTTCATTATCTTGCACTCCTGGCCATTGAATGGCAGCCATGTGCAGAAGGCAGAAATTACTGGAGGCCATGCACACTGACTAGCTGAAAAGGTCCAGATTGGAAGGGGAGATAACTGAGACCCAAACCCTGCAGGGAAAAATTGGAAGGATATATTTAAAAAAATAAAATAAAAGGCAGATAGTTCCATAAAGCAATAAAACTATATTTCACTATTAACAAACAGTTGCAACAATATTGGTGTTTTGCATTATCACAATGAATGACACTCTAATGGGGAAACTTCCATCATCCACAAGTTGTACCACTTGCTTTTTTTTTGTATATCTGTTAGGTAATTATGCAGGTCGAGGGACGACTGGAATGTGTGTCCGTTTTGTTCCTTCTCATCTCACGAACAAATCCTGTCGCGTAACGTCTCTGTGCTATAGTGAGGATGGGCAGGAAGTCCTCGTCAGCTACTCCTCAGATTACATCTACCTCTTTGACCCTAAAGATGACCAAGCACGGGAACTGAAGCAACCTTCAGCTGAGGGAAAAGCCGAGGAGGTGAGCAGGTGTCCCTGTGGCGCTCAGAAATGTACAGCAATATATAAGTGCAGGGTGGGACTTTGTGTGTCTTTTGTCCCTACTTGAAGACTCAGTCAGTATAAATAAACCCTTAAACCAAACCAAAGAATGTCAGGTGTAGGAATGTCTGACTGAAGCACAATCCCATGATTTTTCTGTGTTACTAAAACCCCAGATTTGTCCCACACTGGCACTGAGATTTTAATGCTGCCCAGAAAATTGAGAGGAGGTCCCAGCAGGAGCCTGACCACTGCCCTGGAGTTGATTCTGAAATAAGGCTTGCCAGAGTTCTCCCACAGGGGCAGCCCTTTTAGTGTTCCAGCTACTGTGGTTTAACCTTCTCCTGCAGGGGGTAAAGTTGATTTGATTGGATTTTCTTTATTCTGTACATATTTTCTGTTGAGTTCTGCATCTAGAAACCTGCAGTTTTCTGGACTTTTTTTTTCCATGGTGGTTTTCATTAGGTATTTCCATAAAATACTGACTAAAACATGAGATCCATTGAAAAGTTTTAACATGATGATGGGACTGACGATAAAACTAAATTACTCTAGATTAGGTGTCTGTAGCACTGTATTAAAGCACTAAACACATGTAGCTCTGCTTCTCAACGTAGCAGACTTTTGGTTGGTTTTGCTGAACGGTTGCTTTCAGATATTCTTTAATACAAGTTTGTTAAAATGAAAGGCCATTAAAATAGAAGATGATAAAATTGATGTTTTCTTTCTTTTGTTGAATCCCTGTGTTTTTATGTTTGCATTGAGCACCTTATACTTCAGATGAACTTGACAAAGTCAGGTGGTGCTGGTGATTGAGTTACAAAATACTCTGTGATGGCATACGTGTATGAAATTCTGTTCCAGATATAGAAGCAGCAACTTGTGATAACATAATGTTTCTCTTTGAACAGAAATAGCAGCATTGGTTATTTGACAGACCGTTCTGAGTAGGCTCCTAAGCACTCCAACAGATGCCTTTTTAAAACCTCAGCATGATCCTCATTTAATGGGAATCTAAACCTTTCTTTTGGACTTTATACTTTCAGAAATACTGCCTTTTGAATGCCCATTTCTTGAGCTAGCTGTGTTTATTTTCTGTCCTTTGTGATGTAGTTTTATAAAGTTTACACTTTTTTTTTTTATCAGGGCTAGACAGCAACATTATGGGGCAGATTTTAAAAGGGTTATGCGCGTAACCCTTAAAAACTCCCCCTGCGCGCCGAGCCTATTTTGCATAGGCTCGGCGGCGTGCGCAAGCCCCAGGGCGCGCGTATGACCCGGGGCTTGCAAAAAGGGGCGGGGTGTGGACTGAGCCTCCAGGCCCAGCGGCCGTTTGCTGCTGTGCCTGGGATTGCGGGACTGCCGTCGACCAGCGCGCGTAAGTTACGCCTGCTGGGAGGCAGGGGTAACTTCTTAAACAAAAGTAAGGGGGAGTTCTAGGTAGGGCTGGGGGCATGACAGAGGAGATATGCTAGAAACTTTTAAATACCGTCAAGGTTTCCACGCAGAGGAAAAAAAGAAGGCTCTAAAATGAGGAGTCATGGGTGGAAGGTGAAAGGGGGCAGATTCAAAAGTAATGTAAGGAATAACCTGGTCCCCGTGATGATGGTAGAGACAAGGACAGAATCTGAATTCAAGGAAGCATGGCATAAACACAGAGGATCTATGAGGGAGTGGTAGGGATTGTAAAGCTGATTGTAAAGTTGGTATGGATGGGCAGACTAGATAGGCCGTAATGGTCTTTTTCTGCTATCGTGTTTCTATGTTTGCCATATAGTAAGTTTGTTAGGTCCATTTTAATTCCCTTATCTAGTTAATGTTAGCAGGTTCTAGGTTAAAATGGATTTTACTTGATTACTGTTAAGTGTTGGAAAACATGAACATCTGTTTCATATTTATTTATTTTTACAGAGCCTATGAGCAGGATAGAACCAAGTGACATCACAGTCTGTGAACAGCAGGGAATCCCAGCAATAGTGTGATGTCACAAAATTCAAAAGACCTATAGGGGCAGATTTTAAAACCTGCGCGCGGGCACAGATTTGTTCGCACAACCCGGCACGAACAAATCTACGCCTGATTTTATAACATGCGGGCGCAGCCGCACACGTTATAAAATCCAGGTTCGGCGCACGCAAGGGGGTGCACAATTGTGCAACTTGCGCGCGCCGAGCCACGCAGCCTGCCTCCGTTCCCTCTGAGGCGGCTCCGAAATTGGAGCAGCCTCTGAGGGAACTTTCCTTCCGCCCCCCACCCCGCATCTTCCCCTCCCTTCCCCTACCTAACTCGCAAGGGAGGGGAAGATGTCATATAGGGAAAAATAATCCTTGCTGTAGTTACACGATGTTAAGTTCCATATTAGGAGCTACCACCCAGGAAAAAGATGTAGGCATCATATTGGATAATACTTTAAAATCATCGGCTCAGTGTGCTGCAGCAGTCATAAAAGCAAACAGAATGTTAGGAATTATTAGGAAGGGAATGGTTAATAAAATGGAAAATGTCATAATGCCTCTGTATCGCTCCATGGTGAGACCGCACCTTGAATACTGTGTACAATTCTGGTCGCCCCATCTCAAAAAAGATATAGTTGCGATGGAGAAGGTACAGAGAAGGGCAACCAAAATGATAAAGGGGATGGAACAGCTCCCCTATGAGGAAAGGCTGAAGAGGTTAGGGCTGTTCAGCTTGGAGAAGATACGGCTGAGGGGGGATATGATAGAGGTCTTTAAGATCATGAGAGGTCTTGAATGAGTAGATGTGAATCGGTTATTTAGTCTTTCAGATAATAGAAGGACTAAGGGGCATTCCATGAAGTTAGCAAGTAGCACATTTAAGACTAATTGGAGAAAATTCTTTTTCACTCAACGCACAATTAAGTTGCCAAGGGATGTGGTTAGTGCAGTTAGTGTAGCTGGGTTCAAAAAAGGTTTGCATAAGTTCTTGGAGAAGAAGTCCATTAACGGCTATTAATCAAGTTTACTTCGGGAATAGCCACTCGTATTAATTGCATCAGTAGC